>NC_089649.1:39444405-40069762 GCF_037042795.1 Molothrus aeneus
GATTCACAGTACAATGTTTCTCAAACTGAAACCAGAGTATTATTATGCAAAATTTTAATTTAATTCATGCTTTATAAGAGCTACATTGAAAGCATAGAGTGTTACTTCGATTTTTTAATTGCTTTGTCAGTGTGATGACTTGAAGAAACATTATATCCTTTTCCTGTCTGTAATGTTACCTACAGATAAAAATTACCGTGTACTTTTTCAGCCAGGGGAAAATGTTTCATATAATTATAATAGTACAATTGATTGTTGCTATACATACAGAATTCTCTCTATTATAGTTCTCTTACCTAATACAATAGACTTGCCATTCATTTGGACTCTAAGGAGATACTCTGAAATTATTTGTTCTATAAGTGCATGGGATTTGGTAGGTGAGTTGAACTGATTCATCTATGGTGTAGTCAGTAGAGATAGATCAATCAAATTTAAGGGCAAAATTGCCTTGCTAGATATAGTGATATATGTGTGTGATTCTTGCTGATTTCCCTTGTAAGCTAGTGATCTGGATGAGCAGGACAGTTATTTACCCAGAGAGAAGCCTACCCTGAACCTGGAGTTATGATCACTATTTTTTCCCCCAACACAAGTGTTTCTGCATCAGGGCAAAATTTCCCCTTCCTTGTTTTAGCAAAACTTTTCCACACACTGAATATTGGATTTTTTTTTTTTTTTTACCAATAGATGTTAGTTATTTTGATAAGCTATTATGTACAGTATAGATATGACAGATACTGATTTATTTTGCATAAGATATTTTTGGGTTTCTAGTCAGTAGTCACTAAGAAAACAGCACTGACATAGTTTGGGCCTACTTAAAACAGCTTCACTAATGCAATTGGGAACAGAATCAAATCTGGGGACCTCATTTTTCAGATTCATGTGCATGCTATCCTGTAGTTTAGTAGTCTGTTGTTAAAGTGTGTTGCAGCTATATTTATCAAATTTTATCTTAAATTGCAGCTTTAAATCCAGGCCAGAACTAAAAGGTTTGTTATCATTCTTAGCCTTAGGAACAGTCTTTGTATCAGTGATAACATTGACACTATTATAACATTTCTGCTCTTGCAGAAATATTTGTCTGTAGAGGAAAATACAATTTTTGCATCTTAAATTCTGTAATTATGAATTCTGTAGCTTTTAGTATGTTACAGAGTTTTAGCAAGCCTACATTTTCCATTTAATACTGCCTATATAGAATTTGGGATAATATCTGTACAGATCTCTGGAACAGTTATTTTTTTAGACTATACATGTATTTACTTTGATTTTTACATTGGGTAATTTAGGAAACCTGCTCTTAAATAATTGCAATTAATCTCTACATCATATATGTGCATGCCATACTGCCTATTGTCTTCCACAACGATGGAACAGGATCATAAACCCATATATTCAGCATTAATATTGGCTCTTGACTGGTTGCAACTCTTTGACTAAATTAATTATGATTGTGTATTTTCTTAATATGTAAAAATAAACTCAGGGGTTTTAGGTTAACCAGCAATTTTCTGTTGTGATAACAGTTCCCATATCCCTTTTGCAAGGATATATTATAACCTTGAGCAAAAAAAAAAAAACTATTCTAAAATTTCTAGTTGATTATTCTTACCTACATAAGGAAATCTTATGCACATAGCTAAATGATTATTACTTTACAAGAAATGGCAGTATCCCCCTGTGCTCATGTGACACTGTTGGAATATATTTTAATATGTAGTATTGAAATACTAATAAACCTCCTGCATGTAATTTAGCAGTTGCTCGAAAGTGTGAAACAGCAACTTAGGAAAGAAAGCAAATTAGTTTCAGTCATTCATAATTCTTCAGTATGATGTGAAATGCAAAGTAAATGCAGACACAAAGAATGCTAATTGTGGTCTGAAATTTAATGTATGTAAAATATTTTGGAGTCTATTAAAAAAATCACTACATGTATTTAGCAAAGAGAAGAGATGCTTCCAAGGGGAAAAATAGCTATTATCTACTACAGAACATCTGTTTTATCCAGAGTTTTGGAATTTCTTATATTACATTCTCGAGATAAATGTATCTTCAAAAACTCATCCTTCATACTTCTCAAGAAAAGAAAACCAACCAAAAAATAGGAAATAGGACTTAAAAACTTTCTAATGTGGTAAAGAACCACATTTTCCCAGAAGTCATAGGTATAACTCAAGAATCTGTAGTTTATATGACATAGTAATATCAATATTTTGCATGGTTTTAGTTTATTTTTTATTTAACTGTTCCTGAGTCAGTGTTAGAGTTTGGGCTTGTTTAGCAATGCTGAAGTGGTATTTCTTTTGTTTATAAGGATGTGAGTTGCTATTATAAAATTGAGGTGTTAAATATGTAATACAGATTGAGTAATGACTCAATATTTTCTAACTAGAAATCACTTGCATCCCCTCAAAGCAGATAGAAATATCTGATTATCAGCTATGCTTTGGGACGCACAGAATGCACTTGAATGCATAGAATTAAACCAATTTATATGGAAGTGAATTTAAGGATAAATATCTCTTTCTTTTTTCTCAAAGGGGATACATTTTATATCTTAGCAAAGATCAGTATTACTCAGGCAGATTCACTTTGATTTATTTTCCTACCCCTTAATCAAAACAAACTGTGTTACCTTTTTCTTGTGAGGCGTAAGGGAATTTTATTTTCCCTACATAAAATCAAAAGAAATCAACCTGAATTTTATCATTAAACTTATTGTCTTGCTTTTATTCCAGCACAACATTGCAATTTAATTTTATTTTTTTTAACCTAAACTGTGTAAAAATGTGTGAACCACAATAATTATACATTAAAGAATACCCCGTTATTATTTGTTTCAATATTATCAAAGTTGCAAAAAAATCCCTGATCTTAGTAGCAATTTTTTATTGCAGAAAAAGTTCAATGTGCTTGTCTTGTCCTGAAAAAACATGTCAAGAGTCACATGTTAAAAATCATTCAGTATCTTTGCTGACTTGTGATTGCAGAGATAAATGATTTACTTGAAGCTGGAAAATATATGTATTATTCATCAGCATTCAGTCTCTCTGTGTGTTTTGAGATGTATTTGAGAGCTACCCTCATCAGGAGACTGGAATTGAAATTAAAATGCTTACATTGATTTCTCTGTACTCATTTTCTTTTTTTTCAGGACTGTGCTACTGGATTAAGCATAGATTTTTTTTTCTGATAATAAGAACCATGACTTCCTAATGTAGATGGACTATTAGAAAATTATTTTGAGCATAAAATCAATTTATTTTTTATTTTGTCATTCTTGTAGCACATATTTTTGCATGCTTTTGGCAATAGGTAATAAGATCAGACTGGAGGACTTCCTCTCATGCCTCCTCTCAGTTTCCTCCTTATATTTTCTGTTTTAATTTTCACCTTTTAATAAACAGGAATGACACTGTCTTTCTCTTTTTCTATATAACTTGTTTTCTGATTAAAATGCCTTGATAATGGTTGTCACTTATTCACATACACAGTAGCCTGGAAGAGTGTGGCAAAACCTATTTATTTAGGAAGATACTAGAAGGCAAACAGCGTCTCCTGGAAGGAGGCAGGGCGTGCTATATATGTGTGTGTGGCCTCTCCAGAAGCTCATTAACAATTAAATTAGTGGCTTTGTTCCAGAACCATGGGATTTCAGCTACAACCTGCCTTTTTGTATAGGAGGACAGAATAGATAATTTTTTGTTTGTTTTTCTAGCAGTTAGTGGTGCTCGTTCCCAAACTGACTTTTGCAGCCCCTAGTGTCTGAAATCTTTGAGATTTGACATTTCCAGGGTGACTTGGATGGTCTATTGCAAGGAAGCCATAGGGCTGTGAGATTAACAAGTCTGTTATAAATATTACCCTGGCATGAAAGGAAATGTTTGAAGCTGTAAAACTGGAGAGAGAGTGCTATGAGAGAAAACCATAAATAAGAGGTTACACACTTAAAATATGGCAGACTTCTGCTCTTATCTCTATCAGTCACTTCAGGAATAATTCTCAAACTTAAGCACCCAGAGTGCTTACTTTTGCCTCAAAGTAGACAAGTCCTGAAACAGCAAAGTGATAACTTTCATTCTAATTAGGCATAATGATCATCAGAATCTATCTAAGCATATTTCACCTTTAAAGCTGTACCAAAGTACTTCGAACTTCCTTATGTTTGTGAAATTTAATTGTTGCCATAGATTAGACAATGAAATCATGTTCTTGATTGTAAAGCTGATCAAGTGTACAGATTTTGTGATACTTTTTACTAGAATTCTCTATTCTTTATATGATACTCAATGTCTAACTTTTTTTTTTCATGTTGGGGAGTATAAAAAATGTTCTGAAATATTTTCTGACTTGATTGCAATTTACCAATTCTATATCACTTAAAGAATTTGCTATATTTTTGCTTAGAAAATACATGAAAAGCAATTTCTTTGTCACATTTATAGTAACATTACAGTACAGCAAAAGAACACGCTCTGAACAGTTTAAAGGTTTTTGACAATAACCATCTTTCAATCTGTTTTTGGTTTCTTTTGCTTATGATCTATATATTATTGTGACCATGAGTCATAATGATTTTACAAAACAAATTTTTTATTTCATCAGTATGGAAAGTGGATATATGTTTGTTCTATGGTCCCCTTTAGATAAATGTGATGTTATAACTGACCTTTATAAAATAGGAGACAGTAATTTCTATTGCATACCCTCAACAACTTCATTTTTAAACAGGAGACATCAAAGCTCTTTTAATGTGGAAAAATGAACAATTAAATCTGTAAAAGTGATTTTATGTGAAAGTCAAGGAATTCCTCCCAAAAGTAAAGGCATCTGTAAAGACTTCTCATCAAAATCAGGCAAGGGTCTTGTTAATTTCCAGACACTCAGTCATTCAAGAATGCCTGATACTCAAGTTCACTGCTGGTAAGATTTTTCTGAGGAGACTGGGTGGAAAAGGAGTTTACTGCTGGCAGATCTAATGTGAAGCACTCTAGCTAAAGAGATTTGAGATGTTGTGAAAAAAGTTGAATAGTTTGTTTGGAGGACAAGGTGTAAGAATTTCAAATGCTTGTAAATCATAATTATGTGCTTTTTGAAAAAATAGCATAGAACAAAATTGTATCAGAAGAAGGAAGAAATTCTCCATGAGTGTTATTTCTGTCCTATCACTATCTTCATGTTCTTCCTATTGTCTCATGAAGTCTGCATATCAGAGAAGCAAATTCCAAACCTTAATTATTTCCACATGTTTACCAACTATATTTATTTATATTTCTCTTTCATATTCTAATACAACTGAACTATGTTTAATGAATCGATAGCCTTGAACTAAGTTTCATGACAGAATATAGTTTTTTAGAATTTAACTATACTTACATCAGATTGTGTGATATTTTTTATCACAATTTCGTGTGATCAATTTATGACAAGATCTTGCGGTATTTATTCAGCATCTGAAGAGAGGATGTGATTTCAGTCGTCCCTGATGGATATGAAAAAGGTATCTGGGTAGTACCACTGCTGCAATACTGTTTTAGTACTTTGTACTAAATGATGGTAGTACATTGGTTCTTGTTTGTGCTCCCCACATGGTACAGAGCTGGCTATCAGTCAGGGTAATTGTGTCATTTGACTATGATGGCCATTTTGCCTACTTTGCTAGGTATTCGTTTTCTTATTTCTTTTGTTGTCTGTATTCAAGTCAGCATTTTCAGTGTTTGCTTTCAGTGATACATCTTATAATGTGGTACACAATGTGCCTTGATAGCATTCTGAGATCCATCCTTTGGCTTCATGTTTCTGCTTTTTTTGTGTAATTGTTGCTTATCAATTTGTGACAAAATAGTTCTGTCCTAATTGTCTTCCTCTGTTGTTTCAAAAAGCTGGTTAGCTACAAAGAACCCTTTGTTTAGAAAATAAACCTTCAGCACAGACTTTTAAACTGTGCATGTACTTATATCGCTCTTAGTGAATGTCCTTGGAATCTTGTGTACAATTTTTTGCTTCTAACAGCCTTGTATCCCATCAGCATTCTTTTTTCATCTCTCTGTAAATGCTAAATTTCAGAAAGCCATAAAAGTTTATTGTCTGATTATTATGTTTTTATACTGGTGAAAGGGAAATGCACTGTTAACATTCTTTTCCACAAGCTGCTTGTTATACTAGATTACACAAGGGGTCAAGGTTCGCAGTGCAAAGCAGTTACTGCCCAGGACTAGAGTTTACGTGCCTGACTCTGAAGCAGAACTCGATATTTAATGCAGAATCTTGTCAGGTTCAGGACAGCAGTTGCTTTTCTCATTAAAATTCATTCATTTTTAGCCTACTTATAAGCTGTAGAAGATCACGTGGACAGTCACATTTCTTCCCTGAAAATGACATAAAATGAGGAAAAAATGCATGGAGTTGACCGGTTGTTCGACAGCAATAACAAAAGTGTCAGCTTTTTGCTTCTTGTTGAATGATAATTTTATGGCCTTAGTAGAGAAGCAAATACAAAATATACATTGTTTTTATGAAGACTGTACAAGAGAGAAATATTTTCAGTACCTGGAGCATGTATTGGTATTATGTCCTATGGAGAAGTCCAATAGTATTAGTAGCTTCTTTTTAAAATTTATTTTTAATAACAGACTAGAAAATGTATATACAATAATTCTCCAGCCAAACTGTTCCATATTTAATAAGAAAGAAAAAGAAAAAAAAGAAATTGTGCACCACAGACATAATGCCAGAGAGAAATTCCAATAAACAATGTCAACAATAACACATCACTAAATTTTTGAGGAGGTGCCACTAAGTGAAGCTTTTTTTAGAATATGATACCTAGGCCACACAAAGACTATAAAGCAACCATATGGACTCTATTCCACTCTGCAGAAAAGAGACATTCCTGATACTATGTAGTCTTACTGCTTAGTAAATATTTCTGATACCTCTTTTTTTTCTCCCAGGTATTTTCTATAGTGTCTACTTTATTAGAATGTTAAAGAAGGGGATAAATAACGCAGTAATGCATTAAGCAGCAATGCCAGGAGGACCAAACAAAAATAAAAATAACCTCAACTGGGGTAATATTATAGCTGTATTTTATTATAGTGGGCTTAGTAGGACTTCAAAGCATTCAAGATATCTGCATGAACATTACATTGCAGTAAATAACTGATTTCTTTCACCCTTCACTTTACTTTTTTAAAACACATTCACTGTAGGCATATTTCTCATGTAGTAGTAGTTTATAGCAATTAAGTCTGCAAACTGGTTACTTTGTGTTGCATGTTAATATCACATCCATTCCAAGATCAGATTTGCTTACTAAGCTGGCCAGTGAGTTTCAGCAATGGCTCAATTATTTGTATTCCATTCCACTTATCTTAAGAGCATAATTGAGATATGACTGGAATAAATACTGAGTATGTCAATTTATTAGAACAATAAATCAGGGGAAAATAATGTTATAAACCTGCAGTTAATTTTAAATATAGTCCTTAAAGCATACTATATAGTACTATTTCCATGTTCTTAGGATATTAGCATTGAATTTTTTTGCAGTTTGTCAAATTAAAATAAAATTTTTAATTATTTTATTTAAATCTCACTTTATATATGATATATAAATTGACATTTACTTATTCTCCAAAAGAAAATAAGTGGAATTCTATTGCTTCTAATGTAAGGAATATGCCTCTGTGAAAGAATAACATTATTACCTATTCCTGTCATATTCTGAGCTACAGCTGCTACTTCTAAATTCATGTTAAAAGATTGTCCTTTGTGAATGTGTTATCTGAGAATTTCTTTTTTCTCACCTTCCTACCTGTCTCTGTGTAATCTTAAAATGGATAACATCTGAGGGTCACTAACTTAAGAAAACAGATGAGAAAAAAAGGAATAGTTGAGAGAAAAGTTGAAAATCAGTGAACAGATACCAAAAAATAGTTTGGTATTGCAAATGAACAAAAGAAATGTGCAAAGATCAATAGACTAGGACTAGTGAACTACAAACATAAAATTAACCAGAAAGAAGCACAGGAAGGAAGAACACATTGTGTCTACATAGAATGCATAGAATATAGCAGCAGCACTTCAAACTCTGCAGCACAGAAATTAAATCCAACTGGTACTTCTCAAATCATAACTTCTGTCACTTCAAAAATGAAAAAAGATGGGAAGGTTGTTAGTGAGTGAAATACAGAATCTATTGCAGAAGCACCTACAACTTCACCAGCAGGTTAAAAACAATCAAGAAGACTTAAAATGAAAAGGTGGCATTTATTGAGCCTTTACTTGTTTCTACAAGTCTAAGCTAGACAAATCTATAGGAATTAATACTGAATTTGCTTTTCCTTTTTTTTCCACAAATAAGAACTTCCTCAAAACCTGCTTACATTCTTTACTTTTTGTCCTTCTGATGTCAGAATTAGATTCAGTCCTCTGTTGACATAATCCCACATAAAATAATCTAGTAACCAGTTAATGAGATTCATAAATTTTACAACAGGTAAAATCCTTCAGAAGAGATTTTTTTCATTTAAAATAAGGTACTTCATATTACCTAGTAAATTTTTATCCTAGTATTTAATCACTGAGCTGAGGCAGAAATCTGTCTATAAAGTTTGTGAGTGGCTTTATTTAGGGTCAGCTTTTCAAAGCTATCAAATGTCCACAGCTGTGACTGATTCAACATCAGTTCTGAAAAATTTGGTTGCTTGTTACCCAATCTGGAGAGGCCAAAGAGAAATATATACAGAAATATATACAAAGCTGTTCTTTTAAACACCACAGTAATATTAAAAAATATGTATATTAATTAATATATAATTTATACACATATATATATGTATCTATTGTTAAATATATATTTTATATATATAGTGTATATGTGACATATATTGTATACATTTAAATTTCAGAAAGTCTAAAGGGTGGAAACTATGGTTTATTTTAATTATGTGATGGTTTAGTGATTCAGGAAATACACTGTTTTGCTTGTCAGTTTTGAGGCTTTGCTTGTCAGACTGGTCAGTTTTGAGGTATTTTTTGAAGATGTTTGAATAAACATTCTGCTTCATTTTGTTCCCTAGCAGTAGACGATCATATGTGGACAGGTCCTAAGCATTGGTGCAGAGATGTTCAGTGGTTGTAATGTATACTGAGCTCATTTTATGCCAAGCACAGTCTATTTCTTGATGATCTCTTGCAAGTAATTTTCCTTGTGTCTAAAATTGCCTTAATTTGAACTGGTGCACTTTGATATTCAGCAGATGTTCTTTTGGACTTAGTGATACCTTGATAGCAGTAAAATTTCCTGACAAGGAGAACCTACTGATGGAGTTTAGAGGTACTGTAGCCAGTTTCATGGAACTGTATGGAAAGGAGGACTCCATGCTTAAGGCTTACATTACCTGGTCTTCTGGGAGGTGTGGGCTGAAGAGTGAGGTGAATTGAGAACTGTTTGAATGGCAGATCCCACAGGGTTGTAATCAGTGGCACAGGGTCTAATTGGATACCTTTCACTAGGGGTGTTCCTAAGGTTCAAGGTTTCCTGAATCATTACATGTTTAGCTTGTTCATCAATGATTTGATGAAGGGGCAGATGCCTCCTCAGCAAGTTGGCTGATGACACAAAGCTGTGAGGCGTGGCCGATACCCCAGAGTCTGTGCAGCCCTTCAGAGGGACCTTGGCAGGCTGGAGAGATGGGCAGAGAGGAACCAGCTGAAATTCAACAAAGGCAAACGCAGGGTCCTGCAGCTGGGGAGGGAAAAAGCCCAGGCAGCAGAGAGACTGTTCTTGTGGACACCAAGCTGTCCATGAACCAGCACTGTGACCTTGTGGCCAAGAAGGTCAATGGTGTCCTGGGGTGCATTAGGAAGAGCACTGCCAGTAGGTTGAGGAATGTGATCCTGCCCCTCTACTCAGCCCTAGTGAGGCCACATCTGTAGTGCAATTTTGGGCTCCTCAGGACAAGAGAGACGTGGAGAGCCTGCAGTGAGTCCAACCTAGGATGACAAAGATGATTAAGGGACAGGACCATCTCCCTTACAAGGATAGGCTGAGAGAGTTGGGCCGGTTCAGCCTCAAGGAGAAATGTCTGAGAGGTGATCATCAGTGTCTGTCAGTATCTGAAGGGAGGGTGCCAAGAGGATGGAGCCAGGCTCTGCTCAGTGGTGATGAGCAAAAGGACAAGAGGCAATGAGCAGAAACTGATGCACAGGAAGTTCCACCTGAATAGGAGGAAGAACTTGTCTATTCTCTATCTGTTCCAGTGACTGAACACAGGAGCAGATTGTCCTGAGAGGTTGTGGAGTGTCCCTCACTGGACATTTTCGAGAAATGTCTCTGCCATGTACCCTAGGCTGACATTTCTTTAGTGGGGATTGGTTCGACTGGATGACCAACTGTGGTCACTTCCAAACTGATCCATTCTATGATTCTGGGATTTAACTTCTGGCTACCTTTATAATTAAACACATTCATTAACTAAAACCAGAGATTAGCAGCTGGAAAAAAGGTATTTTACAAAGTCTACTATGGATGTCCAGTTTACAGGGATATTTAGTATTACCAGGATGTATACCATACACATTTCCAAAGAAACGTTTTTAAACTTAGAGTCCTTGTAATATATTACTGATGTGCCACTGTTAAACAGCTCTGCAGGAGCTGATGATAAACGTCATTTCAGAATAAACATCAGTGATTGCTATCCTAATCATTAAGAAAGAGACAAATATTTATCTATAAAAGTTTAATCACTGAAACCTGAATGCAGTATAACATTCTAAGTGCCTGTCATAAATAAGTAATAAATAACATTATAATTCAAAGGACAATATTAAACATAACCAATTAGCACAGAAATGTCTACCCTCTCATCTTAATATATAGTTCTTTGTTATATGGCATTTAAAGTTTCTGTAACTTGACTCTCAAGTATAATACGTCATGACCATTCTCATTAAAACCAGCTTCTCTTATAGCACTTACAATGTTGGACTCCTACGGATAACATAATGAGGGTAGAATGCATTTTGATTGAGTTACCACTAGGGAGAAATTTAATTTAATTAAACTGGTCTTCATTAAAGTATTACATTGAAGTAAAGTAATTATAAAAGCATGTACAGTATTAGAGAAATCCTGCTGTTTAAAAGAGAGCAAGGGTTCATTTTAGAATGATCATAATTTAAAAGAAATCTTTGTTCCAATTACCTCAAGACTTCCAAAGCATTCGTACCTTTTAAAATCTGGTGATACATATATATCATGTAAAGCTAATGCTACTCCATCTGCTTGCAATTTCTGCCACTCTACCTCTGAAAACAAACTTCTGGAGCACCATTCTGCTTTGTACAAACATCTACTAAAACATCAACATAAAAATGTAGGGTTGAATATATTTATATGTTTAAAAATAGATAAAAACAGAAGGGAATACAACATTTTTGAAGATTAATTGTTTCAGCTTTTAAAAATATACTCCAACGCATGTTCTCTCATAGGACATATTTTTCCTATGCTTTCATGTACCATAAATGCAATACCCCTGTGCAGTTGTCACCTAATTAAGGTATGCTTAAAGTGCAAACCAGCACATGCACGTCAAGAATTTCATAAAGAGATTTGTGTAGTTTTCAGATAAAGTTCAGATTGACATTCCTTCTCTTCTATTCTTCTTTTTTCTTTGTTTGTTTGTTTCCTTCTCAACCCCATGCACTACTCTTGCTTTCTTGTTTCGTGTAAATTTTCCCACTTAGTTCTTCTTACTTTTTTTTGGCATTGTGGCTGTCAGTTTTCTTGGGCAACAGCATAGACTGGATTTTGGATACTTCATCTGCTCCAAGGAATATTAATGACTTTTGTAAGCAACTGGTTTAGCTCCTTGTCATTGTGAAAGTAGGCTGAAGATTGTGGGTCATAATTTTTTTGCCCACCTGCCCAGGAATCTCAGTTCTCATCGGCTTCAGCCTGGGATCCAGGTACAGTAGGCATCAGTTCCATCTTTGAATGGAGGCTGATATTTTTTCTATTAATTAATTTTTAATTGGAATACTCCATATTAATTTATTTCATCCTTTTTCCAGTGCAGCATAATACATTTTATTCCAGCCTATTGTGTATAGATCTGGAGATTTCTTTTTTCTTCTTTATCTGTTGTAACAATTTCATCTTTTTGCCCAGCTTAAATATAATCCAACAAACTTCACAAAACTAAAGGCAGAATTGGTACTGCTGATCTTTTTGCTAACTGCTTCATGTCAATCCAATCTCTGTTGCGTATTTGACCTTCCTGCTCAGTCTAATAGGATGGAGCTGGAGATTTTATTATAGTCTCATCAAGTAGCAATCATTCAAAATAACACATTTTGTCCTTTTGCTGGATTCATTACCTTGAAACCCATTCCTTGTATTTTATATTCTACATAACTCTCAAATTGCCTAAAGGATTTACTGCATTCCCTAAATAAGGTACTTCTAAAATATTTCCTGATTGTGGATTTAGAGTCTGATCCTTCGTTGTCTTGCAGTCTCTGCAGTAATATTACACATCCTGTGTGATTTTGTGAAGACAGACTGGGTATACAATGTTATCAAATCAGAATATGAGCCTGAGGTTTGGGTGGTGAAAATGAGCCTATATATATTTGCTAAATTCTGACAACAGGGAGGCTGTTGCTGAGCTGATACCAGGTCTTCTCACAGTGACCAATACTTCATTGTGGGAATTTCCTGTGTGAGATTTCTGATTACATCTTTGATAGTGAAGTAAACAATTCCAGGAATGTTCCTGGACACTGAATTTTATCCGAATACTTCTGAATTGTTATGATGCCCTCTGGAGTATTTTCCAGTTATGGTTTTTGGCTTCCACACTTGCACTTACTCCAGGTGCTGTGCCACAGGCATAAGGCTCTGACCCCTGGTCCTAGCCCAAGGGCTGGCACTTGCTGTCACTCACTCAGGTCTGCTTGGTCTCTGGGACCCAGTCTGTCATACTCCTGTTCTCCTCTGGATATGGAAACAGGCCTTTGCTGGATGGATGGCTGAGGATGGGACTTGGAGGAGCTCCTCCGGCTTCTCATTATCTTTCTGCTCTCCTTCGTGGGTGCAGATGAACTTTTGCACATAACCTAATGATATTTTTGAATGGTACAGAGCTTTTGTTGTGTAAATTGTTTCAGAGACATATATGTGTGCAGCATATAAAAGGTTGAAGGGACACACAAATTAATATGATTTTTTGAATATGATATATGACAAAGCAATTTGAATTTGATGTAAACATGCGATCTAATTTATCAGTTTTCTTTGGTTTTTTTGTACCAGTGGCTGCTGGCATTGCTAGATTTAAAAAAACAATCTTCACGAGATGTGCACCTTTCTTCTGAATGTAGAAAATTACTTTCTCAACCTACAGCTGTACAGTATTTTTTCATACACGTTAGAAACTTCATGTCATGCCTGTGCCAGTGCCAGATTCACAGTGGAGACTTGGTTAGATGCTGAAAGTCCTAAATCTGAACTATGTACCCCATTGGTTTCTCTATAATAAGAACTATTTGCTTTTGTTTTGTTAGTCAAACAACAGGAAAAAAATCATTATTGCATGAGCAGAAATACACACACAAGCATTAATTCTCTCTGTCAAAGCAAGACTACAAATTTCATTTGAACTTTCAAAACCTTTCATTTCTTTCATTTCTTTCCTGTAAGACTTTCTGGCAGTTTTACTTCTAAGACATATTTCCAAATATCTCTGTTGGTCAACATGAGTGATACTTATGCTAGCAAATCTTAATTATATAGTTACAGATAGTACATATTGTAGAAGTCAAAATTAAAATCATTGACTGTGAAAAACTATTAGAAACCTCTTATAGATGCTATTTCATGATGCTGCTGTGATCCCACATGAGTGTATGAATTTTGTGGCTGAAAAAAATGTTAACTCAAATGATGAGTTGTTTTAATACAGCCCAAAATAATGTTTGTGCTCATGTACATTACTGTGGAGAAAAGTAAATGTTGTATCTTCCAGAATGAGACAGCTGAGGATCCTTGGTTTAGTACATTCTTCCTAATTTAGAGATCTCTGAGGTGTTCCTGTCATCTTCTGTAGGCATTCCTGAGAATTCCCACTCTTCACATAAAAAATTCAATGTTTTCTCATTTTTCATTGGTACTTACACCATGTGTTATCTGCATTCAAACTAAACTTTATAGGGAATGTACTGAAACATGAGCTGGAAAGGACATAGTGCTAGTTAGTTTCACTAACAGATAAAAAAATTGCTGCCATCAGAGAACTTCTGATGCTTTGAATGACTTCATTTAGTACACATTTTCAGATGGGTGTATTGCAGTTCCAGTGGAAGAAGCTCGATGTGACTTGCTGCCACTCGTGGTTTGTTTTTTGGGTATTTTGTTGAAATGAAATAGAATTCTGCCTACATATGTTCACAGTTGCTGAAAGTTTAGATCTCATTTACTGTAAGATTTTAAAATTATCAAATTCTAGTAAATAAAATACAGCTAGACATATCTAAACTGAGCTCTGATGCAAGAGTGAGGAAAAAAAAAATAAATAAGTGATACAAATTGGTTTTGCCTGTGAGATACACAAAAATATAAGATTAAAAATAGCCATCATCTGTCTGGACTTGGACAGGTGCCTGATATTCTGCAGAAGTTTCAGTAACTGTAGATGTATTACTAGATTTTATTTGTAATTTGAAGTTGTCATTTACCATGTAAGAAAGCTTATTTATACTTTCAGTGTCAGCTTTCATGTAAAGAACCTTAAGACAGCTACCTTCCCTCATAGTAGAATAATAAACAATAGGAAAATGATTCCTTCAATTAGCTCAAATTACATGGCAGGAAAAAAATATGAGAAAGCTTTCAGCGTGTTACACTATCATTAGTACCTCTTTATGGTCGTGTCCCTTTTTTCTTCCTGCTTCCAGAGGAGTAAAAGTCTCCCTGTGCTATACTATTATCTCTAATGTTATCACATGTGAGAATTGTTAATCCTTATTTATAAGACTTCTGAACATGTCTTAGAACAAACCAACCAAAATAAGTACCAAAGCACAAAATAAGAGCCAAAGCAATATTTGCTAACTGAAGTATTTCAATATTGCATGGATCTAGGATATTAAGCCTATGCAGGAGAAGCAATTCGAAGTCTGAAATTAAGTCTGGTCTAGAGTTTTTTTAAAAAATTTATATACTATACTTCACCTGGTTTCAGGGTACTGACCTTTTGTCATTTTGTAAAAGATTCTTATATCTGGCAACCTCCTGTTGTATGGGGTATGGTTTCTTTGGTTTGGTATGATTTTTTCCAGAGTGACATACATTTTTCTTTGGTTGCTTCAGTGGCTGCTTCTTTTCTCTTTCTTGTTGGTGCAGTCTGCATTACGTATCTCTCAGACTGTTGCTTCAATTAACTTCTCAATGGACCCCCTGGTGATTTGCATTGTCTCCTGTTTCCTATTTCCCTGCTGCTTTTTAGCATTTTTCTTGTATTTTGGTGATCACTAACCGGCTGCTTAGGCAGTTGTTTGGAGCAGTAGTGATTCTCTGCTGATTTTAGCGCTTACTCTGTACAGATCTTTTCTTAAACTTGTGTTTTGTTTTTTATCCAATTTTGATATTGAGTTTCTGTCTGTGGGACTATGTAAACAAAATCCGAACTACTCTTCCCAGAAAAGATCAGTCTATTTAGAGGAAAATTACTTTTCTTTGAATTTCAAACTTTGAAAATGCTTAAGTGAAATAAAAAAAGTACTCAATTAAAAGAAATAAGGTTGACAATTAATTTCTTGGTTTTTTGCTATATTCTTCCTGTGGTCCTTTTTTGAATTTTATTGTCAGTTAATTGTAAATTATATGAAGTAAACTAGTAAACAGCATTGTGTGACTTCTCTGTTTCCTATTCAAGACATGTAAAGTATCTGTCCCTGCTTGTAAACCTCACTTAATCCTTTACAACTTTAATACTCTATTAAGTATTTTCAAAATTTTTCAGGGAGACTTATGGTCTCATAGGAAAGTCAGAATAATACTACACCTAAGTCAGAGACCAGAAGTGAATTGTATATATATCACAAATATTTTAGCATAAATTAAATAAAAATATCACTTTTGGCTGTATGGGTATACACACAGAATCAGGTGTATTCAAGAGCCCATTTTTCTTGTAAATTACTCTAAAAACTAGCTACTTTATATTTCATTGGTGAAAGAATGTTTCATAATTCCACCACAAATCACTCTCTCCCTATTACTGTCAGACATTCAGGAAAAAAAAATAATTTGGGAGCATAATTTAAACACATAAAGTTCACAGAAACACATATAGCGAATAGCAATGATCTGCTTGTCCTGCACAGGACATCATTCAATGAAACTTTTTATTTACATGGAGACATATGGCAATATACAGTCTGCTTAACATTCTAAATAAGAGAAGAAAATTAGGGAGAATTTTCTTTTACTATGGGACACATACTAAATAAAAGTCTGCACGGTTTCTTACCAAAACAAATAGACTCTTCACTGCACAAGTGAAATCTCACAGGAAATAGAGAACTATGAACCTCAAGATTAAATCTCAAGATACTTTAAAGACTTCATCTGACAATATGTTTGTAATGTGCTAGAAATGCATAATGCTACTGTGTTTTTATTGTTTGGGTTAATAGGGTCTTACTAAGGTGAAGTGGTTTTTTTAACTTTATGAGTCTAGATTGTCAGACCAGATTTAAATAAATGGCAGATGATGGTTATAGATTTCTAGACAATGGATTAAATTTGTATCAGTGCCAATACCCAGTTGCTTTGTTAAGTATTACCATAAGCTTCTTCCAGAACAGAAAGAGTCCTTTCCTGTACTTCATTGTAAATATTGAGAGTGAGCATGAAATCTGAAGTCGGGGGTGAAAACAGGTTATAATTTGTGCACTACCCATGTTCTACATGAGCTTGTAATGACAAAAGTTTGGATCTCAAAGTCTTCAGTGAATGTAAATGGAAAGGATGAGGAAATACATTTACTGATTTCAGTCTCCTACCAGTTGAGGATGCTCATAAAATATGAGCTAGGCAGTTTGCAGAGTTCTCCACTGTAGTTCTGATGTGGTAGTCTGTCTGAAATTTCAATAGAATTTTATTGATCGATTGTCAGCCAGTATTCACAAAAATGCTTCTGGATTCTATCATTATGGCATGAGAGGGTGACAGTAAGTTTTTACTAAAAAAATAGTAAAGGAACAACACTGTCAGTGGGGAAGGACACACCTATAGATTGAAGAAAGCTCAGATTGAGAATAAACAGCCACTTTGGGTTCTGTCAATAGAACAACACATGAATATGAGAAGCAGTTTTGAATGTATATCGAAGTGACTCCAACAGTTTTAGCAAACAGTAATCTTAATTACTCTCAGCATCTGTTTTCCAATCTGGAAAATAAAAATATCTTCTCTTCTGTAAAATATTTATGTATTAAAACTGTCTCCCTGAGTTAGTGACATAGAACTTATTCGGTATTTTTGAATTTAGTTTATAATAATAGCATTTATAAGTACCTGTCAAAAAGAAGCTATTGCATACACAGTGCTTTTGTATGAAGTTAGTATGTGTTGATAGATACAGTGCCCCCTATTTTCAGTGTTATGAATGGCAACAGAAATAATTCAAGTACATTTTATTCAAGACAGAAGGTTTTTAGTAAAATTGGATGGGATTTTATGTCTTTCTGTGAAACAAAAGTATTTTTTTAACCATCAGAAAGATGAAATTACTTTTTTTTATTTTGTAGATACCTTGAAAATATTAATCAAATGTGAAAGCTAAGATTATGTTAGTTCTGAGGCTATTTAATTATTATGCTCATATTAAGAAAACTGAGTTGCCACATTAAACAGGACTCATTTATTTCCATGTGCAGTTATGAAACCTAGGGCTCCAGCAGAAGATCTGAGTCTAAGCTATCATTGCTGTTATTTCTTGGTTAAATGTAGAGAGAGAAGAATAGGGAAATTACTCAGAGCTTGCAGAAACATAAATTATCTTGTCTACACATGTTGCTACAATATGATCAACATTAGTAACTCAGGTCTAGATACAGCCACAGCAGTAAAAGCTCGAGGCTAAGCATGTACTCCTCGTATAATCTAGCAATAGATCAATGCAGCCAGTTTGCATCCAGCCCTAACAGATTGTATATGAGGTTGTGCTCAGCTAAACAGATTTACTGTCAGTTTAGTGCATTTCTGTGCAGATACTCATACATCAATAATGCTCCCTGTCTAAAACAAGTGAATGTCAATGTGTTTAAGGTATATTTTCTATCATCTACTACTATCAACTATTCCTGTTGTTACTTGTTATACTTCATTTTGATTTAAGTTTGTTTGAGAGTAGACTCTACACTGTAGTATGCATATCCACAACACTGAGGATTCTCAGAATTTAGACCCACAAAATTACTCCGAGCTGTTTGATAAAATTTATTTTCCTTCCTATTTGCACCAGTGAAAAATGCTCCTTTTCTTCCTGTAACTGAAATTAATTCTCCATCATTTGTTTCCTATTTGCATTTGTTCTCCTTGTTCCTCCCTGAGCTTTTCCCAACATCCACATTTTTATTGCAAGTTAAGAGTGGTGAACACTTCAAAGAAACAGAAGCCACAGTTAACACGGGACTCAAGGAGTCTTACAGTTATGACTACTTGTTTAGTTAGAGTAGGGTTTGAGATTTCTTTGTTTGTTTGTTCTTGAAGTTATGAAATGGATATTAGAAGTGTAGCTTAGTATGAACGTCAGCCTGCAATGAGTGCATTACACAGCTACAGTGATAATTGTTCAGATTTTACTTTCACAATAAATAATGAAAAAATTGGAGTGAATCCTCCAACAAAAAAATTAATATAGGTTTTCACCATTGCTGAAGGTGAGGTTAGAATGCTTATTATATTAGCTAAGTCAGACTGAACATAAAATAGGTGAGCATGTGGAAATGGAGAATTACAGATTTTCTCCATATACCTTAAATATGTCAAAAGATGTGTCATAGGACTTCTAAATTGCATTAATGCTGTTGGTGCACTTTACATTGTAATTTTACTGTAAGAAGTATGCTTACATTCTTGTATGTTTTTCTTTAAAATCAGCCATGTAAGTATATACTTCAGTAGCAATATTTGCATTAAAACATGCTGGGTGCATAGAACAAATTTCACTCATCATAAAAAGAAAATAAATGTTAACAGAATTCTGATACAGAGCATCATATAGGATACAAATTGAACTTTAAATTGTACATCTCATTTTTTATTGCATGGATTGTAATGATTTGCTAGTAGGAAAAGATTTTAATAAATACCTGTCCCAGCATGGATTCTATCAACTTCAACATCAATTTCACAATTCATATTTTCAAAATTTTGAATTTTGTTTATATTAGACTTAAACTGAACAAATGTTCATACATCAGTTTTGAATAGAAAAAAATAGAACAGCAGATGTTGTTAAATGCTTTCTTATACTGAAATATAAGGAGTTAAAAATAGTGATCACAACTAAACTTCACTTGAAAACAGTAGGTTCATGTATTTAATGAATACTCTGTATTACTTTGGAAATGGTTATAATTGCATAAATAAATTTATGCTTAAATAAAAATAGAAAGGTTTTAATTAGTAAGTAATAGAGGTCATATTCAGTCTTTAAATTTGCTGTGTTTGTGTTGCAGAAATGTTGCAAGGAATGCTAAGTTATATTTTAGTCAGGATTCTTTGTGTCTTGTCCTAGAAAACACAGTTTTGTCAAATAATAGCTGCTCACTCCAGAATTGCTGATTTTTCCCAATAGCTGCAAAACAAAAGCCTATGATTCTTACTCTGGTTTTTCAGGCTAAGGATTTTGCAGTTTTTCTAACATAAGTACAGTGTATGTTACAGGCAGGTGCCACTTCTCTTAAGGAAAACAGACTGAAGGCCTCTAGTATGAAGTAAAATCACAAAAATCAGAAATCTTTTTTTTTTTTCCCTCCTAATGAGTAAATGTATGAAGAAACTTGCAGAACAAAGGCATGATACTCCAATTGTTCTTTTATTACAGTGAGAGCAGATGTTTGCATAACCCTAAAGGAAGATCAGACTTAGGCACTTAAGAATTCTTTTGTCTGTGGAATAGAACATGCAAAGAAGCTTCTGTTCTGGCTCTCTCCTCCATGAGCTTCTAGTTCTGTCAAGATATTTTCATACATACTCTGAGATAAATCCCATCACTTACCCAAATTAGATATTTGTAGAGTTTTTCTTTTTCTTTTAAATTAAAAAGTATTTTCTTAAGCATCACCTGCTTTCTCAGATAGTCTCATTACTGCAGGAAAATACTCTCCTCACTGGAGATGGTGCAAATGCCTCATCAGGACCAAGCTGAGTTGAAGATCCATACATCCTTCAACAGTCAAGCTCTTCTTAAAATAGAACAGCCACTTGAAAGCCTCTGTTTTTTTGTGGAGGGATATAGCTCTGGCTCAAATTTTGTAACTGGCAAAGAGAATATGAGGAAATAAGTACTAAATTAGGTACTTTTGGAGTTTCTCCCCAAAAGTGCCTAATTTAGTTTAGTTTAGTTTCTCTCCAAAAGTGGTTTGGTGAATGCTTTAGGAATGTCTTTGAATTTAATCTGAACAAAGCTGAGATAACATATTGAATCTTCAAAAATGTTTATGATGAGAATTCTGTGGAACTGTATTGTTCTTTTAGGCATATGGTTGCACACTAAATAGTAATACAACATGCAGTTAAATGATTTCAACAGAGTGTTTTTTTCCTTATCAGTTTTGTATCTAGAAATTAAATAATCCCAGAAAATGTCATTATTTTGCTTCATGGACATAGGCGAAGTATAAGCTTTAGATATTTTTCGTTTTTTTTCATTTAATTCAAGTCACTGAATCCAAAAATGCTTCTCATTTGTATAGCTTGTAGATAGACAGAAATAATCTTATTACCTTTAACCTTAACAACCTTTACTGACTGTCAGTTTTGATGGAAGAAATTGCTATGGCAGATCTAACAGAAGATTCCAGCTTTTATTACAGATAGTCTTACAGTATAGACAATTCCTTCTCTACTAGTTACCTTACTATTATTATTATATAGTTAACATGTTAATTATATAATAATAATAAGGCATGTTAATTCTTTCATAATTCTTCATTTCAAGAAAAAATTGTGATCCTACTTGCTAGTTGAATATATCCTATAAAACTCCTCTCAGGTTAATGGTCTAATGAAAAAAAACCCCAAGTCATCTTTATTTAAACAACCCAGTAGTAATAAGAAGGTTTATTACTATTTATCACAGATAAATATTATATTTATCATTAGATAACCTTAAAATCATTGCAAATTGTATAAATACCTTAGAGCAACTCACTGATGTGATTACAAATCCATTTGACTTGTAGGTCTTTCCTGTGGTTCCAAATACAGATCCGGTGTATATTTTATTAGGCTATTTGGAGAAGAATTAACAAATGAGAATGAGACCTTACTGTAATACCTACTGTGTGCAGTTGTAGGTTATGAACTTCTATGAATAGAAAGTATGTGAGAGGGAAATTGAAGTAATGTGAGTTTGTGAGGGAGTAGATTAAGTATGATGGAACCAAGGTAGGTGTTGGGTGGGAAAAGAGGAGTGCTGCCCCAAGTTCATAAACCTTGCCTCACAATCACAGTTCTCTGTGTAATCAGCTTCATCTCCCTTCAGCCTCCCTCATTGTTCTGGAGTTCTTCCTCCACTTCCCTAATTCTCTTTCTTCCCTTTTGGCATCTCTTAACCACTTCATTTGTCCTCAGCAACCCCTTGAAGCTGCTATCAGTCCAGGTATGCCAAGATCTGCTCACATCAATTCCATGACATGTTTTCCTCTTCCTCCTTTTACTTCTATTAGATATCCTTGCTTATCCTTCCACAGTGACTTTTGACTGTAAGGGGTATGACTACAAAGATCAACTTTGAGGCATTTCTGGAGCTGGCTGTCTTCTAAGTCTCAAAAAAAAAAAAAAAAAAAAAAAAAAAAAAAAAAAAAAAAGAAAGAAAGCTAGAAAGCTTCTTAAAGCACTGATCTAATTTTCCCTGTGACTCCCAGAGTAATACTTCTATGCTGTTGTTCTGTTGTTTCTCTTAAATTGCCAGCTTGTATTCATGGGGTCATGTGGTCAATTATGTGATTAGGCTGAAAATTAAGTTTGAACAACAACAAAGAAATCTTCTTGGGTGAATCAGCCTCTCAGACACAGGCATGTAAGTGCTTACCATGGGAGCAGCTAGAAATTTGCAATGAGGGAAAGAAGACTGTTTTATACTTAGATAGTATATTCATGATTGTAGGAAAATCAATTTGATTCATCTAGGCCTAACAATTTATTTTATCATTGATACTTTCCTATGAGAAATTAAGCTTAATAAAATGAAGAATCTGCAATTCCCAAAGGACTTTAAGCACAAGGAGTTGGTAAATAAATTAAGCCTTTCTGTCATCTCTAAAAGAGCACTCACAAGAGTGTAACATATTCAACACACAGGAGTGTTTTTTCTGTTTTTACTAAATTGTCTTTGATCAAGGAAGCTTGTCAAGAGAACTATTGTACTACTACAACTGACATTTTCCTAACTTAAATTTTAAAGTTGTTGAAAATAACCAATTTTTACTGCCTGTTAAGAAATTCAGACAGATTCAGAAAAAAATCTCTGTTGAGGGTATCTTATCTGGAGTCCAAGAGACGTTTAAACCAATTTAAAAGATATAAAAATTGTAGAATAAGTACAGGATTGAACTTATTGCAGAATAATTGCACAATTGCAGAATAATGATTTGTGTTGCCCCATAATCCATGGAAAATGAGCAGAAATGCCAGTGAGACTAAGGTGTTAAAGTCATAACTTGGGAAATAAAACTTAATATCAGCATGAAAGACTAAAAATAATTAAGTAATAAATAATTGGTGTTGTAGTGCTACTAGCAATTGAAAATGATGAAGGAAAATGGGCTTCTGAACTTGGCTAAAATTTTGCATTAAATATATTTTGTATTTAGCAAAAGGATTACTATACAGCTCAATGTGATCACAGGACTCGGATTAATCTAAGCACCTATATTCTCTGTGTATGTATTGGATTTGCATGGCAAGGTTTTGGCAGTGGAGGGCAGGGAGGGTTTGGGGGTGGCTTCTATGAGAAGCTCCCCAGTGCTGGATAGAGCCAATGCCAGCTGGCCCCGAGAGGGACCTGCAGCTGGCCCAGGTGGGGCCCATCAGCAACAGCAGCAATGCCTCCAGGATTACATGGCAAAGAAAGGAAAAAAGTTACTGCTCACAAGGAAATTTCAGCCAGTGGAGAGAGGGAAAATATGTGAGAGCTCTGCAGACATTAAGGTCAGTGCAGAAGGAGAGGCAGGAGGTGCTTCAGATGCCAGGGCAGAGATTGCCCTGCAACCCATGGTGAAGAAGATGATGAGGCAGCTGTGCCCCTGCAGCCCAGAGAGGTCAGTGGTGCAGCAGAGATCCAGCTGCAGCCTCTGAGGGGCCAACACCAAAGCAGACTCCTGGCAGGCCCTTGGGGTGTGTGGAGAGAGCAGCCCACACTAGAGCAGGTTTGCTGGCAGGACTGGTGATCCCGCAGGGGACCTGTGCTGGAGCTGCTGGTGAAGAACTGTCCCATGGGAAGGATTCAGGTCTAAGAGCTTGATGGAGAACCATATCCCATAGGAGGGATACTAGACTGTTGCAGGGGAAGAGTGTGAGGAGTCCTCCCCCCAAGTAGGAAGGAGCAAAAGAGCCAGCTTGTAATTACTGACCACAGCCCTCATTCCCTGTTCCCCTGTACCACTGGCAGGGAGGTGTTAGAGAAAATTGAGTCAAAGAACCCAAGAAGAACTGAAGGGTGGAGGAAAGGTGTTTTTAAGATTTACTTTTATTTCTTATTATCCTACTCTGATTTGATTGGTAATAAATTAATTTTCCCAAGTCAGGTCTGTTCTGCCCATTTTGGTAATTGCTGACTGATCTCCCTCTGTCCTTATCTCAGCCCACAAGCCTTTCATTCTGTTTTCTCTTCTCTGTCCAGCTGAAGAGGGGAATGATAGAGCAGCTTTGGTGGGTATCTGGTGTCCAACCCAGGTCAACCCAGCAAGTAAGTGCACTGTTTAAACAGGTGATGAGAGCTACGCTGAAAACTAAGGCAGGAAACAAATATAGATGTTTTGCTGAAGAAACAGCATTTTATGTTGCTGCAATTCATATTAAGATCATTAATCTACCTGTTTTTAAAATACTTTAAATATCTTTATGTTATGGGAATTAAAATAATGTCATTTATAGATTGAATGTATCTTTGTACTTTGAGTCTGTCAGCAGCAATGCAGATTTGAGTTGAAAATTGCTTTTTCCAGTTTGAAATTTTGCCCATGAATTCACTTTCAGCTTTTATTTCTGATCTTACACTTAATCTTTGCAGCTATTCAATCCACTCCTGTTATCTATGCCTCTATTTTCTGAATCCAGAAGGTTTTTTTTCTCAAATTACACTTAAGTCTTTGAAGAATAATAGTTCTATACCTTCAGTTGCCACTCATCTTATGCATTTTGTCTTCCAATTTCTTTCTGAGAAAACCACATCCAGTGTTAGTTAGATGTTACTAACAGTAAAAATGTATTTGCTTTTGTATTTTTTATATAATACAGTGGGACACTGGCATAATTTTCTTGTAGTTTAGAAGAGAGATGCAGAAACGTCTGAACAGTAGAGTGAGGGGCAGACTCCCTTCTTTGCACAGGAACCATGGCAACTGCATTATCCCACTGATACTCCTCCTGTAATGGGTAACTGAAGATATTCTAAAACTGGAAAGGGCTGATGTAAAACTCAAGAGACATCAACTGAAGTGTTCAAGAAGACTTCAAATCATTACTGGAATAATGTGATGCATTTTAGAGCATGAAGCAATTATTTGTTACCAAAAAATTTAGAAAAGTGTTCACACTTGTAGGATATAAGAAACTGATAATTGTGTTTAGATTATCTGTATCCAGAAATTATGTTTGCCTGTCTTGATTGTGTGTAAGCTACTTTAGAATCTCTGATAATGAAATTTCAAATACATTACACACATCAGGATAATTCCTATCATACTCATATCCATTGTACTCTATTACAGACATTATCAGACACTTTAGCAGATCCATTAGTTGTGAATTTAAATACAACCATCAGTTTTCATAGAATCATAGAATATACTTAGTTGGAAGGGACCCACAAGGATGATTGAAGTCCAATTCCTGGCCTTGCATAGGACAGGCACACAAGTCACACCATGTGCCTGAAAGCATTGTCCAGACACTTCCTGAACTCTGTTAGGCTTATGCTGTGACCACCCCACCGGGGAGTCTGTTCCAGTGCTCAGCCTCTGAGTGAAGAACATTTTCTTATTGTCTGACTTTAACCACCCCTGACACAGCTTCAGGCCCTTGGGTCCTGTCATTGGTCACCACAGAGGAGACATCAGTGCCTGCCTCTCCACTTACTCTCATGAGAAAGTTGTAGATTCTTTTAGGGTTTCCTCTCAATTTCCTCTTCCCCAGACTGAACAAGGCAAATGACCTCAGTTGCTTCTGACATGGCTTCCCCTCTAGACCCTTCACCATCTTCTTAATCCTCCTTTGGATGCTCTCTAATGGCTTAATATTCTTCTTATACTGTGGCACCCAAAACTGCCTACAGTACTTTGAGCAGAGTGGGCCAATCTTCTTCCATGGCAGGTGATGCTGTGCCTGGTTGCCCCCCAGGACATAGCTGGCCTTCCTGGCTGCCAAGGCACTGCTGACTCAGATTCAACTTGCTGTCAACCAGAACCCCCAGGTCCCTTTCCATGGTGCTTCTCTCCAGCGCCTCATTGCCTGGCTTGTGCATACACCCTTACCCAGAGGCTCCCGTCTGTGCCTTTGGCAGCTGTAACCTCTATAAATTCCAGCCCTTCCCTTACAAACACCACCCCCTGTCTCACCTCCTCTGCCTATCCCTCCTGAAAGGCCAGTAACCATCCAACATGGCCCTTGTGTCACAGGATTCATCCCACCAGGTTTCTCTTATGCCGGTGAGTGGGCTCTGGGGCTGGGCCAAAGCTTCGAGCTTCTTTGTTTGTTCTTCATGCTGCTTGCATTAGTATAGAAACATCTCAGTTTAGACTTTTTCTAGCCAATACCTCCTGGAACAAATGGAAGGATCTCAGTAGAGCTCAGTTCTTCAAGTTTTGCTGTGGTCTCCTATTGCCTATCACTGGCAAGCCTGTTTTTTTCCCTGTGCACCTTTCAGTCTAGTTTAAAGCTCTCAATAAGCCCTGCTAATTCCTCAGCTAAAATCCTTTTTCCACTTCAGGTGGACTTTGTTGCCAGCAGGATTGTTGTTGTATAAACTTATCCCTTATCAAAAACATAAAATTCTACTGGCAATGCCAACGTTGAAACCAGTTGTTCATCTGCATAATCTTCCTGTTTCTTGCCACATCATTCCCTGCAACTGGCAAGACAGAGGAGCACACAACTTGTCCTTCACATCCCTTGTTCCAAGGCCCTGAGGTCCCTCTTGGTTGTTTGCAGCCTCCTCTTTGCTGCCTACCTGGAAAACCAGTAGAGGGTAATAATCAGTGGGCTGTACCAGGCTGGGAAGCTCCTTCATGATGTCCCTTACCTGGGCTCCAGGGAGCTAACACACCTCCTGTGTTCTGGGTTCAGTGAGCATATCAGACCGCTCAAAAGGCAATCTCCAATAAATCTCCAATCTACTACTCTTCTTTGTTTGTTAATTGAGATCATGATGGCTGGTTCTACCAGTCAATTTCCTCCTCAGAGTCTCCAGTACTTTGTAGTTTTCCACTTCATTTCTCAGCTCCACCACTAGGATGAGCAGATTATCAGCCTGATGACCCCTCATATTGTTGTTGATGTTGTCCTTGAAGCCCTCTGGGAGCAGCACCAGGCTCTGTCACTCCCTAGAGCCTGAGACCTGGACCGCTGCATGCTTTTGTGGCTACTCCATCTGGGTCATCATATCCTTTCTGGATCACTTTGATTTTGTGGTTTATATTTTCTTAAGCCTACTACTTTCTTTACAGTAATTATTCCTCCCTATGTAGTAAATATTTAACAAAATTAAAAATTAACATTACAAGCTGTGAGAACAACAAAAATAGATCATGTCCAAGTCTTCTGTTATTAAATGCTTTTTGAAAGTCCTTGCTGAGAAGCACAATTATGCATCATGTCGAGGCCATTGACTCAACATACAGTTGACAATTGTCAAAACCAAAATAAAGGCACTTTATTTTTCAATAATAACCTTAAATTCACAAAAGGTACATGTTCTAACAAAAACAATACAGAAAAGTCAATGTTCTTATGGAGTCAGACACCTTCTCTTTGCTAAGTCTTTCTGATTCTGCTTTTCTAAATATTGTGTACAAACTGACACAGTAAACATGCTAGTCAAAAATATAAACTGGCTGCTTATTTTTCTTCACAGTCAGTTCAGACATAATAGTAAATTAAGGAAGTCCAAAGTCAAAATGCAAAGTATCACTTCATTAGTTCCGTGCAAAAAAAAAGTTTTGTTAGTTTTTCTAATAGTCTCAGTGAAACAGTTTTTATACACAAAACCAAAATAAAATCCTTTTATTTTAAGGGTGCTGTAAACATTGACTATTGGTGCAAATACACCACAAAACTGGAAAAGAATTTACACAAGCATGTGACATGCACTTTTACAGACTTTTTTCTGGTTTTAAATAATTTTTTGTTAGAATAAGTATTAGATTTGTAACACTTTCCCCAGATAGAGATCAGGCACAGATTTCCAGGGAAAAGTAAAGAGGGTTTTATGATCTTCTACACCTTATACTTTTAGAGAAAAACTGTTATAAAATTTATGGCTCCAATAGAAAGCTAAAATCTATAGGGAAAATTTACATGAGTATCTCCATCCATTCATCCATCCATTGTCTATTATCTTTATTCTTTCATTCTTTAACTCAAGTAGAAGTACACATCTTCCTATAATTTGCCACTTCACTGATTAAAATACTGTCTTTTGTTCATATAGTTTGTAATACTGCTTCTGGAAATAGGAGATTTCTTGCTATTATTAAAGGTTTGGGTTTACACAGCTGTGTAAAATTTCAGATTCCTCCTGATAATGTGTAGACCGTTTTTTTAATTGTTTCATGGGTATTGCAATCTTGAAAAATACAACTCATATGAAGTTAAGCTACTGCATTGTTTTCATCAACTTTTTCATTCTGCAGTACACAAAACATGTTTTCAAGAAAATTACAGGGCACAAATTGCAAGTGAACATTAAATTCCTAATTCAGCAATTCTTCAGAAATTCAATGCAGTAGTTGTGTCCATGACTCTTTTTATGGATCTGGTCTTACTTGTGCTGAGAAATTTCACAGTAATTTCTGCAGTTAAAACCTTTGCATTTCCAACCCTTGCTGAAATCTTTTTTTGCTATATTTCTTGATTGACAGTTGTACTTACTGCTCTTTAACACCATTTTCCTGGTGGGTACAGATCTATTGACACAGTAAAGAAGCTAAATTAATTTCCTGATATGAAATTTCACTAAAGCAGTGTTATTGCCATGTCAAAACCCCATATTTATCTATGAATTTTTTGAACTTCAATAACATGAATAAACTTGATGATTGCATTCTTATTTGTTATGAGTTTTAAAGACTGAATGAGAGAAATCAATTTAACAAGACATTTCAAATGTCTAATCTATATTTATTCTTTCTGAACACTCGGTAGAGTTCCTTTAAACATAGTTCTAAGTTTTCTGTGCAGAGTTTGAAATCTGTATGCAGAAAGATATTTGGTATCTAATGTTTTCCTAACAACTGTTTAGAGATTCAAATATCTAGATTTCAATTTGCACTCATTCAATTTGTGGCTAGAAACAAGGGAAGATATCTTTGTACATTTCTCATACTGCCTTCAAACCCAAACTTTCCTTTTCAGTAATTCCCACAGAACAACCTTTGCTTTATTTTTAGCAAAGATTCAATGTGCAACAGCAAGAAAGTGATGACAGAAGTTTCATTTTCTATAAGTATAGTCTTTACTTGGTAGCATGATGAAAGGCGAAGGAATTTGCTTCTTCATCTTCATAAATGTCCATCTATTCCTTCAAAACTACCAAAACCAAAAGCAAGTTATTACTGGCAGGTGTGAATGGCCAACAAGTTTGATTGAAGTGGGAAATAGAGCTATGCTTGCCCAAACCATCATCCTCCTAATTTGTTTAAATATGAGATTAATAGACGCAGAAAGCATTTTAAAAGTGCATTAGATTGACGCTGTATGCAAATTTATGTTGTTGCTTAGATCACCTTGCTGAAATGGCAGTTGAGATTTTTCTTCTGATGTACCTGATATCTGAATGTTATAGGACAGCTGAAGATCTAAGTTGGGGCCACAGCCATGTATGAATTGCAGATATCCATGATGCTTTTGCCCAAAGACAGAATCACATAACAGGAAACAGGTTGGACTTCCTTCTTTTCATGGCTAGCCTGAGAAGCAGCTGTCATGCTATGAAACTGAGAAGGAATAGCAAAGCTATCATTTGGAAGGGAAGTTTCTTTTGAACATGAGAGTGTTTCTGGGAATGATAATTGCCATTCTGGCCTTAAATCAGTAAAGCACTTAGAGCAACTAAACTCAAACCTTACGTTTGCAGTGAAGTATTTGTTGATTTGGGGCTTCAGCAGGTGGCACTATTCATTCAGGATAGTTTAGTGGGAGATTACATCGTTTAGATCCTTGTTTTCATTCAGTGAAAATATTTAAAGTTCAATGCAGATTCTCAGCTGGTGAGGCTGGCAAAGCACTATTAACTGGGGTTATGACACAATCTGCCAAAGGGTATGCTTGGGTGTTGATTTTGGAAACTGGCTAGATTCCAAACTAAAATCGAAGTGCCAAATCTGGAAATCTCATATTGAAACCATCTTCCCTGTTAGTTTTAAGGAAAAAACCCTATGTTTTAAAAAGACAGAGAAATTCCTCTTAATAAAGTATATAATATTTAGGAGTGCATCAATAGAAAAAATATTTTAATCACTATGGAATTTTCTGTTAACTCTAAATAGTTGGGTTTGTGTCCTGGAATTAATGTTAATGATGCCTTGAGAGGCTACCTAGAAGGCATTATTACAGCTACTACATTTGTTTACAAAGCCTTTGGCTTTGCAGTAGTCATGTATTTTTATATGTGTTCCTATTATAATAATGTCTGTCTAACCTTTTTTAAATATCTGTATACTGTAATTTTGAAGTCATTGTTTATATACAACCTGCCCTCACTTCTGAAAAGTAAATGAAATTTTAAAAATTCACCTAGACATAACAAAGAAGTGTGAAAATATAATTGAAAAAAGATAGTGTTTGCTTTATTAAAAAGGATTAGGGTTTTATTATTATTTTATATAAAGATGAAAATCTGGGGTTTGGGTGTTCTATGACACTTCCTCCACTTGTGCATTTTTAATAATTATTATCTCTGCATATACCTAATAACTCATCTGAAGAAGCAGCTTAAAATATATTTCTTCATTTGAGCTAACACAACATGGATCAAAATAGAGACATTTAGTATATTGACCTAATATTGAAAGATTGCAAGAGTGCTTTCTGAGTCAGTAATTGCAATGTCTTTGTAAGGTATATGGCACTGTATTGATTCAGAGCCCATCACTTGTGTCTAGTCTGGCATTTGAGCCTGCTGATGATAACACTGGCATCTACAGCAGGTAAAAAGCATTAGAGAATATACAGTTTCCTTCTGGTTTCTCACTTCTTGATCTCTTGATAAGTATTTTAATTGTGTGCATTTTTGTACTGTCTTGAGACACAGAGGACTGTTTCAATTGTAAAGTAGAGTTTGTTTAAAATGTTATCATTTATTAAGATTGCTAGATTGACACAATACTAGATAGAAAAGTTTTGTTTAATATACACTGTGGAGAATAACTCTGGAATTGTATTTATTGCTTGAAATGCAGCATTGTAACATAGAAAGAAAATAGTGAAGTCATATTCTAAGGATTTTATGAATATTCAGTTCAGCTTTTCAATTCATTATTTGAGGTGGAATATGCACAGTTATTGCTGTCTAAAAAAGCTTTTAATCTTTTTATTTCTTCATTAGCACAATTAAGTTAATTTCATCATTCTCACATGAATTCGTGGTTTAATTGTGTACAGTTTATAGCATTATAATAGGGTGGTCAACATTTCCTTGGCAACAGACTCTGCCTACTTATAGACAGGTAAAAGATTTTTACATATGCCATATTTTGTATGGCAGCAATGAAAGAATTTAAGAGAAATTATCTTATTGGATTTGTACAATTGAATACAAGAGAAAATATGTTTGTGAATCTAAAAACTAGAATATTCTAGAAAAGGAGTTTAAAGAAGGAAAAAAGAAATTGAAGAATTACTACAGCATCTTTGAGAGGCATGCATTGGCACTCTTATTTTTCAGATATCTTCTGGTCAGGTTTCACTACGTTTTCTATGGTACTTGATAAGAAGCCTTTGCATGTTTTATGAAAAAATTCTCAGAAGAGTTTGTAATGTAATCTGACCTACACTGATCTGTGCAAATTCTTATGTGTCGCTCTTTTCATTTTCCTAAATGTCACTTACTATAGTCAGATCAATAGTGAAATAAATTAGTAAATTAGAATATTTTTAAGAAAATAAGTATTATAGCTAAGTTCAAAATATGACAAAGTTCTGCTCCTAATATAGAAATCTAAATGACAGATGTTTATAAATAGATTTGTGCATATGTTGAAGTGTCTGTTAAAGTATGCCTTTAAAGTAAGTTTTGAATATTTTTCAGTACAGTTGGATTTTCAGACCAAAATTGTCTTGTCATGAGTGAGTAAAAAGGTTTATTCATAAAATTATATTAATTTATATGTTTATATGCAGTATTTTGTATCAACTTAATTCACAACCTTATGTGAACAGAGATACTTCATACTGAAATGTATACAGAAAGAAATCGTGCTATTTACAGAATCAAGGAATCACTGAGCACAGTAAATGGCACTTAGTCTTCCATAATTACACTTGCAGAAAGATGATTATCCACTGGTGTAGAACTTCTTCCAAATACCTAAGGAAGAAATAAGATTTGAAGAGACTGTATGAATCTAATTTCCTCACAATTGAAGCAAAAATAAATAAATGAAAGATTTGGCTACTTTGCTATTCTCTTCAGAGAAATTGAACCAGAAATGGGAAACAAACTGGAAAATAGATTCTTTGAGAATGGGAGTCAAGAATTCTGCAGGTTGCCAAATACTGGAGCAAGAGGTACCAATACAAATGTTGTAAAAGCGTGATCTTTCATCACTGTATGTAATAATTTGCTGTTAAACAAATACCTGCATTTGCATTTTGCTTTTGTTTGTCTTATGTTAAAAATGATGTCAAGATAAATGGCCATTCTTTCCCAAAGATCAAAGACTGGAAGTGAAATTGTCTGGAAAAGTTCTTTGGGAGCACATATGAAACCAAGATCCTGCAGAAAGGCTTTACATTTCTTGAAATACTGAAGCTTTCCCTAATACATGGAGGATTTCTGCATCTTACTGCCATTTGGTTTTTGGAGTTTTTTTCTTATGGCAGTCTAACTGTTGTGGGAGTTACCATCACCCTGGGATTTCTGCTTATGTAAAATCTCCATGGCAGCAGTGTTCCATAATAGGAAAAGGGATTGCAGGAAAATTCCCCCTAGTCTGAAATAGAAGATGCCCTTTTGCTGGACTGCAAGTCTCATTTTCCCAAGCTCTGTTTCCTAAAAATAATGCAGACTTTTTCTCATTAAATATTTATTTTAATAATGAAAAGCACTTGTATTTTGTGCTACTGTTGCTGCATGTATCAGTCATACATTTTACTGTAATTAATTAGAGATATATAGTAGATCTCGCAGTTATCTCTAGCTAAAAACTCACCAAAACCTGCTTTTATATTATAGTTCTTACTGTCCTGCAAATATACCATGTAACTCTCAAGTCATGGCCTACAAATAGAGTCATAAAAGTGGGGAAAAAATGAAATAGTTAAAATTACCTATATAGACTTTAACTTTCTTCTTTCCTTTTTTTTATTTGTTTTCTCTTTCTTTCATAGCAGTTGTAAGAAACAGGTAAGCTTCATGTGAAGGGACAACAAAAAAACCAGATTCCACATTGATATTGGATGATAAGAAATTTGAAGCTTTTCCTTAGTCAGTAGCATGTCAAGAACAAGCCACAGTTCCATGTGTCACAGCATGACAGGAGCAAGTCATAGTTTCCCTGTCTCTCAATTTAGTTCAGAATAACATTACAGCTAGAATGTCTGCCTACCTCTTAGAAGTGCTTTAAGGCTGAATAAAAACCCTATAAAATATTTTGATGTATTTATATAAAGTGTATCCAAATATCTTTTTTTTTTTTTTTTTTGTTGAGAAATGATAAATTAAACTGCTTGACTATGAATTCTATTTTAAGCAAGACTGCAAAATTAATTTTGGCTGAGGAAGAACATAATACTCTTGATGCAAAACATTTCAGTATCCATTTAGTGCAATAAGAATTTCTATTAGCCTGTCACTCACAGAATTTGAATCAAGTTTGTGACCTTAGAACTCATTAGCTGCTATAAATAAACATGTTATCATCACATACTTTTCTTTTGAGGATGAGATTATTTTCACCTGCTTAAGGACATAGATCTAAAGTCAGTAAACACATTTCTCCTAATGTAACTTACTTTTATAAAATCATCTACTATCCAATCTCAATGACTGTTCCTAGACATTATAATAGCACTGACACTTTAGTGAAAATGAACAGGATTTTTCTCCCAATAAAAAAATGCCTTTGTTTTAGATTTTTACTCTTCTGACTTCTGCCTGTATTTTAAAAAGGTAGACGTGTTACCTAAAGAGCCTGACTACTGCAGTTAACTTCAGGTAATATGAATTACAGCACTGTTTTCTTCACTCATATTTAATATATCAATGTATTTACTAACTATTTCATGCAAATATTTAGAAAAACTCAACAGGAACTAGTGTACCCTAAGTTTTAGAAAAGAGTTCCCACTTTCTACAGTTTTCCCTTTTCCTAAGCCTTAGCAAGAGTAATAGTTCAACCACGCTTCCCCCATTAGCTGCCCTCCTCCCAGATGTTGGAGAAAAGCAAAATATTTTCATCTGAACCATCAGTGTCCTTTCAGTTGTTTGATATTCCTCTTCTAAATCATGTTCTTTGGAAGGACTTTCAGAGCAAATAGGTTTTCTATCCTCTGTGAGAAATCCACTAAATCTCCTGTACTGGTAAGATTTTATGAGATTTCTCTTGGCTCTTAATGGTTCTTCAGTTTTGAAGTGTGACATTTGTAATTGATCTTCTTTTGCTACCATTTCACCTTTATGTGGAATAGAGTTGAAGTAAGGGTAATTGAGGAATCAAAGTGGGACCAAACAGGCAGGAGAGTATTTTGTTTCAACCATCCTCCACTGTTTTGTTGCCTCTCTAACCTTCTCCACACCAATCCTCTCTTCCCTCTCAGTCTATCCAATTTCTCCAGTCTTCCTTTTAAAAGACCTTCTTCCTTAAAATATTAATCTTATCAACATTTCTCATGAGAAAAGTTACATAATAAGGATTTTCCACAGGATGCCAACTGTGTATCTTTACTGGGCTGACTTTATGTAAGCAGTGTTTTGCAAGCCAGCTTGCTCTATAGTCTCAGCAGCAAGTACTTGGGAGCAGTAATAACCCACAGTCCACTTCACAAAGGACGTGACTAATTTCTTAAGTGAGTTCCATACATGTTTTTGATAAATGCTCTGAAAAAGTACTCCATGTCTCATCCTGCAAAGCCAGTCCTCTATCTAGACAATGCAAAAATCTCAGCCACTAAAAAACCTCTAAAAATATCAATATGTGGGGTTATGAGTTTTTTTGTACTGTAAAAAATGAAGATTTTTTTCCCAATAATACATGTTATATCAAAGCATTGCTGGATTATTATAATTTTAAAATATGCAGTATTTAAAGAAGCATATTTTAAACTGGAGAGAGAAATTGTTTTGCTGTAAAAATAACTTCTGGGAAAAACTTATATTGTAAAACATCTTTTGTAAAAAAAAAATGTTAATTTTAGTAGCTAATATTCCCAGTATCTCATCAATTACATTTTATTTGTGACTGCCCCACATATTGATCAAATTTAGCTTAGCTGAGACATTAAACCAATGTCATATTCTTATAATTAATTGTTGCTAATATTTCTGTATTAGGAAGTACAAAAACAATGCTTAAATCTTGTTAAGTCAGTGCTGTATACTCACTTTAGACAATTGTCTCCACCACAAGAACTGAACACAAAAGATGTAAACAGCAGTTGCATTTACTAAATTCATAGTACTTATCTAAAAATAGTTTAGTTGTTTCTTATAATGTAATTATGGAAATTGATAAAAAAGAATGGATTATATTTTTAAAAGATGCCATACCCTGAAAGTAACAGTACCAACTCATTTTGAAAGTATCAATTTCTGTTTCTGTTACAGAATTTATAAAACACTTTCTAAAGCTTCTCTTTTGCTGAGAGGAGAAATTAAAAGTATAATTAACAGCTTTGGATGAAAAAGTTACTATCTGCTTTCATTTTTTATGACCCAAGAGATAAAAGTGGCAAACTATTTTTTAAAATGTTTTTTGTGAAACTGTCGTTGCTCTGCCACAAAGCATTTCGTTATCAAACATGAAATTAAAACAGAAGAGAGGAAACTGTAATTCATTTTGGAATTGTATTGAGTTGTTAAAACAGTGGAAGCGATCCATTCTTTCTCCAACCATTGCAGTGTTAGGGTGAGCTACTACCTGGCCTCCCATCCTGCCCCAGCTAATAATTAAGGGCTCCAGAGCACTATGTCTTACCTGTGGAAGATGTATTAACAAAAAAAAAAAAAAAAAAAGAACTTGTAAACATTCCCCTCTCATGTAAAGCTTAAGTGGATATTAGCAAAGGGATTCTTCTTCGTAACAGTGGGTAGAAAACTGACAAAGTATTCCCAGCTTTCTTCAGAGCCTTCCCTTTCCTCCATTTGTAACTCTAGATTATTAAGGAACTGGTTTCTGTGGGAAAAGTGCTGGTAATGAACACCTGCCAGAAGGACAGTCCCAAATTACCTTGTTAGACTCTAATCTCAACCTAAAAATTTAGATCTTGGACACTTAATAAATCTCTCTTTCAAACCATCTGTTTGTTGCTCCCAAACAACTAGGGGTATGCCTGCACTGCAAAAATAGAGGTCCCAAACCATTTAACCTAGAAGAGCTTTAGTGAAGAGCTTTAGGCAGAGTTGTATAGCTATTTTTTCTCAAAAGCTGGTACAAGAATTCACTGAAAACTCTGGCTCACTGATATCATCCCTGAAACCAGTTGAAATGTATATTCAGATTATTATTGATTTACATTCCTTCTTTGCTGCCCCAGATCAATGGGGACTAGTTAGTTTTTAAACACTACCACAGTTTTTGATTGCTGAGGAAGCTTTATCATGCAATACTGCTTTTAATAATGTTGTGCCAGTTGTAATCCCTAGTGTTTTTTCCAAACTTTTGCCTTCACCCATTTCAAAATCACAATGAAGTGACTTATGTTGACACTCCAGTATTTCAGGAATACAGATTCCTCAACCCAGCTTTTGACAAGAATAGTCCACTGATTATTTCCTATGTATGTATCCATGTATATACTCATATACAAATGTTTACATACATTTTGTACATAGTACATGTCTACATACAGTTGTATGTAGACATACATACATGTCTACATACAACTGGCACATCTTTTAAATATGAGTACATGTTCAAAAGGGATGTTAAAATTGTGTCTGCATTATGTGCACTTTTTAAATCCTTTCCCTTGTTGAGAGCTTCTTTATCTAAGTGATCTGACCTCTTTCTTTAACTGTGGAGAGCAGAAACTGCAGCTACAATGTACCCTGTAATAAATCTAATTTGTATACTCAGTTCTCCCCTGTAGAAGAGAACAATGCATAACTTGGAACTGAACATCCTCAGGGACCACTGACATTTTTCCCAGGAGGCATATTGCTATATGACCCACCAGTGCTTGGAGCACAGACTCAGCATTCTTTCTGCTGCCAGATGTACAGACATTTCTTTACCATTAATAAAGCATGGTTCATAATTTCACGTTCCATCACTGATACTGTGTGAGAACCATAAGCAAATATGTTTCATTCTGCATAGTTTGTGCACCAAGTAGCTACTACACCTTGTGAGTACCATTAGTCTCTTTGGGATATCTGATTTTCATGTTTTTCATCTGTGTTTCAAGCTATATGTGGTTCTTTGGAAGCCTACACTTTTTATTAATTTCTTCTAACCCTAAAAGTTATCTGTATCCTGGCAATTTTTTGTTATTCAAGAATATGTGTGTTAACTCAAAAAGAGTGCTAATACTGAGCAACTGCCCTGATGCTTGTATTGGTACACCTTCACAGGTTGATTTATACTGGTTTACACAGCTGAGGCTTGATTCTGTTATTTTTGCAATCAGGTAATGATTAGCAAGAACTCATCCAGGAAATAATTAATGAATGTCAAGTTGGAATGAAGCTGAAATGAAAGTTTCTTATCTCTTACCAGTTTGAAAATATCTGCATGTTTGAAAGCTTTGTTCTAATATTGTTATAGTAGAGAAAAGTGCGAGTTAATTGTAGATGAAAGATTTACTGTTATTATGAAATGCTGTCATTAAAAGATGTAATTTCTCTTTATAAAATCAGGCTGTATAAAAACAGTTTTTGAATTCTGTTAAAGGCTCAGAATACAAGTCAAAATATGCTCAGCTTGCTCTTGGCCTGGAAGTTCATGACATCAGTTTCATATGAAGCAGTGTCAAACTCAGTGTTTTCAGCTACAACTTTTGGGAACTCAGCTGAAATATCTAAATATTCTATCAGGAATTAACTGAACATCTTTAATATGTTTTTAGATATGCTTTTGACAACATAAATTACTGCTTTCAGTGCTTCTTTCTATGAAAATAAATAATTTCATATTGACAGAAGGTCTGTTTCATATTAGAAAAAAAAACTTGGGAAACAGTACATTAAAATTGGGTTTATATTTCCCCTTGCAAAGAAGAGATGATAATTAACTTAAACTAGGTAACCAATATACATGTTATCATTAATGTGATTGTTTTGCAAGGCCTTAGACAATATAAATAATAATATAACGAATTTTAAGTGAATGTTTTAAAAGCAAACAGTAAAAACTTTAAGCAATAAAAATATTAAAGCAATAAAAATATTAAAATCAATCTTAAAGCAATTTCTTTTAATCTTAGTCAAATGAGATTGAACTTGCTTGGGAAAGAGTTTTTTTCCTATGTCAGATGCGTATTAAAATATGAATGTTAGCAATATTTGGATCCTTCGTCAGCAGACCTATTTGACGTAGAAAGGAGCCTACTGGGCTCCATGACTGGGACCTATTAGTCATCAGCCTGTCTATTTTGAAAAAGAAACTTGTTTTTACAAAGGTTAACCAGGTGGGATTGGAATTAAATTCAAGTTGACAATTCTCTAAGGCACTTCATTTGATTTTGCCCTTCATCAACCTGTGAATCCTGTTTAGAAAACAGCAACACATTGCAGAATGCTGTAAATGTGGAAACACCAATTTTCAAATAGTGAGTACTCAAATTGACAGTTGCAACAAAGAGCTTCTAAGTGGTACACAGATGAAATGGATTTAGATGAACTGTTTGCCAAATAATTTTGAATAGGGAACACTTTTGGGAATATCAAACATTTCATGGACAATTGATAAAGAGTGGAAACACATTCTAACAAATTTGAATTGCTTCTGAGTGAATACATTGAGCCATGAAAAATTTATGTTTGGTATCCTTGTGGACAAAGTATTTTTTAAATAGGAATTTCTAGTGTTCCAAAAGTTAGAAAAATAGGCTTGTTTAGTATACCGGACTGTTATTTCTTGGGCTTTGTTTTAAAGTAGTTTGCTAACTTTTCTATGACAGTGCTTCTGCATCATTCATTGTGTACATTAACCACATCTACATTTTATTTCTGTTTCACTTGCACTTTTTGACAGCTTGAAAATTTCTGCCTTATCTTAAACTTTCATTAGGAAATATCTGCAGGCTACAGGCTGATTGTCAGAAATAAGAGGAGCCCTATCATTCTGACCTTATCAGGCTGCTATGGACAATTTTTCTTCTACCAGCAGAACTTGATACTTTTAATCTGATGGTTTTTATATTAAAATTTAGCATATCTACTGAAAAAGTGAAGCTGTCTTGAAATGAGAAATGTTAAACTAAATAAAAATTTCCTTTGATTGTATAGCATGTGTTTAAGGGTTAGCAAGATAATAATTGAGATATCCTCAGCTGCCCTATGGGTTCTCTTGAAGAATTTCTAGTTATTGGCATGCATTTTTTACTCTAGTGATAATAGAGAAATATGTGCAGTACAAACGAGTTCTTTTCACAGAATTGTGTGGTGGTGGGTCAATAGAATGAAATGCATAAAACACCTCACAGTTCCTTGAATGGAGGGACAGCTGTGTGGAAATGACTAACTGAGGTGTACATTTGCAAGAGCATATTCTCAAATTACTGGGTTTGTTTCACTTGAATCCTTGAAATTCAAGGGTTGTTTAGGGTTTTTTTTAATAGCTTAAACTCGTTTAATACAATTTAAAGAAAAATCCATAATAACATGAATTTCTTTATGTGCAAAATTAATTTCCATTAAATTCACCATTATCAAGATATTTAAAAGTTCTGTTCATCAATTTTTTTTTCTAATTCATATTTCAGCCAACACCACATGCTTTGAAAGCAGCATAGGTTCTAACTGTTCTGATTACAGTGTTGATAACAGGTGCCTGTGTCAAGGACATAGATATTTCAGATGCAATTGAATGAGAAGCATGAAATAAGATTGCTAATGAACATTATCATAGGACAAGAAAGAGGAAGAAAAATATCATGTTGCTGTTGCTTGCTGAGGTTTTTAGTGTGTAACTTTAGCTGAAAGCTAAAAAAACTGACTCGTACATTTGAGAGCTTTCTATGACTGAGGAAAATGTTCTGTACATGAGAAGCTTGAACATGGATTTTATTGTCAGTGTGATGCCACTGATTTCAGAAAGATCATACTAGTAAAACAGACTGCTTTAAAACATTTCTTCCAAAGGATGAAAACATTTTAATATCAAAATTTACTATCTTCTTTGTGGTAGTTTGTTTTTCTTTGTAGTTTTTGTGTGCTAGTTGTTTTCCAGAGTCAACAGAAAACTAAATAGAGAATCCCAAAATGTGATTTCACAAATATGATATTCTAATAAATCTTTACTAGAGAAGAAATTTACATCTATCATAGTGAGTACAATAGCATTTTGTTGAAAAATATAAAAAAGAATGTAAACTTACTTTATATCTTAAAAAAATCATGTAAATGTATATTGGTCAATATAAAATTTTAAAAATCCTGAAAATATAACCCAAGAGGCTGATATAGTACAAGGAGTAAAGTGATGTGACATTTACAAAATAATTTTCGTTTCTTCAATACTGAAAAAAGATATGATTGAATTTTTTTTTGTACTTTTTATAAGCTTTTTATTTATCCTTCTTTTTGGCATGCTATTTCCAAATATATGGTGCTTTTTTAATGCACTAATGACTTCTAAGACTTCAATTTTGAGGTTCTATTCCATAATATACCTGTAGTTAGCCTGGAAGTACTTCATAATCCTTCAGTTCAGTTCAGGAGACCTCTGCTTTTAAGTTAGCTCAGTCCCACATCTGTTGTATACACTGATTTTCTAAATTTCTTCCCAGACAAAACTGAAATTTAGTGGGAGAAATGTCTTGGGATGATGGATAACAGAATGTTTTTTCTAATTGGATTAGTATTTTTTAGATCTGTCTGCCTAAAAGGGTATTGAATAAGGGAATTCAGGAAAGAAAAGCTTTGTTCTGTGTTGCTGAAGTAGTGAGTAGGAGCAAGTACCAGTAAGACATGAATGCAAGTGGTGTATTTGTCCAGTAATCCATGCTGGAATTTTAAAGGGAAGGCTGGTAAAATTCATTTAAAAATGGACAAAACACCTCAAAACTATCACTCACATTCATTTTGGTATTCAGGTAGTGATGTCATGCCAGACACAGTGAAGTGAATTTTTAAATACAGATTATAAATTTTTAAAATAACTAATACCCAGATTAGGAAGGAGAAACTCTGGACCTTTTTTATGTAATTGATATAATAAATATATGTTCTGTAATTTATTTTCCTCAGTAAAATTTTTCCTTTTGTTATCATCATTACTTACCTCAGAATACTACCCATGACAAAGTCTAGAATTCTTAATTCATTACCTTACAGAAGACAGTGGTTCTGTCACATAGACAACAGACAGAAAACAATCCTAGAGCAACACAGAAATAAAGCACTAGAAATATCATGTTTACCTTAATGTATCATGTATTATCTTAAATTATCTATTTATCCTAAATCTACTAGAGCTTTGCTGTATCAGAAAATGATGAATGAAACTACATTATGGCAATTACTTTAAGATGCTATTAACTTAAAAAATTAAGAACCCCCTCCACCATAGCTGTTCTTTACTAACAGAACCCTTATTTTTCAATATATAACTTTAAATGGAATATTTAGCCATTTTCCCTAGCCAATTCTCTCAGTGCCAGAACTTTAGTCTTTATAGTTCATTTCAGCACTTCCTATGGATTTTTCCCCCTATTTCATGCACTAAATTATATCTTTTTCTGTTTCAACAAGTTTTTTTGAGTGGCAATTTTTAATTTAGATTAGAATAATTCAGCTGCTGTACCAAAGATTTAAGTTCAAGACTTAACATTAGGCTAACTTTATATTAAGATTTCTAATAATATGTCTGTCATTCAGAAATATATCAGGACACCATTATCTGCTGATCCACAGGTGTAACTTTTCGATATTTTACATAAAATTTATGAAAAATTAAGTTAGGGGAAGGTCATTCTGCTGTGTGGGACTGTAATACTACACTTGATGAGCCATGTGAACTCCAAACAAATAATCAGATTTTCCACAATAATTAATAAAACCTTTTAAAAAAAGGATGGCAATTTGAGGCACTGAGAGTACAGGCATATTTTTGATATCTTGTATCTGTGTAGTTATTTACAAATAAGACAGTAAGAGTGCAGAAGAACTACAGAAGTCATAGAAAAAACTTCACCTTTAGCACGTGTTGCTGTCATTGGTTTACTCGGACACTGTACACACAAATGTAAGAGAAGCAGCTGGCCTCAGCCATTCATGTTCATCTCTTACCTTCTACCTCCCCCGTAAGCTTTGCACACCTTACCATCTCTCTGTGCCTTGTGTCAGTTTCTTCTCCACTCTGTCAGCACTCCCATTATCCTGTAGCCTAGAGAAGCTGAAGAGGAATTCAGGTGATCCTTAGGGATTGTGTGCGTCACTGAGTTTCTCTGGTTCCGTCCCTTCTGGTGCCTTTCTACAGTCATCTGCACTAGGGCTGTGAGGGAAGGGAGACAGGAGAGCAACTGGCGTTGTGGAAATCAACTGCTGGTCCCATCCCTTAAATTGGAGACTAAATTTCCCATAGATCACATTTCAAAAAGTCTATGTTTGTAAAAGCTATCTGCTAGATTTAGGCTTTGTAGAAAGCCTCATTCCTGGAGAAAAATGCAAACTTCAATTTCCATGTAGTTACTAGACCTAATACATGATGTCAGACTTATTCTTTTTGAGCACTGTGTATCAGTCACCACCTGATTCCACTGATTCAGCTGGATCAAGATTGAGAGAATAGAAATGCATCTTTCTTATCAGGAGACAAAGGACATTCATACTGTAGAAACTGTAATTCTGGATAAACTCCTTAATGCTAGACAGACTCAGGTGCAGTATTGCCTATTGCTGCACACTTCTTATATCTGAAGATCAAAAAAATTATACTCAGGATTGCCCATAGATATTTTCTCATGTAATTGCTTTTGGGGTAGCTGTCATCAGTTTTTAAAGTGATTTCGTATTTCTGTATGGAGTAGCTGCACGGGATGGAAAACAGCCTAATAGCAATGAGATTATGACTACAAATGTGGTCTTTAGAATAATAGATTTCTCTTGTTATCAAATATGAATGAAAGATTGAGACCATCACTGTTTGCATCCTCTATCTGCATAGCATCTCTGAAGCCAAACCTTATGAGTTGAGAACTCATGCTTCAGCTTATGGCAGTGGCAATATTCTTTCATAATGATGTGGGTGAGGAAGAGCAGTTCTATGGGCATTCCAATGGCAGCATAAGTCAGTCATTCTGAAAATGTCCTTTCAGACAGAAGCACTCAAATCCACCAAATCAACTGAACTCTGCATTTCTTGGCTGTTGTTTATTCAAATAATAACTTGATTTCGTATTTGTTTTTCTGTTACATGACTAAGCTGAAAGGGCTTTACTGTTGTGAAGTTATGAATGTTGATTCTGGCCTGGAAATAGGAACCCACCAGCTGCACACTTATTCCAGCAGTTTGGGGAAGAGAATTGGGAAGGCAAAAGTGAAAAAAAATTAATGGGTCAAGATAAATATAATTTAATAAGTGATGGGAATCAAAGAAGGGGGGAAAAAAGGGGTGATGCAAAAGTAATTGCTCACCACTCCTGACCTGCAGACCAATGCCCATTTCTGTGTCCTCTGCAAAGGGATGTTCTGTCAATCAACATGGCATGTTTCGTGAATTGAATTTATGAAAGAAAATGTTGGTTCCTGCTTTTTCATTGCACCTTAAGCTGTTCATACAAATGTTCTCTCACAAAACAATAGGCATTTAATTTCCAATTTCAATGACCTACAAGGTCTTTTGATGGTCAGGTTTCTTCTGGCGTATGTACTAAGACCATTAACAACTTCTTCTGGCCTATGTTAGGAGCAGTACAGACTGCCATGCTGCCTTTGTGCTCTCCCTTGAATATGTGTCCACTTAGTGAATTTAGCATTTAAGATATCGTAAACTTCTTTCAGTATATTAGGCCAATTTTTGTCTTCAACTCCAGGGTAAGCTGAAGGCAAAAATAACTTGCAGTGTGGAGACCATATCTGCTCACTGGAAAACATTCAAAATCTTTCAATTTCTGAAAATGTTACAATAGCTGACCTCAATATTTTCTCATTTTATGAATAAGAAGACTGTGATTTTACAGTTTTATTTCTACAAATTAACTTTTTTTTTTTTTCTCAAAAGTGAAGATCTTGCAGCCTAAAAAAAAGGAATTTATAAGTACCTGCGTAGCATTTACTGAATTGTTGATACTGCTCTGGTATCACCCTTTTATTTTAGCATGGTATGACTGCTGTGAAATAGATATGAAGCAGAGGTTAGATGCTTTTCCAGTTAGTCTACTTTGCCTGCCATAAACATTGAATCAGTGTCAGAGAACCCTGTAAAGGTTACATGAAGCCACAAGGAAGAGTGTGAAATCACATTGAATCGTGTTAGTCAAAGCATTTATAAGGTAAGAATAATTAGCTTTATACTCTAGCTGTATTTTGAGAATCACATTTTAACTGGTATGTGTTGTAGGCACACAGTTTGTGCTAATTGGGAGTGGGGCTGCAGCTGAGCCTCATCCCCAGTGGGCTACAGCTGTGCAGGCCAGGTGACCAGCACTGAAGGTAATGGGGCACAGAATGCTGAGCTGCACTGACCAATCACAGACGGGTACAGAGGGCACACAGGGGTAAGGCAAGTGAGATGAAGAGTATAAAAGGTTGTACTGTAGGCTAACAAAAGGCTGTAGATGCTTGAAGTCTTTTTGGTGTCAGTTGTGCTTCTACCATCATCCTGCTAGGTATGTACTATCACATTAAATCTTTGGAGTGAAGAATTGCACTGTGCAAAAACATTTCTTGATGTAACATTGCACTGTATTGCCTCTTAAGCCTCCTGAATCCATGAGGTTTAAGATAACTTTATGAAGTCCTCCCAGTAGCTCAAAATTTTAAGGATGTTAGATTGTCTACTTAAGGTTGAGAGCATTATGAAAGATATTTCCAATGCTTCTTTACCAGGCATTTCAAGCCTCTCTTATATTTATTTAGAATCCTGCACAACAGTCCTACACAATTTGAAGAGAACCAATTTAACCAGGTGGCAGCCAGCCATTTGATAATAACTCAGCAGTCATAGCAACAGTCTCCCAGCCATGGCAAAGAATTTGTCTTTGTTATCTTGCCTCAAAATAAAGCCAAAGAATCGTTAGCTGACCTCAGCATCAGTATAAAATAATTGAGAAATGAAAGATTTTCTGGTTTTGTTTTCCAAGATCTACAACAGTATTAAAAATAAGTATGTGATACAAGTCCAGACACAGAACAATTGTTTAGGCTGTAATTGTGTGCAATGACAGAAATCCTTTTTCTTGGATTATTCTAAATTTTATTTTAAGGATGATATTTTCATTTATAAATGCTGTAAAAAACAACACATTTAGTTCAGGCCTGTTTGTAAATGTAATTATGTATGGGTATATATGTATGCATATATTTTAATTTATTTTTATTTTTTTGGACTCTGATAATAATCTCTTCACCAACTTCCATTTGAAGCAAGTACTATTTTTTTACTAATTTTTTTGTGTTGGGTGTGCTGTTAGTTGATACCTGTAATTCCTAAGCATACACATATGATCCACTTTTCATAAGATTGATCTTCAGTTCAGAGTGGTCATCTACTGCTGCAGAAACAGATGATAATTTTTGAGTCCAGATATGAGCAATCGGGAGGGAATAACCATATTATATTTTTAAACCATTTAACCATAATATATTTTTAAAGAGGATTTTTTAAAAATAGATTTGATTTAAATTAGGAGTCTCCAGAATAGTAGTTGGTGATATATTGCCAAGACGCTTATTCAAGTTACTAAACTTGTTTCTGAAACATTTATGATAAACAGTATCAACTGTTGTGAATCCCCATAGATTTAAAAATTAGTTTCTGTGCTTAAAAAAAAAACAAAAAAACTTGTAAGACAGGAATAATTTTATAGTTTAATTTGGATACTTTAGTTTTATTTGTTTGAATACACTAAGAATTTTCAATGTTGTGGTAAACTGTGAGCTATAATTTTTTGGGTTTGCATGGCAAGTATATGGTAGCAAGGGGAGTGGCAACAGAGGGGGCTTCTGAGAGAAGCTGCCAGAAGCTTCTGCAGTGTTCAATGCAGACAATGTCAGCCGGCACCAACTGGATCTGCTGCTGGACAAAGCTGAGCCCATCAGCTGCATTGTTACCACCTCTGTGCTAACAGAGGGAAGACAGGGAAAACATACCCTCTACAATTGGAGCTGTTGACAGGAGTGAGAATATGTGCGAGCAACACCTTGGCAGACACCAGGGACAGTGCAGGAGCAGGGGGAGAAGATGCGCCAGGGCTGAGTCCCCTGAGCCCGCGGTGAGCATCATAGGCAGGCACCTGTGCCCTGCAGCACAGGGAGGAGCCCGCACCCGGGCACGGAATGCCTGGACCATGCTGTGGCCCCGGGGAAGCCCCTGGCAGAACCTGCGAGAGAGCAGCCCACACTGGAGCAGGGGAAGAGTGTGAGAATTCTACCTCTGAGGAGGAAGGAGCAGCAGAGACAACGTGTGATGACCTGACAGCAACCCCCATCCCCTGTCCCCGGGTGCGGCTGAGCAGGGAGGAGTCAGAGAATTTGGGAGTACAGTTTAGCCTAGAAGAAAGCAGGAGTTGGAGAAAAGGTGTCTTTTAATATTTGGGTTTGGTTCTCATTATTCTATTTTAATTTGCTTGGTTATAAACTAAATTAATTTCCCTAAGTCAAGTCAGTTTTGCCCATGACAGTCAGGGCTGAGTGATCTCTCCCCACCCTCACCTTGATTCATGAGCCTTTCATGATATTATCTCTCCCCTGTTCAGCTCAGAGGCAGAGTGATAGAGTGGCCTTTGTGGGCACCCAGCATCTAGCCAGGGTCCACCCATCATGTAATATTATAGTATTATTTTTACAATTTTTTAAAGCAATTTTAATTTTATTTTGTAATAGGTGAATCTTTAATCTTGTTATTTACATATCTTACATTGCCACCAAATCTTAAAGATGTAATTTTAATTTTTACACATTCTGTTTTGTTAAACTAGCACCAGAATTAGCATACTAGAGGATTCTAATGCAAAAATTCTTTACCTTCATAAAAGTAAGATTAATTTTTTTTCCTAGATTAGGAACATCCATTAGTGATTTAAGAATAAGATAAAAAGTGACTAAAAGGCCAAAATATATACCTTGTAAAGCTGAAACCTTGTTTTAATAATGAACTATTTAACTAACTGGCATTGCTCCAATGAGTGCTTCATGAAGCTACTACACTTTCACCAGATTTCATTGAAATCATAACTCCATTTCCAACATGATCACCAGCTATGAGATTACAATTGTTCTGTAAATTCCTCTCTGATACAGTAAGGGGTAGACCAAAGTTGGTAAACTTCTATGTAAAGGAACCAGAGAACATTGTTTCAAAATCCACAAACTAATGCCTGAAATGCTCAGAGGTAACTGGATTCCTGTCTGCTCACGTAAAGCCCTGAAGTCAGGGGTTTTTCATAGACTTTCTGACCAGGTATGATTTCAGCAAGTTCCTTGTGTTTGGTCTGTACTCTAGCCTGGACTCTACAAAAATCCAAATACAAGGCAGTTAGAGTCAATGTTTTTGCTGGAGTATCAATCTGTACATATCTGATTGTGTCTGGAATATCCTGAGTTTTTTGTCCTGCCCATGTATTTAACCTGCTGGTCTAGGGAAATTGATGTGCCAGTGCTTCCAGGGACACTATTTATTTAGCCTCAGAATAAATTGTATCACCACTGCATCTCTTTGTCTATCTTTACAGAGATCCAGACAGGGTCTTCTTTCACACTACTGAAACTGTATGCTGCTATTCAGCTTTGGGAATGGATAGCTCTGAAGTCTGTAATATCCCTAATGTGTCTTCAGATCATTGGTTGAATGCTTGAAAACTATGAACTGAAGCAGCTTGCGGCAATGAAGCTTAACTGAAAGCAGGCCTGCCCCTGTTGAGAAGGCTGTTTGTTTAAGGCTGGTTTTGGTGTTGTCTTTTGACAAAGGTTAAGCAGCACCCTGCTGAGAGTGTTGGCTGTTACAGACCATGTTAACTTAAGAATTTTATTCTTCCCTTGCTAATACAACTGCAGAAGAGAACCACCTAGCTGCCTAACTTGGACATAAGCATTCTGTTAGAGACACGACAGAAAGACTACTATTCCTAGGTAATCAGTGAACAGGAATTAAACTCAAAGAGATTTAAACAGACTTTCTTCAGCACACTTAGGAACAATAGAGAATTTTTTTACTAAGTCACATGGCTGATACTTTTATTAATTTCATAGATATTTCTATTTTTAAATACAACAGATGTTTTCACTATACATTTAGAAATAATGCTGCTGAGTTTCTAAAGCACTTTAATATTAGAAAAGCATTAAAATTAGCTATCAATAATGATTAATTTTATGCATCCTGAATGAGTTAATTAAAATGACAGTAATGTTTCCATTTTAACAAGAATTCTGCTATTCTGCTGCTGTCAATGAGATGAAAGTATTTGGGCAGATTTTTAGCACCTTACCTTGGTGCCCGGTGGACATAACAACAGAAATTAAGCATACATAATTAATACCAACAGAAAAAAAAATTGTTAAAAGCAATAATTGCCATCTGTTCTTGTCAGTATTATTAATGTGCATAGAATAGCCTTTATTGCAAAATAGCTTATAACTGTAGTGTTGACAAAACTTGTTTCTTTCAAAGTAGCTGGACTTGCAGTAAAGAAGGTAAGGTGAGCAAACAAATTCAAAATGTTAACACAGCCTAAGAGTATTGGTGTATCAGCCAATTTATAATTAGTTGCTGCTTGCAAGGAATGCAGATCTCACAGGAATAAAATCACAATAGTACTTGTGGATAAGGTGCTGAACCATTCATATGTTATACTTTGGTGTCTTGTAACTGTTACAGTTAATCTGGCAACGTAAGTTTGATTTCTTATTTTCTGAGGAAAAATTATGCCTTCAGTTTCCATAGCTACTAGTGTTTGGTTGATGTATTTGCTATGGAAAAATGAGCCTTTTTTCAGTTTTGTAAATGTAGTATTCTCTATATTGCAAGACTTTTGAGTAATTTTCTTGGCCTAGAAGGAACAATTTAATGCAGTTTAGTAAAATGATACTTTACAATTAGTTATCATCAGGTTCTCTTCTAACACAGTTTCCTAAGGGTTATTTGTGTTCTCAGGTTATTGCCAGATTCCTACAGTCTCCTGAATCTCTTCAAATCTGGTAGCTGAATTCTGCAACTGGGCAGAGGAGTAGAGGTCTGAAATAATAGGTTCTTACACGATTCAGGTTTAGGTAAAGGAAGTGTGATTTATGTAAAGAAAATATTGCTTGGGTAAAAATAACATGATTTTATTCTTTATTTTCTGTAATACAGAGTGAGAATGTTCTGTGAGCTGTGGCAGAACTCAGAGTGGAGCGATCCTGTTGTGGATGGCCTATGCTTGTAGCTCACAGAACATCTTTTGTTTAGCCTGAAAGAACCAAATGCTACCAGTTCCATGGACTACTGAGGAACATGTGCTGGATTCTTTTATTAGCACAGGATTCAAATTAAGTTACTCGTAGTGTATGGAGAAATTAAATATACATTGCTATTCAGGGATGTATAGCTTTAGCTAAATGTTTATACTCTGATTTTCCCATGCTGAAAAATGTTTGAGATACTTTCTGAACTGAGGCAACAGACTTGTGTCTCTTGAGGCAGTGAGCTCTGCAACTTAACAAATTCATAGAGAAGTTCAGAAAGGTATCAATTTAGATGGTGAAACTGAGAGCCTTGATGCTATCTCTGAGCAAATAAAATCGGGCTTTTCACTGGGTTTGAACCATAATAATTTCTGTTTAAAATGTAAGTGCATTTCGTTTGCGTAGTGTTTTTCATGTGTGTGTCACTTCACTTTTTTTCTATATCCCCATTTTGTTATTCTGGTCGTGTATTACTGTCGTTAATTAATTTTTTTCAGTTGAATTTAATTTTAATGCCAATAGCTCAAAATAAATACTTTTAAACAACAGAGTCTGTAAGAGATCACCAAGTGTGTCTTGAAATCAACTCTCCAAAACTCTTACATGTTTTGGTTTTCTCACAGTACATTTAAGATTTAATTCTTCAAATTGTTCATCATTGGGAGATTACCATCTATTTCTATACATGGATAATGTAACACAGGAGTTTTTTCCCATGATTTTAACAGGGCTATTAAATTGCAGTTTCGAAGGCATAGTTTGCAAAACATTAAGAAAATTAGAGATTTTAGGTTCAGTTAATCTGAAAAAAATTTCAGATTAAAAAATGTTCAGTTCATTATATAGAGATTGATGACAGAAAAACTCAATACTTCTAGAAACAGTTTGTCTTCATATAGTCATTTCAACCAAGGAGATAAAATGGCAAATTTCATGCAAGAAATAGTGACATTTCTTAGTTCAGCATTCAGAATCACTGGACATAAATATTTTGCTGATGCTGACAAAGAATTTATATACTCCTTTTATATTTTCTAGCTTGCAAGGCGAGAGTAATCACTTAGAGCAATTCATAAGTCTTAAAGCTCTGGTCTTAAATCTCTTAACAAAAACTTGCCTGTGATAAAAAAAAAATCTTAGAAAACTTCAGCTTATTCAACAGTTGTGTGGTTTGGATGTCCCCTTGCACTGGAATAAGGGGCTTTTAAGAATTTGCAGCCACAAATGCATTACTTTAATAGATCATAAAATAAATGCTGATGGAATATCTCTCATTAAATTACATGAGTAGATGTCAGCAGACTCACTGATTGAACTGATCCTAATTATAGTAGTACGTGTGCAGGTTATCCCCTATACCATAGGATAATGGTTAACCCCACAATTATGTGCAGTAATTCTGTAATATGATGCTATACTAGTGTCTTTAAACATATGAAACTGCTAAGTACCTAAGTTGATAAATCCATGTTCTAAAATCAGTACAACTATGAAGTTATCTGAGTTTAAGGCATAGCCAGCACAACCAAGAAGTTATGTGAGTTGAAGGCATATACTGTCTTCCTAAAAGTCAGAATATATGTAAACCGAAATTTCCAGACTTGTGGCTTGGAATTCCATTATAAAGTGTTTTTCCTAAAAGCTACATTCACATAGATAGTGAGTTTTACATTTGACCTCTTGTTCTTTAAAGTAATTCTCTGCTTTTGTCTTGAACACTAGGAATATCACTAGATGATCTGAGAAGAGAGTCTTGGTTTGGATGGTCTTACAAGGTCATCTGTTTTTAATTTAAATAATTATGTCTGTAGATAAGTTATCACTGGGCCAAATTCTAAATGAAGAAGAGAATTCCTTGATGGTTAGCTTCCTAAAGAATTACAAGTGCTAGACCAGATTCATGAACTTATTATGCCACTTGTTATCAGACCATACACTTTGTCTCTTACACTTAAGTACAAAAAGAATTAATAGACTTGCTTTTGTAAGCTAAGCAGTCCCTAATTTTCTCCAGGAATCTGTCTTGTTGCTGGATGCCATTGATAAAAATGAAGGAAAAATTAGCCAACTTTGTCTACTTACTGAAATATAAAAATAATTGAGAACTTGTATTTGGACTCTTTTGCTCCTGCTATGCTGAACTGATGAGTGGGGAAAACACTCAGGACGAGTCATCTCTGAAGAGCACAGCAATTTTCTTTGTTGTCAACTGGCACAGATGTTCATTTTACATTAATTTTCAGTGTTATTCAAGCAGCTTTCAAATTAATGTAATCAATAACATTAATGACCTTTAAAAAGCAAAGGAAGTATTAGCAATGGAATATTAAATATAGAAACCTTCTGTATTTGATATCAAGTTGTCTGTCAAACCACAAATATTTCTAAAATGGTGAGCACTAGGAGAGAGAGATATTAAATTTGTTAACCAGATCTTGAAAATCCGTATGTATGGCAATAAAAATTTCCTCTCAGACTTTCTCTTCGTTTCTTCATACATACAAATTCATTCCCCTTGTTAGCTGTATGCACTGATACAAACATATTTTGATCATAATTTCTTATGTGTAGTGTGTAAAGATGCTTTGCAGGTGCTGGATTTAAAATTGTCACTTCAGCTACCATTCAAATGGACGCAGCAATGCAATTTCATCAACACTAAAAATCTGTACGCTTCCATTGTCTTTATGCAGCTGTCTTGAGGACCATATGTACATGAAATTATATAGCTGTATTACACATAATTTTTCTTCCTGTTTTCTTTATTTTCTTCTTTTGAGTATGGCCATTTGTGTTGCAGTCACTTGGTTGTTTTTTTTCTGACAGGTCTTTGTACAAACTAAGACCAAATACTATGACTTTGAGAGAGAGACATGGATGAGGGCAAGATATGATACTGAACCAACATTGGAATATCAGTTACAGGAAAGAAAAAATATAATGATCTGTTACTTAGATTTTTGAAACTTATATTTTCTTCATTGTCTTACATATTTAACATATGAGTAGTGAATTCAAAGGCTTCAGAAGGATATAAATAACATAATTACAACACTATTTCTGTGGTATAGTGCATGGGTCAAATTATGGTGATGGTGAGCATCATAGTATTTGGCTTCCTGCAATATACTTCTTATTCATTCATCATCTCTAATGTGTATTTTCTAATTGTTGAAGTGTTTTATGCATTTTTACTAGGCTATGAGTGGGTTATATTTGTGCTATCAGTAATGTATAGGTAGATGTTTTCCTGTAAGTCTCGTCCTCAATAATTCTATTCTATTTTACTGTGTGTAAGCTAAAAAAGAGAACAAAAGTTCTCTCTTCCCCAAAACAAAACCCAGCAAATAAAAAACCAAAAAACACAAAAAAGCCCATAACAATGTCCTTAAATGTTTTTCAGTATATTGAGTATTGCTTTATTTTCTGTGTTTCCATTGAGGCTAGAAGATACTAATTTTTACTTGAGTTGAAAAACTAGGAGATGGGAAAGATGGCAAGAGTAACTTTAGTTGGAAGTATTTTCCATTTTCTGGTAACTTTTTTGGTATTGTTAGTGTAAGAGAGTGTGAGGCTTCTTCGTGTGTTCTGTGGTTTGAGATTTCAAATAGAAAGGCATTTAACATTAATTGTTGTACCATATTGTATCACTGCGTGTGTTATGATCATAGGTTGTTTTTTTTTTCCTGAAGTGATAGTTATTCCCCCCCACTCCCCAAGTTGCAGTATATGGGAATTGCTTGTCATTCTCTTAGTATTTCAATAATCTAGACAGGTTCAGAAAAGTTCTCTAAAGTTTGTGTAGTATTTAAAAGTAAGCTTCTTGTGCTTCTCGAAGGAAGAACAGGCAATGCATTTTATATTTATCATTCTTAAATTTTGTTTTCCTTTTAATATGTAAACCATTTTCCAAGGGGAATTATCATTTAATTCTTTTGCTTTCCACTTACTACTTTGTTTCAGTTTTAAGTCATCAGTGCATTTGGCAATTCTACAGCTAGTTTCTCTGTTTTAGTAATTTATGCAGATTAGAAGCAATGAAGATCTGAAAACTGACTCCCCTGTGGCTCTTTTCGACACTTCACTTTCTAATCACTTTACTTTAATCAGTTCTTTATTTGTTCCCATGTTTAACCTGAATCTTTCCTACCTTCAGTTTAAGATGAAGACTATCATTTGAGACATTATCAAAGACTTTATGTAAATCCAAATTATGGTGCTTGTACTCCTATTATCACTTGTATTTCTAATCTTCTCAAAAATAGAAGGTGACTGGTTGTCAAGATTTAAATATCTTTTAAAGTATTATGAAGATAAACTACATTTGTTTTAAATTATTAACAGTTATTTGACTCCCATCATCTTTAAATGAGCTCTGTGCTATAGTGTGAACAACAAATTTTTAAGATCAGTTCTCTCACTTGTTCCCTTTCAATGCCACCATGTGTCTCCCAGTGTGTGTGTGCACTCACACGCAAATATTGGCTGTAATGAGGCAGGCAAAGAGTAGGAATTATTTTGCAGTTCCAGCATATGCAAAGCAAATTACTGTAGAACTCTTGAGGGCTGCCAAGAGAGTTATGTGCTTTTGGTCCAAACATATCAGATGAGACTGACTATTTAGACAGTGAGAGAAATGAACTTCCAAAGCTTTTCTGCTCTGCTCATTGCAAATCTTCATGTTAGAGAGGTGGTAAGATCGTTCCAGATGTTAGATACCTTACTGGACTTTGAATGTGAGTGATCTTCTGCTGAGCCCAAGACTGATGTCTGTCATTAAGTCATAATAGTATCACCTATCACTATTCATTAGATTTTTAATTTTCAAAATAATAATCTGGACCTAATTGTGTTTAAAATAATATCTTCTGTAATACAGGAATTTTTAATTTATAGCTGAGAACATTTAAGACAGAAAAATTAGAAAGCCTGGGCAAAACCAGAATAAGTAAAAGTTGCATCTATTTATTCAAACTTTTTCAGTCCAGTGGTTAGTGTCTGATCTACCACAAAAGGATTTTCATGTTGGCAGCTGTGGAAGCAGTTGACATTGATTAAGTCCTGAGTCACTTAAGTCAGATTTTCCTGCTTAATTCTACCGTGAGTATAAAAGAGCTAGTTGGATTTCATGATCTCAAAGGTCTTCTTCAACCTAGCTCTTTCTGTGATTCTGTGATCAAAATTACAGAAGTTTTTTTGAGAATCTGAGGATAAAATTGAAGATAATGGTTATATTTTTCTTACTTTGATTACAAGTAAAATCCAATGGAAGAATGGGCATGTGTTAGGGATTCAGGATTGGCATGTAATTCAAGATACATTGCCACTTGCATAAATTATTCTGATAGATTCAAAGTTATAATGGATTTAAAATACAGTAAAATGAATACAAATTGATTCAGTGTCTGAAGGGAGCCTACAAGAAAGATAGGCAGGGGGTTTTACAAGCACATGTACTGACTGGACAAGGGAGAATGGATTCAAACTGAGAGTACATTTAGCTTAGATAGCAAGAAGAAAGCCTTTACTGTGAGGGTGCTTAAGGCACTAGAACAGGTTGCCCAGAGAAGCTGAGGATGCCTCATCCCTGTAAGTGTTCAAGGCCAAGTTTCATGGAACTCTGAGCAACCTGGTCTAATGGAAGGTGCCCATGGCAGGGGTGTTGGAACTAAATGATGATTGAGGTCCCTTCCAATCCTACCCATTCTGTGATTCTGTGAATCACCAATAAGCTATCAGAATTGCGGTCTGCATGTTGAAAAGGTGCACGTAATCAAACACATGTGGAAGCAAAGACACTGACAGAGTACAACTTCTAGTGCCTTGCAGTCACCTACCCAAACAGACTGCCCTGGGATGCACTCTGAAGATTAACAGCTAGAAAAACTGTTAATCCACCACGTAGCTCAAGTAATAGCTGTAATTCAAAAACTGCCATCAAACAAAACGCCTTGTCTTTCACTTGTAGGAATGCCTGAGTTTCTCAGTGTTTAGTGAGGCATGATAGAAAATCTGCATTCTAAAATACATTAGAAGGCTTCACAGTATGTAAAATGAATGTATTTGACAGGACTATTACAGATTAACACATTCTGAATTAACACCTCAAAAACTCATAGAAATGTTTAAAGACAGAAGAACTTGGTAATGTTTTGGAAAGGTCTTTTTGCTCACTCTGCTCTGATACAGTGTACAATGAGTGGCTACCATGGTAACATACTTAATTTAGCAATCTTCAGATCTACTCTGGCCTCAGTTTTATGAACATCTTTTTCAAAGAGCAGTGCTAGAATAGATGTTTGCCACCCATAATTATAGCTATTAATCACTTTAGATAATGCAAGGATGTGTCAGCTCTATATTTACCTAGTAGCATATGTGGTGAAAGGGCCCATACAATCAAAAACATATGCTCAACTTTGGAACAGTAGTATTTCCTTGCAGTGAGAATGGCAAAAGATTAGTCAATATTTACCGCAAAAATATTCTTTTTGTTTACCACAGAAACAACTCCAACACCCCCAAATAGAAGAACATCAGTGACAGTATCAAATAGTTAAAGAAACAGCAGGTGAAAATAAATAGAATTTATTGTTCTTTAAGTATGCAACTGAACAAAAAGAGGAAGTAAGTTTTATTTAAAATACTTTCTTCCTTTATAATGAGATCACCCAAAAAAGTGTGAACTTCCCAGGCTATTTTTTCATTATATGTTTATATGATTTTATCTTTCTTATCCTTCAAACTAAAATGTATTTTTTTAGCACATAATCCCTTGGAGAGAATATCTTTGCTTTGAGAATGTGTGTAGCTATCCCATCTTGCAATCCCCAAATAAGTCTTTTATCCATTCTGCAGTTCCTAAAATATGGAATTATCTGCTCAGAAGCCATTTCAGATAATCATTGCTAACATAAGGAGAATTTGTAAGCGTAAAAGATGACTGATTTCAGTTGATAAACAAGCGCATGTTTTTTTCAATAGTAAATTTTTAAACTTCATCAAATATAAATAATCTGTAAATTTCTACATTTGTGGTTTTGTAAATGTTTGTTTATTTTTAAGGTGTGTAGGCAAAAAAAAAACTTGCTGTAGAAATACATGGATATCTCTTTCAAAATTATGATTATTCCCCAAGCTATAATTCATCATTTGTGTATATCTGAAATTTCAGCTCAGTATTTCTCTTCATTTTGGAATATTCAGTAGCAGATGATTATGTCATTGCAGTAAAAATTTATAGTCATTCCTAAGGTCATAAGTCCTTCCAAAAAAGGGGACAAAAGCTGTATTAAATAATGAAGAGGTTTTAGTGCTGAATGTCTTTCTGCCAAAACATGGTTCTCAAACTTTCTGAGCAGAGGTGGGAATGCAATGTATCTTTGCATGACATTCTAATCAGTAATACAGTGTTTTAAATTAAACTAAACTCCCTTTTCTTATCTATCTGATATTTCTCAGTTTTTCAGATTATAAAGGCTGGCATACTGACACAAGAGTAGTTTCTACCCCATTTTTGCCCATAGGGGTAAATCTGCCCCATCTTTTACCACATAATAATTTCTTTACTAAAGATTAGTAACTTATTTTTTTAAATAAGTTTTAAATATAAAAGATATTCAGCTGCAAATTATTTTATAGCATAAATATGAAGGCTCTTACTAGTGTAGTAAATAGTGTATGAAAGAGTAAAATCCTTTTTTCTTATGTTTACAATTTTTTTTTTTCTCACCCCTACTTATACTTTCCCATTCAACTACTGTTTTAGTTTTTTGGGTTTTTTTTCCTGGAAACACTCTCACTAAAAAGCTTCTTCATGGCAGAAATGAAAGCAACTTATTTTTTACCAAAAAGACTCTTTCAAATTTTGCTCTTGAAACAGAGTGAAACGCTGCTATCATCTGCATATGCAATCTTGGGGGCATTATTTCATGTTTTCATATTGAAGGCAAAAGGAAAGTTTCAGTTATCATTACAGTACTTTTAAAATGATGAAAAGAAATGAAAAACAACAGATGCACTGAAGTGAGACAGTAAATTTGATGTGCTCTTATCAGAAAGCTGTATTTATGAGGCTTCCACTCTGTTGGGATATGCCTCCAAATGCTACAATCTAACAGGAAATAAGGTGAAATTTCTACAAAATATGTATTCTGTGATCACTGAAGTCATGAAAGGAATGAAAAATAAGTTAATTTTAGCTCTGGAAATAGATTTGTTTCTTTGTATGTTTCCTGATATTGTAAGTTCAGAATAAGCTATTTGATGCAGAAAATTTAATGAACTTTTTAAAATAGATTACTAAGTAGGTAGTATGAGCAATTAGTAAATATTTTTCTTAAGTTTTTGTATGCACCTTATAACAGTACCATATGCTAAATTGCTAAGCATTTATTTTCATATCTTTAGTGTTATAACACCTCTGAGTCAGAATACTCTTGTGCAAGACAATATTCAATTGGAGAAATAAAAAATGGCCTTGATCCATCAGAACTTAAACCAGAGGTGCTAGACAAGAGAGGGCAGGTGAAGAGGAAAGGAAAAAGATAGAAGAAAATGCTAGACTACAAAATTCTCTGTAAGCATAGTCACTGGGATTTCAGATATTGTTGAAAATTCTGTTGCTAGCACTTAAACAAGTACTGAAATATGATTAGACTAATAAAGGTGTTTTGCCCATAAATGCAAAAATAAGTGGGAGGTCAGCACTTAAAACTACTCTAATCACATTGAGATAATTTCTTTTAACCTTCTGCATTTCTCAGAGCATATCATGTTTTATGAACCCTGCAGCTTCCTTGATGAGAATCAGAGAAATACACAGAGGGGAACCTAATTAAGATAAATCCATATATATTTAACTAACTAATGAATGTGGTTTACTTACAGTATGTATTCTGAGATATCACTAATAATACCTTATCTGCTTTGAACAGGTAAATATCCCTTTTCCACAGACTGCCAAAAGAAACTGCAAGAGACTTCAAAGGTAAGGACCTCTTCAAAAATCCTTCATATGATCATTTCTTCTGGTTAATCAGAAAAGAAAATGACTTTTTGACTGTCTGGCTGATAAACAATTGCAGATGGCATTAATTGACATAGACTTCCTGTTTGTGAAACTCTTTACATATAAAAGAAATTTTTTCTTGTTACCCTTCATTAAAAGGATAAGGTTAATTCATTTCATAACAGCAGAAACAAAAAGGATTAGTGAGGAAATAAAATATTAAAAGCTTATAAAAATTTTACCATATTTTTCCTTGTGCAAGATTAAAAGAATACCGTTAAGATACTAGAAAATTAGACATGGTAAGGATTCTTTTTTTGTCAATATGAAAGCTTTCTATCTTCACTTTTTGAAAACTTTTTCCTTGATGCAACTTTCTTTCATTCCTCTAAGAAATATAAACTTGAGTTTTGTTTCAGAGATTTAATTAATTTTGGGAGCTGTTTCAATTTAGAATACATTTGGTTTGCATTCAGTTGTGGGGAATAATTCAGTGTCATATTGTGTTCAGATTCTGTTTGTGGTACCTCATTGTTCTTCAGCGACATTCCCTGCAACAAATAGTTGATTTTTAAACCCTTCTGTCCACCCTTACAGAAAATATTCTTCTCTCTCAAGGACACAGGTGACAGAGGACAAGTTTTCACTAAAATTGTTATTTCTAAGTCATCAAGTTAGAGAGGATGACAAGGACATTGTGGTCTGCCCTAAATTTTGATTTGCTAAACAGAGAGAAAGAAAGAACATAATTATTGTTCATCATCTCTGTGCCTACTTTATTTTAAAGTACTAGGTATTTTAAGAACCTGTCACACTTCATTTATGCACATGTTTTAATGCATACACTGACAGGATAAGAGATAATATATCAATTAATATGTAGCCATACTGTTCTACCCTGCCTTAAAAACATGTCCCATAACTTGTTTGTCTTCCCAAAACACAGCTAATTAATAACAGATATTAATGGAGAGGTTCTGAGAAAGTTCCACAAGTTTTTGGGGATTGTGCCAGATATCATCTGAGCTATGGACATTTATGAGGCAAAAGCATGTAGGTAGAGTATCTAAGCTGAGACAAAAAAGTCAAAGGCTCATTTCAGAACATGCTGTATTCCCAGACTGACCAAGGACTTCAAGCACATGGTCTTTACATCCCAGAAGAATTCCTGAAATATTCAGCTTTTCAGTATTTTGACTTTGGTCCTGCTCATCTTTTCTTTTTTTTTTTAACTTTCTTTCAAATAACCTTTTACATTTCTTTTCTTGGCTGAAATCCCAGGGCATTGTGGGATATGGGAAGCCACTTTCCTTATGCCTCAGTTTGCTACCTAGCCCTCTCTTTTATTCTTCCCATGCACCTGTAATCCTTAGATTCATCCAAAAATTCAAAATTTTGAGTAGTCTATTCTACTTTGAAAATTATGAAGGAAATCATATCATAAAATGGCTGATGTTTTTTGTGTGTGCAGATGTTTTGCCAAGCTGGTTCCATTTTTTATTTTTTCTTTTCAGGTCTTGTCTTTATAAAAAATAAAATTGATGAGGTAATTTGTTACTTTCCAAAGTACCTTTGATAGACTTTGATCATGCCAAGATTGAAATGGTATTGGCTGAGTGAAAATATTTCAGTAAAAGTAGGAAAAAAGGAAGGTTAGAGGTGAAAAATATAGAAGAGTTTAAAAAAGTGTGCTAAGAAAAGCACAAAGGAGGAGAAAGAGAGGGTGCCATACTCCAAGGTCCTATTTGAATGCCACTGAGAGTGCCTAGGAGAATCATCATTGAAGGACATAAAGTATCAGGATGAGAAAATACATGTCACGTTTCTGACAGGTACATCTAACTATGAGGGAAAAAAAAGCCCTATTCAGCATAGGAGGTTAAAGGAAGAATAGAACTAATGACATTACAACCCTCTTGAGAAGTCTGGTTTTGTTTATTAAATAAGCCACGCTAGTAAGATAAGTAAGAAGAACTGCTTAGTCTGGCAGTGTTAATTGATGCTGTCCTGGGAGTTTATTGTTATGTATTACTCTTTCTGTCCTTTCATGTAAAGATGTCAGCACATTGTACCTGAAAGGATGTACTGTATATTATAAATTATTCTAATTGGAATAGAAAAATGGCCATCAATTCCTGCTACTCTCTGTATCTAATGCGTGATTTTAATTTGTACATAATATTATTTCCCAAGTATGAGGTTTATTTTAGGATGCACTTTAAATGAGTACTGGTTCTATGAAGTCTCCAGGTGCAAAGTAGTTTATTCTATCCAGTTAAGCTTTGGCACATATATTTCCCTACACAAATACTGTGAACATGTGTGCACGACACGTACATGATAGGAAATGAGGACAAGAGATAAAAGGAATCCAGCCTTTCAAGCCTGACATGAGATGCTTAGAAGAGAGTTAAACAGAATCTTGTGCTCTTTCTTGAAGATAACTTATATTGACAGCAGGACTACAATCCAACAACAGGGACAGGAAAGGGCAAGTATCAACTTTATTTTTACATATTATGTCATGAGCGTGTGGAATGCAAGGATGGGCATACTGTATCTTGTACAGGTGGTTATAGCAATCTGAGTTTCCCCCTTCTGTAGTTCTGGGGCATGTAAAGTTTTAGAGGTAATTTAAAGCAAAATAAGTACCTCTCATAGCAGTGAATTACTTCAGGGATGCTAGTTAAATTCTGAGGACAATTATTTCCAAAGAAGATAGCTTTCTATCTTTCTGAATTCCATTATTATATCAATGCAGTAGTTTTAATATATAAAACAATTTGGGAGGGATTTTTTTACCTCTTAAAAAATACTAGTTGAGGTTTTTTTTCTGAATTTCAGTAAAAAATTGAAAAGTGCTGTTTTCAATCCTGTTTCTCTAACACAGTTGAGCAATTGTGTTTATTCAGTTTTGGGCCAATCCTGTCTATATTGAGCACTTTAAATATTACTTTTCCTGGTAAAATGTGATGGAAGGGCCTTGAGAGTATGTATGCTAAAAATTTATTTATTGCATGGCTTATTGCCTTGTTTTCTTTCTCCTTAGAGGAGATATATTAAGTACCAGAGCATTTCAGTTGAGATTATTTTTCTTGTGTGTTAGGAAGAATTTTGAATTCAAGCATGTATCATGAGTTTAGTTTAAAATGTCACTTGTCAAGCAGGTGTGTTTCTATTAGGAGAAAAAATACAGTTGCCACCAGTAGCATTTTCATCTATGTGACTACTTCTCTTTCTTTAAGACAGAAATAGCTGTTGTGATGAAAAAGAGATGAGGGTCAGGAGAATCTCTCGAAAGACTTATAATAGTGGTTTTCAAAGAACTGAAATGACTTGGAAGACTAGTTTCAAGAAAAATCAATGCAATTTAGGAGATGACATCATCCAGCAGACAAAATTATTTCAGGCAGGATCCATAAATACACTTAGACATTGCAAGAATAATACTCAGAACCATCCTTAGACACCTACATTGCCTACATAGAGCACAAAAAGAGTTATGCCCCTCTGAGTGAGATCCACAGTCAAGAATGTATGGAGCAGGCATTAACCTATAGTTAATCATTATGAAATCCTAAGGTATGGTGAAAATGATAGTGAAGTGACAGGATTTCTGATCCTCTCATGGTTTAGGATTAATGCTACTTCTAGTGACTAAACCTTGTTCTGGTTTAATTTCTTAGGATATGGAACTGAGGTTACCTGTTTAAAAATGTAATAGGAGATCTGTCCCTGAAGGACACAATTAATATGCATTCTACTTACTGTACTACAGAATCCTGTGACTGACTATAATAGGACCCTGGCAAGTTTTTCATGCCAACAAAAATTCTTACCTTTCATCTAGTGAGAGTCATCCTCACTAGTAGAGAGTTATACCAGGCAACACAAATTTCTTTCTGTCCAGTTGAATGAAAATTCCAGGCACAGTAAACGGAAAAGAAAGAAGTGGTTTGGGCTCAGTTGTTAAATTTGGAGAATAGAATTAGAGTTAAGGTCTATTTCCATGCATATGGATTCAATATGTAATTTACATGAAATATATAATAAATTACATAAATACTCACTGATTAGATAAGTGAACTTCCCTTGGCCTGTTCTTGGACGCTCAATCCTATTTAAAAAAATAGATTTACAAAAAATCAATTACTTTTCTATTTGTGGTATCTTTACATGCAGACACTATTTGATTCAGTGTCATCAGTCTAAAATATGTACAGTTAAATGGTTTTATCCTGACTCTTCAGAGAGAAGAAATAATTCAGGGTTTTTTGCTTTTGCTTTCTGAACTTTCAGAGTCTAGCATCATACTAACCCTGAGAACTGTATAAAATGTAGAAATGTTTTCTCACTCATTATCTATTAACTAAGGCATGTTAGTAGAAAAATCAGTTCTTCTTTTGGAATTTTATAAAATAGTAATAAATCCCAAAGCTTCTGCTACTTTTTCTGTTTGAGGGATTTTGGGTTTTTGGTTTTTTTGGTTTGTTTTTTTTTTTTTTTTGTATATTAACTGCTGTTTCTGACAACTTAGTCTCATTAGCTGGATTTATATAAATCCTCTACTCAGGAGCAGGAATTTACTTTAGAAATTCTCCTGCTAAGCTCACTTGCCCAAAAGTAAGAAAAGACAGGAATCTACTCTGCTTTTTCTTGTTGGCATGTGGTATGCCAGTTGAGAGATTAAAATTTAAATTTCTACAATGCATTGGGAGAAAAAAGTAGCAGTTTCTGGCAGTAAGCAGTAATACATTACTGATCTTCTCTGCTTGGGGTTTTGCTTATTTAATCTCTCTGTTTTAATTCTTACCTCCATCCCTCCTATCTTTGGGATTCAGGATGTGTGCATTTTCATATAATTGTGTCTGAATTTTGTCATGCACCTGAGTTCCAGCAAGTGTTATGGAGCAAACTGGTTTGGGAACTGCTGGGTAGTCCAGAAAAAAAGAGTGCCTAAATCTCCTGGCCCTTTTTTTACATGAAAACAGGTGTCAGGCTCTGGCACGGGCTGCCCAGGGAAGTGGTTAGTCACCATCCCCAAAAGTATTTTAAAGATATGTAGGTGTGACACTTGGGGGCATGGTTTAGCAATGGCTTGACAATGCTAGTTTTGTGGTTGGACTTGATGATCTGGTCTTTTCCAACCTAAATCATTCTATGATTCCTGTAAATGCCACTGAAGCATGAAACTCAGACAGAAAATCTCTAGACTCTACCAGTTGAATTGTACCCTAACTGCTTTCCTTTCTAACCCCTTCCCACATCTTCATTCCTCCCCAGCTCGAAGTACAAGATTTCAAATTTATTTTTCTTTACAGAATATCTCCTTTGGCTGTTCTTTATCTTGTACTGTAAGTGTTTCTCTTTGAAATGCTCTGCTAATTTGAGTTTCATTACACGTCTGTCTTGGAGCTTTCTGTTATTTCACAGTTCAACTTTCTGGTACACCATTTTTAAGAGGCTATATACTAATTTATAGAAAAGGCTTGAGAAAATGAGTGTATTGTGTTTCAAACTGATACACAATTTGTGGATTGTAGCTGTCAGTAACCTAAGAACACAATAATATATCAGAGATAAATGACAAGCTATGCTTATTTTATGCTACATAATTTAACAGTTGAACTCTGAACTCATTTAAAGATATTGCATTATTCTACCTGGAAAAAGCCAAAAAAATATTAATATTGCAAAGTGCTGTGATCCAGTCAAAGGGATTTAAGGAGATAGAATAAAATACCCAACTGAAAAAGTTTACTCCTGCCACTCTTAAAATTGAGATAAGAATTGTTATTGTCAAAGCAAGGCTATTGTGTAATTAGACACTATTTAATAGCAAAGGTAATGAAGCATCTGTAATGTTTATGCATTTCAAAACTGCTGCATTTTCCAGTTTATTTCTTTAACTTCTTTTTGCAGAAGAGGATTATTGCTTGCCACCCCAGATTTGAATTGGTAAACCAAACAAGATTAATAATGCATGCCTGAGATATTTTGGTTTACAGGGTTTTGACATTTCATTCTTATACTATCTTTTCGTATTCATTCCATCACATTTCAACTGAGTAAAACAAATTAAAGCTGAAAACAAGCTTGCTTTTCCCCCTCTCTTGTTGTTAATATCTGGAGGTCCTATTTTCAGAGTTCTGTGTCTGTTTCAGAGGTAGTGCATCTCTGCTTCACTGGTGGTTGTAAAAACAGCTCAGCACACTATGTAAGCTGTCAAGGGTGTCTGTCAGGAAAAAATGGAGCCATAATGCATAACTAAACATGAAATAAAAAGCAAAGCAAAACTGAAGGGATTTGCTTATTTCAGACTTAGGGTGGGATTTCAATTCTCAAAGTATCGCCTAAATATAAGGTTTAGTCAGTCATTATCCTCTTGCCCGTCCCCCCCTTCCTGTGAGTCTAATTCTGTAAGTGATACTTGCCAAATGGTACTTGCAATCATTGTAGCTTCTGAAGTAGTCATTTTACTTCTTGGTATCCCAGCCACATTGTGTTTAATCAATATTGCAGTTTGAGATTTAGTCATCAAAGTGTCTATTAAATTTCACATTTCTTTATAATTTGTTTGCCAAGAACTGCTTTCTGTAGTTGCATTGCATGGTGCTTCCTTCTGGTAACTAACAGGAAATGTGTACATAGCATCAAAATTGTTGTAATCTTGGTATTGCAATTTTCACCCAATATTCTTCATACCCTGCTAGCTATTTTTTTTTATAAAATTCTGTTCTCACTGGTATAATCTGATTATATCATATGCATTACATGCAGACCTTAAAGATCATTTTCTTCCGGTGGTCTGTAAATAGTACAGACATATTCACCTCCTTTTTATGTGATTGGTTTTGTTCAGATTTTGCTGCATTTATGTTTCTATTATGATCTTCCTCTTGAACTTGAAAAGTATGAGGCTCTCACAGCTGACATATCTTCTCTGTTAGAAGTTGTTTTCTGTCTTCTGTACAGAGACTTTGTTCACAAGCTGATAGTTATTTTCTTAAATTTTTTTTTTTCTGACAACCAGTTGGCTGTCCCCCAAGATGAGGCTGTGTGAGTTCTCCATCAGACTCCTGTACTTAACCTGTTGCAGTTTATGTGAGGCCAAAGGAGCACACCAGCTGTGCAAAACAAAGAATTTACTATCTGTTCAAGTCTTAAATTTTTTTTCAAAGCCTTTAGTAGTCCTTTTATAATAGGAATGCTTTTAGTTTGAATTAGATTTGCTTAAGACTAAAAAACTCTTTCTAGCATCTACCTCTTTTCCTGGTGCAGTGTTAACCCATCCAGGGTCCCCCTGGCTCCTGAGGCTGGTGGCTTCTGCCTTAGAGGAAAAGATTAGCATGAGTTATCACCATTCAAGTCCTCCAGCAGGAGAAGGCCAGTTTTCATAGTAGGGAGGTTCCTTCCCTCAAGGAATTGTAATGTTTATGAATATGATTGTTTTTCTCCTCAGTGTCACCTTGGGGACGTTTTTTTTTTTTAGCATGCTCTCAGTCACTGCATGTATGTGCTGTAATTTGCATACTTGGGTTCTTGCTGTTTGTCTACTTGTTATCCTTGAAACTTTAATTTTCCCTCATAACCAGAAGTTGACTGCAGTTGTCTGTAAGCTCCCGGTTTCAATCAGTGCCTTTATTTCAAGGCTTCTGCTGTCATCCTGTATCTGCATTCCTCAAGCCATTTTAATGAAAGGCTATAGGGAGGCTCTACGAAGAAAAAGTCTTGATAGCACTGTTATGAAGCATTTGTAACACTGGGCATCACACAACATAATTGTGCACAATGAAGCAAAAGCTAAATCAAATAGGTCCTACTTATTTGGAAAATCCATGGCATCACAAGGCATTTAAATTCTGGATTAACCAAGGTATAATATTTCCAGTTAAAAGTACATGGTAGTTTATTATGCAAGTAGTGCTGAGGGGCAGGCATGCACTTGTTTTTGCACTGTGCTAAATGAACAGTGGTATTTGGATTGTGCAGAATTCCTTTGTTCCTTTTAATAAAGGATGCTTAAGCCAAAATTCCTACATTTTGGTTTGCATGCCAGAATAACTGCACTTTAATTTAGAAGTGTTAAGCAGTTAGCATCTCCTGATGAAATGAGTGAAGGTTACTAAATGTGTTCTACTAATAATAGCAGCAATGTTGTGATATGGAAGAGGAACATAGCATACTGGTCTGAGCTGTAATTATTATTCAGACAGCCAATTGCTTCTGAAGATTAAATGGATCATGGTTTTTAGGATTATACTATTTTCTAAAAGGGAAGCAGTATTTACTGTTCCTGGCTTTACACTGAAAGTCTGGAAGAAAAAGAGAATTGCATTGTAACACAGCAACAGACAACTCATTTTTGGTTTCAGGAATCAAAAAGGAATCAATTATATTTTTCTCAAATTTTATTAAATTTTGTTTCTGATCAGGTCAGTAGATGGAGTTTTTTTCATGTATTCTTTCCTTTGTTTTCTTTCCTTCTTGCCATTCAGGTCTGTAATATCCTTTAATGGACCTCAGTTCAATTACACTGGAATTTCAGCTACTTATGATGAGAAAATGTTTTCTTTGCTCTAGTTCAGGCAATTTTAACACTTTGACTGTTCAACTGTAGAAAAGAATATCTACAACTGAATGCTGTCTAAAAATGTTTTAAAGTATGATATGTACATAATGAAAGTGATATAGAAAAAATCTCTTTGGTTTGGGTGAATTTTTAAAAAGGAAACTTGTCTCTTACAATTCATTGTAGAATGTTGGTTCTCTAATGTTTATCAAACTACTGTAGGTCATGAGTGTTTATCAGTGTCATTTACCACCATTATCTTTAGCACAGATCTGTATCTCAACTGTCTTTTGCCAGAATTTTCTGACAAATTATCTGTTGCAGAGTCTTTGAAAAAAGATGCAGGGTGTCACTCATTTCTCAATATAAAGCATCATACAAAATGATTCATAACCAACCCTGAAGTGTAGCATTTTTCAAAATTTTTAATTGAGTTGGAATGCATTTTGAAAGTCCTGAAAATGAAACAAGGGCCAAGAATTTGCTCTGGCTATTTAGGGGCCCTCAAGATGAGCCTAAACAATCATGCTCTTGGTGTTCTCTTTCTGCCCTTCCCTTAAATTAAACAATGACATCACTTCAGAAGTACATGTATATTAAAAGTCTTAAAAAGGGTTTTTATAGTAATTCAGGAAAGAGACAATTGTTTTCTGGTCTTTCACAACACATTACAGATCTGAAACCCCAGTCTCTTCAGTGTCTTAGAGAATTCAATATTGCTTTGGAATTATGTGTTTGAGGAGCCATAACATTAAACAGAGGAAAACTTTGGACTTGATTGAAAACTGAGTTGAGATTTTTCAACACAGTTACCACCAAATATTTTGAAAGCTCTGTAGAATTCTTGCTTGACCTTGGGATTTACTTTTTTTTTTTTACAGAATCTCTATTACAACTGTTTAATTTTAATACAAAGCATTTGGTCTCAATAAAAAAGGGTATCCTTAAACATAAAATTCATTTGCTAATGGTTTTGCTTTCTCTGCAGACATATATTTGTACAAGTAGTGAGTATCTACATGAAGGAAATGTCTTCCTGGTTTTGCTTTGAATTCTTGACCTACTACAATATTTCCTGCCCTTTGAAGGGTCATGTTGAGTTAATATTATGCTTAAAAATTATTACATACCTATAAGGAACCTACATACAGATGAGGATGCCTCCCTCTGTCTGGTGACTTTTGATTTGCTGTTGTTTGTTCAGGAAAATCACTATAATGCTGTTGAAAATAAAGGTAGGGGAAAAAAGAGCACCGCTGTTTTAGCTATCCAGTGCACTGGGAGGGAGTGGGAAGCATAAATGTACTTTCTATATTGTTCTAAAATGGAGAATTCCCTGACCAGTATCATATTCAATAGCTGTCCATTTAGCTTCATATTCTTTGTATTCAATAGTCCCTAGTATATCACAATGACTACTAATTCCTTTACACTGCCTCTTTCATAGTATAACAAGAAATTATGGTGATCTGTATTTGAAGTCACTTTCTTCCTGATAGTGCATGGCAAAGATTTATTCTCCTTGGATGTAAAATAATATTATGTTATGTAGCATCATTACACCATTGAATACAATAGGGTTTATTACCTAATCCTTCTCAAAAGTATTTTTCAGTGACTGAGGACATGAAGCGAATAGAAATTTATTATCTAAAGCCAAGAGGATTGTTTAATACTTTAAAGAAACAAAGTATCTGGAATTCACCCAGAATATTTGACTTAAAAACTTGTTCAATTACCACAGTTCAGAGACCAGAAGTTGTTAGAAAAAGCCTGAATTTATACCTCATTACCCTAATGCTCCTCATTCTCTTGTTGTCTTGGGGCACAAGGTTTATATTCACAATCTCTACTTCTTGCGGAGGTTGTAAATGCAATTACAGATTCTCAATGACCCTACTCACCCTGTTTATGCCCAGTGACAGCTTAAAAGGTAGGGCAGCAAGGATATGATTTCAGGCCTTTTGATGGTTACAAATATTCTGTATAGCCTATAGTGAGGCCAGGATGAGTAAGTTGTATTTTTATCCTTACTAAAATCAAAAACTATGGAAATTTTTTCAGGCACACAGGAAATGATCAATGTTTAGTTTTCTTGACAACATGAAAACCAGATTGAAAGTGTGGAGTAAATTTATTTATTTTATACAATCTTATTTTCTTTGAATGAAACAAAGATTTCAGTATAAGACAAATACCAACTGAAATAGTGTAACTTTGGAACATATAATTTTTCAGGGCATCTTAACTGATTTTTGTGTTTGAACTCTACATTACTTTCTTCATTCTTTTGGACAGATATCTAATATCAAAGGTTAATACTTCTTCCATCTGAAACTATATTCCTACCTTAAGTTCATTAACAGACCTGTACATTCTATATATCTGGGGATTTTTAAATAAAAGTTTCTCACTCTCAGATTTCTTGGGTTTTTTTTTTCCTTTCTCAATTTCTGGTTAATTTCTTCTATATTTGAAAAGTAAAGTATCATTTTTCAAGTTTTATTTTTCAATACCATTAATGGAACTTCTAATAGAAGTATAATTTTCAATTTTAAACAATGTGCTTTTTTTCTGAAAGTGTTTCAAAATTATTTTCAGTGTATTTACAAAACAGGGGGGTTTTGACAGAGCTAAATGTCTTTATAAATATAATAATTCTCATATATATAATTATATGTATAATTTTCTTCAGTGGCATTTTAACCCATGCAGTTGTAAGGCCGTAATAATATCCACCATAATTCAGGCATGACATGTACCATGCTTTTAATGAGACATATGAGATTCCCTCATTTGATGAGATTTACTACTAATTCACAGCATCAAAACATCACAGAACTGCTGAGGTTAGAAGTGACCTCATGAGATTGACTGCTCTAACCTCCCTCCTCATAGTAGAACTAGACTAGAGCAGGTTGCTCAGGTTCATATCCAATCAGGTTGTAGATTTTTCCAAGGATGGAGACTCCACAGCCCGTTCCATGGTTTGATCAACCTTCTAGTACAAAAGATTTTTCTTATGTTTAAATTGAATGTCCTGTGTTTCTGTTTTTGACCATTGTGTTTCATTATAGGAGTGTGGAAAGCCTTCTTAAAGTTATTTACTGTGTCCCCCAATCCAGTAATGTCATTATAGTAACCTGTCATGATGGTCAAGCATGATTTCTCCTTCTTAAATCCAGCCTAGCCTGGATTTGTTGCCTTCTTGCCCTTAAATGTGTTTGGATAGTTTTGTTGGAAAAACACCACTCTTTGAACTGAGTTCAGGCTGACTAGTCTATACTTTCCTGGATCCTCCATTTTGTCCTTCTTAAAGATGGGAGGGGCATTGTTATTCTTGAAGTCCTGAGGAACACCATCCAGTTTCTGCCACCTTTCAAAGAATGTCATCTGAGTGACATCACCCAGCTCTCTCAGCACTGGTTGGAGCTCACATTTTGTTCTATTGGCTCGTGGTTCCCAGTAGTTCAAGTGTTCCCTGACCTGATACTTCTCCACTAGGATTGAGTCTTCATTACGCCCAACTTTCCCACTGTTCTCAGGAGAGAACTTCAAGAAATTCAGGAGGACTGAATTTCTTAAGGAAGACCTTACTAGTAAATTACAGGAAGAACACATTGACCTTATCCTTAGTCACCTCATTCCATTCTCTCAGCATTCTGAAGTCCACTCTCTGATGGTCACTGCAGCCAAGACTGCACTTGACCTTCATATTCCTCACCAGTTCTTCTATGTTTGCCAATATGAGCTCCAGCAGTTGCCTGCAGTACAGAGGCATCCAAGCTGAAATACAGATTTCTGCGCATGGCAGAGGTCTGAAACTCCAGACTCCAGTCTTGATTCTTGAAGGAGAGTTTCTTTGGATGTTTATCGTAAGACCTGTTGAAAATGAAGTCAAATTATATAGCATATAGGTACATGCCTTTTCTGGAGATAAGTGTTCATGGAGATGAAAATATATTTTGAGCATAAATCTGTGAACTAAAGCACAGACTTAGGAAAATGAGATTTCAGTTTAATGCATTAATATATAGATAGTTATGACTGTTAGAAATTAATATGTATGTAAAGTTGGTATGTATGTAGAAAAAGAAATGCACGCTTTAAATGATAAAATCAAATGTGCTGATTTTGGAAAAAGCCAAAACCTTTTTTTGCATCACCTAAAAGTGTATTGTGTTTTAAAATGATGGATGGCATTGTAAATTAAAGTTGTTCTTTTCTTACGGTAAAAGTCTGCCAAATTCTAAGTATATTTTCTTTGACCTGGCACTTAATCAGCAAATTTATATTTTTAAAATAACAGACAAACAAAGTGGTGAGTTTTTCAGACATTAATAAAATCTACAATGCTTGGTGCTCCTCTTGTTGGCTTTGCAGCACCAATTAATTAACAAATGCTATTCCCACAGTTAGTCTATGTTTGATCTCTGTGTGTTAAGGTATTTGACAAGATAGGTGCTATACTGAGCTTGATTTTTTTTTTTTTAGATTTTTTTTTTATTTAAAAACATCAATTCTAATGTCACTTTACTCAAACACAAGGGTTGGGGAGAGTCTAATATCTGATAAGTGGAAAAAAGACAAAAAGGATATTGGAAAAATGATGTTTTTCAAGCTTCCAGTTAAATACTACAATTAACAGAAGTTTAAAAATAAACAAGACAGCTTGTGCGACCTCTGTATCAAAATACACTAATGTTTCAAATTGGTATGGATTTCACTGGGAAAATATATAAACCTATTTCATATTCCAGCTATACGAAGTAAACCTCTCCCTTCCTCCAACTGAAGCAAAAATATTCACTGCTGTCTGACAATTTCAGCTAAGAATGGAAGAAAAATATATCCATATATTCCCTTTGTTTTCAAATTGAAAATTTGATCATGTGCTAATCCTCAAAAATTAGATAGTCAGATCATTGATTGGTACAGAATAAGTATTACCAGTTTTTAGAGTAGAACTTATTGACCACTATTCAAAATAAGTGAAATCAAAGAAATTTCAAGGAAATAGGTTCCTTCTTTATATTTGAACTGTGTTGTCTTCAAGAAAAAGATATTTAGAAGCTTTAGAAATGTTGCAATGATATTTTACATTAGCATCAAATAAAGTTATTAACCCTCAGTTTATCTTTAATGTTAGCATTTAATATGGGAGGGGGCTATAACAGCTGTTGCAAGTCACCTCTTTTGTTGACAGAATCCAAAAAAATAACAAAAAAATGTTGAACTCACAAATGGCTTAAAAAGCCAGTTTATCCACCCTGTTTCTGGAGCATTCGTTCATATTCTTTTCTTTGGTTTTATGCTAGGAAATTATGGATTTCTATTTTGTATGCGGAATTTACTCTCTAGAGTAGTGGGAAATGGAGGAAGGAGTAGTATTGTTCTCTGTGTGTGATTTCAGAATTTCATATGTAAAATTTGGGAATATTTTCAGTTGCCCTGAGGAAGTTAGGTTATGTTGGTTTTGACTTTGATTTAAATTCCAGTGTTTGGCCAACAACTCTTAAGGGTAAAATTTTTCAAACCCCTTTCCTATAAGATACCCGTTTATGTCAATCTAGATATAAAATACACGAGCTTTTTTTTTTTTTTAAGTCACTAAAAGTTTTAATTAATGGTTGTTTCACAAATTAATTTACAGATACAAAAGCATTATGTGCATGATCAGAATTAAATGAACAGAGAGATAATTCAAAGCTTTCTGATGTGCCCTGTCCAAAATATGTAATCCCTGCCTTCAGAGGTGCACACTACAATCCTAGTTACCTGATCATCCAGGTTAGGAGACCAATCCCGCTCTGTTCATGTTCCATAAGATAGAACTGTGTTATATAACTCCTGCAAGACACCTTAAACCAGGTCTGTGATAGGAACACCTTATTGCGAAAATGTAGATTTGCAAAAGAATTGGAATTTATTCAATCTTTAAAGGTATAAAGAGAGGTATTCCCAGCAGTGTCTTCTTTGTCTGTTTGTATCCTCAGAAACTAAGAAATATTTCTGAAAATGGAGTGCACATTGAATTGTATGGTTGAGTCTGAGAAAGCTGATCTTTTAAGTAGCATTGTTCAACAAATCCACAATGTTTTACACAGATCAGCCTATTGCCAAGACAGGCTGATTGCTGTTTTCCTAATGGAATGCCCTTACTGTATTGATTCAGCCAAACCCAAATGAACTGAAGCTAAGTCTGCCAAACAGTCCATTTAACACCATGGTTTCCTACATACTGAACAGGAAAATACCTAAGAGCAGCCTAGTCTTTTTGATTTTGAAATTTAAATGGATCTGCAGGTGTGTCAAGCCTTCAAAAGTTTTTTGTGGGATCGCAATGCCATAGCTGAGGATACGTCTCACATCTATATGATGTTTCAAATCAAAGGGTATCAAGGTGAATAAAAGCAATTGGAACTGTGGGCATTCTGCACTTGTGAGTTTTGGATGCTATAAAAATACTCATGAATTTGCTGAGCAGCCAATGCATCTAAAACTCTTAAGTGGGATTTAGCAAGTCATTTGCTTGAAATAGTTCTAAATATCAAAGAATGAAGTGCAAAGTATCCCTACTTAGCACCTCCTTTAATCTAGATTTTTCATCAGGTAGCTGATAATTTGCATAAATCACATTCCAAATCTTGTATTTTTACTCACCAGACTTTCTTGCAGTAAGAGATTAATGTGTATGTAAAGAATTCAGCTTTGCAAGTGTCGGTAGTGTGCTACTATGACAGGTAATGAGGCAATTTGGCAGAACATCAGAAACTAATTGAGCTCAGCTCACATCAATGCAGTTTTTTTAGCAGAAGCTCTATCTTCAAAAAATGAACAATAGAATTACATAAGACAATATGACATGTACAATTTTAATTGGAAACTGTAATTTAAAATATTTAAAGCATGTTTAGAATAATTTGAGAATCTACAGACACTTTCTTATCCAATTAATTAAGCTTTTTCAGTGGGTCGTATAATGACTTAGTGTCAAAAATATAAATTATGGAAGTCTCTGCACACATAAATATTCAAACAACTTTTAAAGAGAAGGGATTTGGGTTTTTAGAGAAAGGATTTCCTAACTGCACACTTCTATGTAAAATGAACATAGAACTTTGTAATATAGCTATTGAAGTCTGTAAGTACTGTTAAAATAATGTTTAATTTAGAAAGTAGAGCTTTGGTTTGGACATACAACAAAAGAAGGTTTTAAAATGTCATTTAAAAGCATTTCAAAGATCATTAAATGATTTTGATAACACTGATTTTCAAGTATTTATATTAATCTCAGGGGCCACTGTATGGTGTTATTAGAGCATTGCCACACATGGTGTTCTTCTATTACAGAAGGATGGCAAATGAGGATCTGTTAAAATTATGTTTTAAAGGATAAATGTCTCCCCCAAAAATTATTTGGAGCATTGTAAATCTTCATCAAACCATTGTTTGAGTCATGTCCATTATGATTCACTCACACTCTATATTTTTCATATTCTTTGATGAATAACATTTCCTGCCCATTCTGATTGCAAATGACAACATAGATATACTTAGCATAATTAGTGTATAGTATAATATTATAATAAAACCTTGTAGGAAGAAGAGGCAATATTATATCTGGTTTTATGGGTAGTAAAGCTGTTGTGGAATAGACTGAATTGATTTTGCTTCAAAGTCACCAGTCATGTCAGTGTTAACACCGAGAGCAGAAACAGGACATCTTGATTTACTGGGTATCATCCTCATCAGTGGTTACCATTCTTTCTCTCGTTCTCTTTTTTCTTTTTTATTCAACTGGGCAAATAGTTTGAAGGAATAGGATATCTTGTGAAAAGCAACCAGGCTACCCTAGCAATAATTAAACTGGTTCTGGTACTCTTTTGTATTTCATAATCTTACCAGTTTTTAAACCATGGTATTTATTTATGATATTTTATTATGTCAAAATGTCTGGATTTCAAGCTGTAATAGGTTTTGGGTTTGAGGGAGATGGGAGGGAAGTTTGGTTGGTTTTCTTGTTGTGTTTTGGGTTTTTAAAATGTAAATAAAGACATTGCTTCCAAAGTAAAGGCATTTTAACAAATCCAACATTATTCATTAATCCCTTACCAGTATTAATAGACCTGCAATAATCAAATTCTTAACTTAATCTAGCTTCATCCTAATATGTACCTGCTGAAAATAAATTTTGAAGATCTATCTGAAATACTGGGTGCTTCTGATATAAAATATTGTATGCCAAGCTTATTCTTATAATTAACTCATGCACAGAAAAAAGTATTGTCTCACAACCACAAAACATTTTGAAACAGGAAAACTGAGAGTGCCTTTTAATCACAGTTTCTAGATAGTGTCAATTTACAAATTTAATGGTAGTTCTCAGATATTACTAACATTTTTGTACACTTCTTTATAGTACCAGACAAGTGCATCATTAATTATGTCTGGGATGGACATTGCTGATCTTTTTTCCCCACAAAGAAACACATTTTAGCAAATTCAGGATATATAACCACTCGTTAACAGCACTGACAAATGGACTGCACTTGTTTTCATTAGCTTCCTTCTACAATTTTTCAATAACTGTTTACTACTTACTGCTTCTATGGATGTCAATACTTCCTTTCACGAACTGTCTTCAGCTAATTTCCATGATTGACTGTGAGGATTTGAATGGCATGGGCTCTGGAAGTCTGCCTAAAAACACTGACAGCTTGAATGATTATCTTGCATCATTCATGGTAACTCTGTCAGGTTGTCTGAGAAAAATTAAAAGGAAACACAGGTCGTCACAGAATGAATATGATGCATCCAAAATGGTTCCCCTGAAGCTGCTGGAGTTTAGTTAGTCAATAATCTCTAATGAAAAAGTAATTTCATATATTTTATTGAAAGGCTGGACAAATCAGGTCTACTGTGCTGCAGTACGTTTTCAGGAATGTCATCTAGCTTCCTCTTTAAAACTCTTTATTTTATTAAAAAATTAATAAAATTGCTACATTCTCAGCTGATAGTCATAATTGTCTCTGAATTGTCTTTTATCTTAAAAGGACACACACCAATATATCAAATATAGTATTTTTCAGGTTTATTAAATTTTAACATGTTCTGGATGTAGTATATTTTTTTTATTTTAAAGCTATTTTTAAATTAACAGCAATTTTAATAAGGAAATAATGCATTCAAATATTCTGTCATCAAGACATATATAATGGTCACTGTAACCTATATGGCTTATTTTCTGCTGAATGTATAGAGAAATTAACTTGTTATTGTTTGGGGTTTTTTTTAATACTGCCAACACCCATTTCACCACTAAATATCAAAAGTTTTGTATGTTACTTACTTTTAAAATGTAATTGTATTAAGAAGATTTTTTTTTTTTAATCAATAATGCCATTAAAACTACTTGCTAAATCCAGTGCACCAAACACAAAGTAACAAGTAAGATTTGGTGAACTGTTATTCTTAGTGGTGTAGTAAATCTGATAGGATTACACAATTTTAACTAGAGCATTTTATCTAGATAAGTTCAATCTTATTGTACCTGCTTAAAACTTGTAGACCAGTACACGAGTTTAATGATGAGTTTGTAAAATGCAAGCACTGCCTTTGCAACAAATCATTTTATGTTAGAAACCATAAAGTGTGTCCAATGAAAGATGATTTGTGTCAGCTGAAACTGTAGCCTGAAGCAACTCGGTGGGCTATCACTTTAATCTAGTTTTTGCAACCTTGAAGTATGTGTTGGTAAGACGAGGGTAAAAATGTCAAAATCACAGTTTAGACTAATCACTAGCAGTTTCTAGGAACAACCTAGACAGAAAACTGTCCCTTGTATTCTTTTTGAGGTTGGTTGACTGGAATTGAAATCATATTGACTGTAGGATATTTTAAAAATATAGGTTATTTTTAAAATTGTTATTTATTTCTAGAAAATTATGCTCTTCTTTGATAAAAACTTCCATAGCTAGAAATTTTCACACAAAAGAATGTCCTGTCGTTCAAAGAACTGAAATTTTGAAAGGTATAATTTGCCATTGCCTTCTGTTTATCAAATGAATACCAGTGTACTGTACTTGCAGACTAGTAGAACAGTATGTTATTAATTCTTTAGCATGCAAATATTGCATTAAACACTAAATTTAACAGGATTTTAAAAAGGTTAATTTTGTCTCTTTACAATAGTAAAGAGAATCACTTCTTTGACTGCTAATACCTGCAATAAGCTGTAGCTTCTAGACAGTAGTAACAGAAACACAGAATGGTCAAGGTAGTACAGAACCTCTGTAGATCTTTTGGTTCAACTCCCCTGCACAAGTAGGGACATTTAGAGGTGGCTGCCCAGATCCAGGTCCAGATGGTATTTGCAAATTGCCAGGTGTGGAGACTCCACAGCCTTCCTGGGCAGCCTGTGCCAGTGCTCCGTTGCCCTCATAGTAGAAGGAGTTTCCATATGTTCAGGTAAAAGCTCCTGTGTTTCAGTCTGTGTCCATCGCCCCTTGTCCTGTCACCAAACACCACTAAAAAAGCCTGACTCCATCTTCTTCACGCCCTCCCTTCAGATACTTGTACACACTGGTAAAATCCTGCCTCGCCTTCAGGCTGAATAGTCCCAGCCCTCTTGGGCCTTCCTCAGAGGAGAGATTTGCAGCCTTTCCCTGGGTTCTGTCCAGTATGTCCAGGTCTTGGTTCTACTGAGGAGTCCAGAACTGGGCATGATACTCCAGGTGTGCTCTCCCCAGTGCCATGTGGGACAGCAGGCAACTGGTCAGCGTGGTGCTTTAAAGGTACCTGAATAGCAGTGGGACTTGATGATCCTTCTGGGTCCCTTACAACTCAGTATATTTTATTAATTCCTGAGCCACTCCTGGGAACAGTTATAGCATGGGACTGTTTACACCACTGCAGATGGGAATGACAAATCCCTGAATTAATGGAGCACAAATAAGAATAATTCCTGAACCTAATAATACTTCTTTTGTTCAGAAACGCAATGTAACATATACGGATCAAAACCACATTTATGTGTGGATTCAGAAACTGATTTATTATTACTTTCAAAATGCTTAAAGAGATGAAGTATAGGTTTTCTTCATTGTACTCAAGTGGAAATTGTGACGCATTTGCCAGTAGATTAATATAGCTGTTTTCAGTGGCGTCTGTGTTTTCATTCTAGAAAAGTTAAAATGGGCAGTGGGCTGTTAACTCAATGTTGATAAAGATTTAAGACCTAAAGTCTAATATATAAGTATGTATATTTCTTATATACGGATTTTATTTTGCTCTTCATGGCAGTGCTATTGCAGGCATTTTGAGGGAATGGGTTCATTATGGCATTTAGAAGTCATTGTATCTAACAGCATATGTAAAGAGATAATGTGAGAGTTTCCACTTTGAAATGCTACAATAAGATGCTGGATTTAATGTGTTTCATGAGCTGAAATAATCAATTTTCATTCATATTTTGAAATAATTATGTCCGTCTGTGTAAACATCTATGTGTATTCTTGATGTGTTTTTCTAGACACGCAGTAATTGTTCTAGATAAACTGGGTATCTGTAGCTGCATTCAATCTTCACAAATACCCACTAAATTAATTTAATAACTCTTTTTGACAGTATTTGAGGTTTTTTTGCATGTACAGATTGCATTATTTTCTCACATATTATTCAAACAGGAAAAAGATTGTATATGATGAATTGTCCTTTGAACTGTCTTGCGTATCTTTTCCTTTTTGACATCCTCATCCTTCAATGAGGATTCCAACCATCCATCCTTTCATACTTCCTTCCATGATTGAGGAACACACTGTTGTGCTTTAAAAAATGATGCTTAGCCAGTCTGAACTTTTACTAGACATTGTGAAGATGTTGTGGAACCTGGAAAATCTTATATTGCCCTGTTGGCGCTGCTAGTCACACACTTTTCCTTCAGGCACCGGTTACTCTTCCTTTTAAGTTTCAAAAGTTGCACAGAAACATGAAATTTGATGTGTCATCTTCCAGCTGGGATTTCTAAATCTGCTATAAATTTATATAACTTGTTGAAATTATAGTCAAGCTTTGGAAACTGTTGTGAGATCAGGTAAAAATAAGAAGTGAAACACAGGAAGGCTATATGAATGGATGAAAGTAATAAACTCAAGATAATCCATGGAATCTTTCCATTTGTTTTGGTTTCTTGGGACTTTGCATTAGGATTCATCCGTCTTTAGCAAGATTATCCTTACCTATTTTTGCTGTTAAAGTTCTTAAATCTCATCTGTTTTTATATCACATAAATGTAACCAATACAGTCTCAACTGCAAACTTTCTTTTTTTTTATTATTTGAGGGATCTCATTACAACACTGGCAATTTATTTCTCTACTTATTCTATTGTTCTATTTTCTCCAGGAAAAAAGAATATCAGCTATTTTCATGTGTCATCCTTTTTCCTGCAGATAAAATAGATCTGTATAACCCCCCAGCATTTCCCCTCCTGATGAACAGAAGTAAATATGAATCTTAAAATGCAGAAATTTTAGGTCCACATTTGAGGTAGACCTAAATTAATACTTTAGCTGTAACCTTTGTTCAGTACTCAGATGGTGGATTAGGTGAGGAGAGTTTTTTTATTTTTCATTTAAAAAAATATGAGGGGACATTTTAAAGACCAGAAACAGACACAATTGATAATTAACTTCTCTTTACTATGTTTAACATGTGGGATCATTGTGGATTTAATATATATTGATAATGGTCTGTACTTAAACTTTATTTCAGCATTTTGGTTGCAAAATTTGGAAGCAGATGAGGATGCTGGTGTTATAGCTCAAACCAACCTCAATCTCTCCCATATATGCAATTGCAAAAGTATTTATTGCTACAAAGTAATGGTAGGGAACATATTTTATAGTGCATAAATAAAAGGTAGATAGACAAAATCCATATATTTAAGAATTACACTCAATATTTTTTTTTAGCTTTTAGTAGAAGAATTTAGTTGTGGAACTCTAATGGGTAGTAAGACATCAGGGAAATATATCCTTACCTTAACATGGCCAAGATTGTATGAAGATCACCAAGGTAAATGAAAAAATAAGACTTTAATGAACTGTGGTGGAAACTGACCACAGTTTTATTAACTGTAGCAAAACAAATTAAATAATTTATCATCTCCCTGCGATTCTAGTAACTAATTTCTGTGATTTGAGTTCATCCCTGTGTCACCTTGGCCCAGTCTTTTTCAGCACCACATCTACTGCCATGAAATCTCATAATGCCACCACTGCTTAACTGGGCATTTTCAATTCCAGCTAAAAATGAGAAAAAGCATCCCTAACATGGGCAATTCTTCATCTTAAATAGATTTCACTGTTAATTCTGTAGATAGAGGGTAAACAGCTTCATTTTGCCACTTGAATTGTAGCATTAAATGCAATCAATACTGGCATTTCACTACTGCAAATGGAGACTATGAAATAACATTGTCAAATCCTCCTCTAAAGAGGTATGACAGTTTTGCGTTCGTAGCTCTGAAGCAGACCACAAAATAATGGTTTTAAGAAGACTGCAAAATATTAGGCTGAGGATGAAAAGCAGTGCTGGTAAGTTCTTTTACATCGTGTTCTACATGATGATTATACTTTAAGTCTCACCTACGCTTCTTCATGTTAGGAAATAAGGACCTCCATTCAGTCCTCGTGGAGACTGGCTTTAGAGCAGGGATAGTTCCAACACAGGAAGGTTAAAAAGGAATTACAAATTTAAAAATTCTAACATTTCAAGTTAAAACTGGTCATCAAAAATATGATAATTTTTTGTTTGAATTTTGCCTTATTAAGAACTTCTTTACTTTTACAATAGTTTTGGTAGTATTTGTCAAACTTCAGTAACAGAAAGAAGTTTAAGTCCATATTAGCATAATCCCTCTTCAATTGCAGAGGTGTCCTTACCCTCAAACTTCAGAGAGGGCTACTATTAAAAAAAACCCAAACAAATGGAAAAAAAAAAACAAACAAAAAAAAAGTGTATCAGCTGCAAAATATTTGTATAAATCTTCTGCAGAGGTTTATATTTATGCTGCCTAGTATGATGCAATTTCAAAAGGGAGAAAGAATTTGAATCTGAAGCAGAGAAATCATCAGTTTAAGTAAGCAGGGTATTGCCTAAATTTTCCATTGTACCTTGTCCACATTTATAAGTAAATAATATCCCAAAGTATTTGTAAATAGCTTAGAATACTCTTGTCTATAGAAATATCTTGTAGAATATTCTTGCTGGTCCTGGTGTCTATTGTGACAGTATTTTCTTTTTCGATTTCACAATTGTGAAATGGTGTCCATAACAGAAATGGATCAAGGAATGCTTATTTTTGAGAGAAGTGATTTGGAGAATAGTGATAAATTCAATGTAATTATTATTTTTTATGTGTAGCATAGAATAAAGAGAATGTTGTTAATATTCATACTATTGAACAGATGGGGTAGAATAAAATATTTAAGTATTCATCCTTTTAGCACAGTGAGCATTAAAAACTGAGTAGTTGAATCATGAGAACATTCAGAGTCATTACGTATGTGTTAATTACCATCTTAGGACAATTACTTTCTCGTTCACTACTTTTGCCTATCTTTTGTAGATTTCTAGCTTACATGCTGGAACATAAATGGCAACTATTTTTATATAAATATATGTTATTCATTAGTTTCCCTAAAGTATACAGAAATTAAAATAAAAACCAAAAAACAAGGAAAGAAAGCACTATGCTGTGAGGAGTGTTTAGAGCTGAATTTAGATGATAACTGTGGCAGCCCCAGTAAAATACATTTGGAAGATTCCACTCCTTCTCTTCCTATTTGTAGGAAAGCAGAAACAATCCCAAAAGTTTGTCCAAAGCACAGCAGCTGAACCTTCCCTTCAAAGCCAAGTAGAAGCCAAATATGACATGCAGAGAGCATTAGAATGCCCATATCAACGGTTGGATATAAAGTACATTTTGAGACTTGGTGATGTGAAGAATGACTTTCAAAAGTTCCACATGGTTTGTGATTTTCATTTGGAAGAGTTCCAACAACTGCTATGCAGAAACTAAAAGTCCCAAATATCTGAGATATTTATCTGAAGGAGTATCAGTCAAAGGCAGAACAAGAGTGTTTACAAGTGTAGATTGCATTCAGCCAAATTACATTGGAAATTAGTGTTTTGTAGCTATTTGCCTAAAAATAACTTAATGTGTTGAAATCATTTATGCTAAGGAAAAATGTATCTATGCCAGCAGCTTGTAAATGAAGTTATGGCCTGTTCTGGCCCAATGCATTCTGAAATGACCAAGATATTAAACTCAAAAACAAGGTTGTCAGACAACAAATCAACCTGCAAATTAACCTTCTAATCTTATAATCTGATTACAGCTGCTGAAGTACAACTGACAATTGATTTGCTGTTTGCTGTCCAACAAAAATATCATATATTCTTTTTGATGAATGTCAGTGAGCTAGTTTATTGTGTAGCAGCCCATGTCTTCCCTACTCCATTTCAGTAGTTCTGAATTGCTAGGGCCATTATCTGTATGAACAAACCTACTACTGGCAAAGTGCAAAGCAGAATTTGTATGTGACTCTTCTGCAATTAATCACTTGCAAGAAATGGCTGTTCTCTTTTCAGCAGATATACAAAGTAGGTCTTTTTGAGGTTATTTAATGTGATAGCTTTCACAACTGCTATAAAAGTAAATATTTCAGATAACTACTTTGGTATACTATCAGGAATTATTAACAGAGTGGTGTATTTACTTGTAGCATTACCCCTTGTAGTTAGTTACCCTCAGTTTCCTATCCAGTATCTCTGATATGATTTTCATGGAGTTTTCACAGAGTACATCTGACTTTTCACTTGTTATAGACTGATCAAAAAACTTCTTGCTTAGAAGATTCAGGACATCTATTTGTGCTGTTTGGAGCTTTGAAACAGAGCAAGGAAGAAAAAAAATATGGAAGGAAAATTTGGCTGTTAAGGTGACTGACATCAAAGAATAGCACTAAAGACATCTTAACAACTCTTCAGTTAATGAAAATAATGTTGAGGACCGGAGCAGTTTGTGCTGCCTGACTTGGAAAAAGGCTGGGGAAGACTGTGGTAACCCTGCATCCTACTCCCAAAAAGAATAATCTTGGTGACAGTGTAAATATAGGAAAGCATTCTGGTTTGTGTACTGTATGAGAACTACATTGGATAATTGACTCTAGGGAGGCTGGGTAGAAACCTGTGAAAATTCAGCCTCTCACTCAACTTCTGCCTAAATGAATTGACCTTGAAATTTTACTGAATTTTACTAATGGGAAAATTGTCAACAGAGGGGTGTTTGTTAATAAAAACCTGATTTGAAAAAAAATCAAAATTGAGGCACAGTTGAAATGTATGGCTTATCAAAACAAAAATGAAAAGACATTAAAAATAGAAGAAAATTTTAAAATGTTGCCAGGAAAAATTGCTTGAAAAACTATGAATTGTTTTATTTTCAAATGTTCTAGGAATAAATAACACTTAAATGCCTTGTAACTAGTTTCAGCTTCAAATTGTGCTTGTTTGGGTTTGGGGTGTTTGTTCTGTTTTGTTTTTATTTAGGGAAAAGCTATAAAACTTTAAAGACTGTGTTTTATGAAAATTGACACAATTGACAATATTTTAGCTACTATAACATAAACACTGTCATTATACTAATGGATTGCAGAACCAACTGTCAGAGTAAGGAGATTTGGAAGGCATTTTATCAAAAGAAGGTATCAAATATAGCGTAGTATTAGGAAAAAATCATTCTCCAACACACATAAATATTTACATACTCTTTTTGCACCCCTTTATCATTCTAAATATGTTTAAATATTTTATTTCAGTGAAAAACATTAGAACATATTGTATCTTCTTCAAAATATAAGTGTTTATTTCTAATTTTCTATCAATACTCATAAAGAAAAAATATTTTCTATTGTTTTTTGTAATTAACTTCATTCTTTCTTGGATATACAAATCTTAGGGCAGAGAAATACCTGTTAGTTTTAAAATAGTTAGCATGTGAATGAATGTATGGCTTGATTCATCTAGAGTTTTATAAGAATTTCTTCAAGAAAAAGAGAACAGAAAAACAATTTTTAGTAAACTGAGCATTTGATATTTCATGCATCCTTCCTACAGATTTATTTTCAGAAAACTTGCGAGAAAAGCTTCCAAGGTCTAGGATATAACATAGATCATAGAATCATAGGATAATTAATGTTGGAAAAGACCTTTGGAGATAATCAAATCCAGTCATTGACCCATCAGTACAAAGTCCATCTCTAAACTATATCCCCAGGTACCACATCTCCATGTCTTTTAATTATCTCCAGGGATGGTGATTCCACTGCTTCCCTGGACAATTATTCCAATGCAGGAGCACCCCTTCAGTGAGGACATTTTCCTTGATGTTCAATCTAAACCTCTTTGGATGCTGCTTAAGGCCCTTTTCTCTTGTCTCTTCCTAACTGGTCAAAGATTTACTCCCACCTAACTACAACCTCCTTTCAGGTGGCTGTAGAGAGTGATAAGGTCTCTCCTGAGCCTCCTTTTCTCCAGACTAAACAACCCCACTCCCTCAGCCACTCCTCATAGGCCTTGTTCTCCAGACCCTTCACCAGCTGCTTGCCCTTCTCTGGACCTGCTCCAGCACCTCAAAGTCTCTCTTGAAGTGAGGGCCCAGAACTGGACACAGCACTCGAGGTGCAGTGAGAGATAAGAAACTATGTAGGGAATACGAAAAGCAGATAGTTGGTATCTGGTGGAGGTATAGAAGATCATGACAATGAAATTTAAAAGAATTAGTAATGTTAGGGCACAGTAACTGGCAGAAAAGGAGTCATGCTTAGATGTGTAACCTTAATGTGGTCTCCTGCTGCTTCAATTAACTCTAAACAAGAGATCATGGAATAAGGAAATGCCCTTGAAATTTACAGCTCAGGCATATCTCTACCTAATTTCAGCAGTGTTAACAATGTAGTTGGGTTAGGATTCATTCTTAATATGCTGAATAATAGGTATATAAATGGTAAAAATTCATGAAAATATAAAAAGGTTTAAGCTTTTATTCATGCTCTAAGAATAGCAACTTGATTCTGAAGTATGTTAGTAGTAGGTTTTGTTTGCAGTGTGTTGGATAAAGAGTATTTTATCAGAGCTTGTGTGAAGTGTAGAGTTCCTTGTGAATATATGTTCACAGGAAACATTCTCTCTTCATTCACCCTCCCCTCAACAGGATTCCAAGGGTTTCTTTTGATAGTAATGTGGAAAACTCAGTATGCTCCTATCTCCCTGCAGTTCTTTCCACAGCTCACTTGCTACTCTGATCTATTGTATTTCAGGACAGTACATTGTTTAAAAAGTTGTTTTCATTTTTTAAGTATTTTTCTCTTCCATCTTATAACACTGGAAGTACAATAAAAGCAATTGTTCATTGTTTTGAGCTCTGAGTCTCAGTCATTAATTTAAGTCCTGGTTCTGCAAGATGCTCTGCTTGAGCACAGACATTTTGGCTTCATACAGGCTTTCTTTGATCTTGGACATAAAGAAAGTAGTATTTTCTGTATTATATTGTCTCTACTTCCTGTGGAGACTTAATTGAAGCCAGTTGGCCCAGGTTTTAATTTTAAATACATATATTTAATGAGTTACCATATCAAAACAATTTGCTGTCTTTCCTTCTAAAAATAGAATAGCACAACCATAATTAAGAAACTGTGGGATCATATAATGATTTTTATTTTCTTTTTTAAAAGAATAATCAAATTATTAAGTCAATTCCCACAGGTGAAAATTGTTGCATTTTTTAGTTAGTAAGCATATCTAAAGCAATAAAATTGAGATAAGAAAAGAATCTTCCATATTCAAGGGGAGTAATGAGTGTTTAATTATTTATGGTGTTTGGTGTCAGTGGTGAAAATCATGGTGATATTTGGGCACTTTCAGTAAACCATAATTTCTCTCAATAACATGATATTCCCTTGACATACAGGAATCTTCCAGTTACTAAATAATCAGCATAAGTAAAGAAAAAAATTGTTTTGTCTGATGAGTAGGCATACTTAGCATTTATGGAGCACTTCCTATGTTCCCAATGAAAGATTAGAGATCAGAAAGTATGACTTAAGGACATGAAAGAAATCTTACTTCAGATAAGAGAAGATTAAAGGGTTGCAAAAAATAGTTTTCTGATAAATAAAGAGTTTCTACAAGGAAGGAAGTAATTTTTTATTTATTTTGCAAGTGAGATGAGAAATAGTGGTATAGAATTGAAATATGGTTTTATCTATGCAATAGCAAAAATGTCTTTTGAGGACTAATAAGGTCTGGAATAGTTTAGAATCTCCACTATGGGATCTTCATATGAAGAGCAGCAACTCAGCTAAATATTCGTCTGAAATATTTTAAATTTATTATTTTTAATTAAATAATAAATTTAAAAAATGTTTTTTAAGTATTTTAAATTTTAGTTTAGAACAATAAAGAAAAAGTGTGTTGCAATCACAAAGAAAAAAACAAGGTATGTTGAAACAAATATAAACTTAGGTAATCCTACTTTAGAAACTTTTCAGTATCAGTGGAAAATGAATAAAAATATAAAATAAGTAATAAATGGATAAAAGAAGCTATATAATGGATAAAATAAGGAATATGCAACATGCAATTAACCTCCTTTTGCCACAGGAAATGTTCCAGACATCTACAGGGCTATCCATATTGCTTCTCTATTTACAATTTGTTCCATTCACAGTCATTTCCGATATCCTGACCTGGGTGTAAACACAGTTTTCAGTTCTCTTTATTAAGGAAGACACCTTCCTCTATCTATTGACACCATTTGATTGGGAGGGACTGCATCCTACCAACTTTGAAGATGTGCAGTTGGTCTGACTAGAAAAATGGTTGAGAAGCATTGGTTTAAGAGAAGCAACTAAAAGGTGAATAAGATCCAAGAAAATTTGCATTATTCAGAAAGAAGCAACAGAGCTAGAAAAGAGTAGGTGTTGGTCTCATGTTTGATATTTTATTAGAAACTTTACAACAAAGACTTAATTATCCTTAAAGAATGGCAGAGTATTTTTAACTTACAATACCATAAAATTTAGGACCAAATGTAAAGTACGGAAAAATCTTTCTGCAATAATATTAATTTCTATAATCAGGATCTTTTTATGGACTAGACTGTCCATTTAATGGGATTATGACTACAAAAGTTTTTTGAAAACTCCCTGAATGCAAAATTAATAGTCTACAGTATTTGGAGATTGGACCTAGATGATCTTTAAGGTCCCTTCCAGCCCAAACCCTTCCATGCTTCCAGTAAGTAAACACTGAAAACTATTTGCAATATTTGTTCCTTATCTGTTTAAATAGATGTTAACAGTAAAATTGGAATACTCTTTTCAATAACAATTTTAAAAAGTTTGACCTTCAGATCAGAATTACAGATTTCTTTCTATCATGATCCTCTTTATCTTTTCATTACTGCTTGCAATACTGAGTACTGTATAAAAGGAACTGTGATTGATTTTTGTAGCCTAGGCATAATGGGGAAAGTGCCTTCTGCTCGTATACTCTGTGTGCTTCTCTTATGTTTGCCTTTTGTCTTCAAGAATGGGGTTGAGTAAAGTGTTCATTCCCATCAATACCATTCTTTTTCCTATTTTTGTTGCTTTTTCATTACCTATATTTGTATTTGTAATTGAATTTTTGGTTGCATTAATGCTTGTGATGTACTAGCAGCCTTATTCTGACAGTAACAGCCTAGAAATAACAATGTACAAAATTGTTTCCTCAATGCAAAGAAGTTATCTTAGTTCGGTGCTCTTATTACCAACATACAAAATGTAATAGTAGAAAAGCATTGCATGTAGGCCAGTGAAAATGTCCAAGGAACTTAAAAGTTAAGCTGCTTTTTACAAACATGATCTATAAGACTTACTTTATACCTAGTTCTTTATTTTAAGCTCACTGCACACTTTGCAGTCCCAGAGAAGGTAAACCTGGTATCTTTTTGCTTAGAACTTGTGTTTATTTTAGATTGTCTTTTCTGAAGCAGGGTAAAACCAAATAAAATTCAAATGTATATAAGGACATACATATTCTAGGATTGTAAGGTGAATTTCCCATGAAACTCAAAGAAAGTATAAATATCTATACTATTATACGTTTTCACTAAAAAGAAAAATTCATTTTTTAAACAAACCATGGAAAAAATTTCCATGGAAGGTTTACATTAAAATTATTCTTGAACTAATAACCTCTCACATACTGTTAGTTATGGCTAAGTTTCTTGAGTCTAGCCTAGAGAAGGTAAAAACTCTGTTTTCTGGAGGGAAAGAAAAAGGAGGAACGTCTGTTCTCAGAGCTATCAACCTGCTCTTCTCTTTGTCCTCCATCCTTTGTATTTCTCAGTAGGAATATGTATTTCAAGATAAAAGAAGATTTTTCTCCTATTCCATGCCAAATTTCAAAGGCAGGCCTTATACATTTTAGTGGCTTCTGATTTCCCACATTACATGAGTATCTAGTAGGCATTTGCCTCAAAAAAATGAATTGGTGAGATAGACCATATATTTTTAATTTAGTTCCTCTTTTTCTAATGAATGAAAATTCCATGACTGTTCTTAGCATCGGACTTTTCATTCCACGCTTTTAATTGAATTCACATTCTGTAATTTATGGCAGAATGTTGACCAAGAAATGGGTATGTTCCCTTAAAAATGGTTTTTAATTGTTTCAACTAAGTGAATGAGAGGGGCCTCTGTAGTATGTCAAACTTACACAGTTCCTGCTTTGCTTAATGGTTGATAATGATACACAATTATTACTTAATAGAGTAAATAAAGGTCTTTATAATATCATTTAAGTAAAGCAACTTACTAAAAAACTTAAATCAGACTTCAATATCATTCCAATTCAGATTGTGAGGAGTGGCTACACTACTTTTATTTTTTTTTCTCAGATAAAGCATTTTGCATTTCAATTTCACTAGTATCAAAAATTATTTTCTTATTCTTTTTTTTTAATGGCATCCATATACAAACATAAAAACAGTTCTTGCAAAATTGCAGTCACTATTTCACTTAGTGTCTTTTTACTATAATGCTTTCTGCAATTCATCATGTATTTGAATAATTAAAATCTAGTATAATATGTGAATAGTTAATTTGAGAAATTTGTACTATCTTATGGACAGTACCATTACTTCAGTACTATGATAGATTCCCTGCTTTTGCTGTCTTTTCCTTGCATTTTATCATATGACCACAAATTTTTACTAGGGGAACAAAACTGAAACTATAGCTCAAAAAGAAGAAAAAAAAAAGGATGTGACCTGAAGTACCATAATTAGAAAGCATGCATCTCTATTGAAAGTGTTATTAAAAGAGAAAACAAAGCTTTTCATAAACTGTAGTAGTAATCTCTAATCAATGAAAGGCTGTTTAACTTCCAATAAAAAATATATACTTTATGAATATGAAAACAAAATTACCATATCTATATTCTGTTTTCTGGTTATGTTTGTCAAGATCCCTAAGTTCTTACACAAAAAGTCTTTTTGAAGACTTTAAATCTACTTTTAAAACATGTTCTTGTTTTTAACACTATTTCTAAAAATCGGTTTATGCTTCTCCAAAATCTTCTGCTATCTACATTTCAGAATCTCTGGAAATGAGTGACCCTTTCAGAAGAGAGATGTCTTTCCAAGTTCATTGTTGTGTTCAATTGGCAGTAGCTAAAACACCTGCCTTAGAGTGCATCTTTTGTACTTGCTAAGTGGGCATATTTGTCTGCAGAAATAAATTATCCTTCCCAATGTACAGCCAAAATATGCAAGTAATTATTTATTAGGTGATTCAGTAGTCTGACTAGTTTGTTTGACTGCATTTGTTGTTTTTCCACCTAAGCCTACCTAGGATGAAGGAGGTAGAACACTTGTGTTACATCACAGATAAATCTTAATGAGAATACCAGTTGTTAACTTTATCAAATAATGGGGTAGTTGCTGTTGTCCATTACATTTTCTTCCACTGTAATGTTATTTTGCTTGACTGTTCTGTGGACATTGAACCTGCAGATGGGCTCAATGTTTTAATTGGTATTTTTCATTTGTCTGGTACTTTTTATTATTATATGACACAGAAATGGCACTTTTTAAATTACTCACTTTCTAAGACATATGATCTTGTAGTAGTTTTCCACAATTAATACCAGTTTTATTCCTAGATAAATAAAATTCCAATTGTTTTCTGCTATGGGTGGACAGGCATAGGTGGATAGGGACACAACAGAGGAGAAGCAAACTTCCTATCCCATATGCAAGTAACCTGTCATTTTTAATTCAGTATCTATCCATAGTGTGTGTCTATTCAACTCTTCATCTTTTTGTCTGGGGGAAATTAGAAGTAAAAAGAGAAATCCTTTGTATTAACACAAATCATGCAACATCAAAGCTGGACTTTATTTTCACTGTTTTTGCCAACAACTTCACATTAATAATAATTGCTGTTAAACAATTTCCCAGAGCATGTCTCCATTTCCAGCACTGCCAAGGGACTTTGCATAATGAATTTTACAGGACTTTATCTCAACTATTCCATCTATAACACTAGATAATACTCTTTTTTGTACAAAGTAGGAATTGCATAAATTCCTGACCATTATTATTTTTTAAATATCATTATGCCTTACATGGATTTAAAACTGAAGTTCAAATATTAATTTCTTCAGCAAATGCAAAGTTTCTTCTTATCACTCAGAAGCCATACATTCATAAATGTCAATTTTGTGGAATCACATTTCCGATCATTATCACTTTTAATGCACATGTTAAATTATCTATCATGTAGAACAAGAATAATTCAATTCATCTCAAGATTACTTTATAGCACTCTAAGTTGTCCAGGAGTACAGTTGGAATTTTTATTGCTTTCATTTTCAAGTGTTAGTTTGGATTTTTTTTTCCAGATAACATGTATATTTAACATTTACTGACATGTCACACAAGGAAATAAAATTGAAGTAATTTTTGTGGAAATCTGTATAAAACTTTGACACTTGACTTTAGGTTGGATTGCACTTTGGTAGCTTCTGATGGGCAAATTGTAATAGCGCAAAATTAAACATGAACAAATAAGTTGTTTTAAAAGAAGCTACTCTTGTCTGAACTTTCTCATTTTAACTACTTTGAACAAAATAAGTATTTTCTGTTCTTTTTCTTTAAAAAGTTATGTTAGTTTTCCTTTGAGTAGTACAATGTTATTCTCTTGGAAGTTAAGATGACTGCCTTTTGGGGGTTTTGTTTTCTGTTATGTGAAGCATTTCAAGTAAATTCTGCCCTTTCTTACTGAGGGAGATGAACCCTAAACTCTTTCCCCTTTTTCAAAATTCTTCCCTGACAAAGAATGTCTTCCTCTCAAGTGGTCAATGATTGTACTACACACTGGATAGGAACAAGAACCCTGCTAGCCAGGAAGCACCAAGTAAAATTAAACCAAATAAAGGAAGGGCGACTGTAAAGTAACAGGCAGAAAGAGAATGGGCTGGAAGGTCTTGTCCATCTTAGCTAAGTCTTTTTGCAGATGTGCTTCAAGGTTATCCTTGTTAATACAGAATACAGCAATGACATGTTCATATGGAATCTGAATTTAGTTTTATTTGCAATTACTACCAAAGACAGGAATGTCTTTGGTAGTATTCCAATGTCAGGAATCCTGGAAGTCAATAGATGATTATATTTTCCAACAAACACTTGCTAAAATAAAATCTTACAGGAGGAATTAACGTGGAAATAATAACCTTTTTTTGAACTGCAACAGCTATGCATTGTTTTTTGTCTAGCAAGGAGTTTTTAATTGGTCTGTAGTGACTTCATTGAGAAATGTTATTCATACATTAAGACTTTCCCAGTAGCTGCATCAGGTTTAATATTTTTTGTCATTGTTGCTAGCTGACCTTACTTTTTCAAACAGCTAATTCTTTATCATCAGCAGTGTCATCTACTCCATCATGTACTTCCTGGCTGGATAAACTACTGGTGTTTGATGCAAAATGTGTCTTATAACTTCAGTAGCTAGAATTATTGCAAATGGTTATATAACCTAATTATTTTGGTGGCAAATAGGACTTGTCTTGGTGTGCCCAGATCTGTACGTGCGGTTTGTATTCAACTCCTGTAAGCCATTCTGTGTGGCTTTGGTTTTGCTTATTCCTGCTGCTCTGGTTCCTGTGGCTCCAGAACATGTAATGATCTGTCTTCAGAAAAGTACAACTTGGAATACTCATGTTTTAAACCTCTTCACTTTGCTGTCTATGCAGATATCGTAGACTCTTCCTTTTAGACTGTCAACAATAAACTCATATATAAACTCATATATTGCTCTTCTAAAGAGGGTAGAAGAGCATCTGCACATATCTATGGACTATGAAGATATCCTGGATTCTTCTTTTCTATGATCATTATGAAAAAAATTGAGGACTACCTTCCTTAAGAAGTTGTGCTTAATTTTTTTTTCCCCATTGAAGAATATCACTGGTTTCTTGTTCTGTGTCAAATATTTTAAACTCCAGCTGCATAACAGTTGCTCCTAATAACTCTGTGCTTTCTACATGTTATTGTCACTTTTGATTTTCTTCTAGTGACACTTTTAGTAATATTATTTCCTTGTCCTAGAGCAGAGTAGAGAAGTGTCAATAAAGTCAGACCAATCATAGCAATGTCTATATGCTGTCTGGCATCCAGACATACCTCCCCTTTGACGTTGTGATAACAAGCTGGATTGGCTTGTTAATTAAAGATAAGGTATCTATTTCCATTAAATGGGAGTCATTCAAATTGCATTTTTGAATACAGAAAGTTGTTAAATCATGGGCAGCATCCATTATTAAATATTGATTTTTATTTTCCTTGGAGTGCCTGATTACCACAGCCAGTAAATTGCAGATTTATTTTTAAGACTGGCTTACAGCTATTGACAGATGCTTTCTCTATGGTCTTCTAAACATATGTGCACAGAAAAGGTGATGGTGCAGGAGATTTATGTAATGTTGTAGCAGCTCATTACTTTTAGAACTCTGTTTTATTGCTTTGTTAAAGATGCATTAACAGATGAAGACACTGCAAAATTGGAAATCAGAAATTATTAAAAAACAACATCCAGTGGAATCAGCATTTTTCTTCATATTTAAAGAAATCTTCTGCCCATTTATTTAAATGTATAAGCAGACCAATAATATGTTATAATTAGATCTGACTATGTAGTATAAAAATTATTGTGTATTAAGGGATTCAGACCAGAACAAGTTGTTGTGTTTTGTTTGTACTGCTCTTTCTGTGGAATCTGGGTGGATACAGAGAGTTGGAAAGTACAGTTCGGAATTAGTCTTAGCTCCAGTGATGACTTGGCTTTATTCCATGTGATTCATTTGTGGGCAGAGGTCAGATTCACACTCATGCATGACTTACTGTGGAAGCGCCAAGGTCAGGACCATAACCTGTGGCATGAGATTGAATGGGGCTGGTGGCAGTGAAATCAAGTTAAGAGATTGCTCATGTTTAACCTCTGGTATTTAACAGCCAGGTAGTCTAACTCCTTTCTTAGATGTGGCACTTTCATGCCACAGATTTTAACATAAAAGCTTGTTTTTCACAAAAGCACAACGTGAGTGCCCAAATATATTTTCCAGTCGTGCTTTGGGTATAAGAATTGGCAGAGAATCTAATTTTTCAGTACTTTGATCCAGTGGTCAACTATTTTTATTTTGAAGTTCATGCTTTGCATTCAACTGACTGTAGCTATGTATCTTGGTTAGAATTATTTCTGTTCAAGCCTTGAAGGCTTTAGTATTATAAGCAGAGATACAGCTAATCACAGTTCTGTTATCTCTTAAGCCAGCTTTTATCTTTGAATTTCATTTGATATCTCTGAATTTCCTGCAAAGAGCTGCAATTGGTGGCCATCAGTGTATGGTAACACGTCAGCCTTTCTTTCTTTCCTGGGGAATTCTTTCTTTCCTGGGGAATTCACGTGGGCTTCTGTCTGACATGAAGACTCCAACCTGGTGTCTCCAGAAGACATCACCTCTGCATGCCTTCCTCCTCTTCCAATGAAGGCAAAATTGGACAGCAGTCAGATCCCAACCTAAAATTTATTCCCCAAGAGCATATGGAAGTGTACCACTAGTGCTGACTCTTGCAGAAAATATTTTGTTTCTGATCACACTAGTATTGTGGCTTTATATAGTGCTTTCTGGGCAGGGTTCTCTAAGTAATTGAGACTATGTATTATCAGGGCTTATGTTTCCAATAAGATGATTTTACCTTAAATAGGTTTAACAACTGTATTTGTGGGTTTTAATAATCTGAATAAGTTAGCTCTTTAACATTTCCTTTCTCTCATTCTAAGGCATTTTTTTTCCAACCTCAATTGCTTTTGGGAGTTTTTTTCTGTTTAACTAGATATAGGATACTAATATTGTTATGCATACAGTATTGTTGTGTTAGTGTCACAATTTTTATGCGCTGGTTAAGTCTAAGCATATCATTTTTTGTATATGTTTTTTAAAACTGCACCTTTCTGCCACAGTGTTATGTACACTGATTTGGCTTAGAATGTATCGGAAAATCACTGCTTTCCAGGGCATGGGCACCTATGCTAAATAAGCATTCTATATAGTCTTTGCTAATCATTTCTTGTTCATCATTTATTTTAATCATTCATTAGTCTGCTTCAAATGTATTGTATGACAAGTTATTGATGAAAAATGCACATAGCATTGCTTAGTTCTGGTAATTTAATTATGATTTAATCACACAGAAGCTGGTTTAAAATGTTGATCTTGATGATGACAGCTCTGATTTGACATCTGCCAGTTCTGAACTCATTCCATACATACACCACTCAGTGTTGCTTTGTTTTCATGATTAATAATATTATGCTTTATCTCAATCAAGAACTGTTGTATGAAGCTGGCTTCATCAAAAAGATCTGGGATTTTAAAAATAAAAATCTCTTTATAATATAATTATATAATTAGAGATTATCTATAGAAAACCTTCTGCAGGCCATGTCAAGACTTTGTATTATGCCAATAACATTTATAAAATACAACTTAGAAAACCATGAGATGGGTGTGATTTGTCAGCTTTTAATTTTCTTTTGATCTGTTATGCTTTAAAAAATCAACATAACTTTAAAGAACAGAAATAAAAATCAGATGCTGAAGGTTCATTTGATATGCTTACTGGTGTTTTTTTCCTGTTTTTGCAGTATGCAGTGTACTACTGATTTTTCCAAAACATAAAGTTCAAAGAAGGTGAAATTAAATGCTTCATCCATAAAAATATGTACAAAACAAAATTAAAGTCCACATTCAGAATTTGCCAGAAATGCTTACACACTCATCCCTTCAGTGCAGAAGCTTTACCTCCTGAGCTATCTTGCAAACAAAAAGCAACTTCTCTGTGGAGGGCGTGAAGGGATCCCTTCATAATCAATATTCAGTTACAAGTACAACTTACAAGAATTTGGCAAATGATCTCAGTTAATGAGACAATTGTGATCTGCTTGTGTATATTCTGAAAGTAGAAAAATTGGCTCAATTTGCTCAGTAAATTATTCATTGGAAGTTACTCATTCATCACTAATAAAAATGCTGTCTTCAGATGTTTCATCTATTTGGTGTTTCATCTGCAAGGAAAACTGATTTTACAATCTGTCATTCCTACAGCTGTTCTAGAGAACTAGAGAAATCTTTATTCTTACAGTAAAAGGAAGCCTCTATTCTTCCATCTCAGAAATAAAAATAAAATTAAAAAAAGGAAAATTGAGATATAATATACCTCAGGTTTTTTTGGGGAAAAATCCAGTGAAGAATCTGTTAATACAAGACTCAAAACCAGGAAAGTATTTGGTACCATACAGAAAATACTTTTGTATGTTGTCTCTTCCCAGTATTTTAACTTGTTTCTTCTTGTTTAATAACACTTCAAGTATGTAGTTAGCTCTAGGGAAAAGATTTTGGAGTGGTTAGCATATCTGTTTTACTGTGTGAATTTTCCCCAAGTGGCCTTGAACAATAGCAGAAGAAAGGTAGCAAGGTTAGGAGATAAACAGCTGTCACTGTCATGACACCCAGTTGAATGCTTGGAGCAACATGATGGAAAGGAGGATTTGAATTGCATCAGAACATGGCTTCCAGGATTGTGAAGTCTGGAATTTCTCCAAAGGGATCAAATATGATTGGAATAGTAGTTGACAGGAGGTGATCCACATTATGTATGCTGCAGCTTCCTGGTGACTTACTTAGCTGAGAAAAAACATTGGCAAATAGGGAAAATAAACTCATGCTTGGAGCAGTTTACTTATGTATGTGTGGAGATGAAACTGTTAGGGAGAGCTAGTAGGATGGACAAGAAGTCCAGGAAAACAGAGTGATGACATGTTTTCTTTTATGTGCTTAGAAAGTATCCTAGAACATTTTCTTAAAATTAAAATGTTTTTTTCTTAAAAAAACATTTTCAAGAATGTTTATGTAGATAATGACTGAACTGCGGAGCTGAACAGTGTGCAAATAGAGAAATAATGAATGTTGCACAAATTGATATCCTCAATACCAAATAGCATATATATTTTTTTGCTGTTGTTGCTAAGCTTCCTGTGTTAATTTGGTTATGTCAAATTACTAATAAATCAGTGGCAATTTTATGTGCATCACAACAAAAAAGGGCATTTGTTTCTTTGAAATATACCATGTATCTAATTAGGATGATAGTAAAATAAGAAAATCAATGCATTCATGCATATTTTAAGTTTTACTTGCTTGAATAAGATATCTAAATAATTCACATGTCTGCTCACTATTTGAGTATACTAACAGTAACCTGTATCACTGCCTGTTTTTTTAAGTCAGGACATATATATATGTCATCCAAACAATTTGCTTCCATAGATATTCTACTACATACAAGAATTAAGAAAAGGAAGTGGCTTACTTTGGCGACCACGATACCATTAACAGGATTTTTACATTTTGAACAAGTGGTGTTCCATTAAAATGTTGACATTGTCGAGGAGTTAAAGAATTCACAAGGTATGTAGGCAATTTGAAAATTAAAAATATCTTGAGTCTTAGCTCATTCCTTACCATTAACTATTTAGAAAGATTATACTTATTGAGTGCCCTACCAGTTCTTATTTGGGTCTCAAATGGTAAAATACGTTCACTTTTATAGTGGAACAATTACTTGAAGTAAGCAGATCTCAAATTCTACATGACATGAATATCTATTTAAATTTGAAATAATCAGAAAAAGTAAGGGATATAAGTGATGGACAAAAAGTATACGTCACTTAATGACACTTCTATATAGAAAAGCTTTAAACTCTTTAAAAACAGAAACCTATAAATAAATAAAAATTTTAATTTTTAACTTTCATGCATTTATCTTCTTGGTAAGAGAAAAGATTGACTGATAGATGTATCCTTTTATGCATTATTTTTTAGTCTGAAGGTCAGAGTGAAACAGGCTGAAGTAAAAAGCAAAAAGTTAACTAGCAATAACTTTCAGGAACCAATCTATTATAATAGAACAAGATAGGAATGGTTATGAGATATTTAAGGTAATAACTGAAGGCTTCATCTGAAGACTCATGAAACTTTATTTCCAGTGTCACATCCCAGAAATTTGGAAGGCATTCCTTCTTCAGAAAGTAAGATGGTGTCATGGTTTGACACTGGCACAATGCCAGTGCTCTCATGAAGATACTTTCTTTCTGGTTTCTGCTGTGAGATGTGACTAGGAATAAGCAAAGCAGGCTCTTATTTAGGGAAAAAGAACTAGAACTTTATTAACTACTCTACAACTACAGATAAAAAGGAACACACACACAGGGAAAATGAAAACTTCACAAGGGCATTTCTTCTTCTCTCTACCAAATTTCTAACACAATACATTTGGTTCTTCAAATCACTAACTTTCGGTCTAGCACTACTTTTTAGACAATCAATCCTCAGTTCATCGAGAGGAGAGGAGTCCTTCTTGTACCATGGGCTTCCCCTGGAAACACAGTCGAAGTTTCGTGTGTTTCTGTGTCACTCGTGGCACTGCCCGGAGTACATCTGCTGTCGTGACTTCTTCTTTTTCATGTTCAGTGCTCTCACCACTGAACACGGACCAGAACTGCTTCTAGGGTTGTCTTTTAAGGATGCTCTGTCTCGATCTAAAAAAGGCACAGTCTCTCTCTTGGGACACTTGTCTCCACAATTTCTCTTTTGGGACACTTGTCCTCTCCATATTTTTACTCTCTGGGGCTGAGGGGCATCAACACTGAGCAGTCTCTGTATTATAAACAATCTCTCTTTTGGGACACCTGTCCCCCCCGTATTTTTACTCTCTGGGGCCGAGGGGCATCAACACTGAACTTTTTTGGTTCTGAGGCCATTGCCTCTCTTTAGAATGTAGTCTCTGTATCACAAGGAACATGGTTCTGTCCATGGCTATACAAAAAGAGTCTAGCAAAAGCCACTCTATTATCTCTTCTTACTAGGATTTTTCTCTATTCTTCTACTATCTCTCATTCGCTCAGACTTCTCTCACACTGGCCCATTTCTTCTTCATCTTCTACTCTATCTTCTAGGAAAGGTCAATGTTCTGTAAAGTTCTCATTCTCCAAAAAGGGGTTAAAAGCTCTTACAAGCGGCCGGCTGAACCCCCCTTTCTTCTCCTCCCAGCCGTGCTGCCGGCACAGGCCCATGTTTATCAAGCTTCAAGGTTACAGTCCCAGGCAGCGGCTCTCTCTCTCTCTCTCTCTGTGTCTCTCAGGGGGGGTTGCTCGATGGCTCCCGGTCTCTCTCTCTTCCACCCTTCTACTCCCGGGCTCAGGCCTACCTTTCTCGGCCTCATGGCTTTCCCCTCCCCCTGCCCAGCCAGCAGCTGGGCCGGGGGAGAGACCCGAACTCTTTCCCGCCGGAAACCCAAGAGGAGCCTCCCAGGGGAGAGCTCAGCTTTTAACTCCGTGTTCTCAGAGGCGTGTCCATGTCCCAATGGCCAGGTTAAATGCCAATATTAAAGTCTGAATATCTATTGGCCAAAAACACAGCATCTCAAAAAACACATTTCCTGTCAAACCACCACAGATGGTTCTGATTCCAAGATTCCAAAACTGTCATAGAGCATAAATCATACTTGAATGTGACTAGTGAGAGAAGAGCTTAATATGCCAACTGATCATCTGTCACTGCTGACGTAAGCACTGTGATGGAGACATTTCCTTAGGGAGGCTTCTCATTCTTCTCTCATCTGCTAGTAGATATTGTCATGCTAAAGCTTTACTAATGTAAGATTTACTTGGAATGAGAAGCTAAAACTGAAGTATACCTAAGCTCATGAAAAAAAAATGCTTTATGATACAAGTTTTGTAATATCCTATAAAATTTGATGTATTGTTCACATAAAATATGTATTAACTTATCATTTCATTGCATAATTGGGTAAATACTACTTTTTTCCTAAATATCTGCAGAATTTTATATTACTATTTTGATATGTAATAAAGTGAATATATTTTGATGATCAAATAGTAATGATTAAGTCATAATGTTCTGCATTATGACTAAATAGGAAGATAGGAAAAATAGTAAAGACAAGTAAGACAGAAGTTACATGTCAAATAAATGTCTTTTTTTGGTTAGCTTTTAAAAACTGAACTACGTCTGGCAAGTAAATATTTAAGTGTCCAGCTTTGGAGATATTTGGAACACACAGAGAGCACTGTGCACCTGCTTTACCTGACCATACTTTGAGCAAGGAACTTGGTCTAGGCAATCTCCAGATTATTCCACCCTTCCAGTCTCAATGATTCCATGATTTTATAATTTTATATTTAAGTTTATCACTCAAATGCTTATTTGTTTTACTGATTTGACTAAATTATTAGATTATTTTGAAATATAGCTTGGTTTCCAGTATACCAGAATTTTTAATTAAGGGGACAAAAAATCTGCAAAGCACATTTCCTCCTTCCAGAAATCTGGTGAGAGCAGGTTTGAGGTCTACTTAAAAGAAAAGCTATTCCACAGATTTAGAATCAAATCAATACAATGGCAAAAATGGTAAAATTGATGTTATAGAAATAGCATGGTAATACAAATGTACACAAAATGAATGCTTCCAATATCCTGACTGAAGCAAAGAAGTCTGCTTTTAATAGCTATTTCTGCTTAGAGTGTAACATATTGGTATGACTCTTAGTTATTACAGATGAAAGAAGTATTTTGCACTTCTGTGATTTTCTCTGATTTCCATCAATCATTTCAAACATTTGTTGTTGCTGTACTTCTAGAGTTTCTTTTAGAATAACACTATAAATGCAAATCATATTAATGTGTAATATTAAATGACTATTAGAATATATTCACAGAAAAACAATGGTGCTGTGCTTTGTGATAAAGTGTGTAACTACAGTTTCAATCAGAGGAAAGCAACTGGGGAAAAGTACATTAGGAGCCTAAATAAAAAAGCTGTTCGCAATCAGTTACAGCTGAGTGCAACAAAAATTACTTTCTAGGGATAAAAGGAAATTAATGATTGACCAGTGTAACCAGAACATCCCACAGCATGTTGAATATTTAATGCCATGCTACTTCTGCCCAAAACAATCTGAGGTTTGGCATATATCCACCAAAATAGCTCATCGCTAATTAATTTGCCATGTCATTTTGCATAAAATTAGTAATTAATACTAGTCACGATGCACTGTAGTGAACTTTTTTCAGTTAAAGATTCAATCTCAGTAGTTTCAAAAGCTTGATGAAATGGTCATTTTTTTATTATTCTTACAAAAGAGCTTGCACATTGAAAAAGGTATTACAGTCAGAAGGAAGGATATATCAAAATTTATAGACCAAATATATTTGAGGTTGTTCAAGGTCAATGAATTTTTTCTCTCCACTTGCTTGAAATTATGAGTAATAGAATATGAATAACTGGTACTCCGACTGAAATTAACTACAGTGATGTGTAACACTATATTTAGCTGTCGTTTAAACTGTTGCAGTCTCATTTAACAGGCTCCAAATTAAACCTGCATTCTCCACCATTTTAGAGGGAACATTTAGCCTGAGGTTTTGCAAATTTGATTGGAAGAATTTACAGTAATTATTACTTGAGATCCAGAAAGAATGCATTCTTTGAAGAAGCACTTAGGGTAACCATTGCAAGCAGGAGTCTTGAATAAATAAAAAAACTATTGTGATGAAATTTGGAGTTTGCCATGTGGAAAAAAAAAGAAGAGTATTGCTATATAGAAGAAGTTGTGGGTTTGGGTCATTTTCCTAATCTGCTTATTCCCCAAACAGATGTTTTTAAGTGTAGTAAAACCCAATTTATTCTGAGCAATTGTGCAATACTAAACCCCAGGAACTGCAGTCCTACAGTCAAAAGCCTAGAGAGTCATTGAAAGCTAACATTACTCTGTGAGAGTCAGCACTGAGCAGGAACAGCCTTGTAGCAGAAAAGTCAGAGACTGGCAGATCACTAGTAATTAAATTAATAGTATTGAGCCCAAGGCCATGTTTCTTCATCTTCTGTTTCTCATATTGCCTCTCATTTTTTTCCTGTGATAATTTTTTCATGTTTCTTATTCCTAATTAACACTTGTTAACACTTTTTCCCCCCTTTGGCTTCTTTTGCTTTTTTAATTCTTTCACATAGTTCTGTTTTCATTCTTGGTATCTGTGGCTTCCCTCTTGGCTTATCTCTCCATTCATTATTTCTGGTTCTCCTTTTACCCTCCTGCCTTCACTGTTACCTTCTCCATTCGCTTACTGCTTCCTTTCATTGTGCCACATGTCTGATTTCTCCTTGTTTAACTGCAATGGTTTTCTGTCAGAAAAGAATCCTACAGCACTTCTGATAGTGCTTTCTAATTCCATGTGAACAATTTGAGTGATGTTCGTCAAAGAACTATTTTTTGCTTTTGCACTGAAAATTTTCATGCTGTGAACTCTGCAGTTCAGTCTGCTCTAAGTACATATTTCAGGATTGTAGCTAGAATAAAATGTCAAGACAGCAACCCAAACAATAGCAATAATATTATATAAATTGTGAATGGTATACACTGAGTTTAAATCTCAGCGTAGTGCAGGATGTTTTTAGTAACTAGTAATCCACATGTACTTTCATCTGTACTGAATTTACAGAGGAATATGCAATGTGCTATGGCAATATGCTGAACTTTTTCTAGCCTAAGCATATGTTACCATGCAGAGTCCCAGTCTAAATTATTTATAGAGGTGGAATTGCTTTTTCTTCCAATGCTATCCCTTCAAGACAGGCTGCAACAATCAATATATTTGAAAACCAGGACTTCTCACACAGAGCAAGTCTTCGGGACAAGGTTATGCAGTCTCTTAGCACATATCCTCTGCTCTTGGACCATTTCTTAGAAAAAGCCTAAGCAGCCTCAGCCTTCTCGTGCTTCCTTAGTTGAGGGCCCCCTTGGTGCGGGTGTGTTGGGATGCAGCTGCAGCCCAGACTGAGGGCGCTGAGAGCAGAGCCAAGGGGCCGCGCTCTGCTGGCCCCTGGAGCGCAAAGGGCCGGACACCTACGGCACTGCCAGGTGGGCCCAGCACACACAGCAGGAGCCAGGGGCTCATCAGGGACAGGGAGACCTTCCTGCCCTTGGGCTGGGAAGGTTTAAAAGCCCGGGGATCCTTTGTTCGGGGTCCCTCCTTGGAGGGCACCAGCTCGGGCTGTTCCTGGGCTACTGCACCATGAGCAAATGGCTTTATGGACATCTGAGCCTCTGCCATGGCAAACCTGGGATGGATCCAGTGAGAAACCTGCTCTGACTCTGGGATGGGATGTGTGGAAACCCCTGGGGTCACTGCCAGTCCCCTCCCCTGTGGAGGGAGATTGGCCCCAGCCGTGGAAGTCTCTGTTGGGAATGCAACTGAGAGAGCCTCATGAGTGGTCAGACTGGGAATTTTCTGTAACAACCCCGTTACCATTGACAGAAAAATATTAGTGGGTCTTGACTTCTAGAAATAGTGATGGTAGCAGGATTTTTTTTTCCCCTTCTGAGAAATCAGCATGTAAATGTTCTAAATGCTGGATGCGATTCTCACGGTGTGAGAAGTTTTTCAGTAGGCAGGATGTCCAGGTTTAAAAGCCATGGGATGACAAATTCTGTCAGAGCTTTCATTTTAAACAGAATGTTTTTTAAGGGATGGTAAATTGTAATGCTCTCATATCAGAATTTGGACAGCAAGCAATATAGGGAACACTTATTATTTCCTTTTTTACACTGTTGTCAGAATGTTTTTCACAGGAGTATGATATTGTGAAGTGCAATGTTACACAGAGAGTGACAAAGAAATTTCTGTTAGAACTTGTTATAAGGCTTCTGGTTTGGAATTATAAAGGAAGAAAAAAAAGAAGACCTGTCTTTATGAGTCAGAGGATGCCTATGACCAGCCATGAAAAAAAGAAATGCAATCACTACATGAGTTGAGAAAGCATAACCACTACCAACAGAGAGAAAATAAATCTGTACATTAACAAAGGATATTTTTCTTTTTAAATAAAAAGTGCAATATTTTTAGTTGGAAATCAGCAGTAAGTTTCTAATCTCTGAGGAGAAGGTGTAGAATTGTTTTCCATGAAGGTAGGGTACCTAGAAATAAAGATGAGCACATGAGCTTGATTTATAAACTCTTATCATAGGCAATAAGCTAGTGATGTCTTCAGAGCTTCCTATGAAACTAATATAGAGATGGCCAGTTAATAAGAATTATTCATGTTTCCATTCTCATTATTCTTGGTTATTCACATTTTACCTTAATTCTTACAGTCCACTTTTGGAGAAGGTCTTGTCTCTCTCCGTTTTCTTGAAGCATTAATAGCATGACATAAAATCAATGGACATAACAGCACACTTTACCCTGAGAGGGAACATATGTGCTAAAGTCTTTGCAAACAATTCCATGGGTGAAGGGATGGGCATTAGCATCTTTGAAATGGGTCTTAACATCTCTACTAGCTTCAACCAGCAGGTTTATTACAGAGCCCAGACAGTTTGGCTCCTGAAATGGGCAAGTGCATCTGCACAGTCCTGAGCTTCTGAACTTTGGGGTAAAATGACCCATTCAGGCCAGGGGGAATACATGGTAGGCTGTTTGGGAAGGCTGGACCTTTCCTGTACCTCAGCTAGTGGGGAAAGGAAGAGGGCAACGTGCAGCCGGGAGTTTAGCATCAAAGGAGGCTGCACCCTCCGAAACCTTGAGAAAACCTTGTAGGCATGTGCCCCAGTGGACTCTCTCCCTTTATTCTAACAAGTTTGCAGGACTCCTCTGTCTCCTTTTTGGACACTGGCTTTTCATAGTGTGATTTTTTGTACAACCACTTTAGATGAGCTAAGTAAGAAGCAGTTTGTTTTGTCTTGTTCCGTGGCTGAATGCTTTTCAATGGTAACAGCCTTCTAATTTCTTATAGTACAGGAAAAGAAAAGAAAAAGCCAGATTTTCATATCTCTGTAATGAAATGTCCTTCCAGCACAGCTTGCATTGCCAGGACAATGAGATGTTTGTTTTTTTCTTAAGGGAGAATTCTTTTTAAAACTTTGGTTGATTAATTATGTCATGGTACATTGAGTGTGTTATTCCTGATGGAGCTACATTCTTATGGAGCCTTTTTCCAACTTTTACCTGATGTTAAGCATGATTTAGATACCATAGGAATGTAACTATTGGGGAAAAAAATTCTGTAGCCTAAATGTGAGTTTATGTATATTTATCAAGAAAGAAATTTAAATAAACTTTCCTAGTGAATTGATGCAGTTATAGACTTATGCTGAGCTCATAGAACAGCTTGCAACCTGGGATTTAAATACTAGTACTGCTACTAAATGATTTTTCTTTTATGAAAAAGAATAAATTGAATGAAATCCACCAATATAGATGCCAAATACACTTGTTAATAAAAAGATATGAAGAAAAATATCATCCTAATTATTTAAATACGAGTGGCTTTATAGAATTATTTAGGTTAGAAAAGACCTATGACCTCCATCAAATTCAACTCAGCACTCCCAAGCTCACCACTAAAGCATGTCCCTAAGTGAAGTGCCACATCCACACATCTTACCTGTAGTTGCCCAGATCCTCTTTCAGCCCCTTTTGTAGATGTGTATTTAAATAGGTAGATTAGTGAAGCAAAAGCAAATTTGGTAGAAAAAGAACATTTATTTTTTTAAGTGTGTATGGAGGAATTTGCACAAAAAAAAAAAAAATTAAAGAATCATTCATAAAATCACATTTTCTTCCAAAGGCTTATCTTTCTTCAAAGGTTAAGATGTTTAGTCATAATTTAACTGGTCCTGAGAAACAATTATATCCCTTACCAGTCACTATGGGCTATTTCTTTTTTTTTTTTTTACTTTCTCAAGTTCTAAAATGCTTTATAGGAATGGCAGAAGATCGCAGCAGCTCTGATGGCTATGAGTCTTATATACTATTTGCATGCTACTTTACCATTCTTTCTGTTACTGATATACTAAGCTCTGTTGCTGTAGAGCTTTCATGGCATTTTCTTGATTTTGGAGAATGTTACATGGTGGCTTTTAAAGAGCAAGAGGGCAGTTTAAAAGCACATCTACATTTTCAGGTACCAAAAATAAATCTACCAATGAAGACCCTAGCTTTAAAGCCCTTTTGCATACTTTAAACTTTGTTCTTGATTGGTTTTTAGTTTGTTAAAGAGAGTTATTGTCTTAGAAAATAAGTGGAATATGTCCATGTAGGAAAAACTCTATGTTTCTCTCCTAAGAGCAATTGAAATCAAAAGTAGGAAACTATTAGGAAATTAACTCCAATACTAAATTTTTCTCTTATGTTTAGCGTCTACCCATCCTGTGGTGTAGTACCAAAATGTTTAGGTAGACATTTATTCAAAGCCTCCATGGTCTAGAAAAATAAATTACATTTAGACAGGTAGATTTTCTTCTAAAATGTATGTCCTACTCTCTTGATTTAAATGCATCCAGTGTTTTTAAAATATGTCTTTTGCTTATGTTCATTATTGCAAAATTCTTCATATTTTTCTTTGTCTTCCATATATTTTATGTTGTATGAACTCACATGGTTCATTTAGACCACAGAATAACTTCAAACAACTATTAATATATCTGAAGAGAGAAAACATGCCCACAGCTCATATTTTTCACAGATCATTCTTTTTTTATTTATACTGCATTGCCCTGTAAAGAATCCATGATTCCCTCAAAAATAATGACATTTTATAAAAACAACACATGTTTATTTGGAGGAGTATTTATTTTCTTTCCTTTCTGTTTCTGAATCTCTAGGGTATATGCAGTTCATAGTTTCAGTATTTTTCCTCTCAAACACAAGCATCTTTATTTACTTCTATTTTTGCAAAAATATGAAGGTGACAGGTAGATCAAGAAAAAGTGTGTGTGAAAAAACAGAGCATTATTAATATTCTGAAAAAATATGAAAGTTTGCTTATGTGTTATAGCTTACCATAATCAAGTATCAAACAAATAAAAAACTGAATAATATCATTCAGTATGTATTGGTTTTGCTTCAGCTATAACTGTGAGAAAATGTTTGTAGTCCCTCGCCTCAGACAGTGGAAATAACAGATGAAAATATGTATCTGACCTCACTTTCTTTGCTACTTCTACCAAGAAATTTGTGTTCAGAAGAATTGCCTGTTATAGAAAAGTACTCCTAATTTTGCTAACACTTAAATAATTTTTTTCTGGTAAATTTTGGTGTAAGATCATTTATAGACATTATTGCAGTATTTGTCTCTTTGCACAGCCAACATTTAGCCTCACCGAGTGTGCAGTATGAAACCTGGAATACATAAAAGCATTATGGACACAAATATGTTACTTATTGTATACAGAAAAACATTATTTGGCTTATTCAGAATGTACTCACAGTTTCTCTCATGGCTGAAAGTTTGACTCATGACTACACTTGATCAAGGCAACTTAGATCAATTTTCATGCTTTTAGTTCAGGAAGGAAGTCACAGGAAAATGAAGGCACCAAAGCATAAAATAGGATTTGTTAATAAAGGCTCAGCATAGAGGTCAAAAAAGCAAAATGGAATCATACACTGCACTGATCTGTAGAAACAGCTATTGACAAATTACAATAGAAGCATGATATAGACGTTACCAAAATGTTTAATTGTTGTATATCTATGTTTGTACATGTCTTTAAAGGGACGCATCTTGACATACAACTTCGGATGAGCCTTCTTAGAAGTCTGGCCCATTTATGGCCTGGTAACTGAAAGGAAAGGAAAGGAAAGGAAAGGAAAGGAAAGGAAAGGAAAGGAAAGGAAAGGAAAGGAAAGGAAAGGAAAGGAAAGGAAAGGAAAGGAAAGGAAAGGACTGTCTTATCCTTAATATTCCTCAGCACTGATGCTTCTGTTGGACAAAGTACCATGATTGTGCAAAACAGCCTCTGAGGCACTTACAGATCTTCCCCAGTGGCCTTGGCATGTGGAGAGGGTGGATGCATCACCTGCCCATAGTATTTATCAGTATAGTTTAAAAGCATGGTTTCCAAGACAACTACCTGAGACTAAAATGTAGAGCTGAAGGAGGTTATAACTTTTGAATCATTCTTTCACTGCTTTGAGAACAGGCTTGCATGAGTTGCCCTTTGCTTATTTTGACTCCAAAAAAGTGTTTGCAGATTAAAGCAATATTAACTAGTCTAGAAAACTAATTTTCCTTTAGTACAGGATGAAAAGCCAAGATAGGTGCCCAATATTTAATTTTTTCCCCATATACAGTGCTCAAAGTAAAAACTGGGGAAAAAATGACCCTATAAATAACTACAGCTAAACTGAAGGAAGATCTTGCTGAGCTCAGTGGGAGCACTAAGGTATGGACTCCTGTCTCACATCTAGCATTTAGTTCCGAAACCTTCCTTCACCTGAGAGGCAGCAATTTCTTGTCATAATTGCAAGATTTCACTTACAAACTCAGCAATATCTTGCTACTCTGACAGGGAAGACCCCTCAGCTTCCACATCTATCTGAGTTGTGGGAGCTGGATGACCCTGGGAGATCAATCTTTCCTGGATGGCATGACCCCCAGGCTCCCCATGAGCTCAGAACTCAGGCGGATCTTGCATTCTGCAGTATTTTGCACTGACAATGGCAGCTGGATCACAGGTCAAGAAGGAAGGTTTCTTCACCTTTTGTTCTTTTCCTTTTTGGCTCCTGTCTGCTATGTTAGCAACAACCAGTCAGCTAATGTGAAATAGCTTCCTCTTACTTTTGCAATGAGCTTTAAAGCTATCCATGGAGCTTAGAGCAGTTTAATGGCAGCAAAAATGGGAGAGCCCAGAGGGAGACAGCACTGTTTCTAATTGAACCAGTGGTGTTTGTAGAACATAATGAAAAGGTACAGAATAAGCAAGTGATGTCCCAATAATAGTCATATATACATGTATAATATAGCTCTCATTTTCCTTGGAGTTTCAGCCATCCAAAACTTCAATCTAAGTTATGGGGTTATAGTCTGTAGGTTAATTTTTTTACAAGAATTATAGTAACTGTTTAACAGTCTCTTCAGGGGGTTTGATTATACCAAAGTTGTGAATTGTCCCTTTCTTTGTGTTTTCAACTACAAACCCACTAAAAGGTCTTCCTGATGATTGTCTGCCTTACATTAAGTTTTCAATATATATTTGATTAATAATTTAATTTCCTTAAGGTGCTGAATGTACTTCCTCTTAGTTATGAAAATTCTTCAATATGTACTAAAACTGGTGGGTGCATTTGGTTCTTTTGGCTTTAATGGGTGTGTTTCAATAACTTAAATGCAATACACCATCACCAGAGAGCAGTGAAGGGATGTGTTGCAAACATAACTTACATCTAACTGAAGACCCACTGGCATGGTTAATCACAGGATAAGCAAAATGCAACCTCAGATGTGTGCAGAGCTTGTATATTATCAGCTGGAATGCATCTCTCTAACTCAATTGACATAAGATTTTTTTAAATTAGACTAATTAGTAAAAGAGGCTTGACGAATTGATACAGAAATAACTATTGCCCCTGTTTTAATATGAAATGACACAAATTTTTAAAAGTTTTGTTAAATATGTACTACATCATTGCAAGATGAAGTCCCTTTTTATTTTATTTACTCTCTTTAACGTCAGGAAATCTCATTTAGAAATCACTTAGAAGTAAGCGTTCTGTGTGCATTTTGAGTTTTTATATAATGTGCTTAGAATTTTTGCTTTAAATATGCAACTTGAACACTGAGTGTTACTGGAAGATCTAAATAAATGGATTAAAGTGTTGTAAGTGTTCTCTAATGGTAGAATAAGTAAAGCATGCCTCACTGTTTTCCTTTTTGGCTTTGATGTGCTTGAAATCAGAAGTTTTTCATAGTTTGTGTGAGGGTTCTTTCCCTGTAGCTACATGTGGATATTTACTATTGGATAAATGGATGTCCAAAGCATAGCATTTAGGTTCCTAAAAGGATATTGACAATTCATTCAGAAGAAAGAAATATACTCTTTATTTTCAACCCTTTTGAATTTATTTATGCTTTAAAGGAAACTAGAAATGAAAACATTCCTTCAAAATAATTATTGTTAATTAAATCTCATGTTTTAATTTGAATCCTGTCTCAGTTTGAGACAAATTAGGAGGAAAAACTCACATTATAGTCTTCAATTCCCCCATGTGCATGCTTCCTCCTTTTGATACTTTTCTTAAAGTGTATTTTTACTTTTTCCATCTATTTTGTACAGAAACAGAATTATGTAAACTAAATAAAGACATTTCACAGGATATCTAAATTGATTTTTAGGAAGTATCTTTTGAAGGCCTCTCTGGCCATTTTCTTTTCAGACTGTTGCTGAAAAAGTCTGTTTTCAACTGAAATTAATACAGATATGCAAAACTTCTTTAAATTATTGAGATTTTCAAATAAAATATAAGAAATGTATCTGGCTATTATTACTATTATTATTACTGCTATTATTATTATCATTGTTGTTATTATGAGAAACAAGCCTCCCAATTTCTTGCTCTTCATGAAATTCACTTATTTTTTTCCTCCTCAAACATATATAGCATTTTAATACAGAAGTACAAGTTTATAACTAACTTAATCTAAAATTCAAGATTGCTTTATAGAATTAGTAGGGTTTTTTTAGAAATTTTCTTTATCTCTTGTCTGTTAACTTCAGGTGTTTTCAAATCCATTGCACTTCTATGAACCTTTTCTTGAATGGTTCAAGCTATCTGCTTAGTTTTTTTAATGTCTAGATTTTTGTTCCAGAGATTTATGACTCACATTTATTCTGTCATGTTGTATTTTAGTACTTGCTATACAGGAATTGTCATAAATAACAGGGCTAATTATCTAAAGTCATTTTAGCCAGTGTTGTTTGTTGAAATTCCCTGTTTTCTCCAGTGCAGACATCCAACTGTCTTAACCTCAAAAAAAACCCCACAATAACCCAAAGTCAAAAAAAAATTTTAAAACTAAAACTAGAAGCATTCTAGAATTAAATGTCATAAATGATAGAATGATAAGGAAATTGCTTGCATCTGAAGGATTTTGGGTACAATACTAATATGAATTTGTAATTGAGAAATTTTCACATTTGTCCTAAATATATGACATGAAAATATACACATTGTGTATATTTTCAATGGAAATAAGATTTTCAGCCTCCAGCATCAGTCTCATGATGTAAGTAAGCTACTGCAGATAATGATCCCCGATAGGACTTGTATCTGTGTATCAGTAAGTAATAATTTTCTATTTGAACAGTTTATATAATATGTTGAATTACCTATTGGCAGCAAATATAACTTACATTCTCATTAGTATTTTCTTTGTTTTCTGTGAAAGCTGTGAATTTTATATTTGAAGAAAACTAACACATATTTCTTAGCGAGGGTATCACAGGCTAGAGCTCTAAACAAAACCTCGTGGAACCCCACTGGCTTCAAACAATGTAACTACTGTTTGTTAAAGTCGTTAGAATTAAGAATTGGTGTCGTAGGTATATGTCAGGCCTCCTATAGGCCTATGACATTTAGAAGAAGTGTGTTGAAGAAGGTTGTAATGACTGCTAAAATAAAACCTGCGAGTGATAAATGAACAGATTGCTACTGTGAAAGTGTTTAAAGGTTTAGAACTCCTACTGATAAAATCACCAGAGAGAGTATGTAGAAAATTACTCTCTTCTCACCTTTAATTGCGTTATTTAACTTGAACATTTTCTCCACTGAAGGGAGTGCAAATAATAAAACCTTTTCATTTACTGTGCAAAGTCCTTTACAAACAAAGTATAGAGGCTATATGATTTAGGCCTGCTTTATTGAATTAAATGACTGGCCATCTATATTGAAGTTAATGGTAGAAAGGAAAATTGAAATTTGACTAAACCAATAGTGTGTTAGTGCTTTATCAAATAGAGATGTTGCAGATGTCTTCTGCAGATGTGGATACAAATGCAAAAAAGCATTTCTAACAGAGAAACAAAGAAATCTGCCTTAGAGAATGAACTGTCTATTCATTCAAGCACTAGAAGATGGTTCTGCTGAGAAAAGAACTGAAATTCTTAACACCTTGTTTTTTACATCATTGATACTACTGTCTGTACACCAACTTTCTTTTTTTTAATGTTTTATTGAATAATGGAAGCTACTTTTGACATGAAATACTAATTATGAAAGAATGTAAAATATTGTCAAGGAGAAACACGCAACAACAGAAAAAATAACCTTTTATATGTCTTTAACCTTATTTATATCTTTTATCTTATTGAGAATAGACTTAAACTGGAGGATATTTTTTAATTAGATGCAATTACTTCCAAAAAATGAGATTCAATAATGACATCTTTTAAGCCAGAGGAAACATCACATGCATGCACTTTACATTTTTCACATTCCCTCATACATGCACCTCATTCCATTATATAAATAGTTGGACACAGGAAATGAGGTACCTTGCATGTGAAAATGTAAAAGTACCTCTGTGACAAGATCTATGAAAAGTACCTCTGTGACAAGGTCTGTGAAAACACTTGACACACATGCAGACAAATTAATGTTGCCTATATATGAGAACATGGCTTAATTTTTCATTTCTTATGGCTGCTGCACAGATTTTAATTTTATTTAATGGCTATTCAAGCTTAACGTAAAAAGAAAGTAAAAACCAAGAAGAAATCAGAAAAAATATTTTCTAGCTTTTTAAACTTTTGTCAATAACTGCTTTTTGAATCTCAAAGGAGAAACTGATAGGAGAGTACTTTGTGAGGAAATGGAAATTCTTATTGGATACAGAGGGGAGAAAATGATTACAAAATGTAACAAATATATAGAAAATTCTCCACAAATTGGTTAGTCACACTTTATGTGCCATAGCATGCACAGCACAGATTTAGATCAATTTATTTCTTTGTAATTGGCATAAAATGGTGCACTTAATCTTTCTAGTTATTGCTTCTCAATGTCACCATTTTTTTTTCCATTATGTGATGTACAGTTGGTTCCATTTCATGATCAGATATTCTTTTTCGGGTAATAAAAATTTCCATGGATGATATTTTTGGAGTGAGATATTTTTGGCCATCTAGATAAATGACAGCAGTGTGAAAGTAGAGAATGCTATAGAATTAAATGCAGCCAAAGAGAAATGTAGCATCAAAATCTTCATACTCTGAATAAAACCAGAAAATGCCAATAACCCTGAAATCAAAGGGCGCTAATTCTAAAATGGGCAAGATCACACATTGGTGAAATATAACAATTTTATCTTTATTTAGAAAATTGTTTAAACGTGAACATTCTTGTCTTATACTTGTTTTCTTTAGTTGAGAGCTCAGTACCTCTTCTGCAGCTTCTGCTAGCCAAGACTCTATGTCCCAAAAAGGATCTAAAATTTCTAGGCTTTCTCAGAATTAAAAATAAGTTAAATATAGAAGTGATCTATCTTCAAAACTTATGAGAAATCTGTTTTCTAAGAGAGTATGTATTGTATCATGTATGTATTTATTTCATTTTATTGTGCTATCTAACTTCACCACCTGGTATATATGTCCCACGTATCAATCAGCTTTATCTGTTCCAGTATGTCTAAATTACTCATTCCCTGTCGATTTGTCAGGTACAGGTAGAAAGGAAACTATGTGGTTTGGTAATAGTTTTATTAAGGGATTATTATGCAGAATTAAAGGATTTGACTTCTGATGATTTTATAGAGATTTTTGCATTTTAATATATGCAAAGATTTCTTTTTTACATTCACTGAGAAAGGTTATGTTTTCTATATTGGAGCCATCACATTCTGGCATGCAGTCACCTTGCTGTATTTCTTCATTACTCAACCAGGAACAGCACTTGGGACAATCCAGTATATTTCTTGTCAGAGTAGCTGAATGTTATTTAGAAAGTGTTTATTTCTTAGTCTTTTTTTTTTCAAGACAGCTTGGCTTATAGGCCAAGATCCCAGATAAATTCAAAAGTCTGGTAGCAAAGCATGTGTCCTCCTCACCCTGATTCCACCAACAGCTATCTCTGTGCCTATGGAGCTGTGGCAGTAGAAGTGAGGCTTGTTAGTGGGTCACGATACATGCAGATTGCTAACTGTAGTTGAGGGTTGGTCCAAATGTGCTGATCAACCCTAACAGGCTTTAATTTAATCTAAATGGGATATTTTAATCTTTAATGAATTAGTAATGCAGCTTATATACTTGTTCTAGGCTTTCCCCCATGCAAAGATTAAATTGCTGTTTATATACTTGAAGGAATTATAGATTACCCAGAGCTACCAAGAACAGTGCTTCATCTTCCAGGCTTCTCTGTGTGCTTACAGAGTAAATAGGTATTTTTGTCTTTGAAAATTCCTGACAGAATGAACTATTTTTAACAGAAGTTCAAGACCTTTTCAGGAAATAGTGTGCTATGTATGAGGAAAGTAATCTTTCAAATGCACACTTGCTTTAAAAAAAATGCCAATTGATTTTATCCAGTAGTCTTATTTTCAAAGAAGGCCATTTCAGACAAGTATTGTGCAACTGGAGGCTAAAGAATAGAAAGAGACTCTAAATCTTCTCTAGTCACATAGCTTTGGATTTTTCCTACTCAGAGAACATCTGGGCACTAAAATAATGGTACAGTTTTCTCCACACAGACTTTGAAAACCTTCTTGTGTATTCTGGGTACAATGGAACTGCAGCACGGAGACACTTGGATTATGCAAACAGCTCCTTGAAAGCCATCAAAGTTTCTGAATGTTTGCAAAATGTGTCATATCCGAATAAGGTAACTGGTTATCAGGACCCAAGATCTGAAGCCACTAATACTTTAAAGCACAAGTCACTGATCACACGTCATTCATCTCTTTTCAGCACCTGCTCTTGCTTTGCCTTACTTTGCAGCACTTAGTAAGATAGTGAATGCAGATAGCAAAGCCCCTGAGAAGTGAGAAAGGAAGCTTAGCTCAGCTTTAAGTTGTGCTGCTTCCTTACATTATGTTGTCCCCCATGAGGGAACCAGAAGGAATATAAGACCATTTTATGCATGCTGATTTTGTCACTTGCAGAGGTTCTAACAAATCATGTAATTTCTATGACTGAATATTTCTGTATTATTCAGTATAATTGACAGTGCCAGAAACTAGCCCTAAGCAAATGAAATGCAACACAAAATCTGCTGTAAGCAAGTTAATCACAGCCTAAGTGATAGAAAGCTTGCACTTCATTTCTTTTCCAGGATACATTTGTAACAGAAAAATAATTCTCTTTTCTCTCAAAAGACTAGGGAAGCTGTCAGGCGCTTTGGGGCAATCAAAATAAATAGTTTATGCCTCCCGTAAATAAAGATATGAAATGTTTATATTTGTGAAGAAAGGCCAGAGTAACCTCGTAAATTTGACATTGTAGGCTTTGAATCATGGGCTTAGACCACTGACAAATGGGTCACTGCCCCAACTCTCTGCTCTTGCACTTCTCATGAAGGCACTTGACGTAATATTCTGTGCTACATTTTAAAGCTACCTTGCTAGTACCATTTTTGAAGATAACTGCTTAAAAGATTGTTCTGTTCTTATTGCCTGGCAGCATGTATTTTTGATTAATATCTGTGTTGCTCAAGGTTTTTATTAAGAAGGAAATTTCTTGGACTTTGTACAGCAGTGCCTCTGGGCTTGCTGTTCAAGAAAGTTGTTTAGACACATGATTTTCTGGATATTTCACCATCCTACAATTAGATATTTCATATCCTTGCCAGTCCTTATTTACTCATCTTTCAGCAATGTCTCTTTCTAGTCCATCTTACAAATATATTTTGCACTTCGAATACCTTCCTTTAAATTTCAGGAAATGCAATTGATTTTTCATTAACCTAATTTTATTCTGATGGTTTTTTCCTTCCCCACAAAGCTATCCAAAGACGTGTGACTCGCTTTTCCTTCAGATCAAAACTTTGAGATGTCATCAAAAATGTAGTTTCCAGTGGAAAAGTCAGGAGCAAACCACTTGTCAAATGGAAGTCTATGAAAACCATACTTTCCAAAATTCAGTATTTGCTATGTATAGACCATGCATTTCTTGCTAAGGAGGATGGTAAGAAACTTGAGAGCTTAAAAAAAAACAAACCATTTGCTATCAGCCTATATCACTATATTTTCCTGTTTGTAAGACTGCTAGCTTTTTCCAAGCAGCAAGCACAATTGCACTATTATGCAAATCCAAAAGATTTTCTTGTTAGAAAGCTTGAAAAAACTCAGCTTTTCTAGATGAAATTACAACCTAGGGTAGCTGTACATTTTTACACTTTTCCATGGTAAGAATTCTATAGCACTTCCTCACTTACATTCATTGCCTACTTCAAAGACTAAGTCCTGTGAATTAAACCTGTGGCTGGATAGACATTTAAACCAAACAGGATATCTGTTTTCATTGTATCATTTCAAATCTTGACCTTTCCAGTTTTTAGTTTTCTGATTGTTTTATGTCTTCAGCAAAAATAAGGTCGTGGTCCTTATTGTTTGCCTTTTAATAGCTATTGCTTTCATTTTGAAGCTTTAATGCCCTTTGCTGTGTTGGGAAATTAACGTGAATTTGTCATGCTGGTTTGGTGGGGATTTTTCTTCCATATTTAAAAATGTTTATCACTTACATTTCACACACAAAGGTTCAAGGTTGTTTTCCAGAGCAGATCAGTCATAAATGTATGGATAGATTCATGTTGTCTTCTCTATGTCCTCATTACAACCACTTTTTTTTCTCTTTCTTGCCTGTGTAGGATTTTATACTTCAGTTTTTATGTTTTACTCTATGTTTAAAACTATCAGATTACTTAAAACTATAAAGTGCATCAGAATTACTTCTCATAAAAATGCAACTTCCTAAAGCATGTGCCCAGTAGGCATGCATTTCATGCAGTTGTAAATTGAGAATCAGCTTGAATGTCATCCAGCTGCCTAGACAGTTTAAGTCTTTGGAGCTAAAAACTGTTTTATTGTTCTGTTCATTGCTTTTGTTCTTATTTCTTAATTAATTTTGGTGTACTAATGGCTAGTGTTCCATAATCACTCCTCATTTAGAGAAAGGGGAAAGGCTGCTCCAGTGTCTCCATTCCAGTTTTTCTATTCTGTGACTTAAAATAACTGTACCAGCAGCCCGGGTCAGCCCTACATCTGGCATGCTCTGTAGGTCCACAGAACCACGCTGGAATTCATGAATTGCTACAGATGAGAAATGCTACAGAGTGGCAACAATTAATTTGGACATGGAGTTCACGGTTACAATATTTACTTCAATCCAATTTCTGAATTGGTTTTTCAATGTTTTTCACTTGGATACATTTTCATCAGACTTTCCAGAGTTGTTAGATAAAATACAGATTTAATGAGCCTTTTGTATATGTTCACTATGAGCCTCTTGAAACTGTTGATGGGAATCCACTGATTTCAGTTTCTATTTTAAACTGAGAAACGGTCTCATATAAATCTAAAATCAAATTCCTTCTTAAACTGGAGTATCTATCAAATGGCAGAAGATTACAAATCAATGGGATATTTTTAACCAAAGTCTGGAGATTGCTTGCTGTATTTATTTCTGGAGTTAGATGAGAATTTATGTTTTAATCAACTTCAAGATATAAGAAAATAACAAAAAAATTGTGAGGCGGATATTTCCAGGTCTGCTGCAACACCCTAAATGAGGAGCTAATTAAATTTAGTGTTTAATTCCTTCTGATCAGTTCAGGGGTGGTAGGCACTTTTATTTTATTGTATAAAGACATAAATCCTGCCTCTGCACTCTGGTGGCAGAAGAGCTTTGTAGGCAGAGCTGTGCAGGGTTCAGTGAGAAATCCAATCTCAAAGCAATAAAGGCAAAGCACTCAATCTGCGGGTCAGGATGCAACAGGAAAGGCTGTAGTTTAGCAAGAGTCTATAAAAGATAAAAGCTCTCTTTGACCACAAGCTACTTACATTGATTGGAATTCACCACAGTCCCCGATAGGTTAAAAAATATATTGTTTAGGTGCAAGTAATTTGAAATATTAGAAGTGATTAATTTTCTACATTTAAAATTTTATATGATTTTTTTTCTTTCTGCAAGTTTGTTTCCACTTTTCAGCAACATGCTTTAATAGGAAGAAAGCTCCATACTTTGTGAACAGAACTCACACTTTTCTCCAAACAGTTGCTTTTTCTTCCTCCCTGGAATAATATAAAAACATGAGAGCAGATTTTACTACTGTACTGCCTTTTCACTCAATTTTTTTATTTGAAAGCTATGTTTAATTCTTTGGATTTTATATTTGGTATTTTTCCCAGTTATCTGGGGGTTCATTTCCTCTGTTGGAATTAGGGAACGCTGTAATAAAGCCATCAAAAAATAACTTCTTAAGGAAGACAGCACTAACTCTTTTGTCTTCAGGCATAAAGAACACTTGGATTTCAATACTTTTATCATTGACCTTTAAAATTACTATTACCAGAAAACATATTTGATATCTTGACTACCTGAAATGAAGCTATCAGTGAAATTCTACATCAACTAATTTTTATATCTATACATCCATGATTGATAAGAAAGTTCATGATTCTGTTACTGAAGTAATGGAGGCAGAGTCTAAAAGGGGCTCAGAAAAGTTTTCTTGCTGTTCTTAAAAGCAGTAATGGGAAAAGGAACTGTTAAAATCAGGCTAAATCAGAGCAAAATGATAATGCAGCAGTAAGCACCAAAAATGATGGCTTTGAGTTCAAAAGTTATGTTGTTGCTGATATCTCCCTGATATGATTCTTCTTCTCTGTCTAGATATTTATTGCTACTAGAACATAGTATCAAAATACTTAAAAGCTCTTGACAATGTATTGAATTAAGGAAGCAGACAAAAAGGGGTGGTGAAGATACATATCACATATGGAATCCGATACAGTTTTATTTTTGAAACATTCTGAACAGCTACTGTCTTGAACTAGACTGACAGTAGTTCCTTTGACTGAGGTATTTTCTGTATCAAAGAATACATCAAACTGTCACAAAATCTCCGTGAAAATACTTTCACAAGACTGCGTACAAAAAGTTGTAATTTCAAATCTTTATTACTTTCACTGTAAATAACAATGCATATGATAAAAAAAATCACAGATTAGAGAGAAGTATCATAACTATAGTTGGCTGAGAAGGCAAATAATCATAACAGTAAATTTGGAGGAAAAAAATATTTTTGAAAACTGTTGCAGTTGTTTAATCTTATCCATAAACCCCAAAACTATTTGTTTATAGAAAAAACATGGATGAGAAAGAAGTTGAATGTATCATTGACTAATGCTGCAGCATGTAATTCAATCTGTGGCTCTCCTTTAGACTGAAACCCACGACAGTCTTGGCAGCTCTACAATGTCTTGGTCATCATATGCAGAAAGCCCTTGTTAATTTACTGTTCTTCAGTGTGTTTGCAAAATCTAGTTTCCCTTCTGGGATCATATAATACAAATAGAGGAACTACATGTTACTCATTCTCTAATGATTTACTATTGCTTCTGGATATTGCATGAACATTTCCAGTGCTCTCTTTCTGCCTGAGGAAGTTGGTGCAATCCTCTCCCACTCAGCACAAACTTAGAGAAATACTCCACATGAGTGCTTCAGGTTTACTCCCAAAGCAGTTGCACTTGGTCCCAAATAGCCTGTTGTAGACAACTTCTAAGCTCTTTCTGTTGGATTTTGGGATAGATATAGATATAGGTATAGATACAGATATACACACACGTATAGTATTGTCCTGGTTCAACCCCAGAAAGTGACTAAATATCACACAGCTGCTTACTGATTAGCATATTAGCACATGTATGGACCCCGCCACCCAGTGGGATGGGCAGGAGAATTGGGAATAAAAAACCTAAAATTCATGAATTGAGATAAGAACAGTTCAATCATTCAAACTACTACTACTACTACTACTACTAATAATAATAATAATAATAAAAGTGAGAGGAAGAAAGAGAGAAAAGACAAGAAAAAGCCAAGCAATGCACAACAGAATTGCTCAACACCCACTGACTGGGGTCCTCAAGCTGTGACCGACCCCTTTGAGCCCAGTTTATACACTGGGTATGACATTCTATGGAACAGAATATTTCTTTGGCTGGTTCATGTCAGCTGTCCCAATATTGCACGGAAATAGAAGAGTCCTAGACTTAGGGCATGCACTACTTCCCAATAAACAGAACATTTGTGAATTATCAACATTCTCATATTGAATCCAAAACACAGCATGTACTAGCTACATGAAGCAATTACTACAAGCTTCTAAGAAGAAAAATAAATTGTATCCCAGTCGAAACCAGGACAGGTGTATGCAATCCAGGCACACCAAGGCCCTTTTCAGCAAATGAGGCAGTATGCACTTGTAGGAGACTGGAAAGTGGTCCTGATGGCCAGTTATAGCTAGACCTCCAGTGTGAGATTTTGGTACGTCTCTTTTAAGGAAATGCTCGCTCCCCTCTCCTAACACAAGGCAGCTCTTAGCTGCTACAGAAGGAATTAAGTAAATGGTAAAAGGTAAAGTATGTCAAGGTAAGAGACAAAGTAACTTTCAGAGTGAATGGGAAGCAGAGTTGAAAGTTAGCTGCTTTTTATCTTCCTCCTGGGGAAATGATCATACATCCAGTATTTCATTCTGGGCAGACTGAATAATCTGTGTAGTCATTGACAGGAAACAGTAATATAATAGTAGACATTGCAGTATATTCTGCCTAAAAATTTCAAAGTATCTTCTATTGAGGGTATAAATCTAAAGTACCTATCTTTCTTTTCTAACGCCTTAGGTCTAAATATGTTCTGTTTTCCATAGAGAGCATCTATAATTTAAATGATTTACTCTATGCATAAAGAGTGTGAATTCTCCAAGTGTTCCTGCTTTTATTTCACAAAGAAAGCTCTTAGAAAAAAAAAAAGCAACTTAAATATACAGTCATTCAAAATGTGGATAGAATCTCTGAAGTACTGCTTCACCTTAAAACCATCAACATAGAAGCACATTTTGAAAACAGCAAAGTGACTGCTGAGTATATGAACAGTACTGAGATGGCAGTGCAAGATCAGTCACTTCTCGCAGGTCTTTAATATCAAACCAAAGACAGAAGCTGACTAAGATTAAGGTTACCACGAATAACAAGATACAAACATTTGTATTTTCTAGTGGTGACTAAGTCAGTGTGAAGGGGTTATATTTTTTATCCACAATATGTTAGAGCAGTATTTTCTTCTGGCATTCTGCTGCACTCATTTTTCTTGTGACAAAAGCTTTTTGGGGTATGCGCGAATGCTTCCCGTTATCTATAGCACAACACTGCTAATTATGCAAAATATGCAGATGCAATAATTTCTTGACTCTCAGCTATAAATTCACTAGTAATTGGGGAGAGGGGTGGAATAAAAAACTGTAAGTAGAGCTCTATGGAATATATCTTACTGTATTATATTTGCTTCTGTTTGTGTGTCTGTTGAACCTTTCTTGTCTCTTTCCCCTTTAAAATGGGACTACATGGACATCTGCAGTTTTCCAAGAGTTAATTACAATTCCCATAAAAAAGAAGATTGTTTTATCATTAATTATATATTAGGGTGATTTACTTTACGAAACTTTTATTTTTTTTATTTCTCCCATTCTTTTAACTATGTGTTCATATCTTATTAGGAAAGAATGTTCTGAGAATAAGTTGTTAACCATTTCAAAGTATTTTGGAGGAAGCGCCCTAAGGATACTGAGTTACAACAAATGGTGGCAATAATGAACTGTTAGGACTTGCAGCAAAAGACCAACTTATCTCCTGCTGCAAGTCTCAAATAGAATCCAGTGTGATCCAGACAAAACTTCCCCTAAACTGGGGACAAATTACCTTGAAAAAAGGTTAATCAAATCATTAAACCAAATTTAAAAGCCACATTGTTACAAGATAATATCTGTGTCTCTTTTCTCCTTCATAGTTTACACCACCCTGTGAAAAGAGGCAGCTTGGTTTCTGATCCCCGCTGTTTCAATGAACTCTATTACTTTCTGAGCATTTAGGGAGCTGTTGCAGTTCCTGTTTTGCTCCTTACCCTTACCAAGACAATGTTACCCAACTGTGTAGTGGATGTGAGCTGGTTTTATTAATTGCCTGGGGAACTCACATGTACAGAAAATCCTTTCTTACTAAAATCAATTGTAGCAAATTTCATAGAAATTTGTGAATGGAGAAAACGAGAACATTTTGTATGCGAGCAATGGCCTTTGCAGTAGAAGGTTCTATATTAAAGGGAATTTTATTTTGTGTCTCATTTGTCTTATAGTACACATGCAAATGCTGACCTTTTGACAGAGGTATACATATATGTTACACAAATATGAAAAAAAACTGATCAAATTTCTTTTTCTTTTCTTTTTTTTTTTCACAAAGCAGTGCTTGTAATTGATTTTCTTTTGGGAACACAGTATCCAAAGCATGCATTTGAATTGTCCACACTAACTCTGCAATTGACCATGTGAAAGAGAACTTTGCTCAGGAAAACATGGAAGAAAGCAGTGGCCTCAGGTTTTTGAATTGATTAGTTTTTTATTTTTATTGTAACTTCCGAGTCAAAAATATTGTGCAGTCTTTTAATTAAAAGTAATTTCTTTTCTATTTTCACCATGAGGTGGTTTGTTATAGTTATTTAAATATAAAGAAAGGAAATGAGGTGATGCCTTAAAGACTTCCACATAGCTAGTCTGTCATGTAAAGGAGGGGCTTACCTTACAGCCAGGTCTTATGCACAAATCTATGTCAAATGTACAGGGATGTCACTCATTATTTAGTTTTTATTAATTTGCGCAATTAATTTTTTAAGCTTTAGGTTTTTAATTTTCTGGGTCATATTTCAGCACTGCTTTTACTTTTCTGGTTATGAAGTAAAGATTAATTAAGCATTTTTGTCTGCTAATTTTTTTTTTTTCTTTTTTGTAACGTCATCTGTACTTTTTTATGATTAACCAGTTTTCTTTTAATAATGAGGTAAATCTTTCCTCTGCCATGGCTGTCTTGTAAAATGAAACACACTAAATTAGGCTTCTTTCTCTTGCTAATCATTCATATTCAGCTATTGACATGTAAAGTCCAGATGGCTGACTTCCTGACTATCCTAATTCTTTCTTTTGAATAGCAACAGTTTGCCTTTTGTTATGTATTTTCTCTTTTTGTGAAGGCTTTTGTTATTTATCTGCATTTATTGAATAAGCTTACATATTATGGCATTTAATAAGTTCTACAGTATTTAGCAAAATTTTTTTCAGATGCAGCAGCACAGTACCTGTGCAGGAATCCTGTAGATTATGGAATAGTACTATTTCCCTCATTTATTTACTTCAATGAAGCCATTTCAAATATTAATTCTGATTAAAATATGCAGAATCTAATTTAAAAATAATTAAATTGGTGTACTTGAATATTACATTGATTCTATAGGCCAAGGAGATTAAAGGGAGGCATAATCATAGTTTAGATGCAGTGCAACAATTGCATGTCCATTAGTAATATTAACTTGTGAGTGGTTCTTCTGTAAATTTATTCATGGGTTTTTTTGTTGTTTGGTTTTGCATATTTTGCCATTTACGTGTTGCTATGTCTCTTCTTCTTTTATACAGAACTCTCAGTAGACCTTTAGTACAAAATGTGCCATAGATCTAAAGCCATTATTGGCTGTCATGATTTTACAGATTATTTATCCCTCCTAAGAGACTGAGAAGGGTATGACAATAGATAAATATATCCTATGTATAGGAAAATTCCAATACCATCAATCATGGTAGTTTCTCTTTTTTTTCATTGGTGAAAAACTTGATGTTGTCTTTGGGGTAATTTGCTTAAGTGCTAAATCATAGTGTACATATTTTCATAAGATACTTTAATAAAAAGTACAGAATGTGTTCCATAATCTCTAATATACTTCAAACTTCCTCATAACCATGGTGCACTTGAGTAGAATTGCATTTTGGGAGTTCTACATCTGGGAACACTGCGTGAAAAGATAATTATGGGTAAATAGAGCGTTTTTGATACCAAAGATAGCCTTAGAATGAGAAAGAATAAAAAGATATCCTATATTTAGTTTCTTCAAATGAATATTCCATTCTATAATGTAAAATGATGGTGGGAAATTATAGTTTTAAAGTGACTTTGAAAATGTCCTTGATTATAAATTCTGATTTCATTTAAAATTCCAATGTCAGACAAAGTTCTTGATATCTTTAAATGTTAATATATAAAAATCTAACTATATTTTATATTTATCAATGTTAGATTACAGAAAATATTCATACTAAACTTCAACAATGAGAAAGCATCCAAACTTTCATCACAGAACTTAAAGTTTGGTAAAAATATTTTCAAGATACTACAATTTTGTGTTGAAGTCTTTGTTGTTTATTGGTTTTTCTTTTTTTTTCCCTCATGAGATTTCTAAAATGTTTATTGCTGCTGCCATAAAGATAGGTATGTTAGGCTTGATTCCTAAATGGAGAATGTTATTTTCCTTCTGATGTGTGAGCCTCCAGATATGCTGTCCATCTTGAGTGGGATTTAGAGCTGTCAAAGCACATCTGCAAAAATAAATTTGTTCTCATGTTCAATTTCATGTTAATGGTGGTCCTAAAGAATTCATAAATACATGAAAAATGGTTTTGTGATGCAAACTGTAGATTCTATTCTATTGTTTAATAATTTTTAGAAGATTACATAGAAGATAATGCTAAGAATCCATAAATGGACAGGGTTATTGCTGTTTTCTGTGTTTTGGGCAAAAATTATCATCATAGCTAAAATGCTGTAGATGTAGGGAGTAGGGGAATTATCATCATGGCTAAAGTTTGTTGATACATTTTACAAGCCATTTAGGACAAAGCAGATAATCCTTTAGAATAAACTCTATCACTTATGAATAGTGATAGAGTAAACTCTATCACTTTTGACTGCACCAATTATTTTAAATTCATTTAGGTTTTTAAAAAAACTGGAAAAAGTGTAACTTACATGAGATAGGTTTTCCAATAGAATATTGTCTTAACTGTGTTTTAGTTAATTATGCACAAAACACTATAAAATTCTGTAACTTCTGGGAAAAAAAAAAAAGAGTCCTAAGCTGCCGTTACCTTCCTCAATAGGTACAGATGGCATCAGTACTGATGGCAGCCACAGATGCACTTGTGGAAGCATAAGAGCTTGGTGCCTAAAGACAGTGAAACCAGTGTCTGCAAGTCCTCACTTACACTTTAGATAGGCTGCTTTGAATGAGGCTTGTCAGTAATTCTTGCACCCTTCAAATAAAGCCTTGACTCAGTTTAGGATGACAGTATCCTTTGGCATGGGCACATATTCCAGGAAGCCTGCAGCTAATGTGCAAATCTCGTTTCCCATTTGTTTTTCAACCACTCAAGCTTGCAGCCAAACAATGGAATTATTTTCAAATGTTTGCTGACCAGGAATATAAAGGTCAAGTAATGTTTAAAGAGAGGATAAACAACTATCATTTTTAAGTTAATTTGACTATGATTTATTAACTGTTGAAAAAGTTCATGACTGGAAAGTACTTTTTAAAAAGTTTTAGACAATGTTATGAAATAAATATTTTTGTGAACATATGTCAGTGACAATCTATTTATGAAAAGTTTTGTCTTGCTTTTTTCTGTACCATTTACAGACTATCTGTATTAGCACAAAAAGTAATATTTATTTCACTGACCTTTTTAATTCATTGCATTCAGGTTTGTACTTTTTTTTCCTACAGTAAATGTAATGTTGCAATTACGAAAGTCAGCAGTTCCCGTGGAAACACTGGTGAACTCATTAAGTGCACTGTCAGGTGTTGCCAACCCCAGATGTCAGCCAACTGGATAGTGAGATATAAATAACTCTTTACAGGAGAATTGCAGTCTAACAAATTACCCATCTTAGACAAAGCTAAACTAGTGTCTTGTGATTTGGTTTGCTACTTACTAGCTGCTAATGTGTGGGACAAATGAGAGGAGCATATGCCCCTTCTTAGAAAATATAAATCAGATTAATGACTGCCTTACTCCTAGAAGCCTGTTCGACAGGTGTCCAGGCAAAATGGAATTTAAATGCAATAATGCATTACAATGATATCTATTTATTTTATTTTGCATTATTCTTTTCTATAACGAAGCTATTTGCAAAAAAAAAAAAAAAAGGGGATTTATTGACTACTAAATTTCTGCATCCTCTGAAATTCTTGTATTATTTCCTGTGGATTTTAAGGAGCATCTAAGTGAGAAGTATATACAGAACAATAGCAAAAAGTTCACATGCAGCAACAGCAACAAAGTGGGGGAGGAGAAGAGGTGAGAAAGAGAGAAAGTTTTACTCCCTTTCTTCTCATGAGTCAGTGTTTTAGAACTTAAAATTGTTGGAAATTCTGCTGTCAGGTACAGATGTAACACATTTCATTTGAAAGAACACTTTGAAAAACTTTTATGAGTTTTAATACTCTTGTGTAGTGCATGCCTTTCATTTACAACAAACCTTCGATTTCTTCTGAATTCTTTTGAAGGTTAGAATGTGTTTCCCATATTTGTATTTTTATAGTTTTACAACTGAAGTCTAAATCTTACCTTGACTGACACAAGGTCTATCTTAGATGTAACGCAAGAACACTGAGTTTCAGAAGGAGAACATGTTTTAGATGTACTGTGTGACAGATGAATGTGGATGTTCTTGGCAAGCATGATCTTGTAACTGAGAAAAGCATGAATGGCAGTCTGGAATTTTGAACTTCTTAAAAAGATGAAAGAGTTTATGTTACAAGTATCCAGATGATTCATTCATTTATGAAAAATCTGGCATAGTGTTCTACAGTTAAATATTCATATAGATAGGAAGTCTGTCTTACCTTCTTGCCTTAGAACCATTCATGTGCACTTGGAGAACTGTGATCACACTGAATTACGAGTGTTGGCAAATTATTTTCCCACACTCTATTTCTTAAGTTCTGTGGTATTAGTCTCATTTCCAAACAGAATAGAAGAGTTGCAGATCTTCTTTAAAGAGTGTAAATCACTCAGCATGCAATGTGTTTGAGATAAGAAATTCTCAAATGAGTAAAGTCTGAAATGGATGTTGGTGTGGGCTTTGGCTCAGCCTAACTCAAGAAGCATCAGTATAAACTGTACTCGTGGCTGCAGCAAGCAGCTTGGGGACACTGACTGAGAGATGAGCCTCAAAAGCAAAAAAAAGGCCAAGTAGATCCAGTTTAAATATTTTTATATAATGAGAAATAAGAAGTATAAAAGGAATAGTCCTTAAAAAAACATAGCAGAAATGTTGAAATAGCTTTTAAGAGTGTTATATTCTCTTTGCATAAATTGTGATTAATAAAAAATACTACTATCCCTCCTATTGACACACCTCACATAGATCTTATCTAGTAGTTTTAGTGTTTGACCAAATTGTCACTCCAAGTGTTCATTTAAGAGTTTTTGGTTTGAAAGGTGCTTAAATATGTTCTCTGTAGTTTTTGTTGTGATTCTTTTTTGAGTGACACCATAGGCTGTTTTTTTATTTGTCTCATTGGCATTGTTATAATTACAGTTGTACCTGAAGGTTAAGAATGGAACTTACACCTAATGTAAATGGGGAAAATGCTAATACTGGTTGAAGAATGTAATTTTGATTGTCATTGTTATAGAATAATTGTAATGTACTTGCATAGATCTGGTGAAAAGTTACCACAGGTGGGATGGGACAAAACTCAAAAATCTAGGGAATTTTGATATTTAAATTGCATCTAGAATCACATAAGTATTCTCTAAGAAACCACTTCAATTTTTCCATTGACTTCTTATAAGGAAATTGAAGGTCTTTGTTATGTGAGAATTAGGAACGATCAATATTAGCATTATTGTCTAATCCTCAAAATGTTCCATGTCTTTTGCAGTCTCCCTCTCTTAGAATTGATAACATACTTGCCTTTATTACATATTGTCACGAACTAGTAAAGGAAAGTAAAAATATATGCATTTTCACACTTCAAAGGTTAGCTTAACTTCTAGACTGGCATTTAATCTCTGTTGTCTTGGCTTGTATAAGCCTCCTAAATGTTTTGAAAATATGCTGAAAGATCTTGAATTTTTCTTAACCTTTCTTCTGAGAGCATTCCTCTTCAATGGCAGTTGCCCAGACCAGGAAAGCTGTGGAGCTCTAAATCCTTTTATCTAACCCTAGTTGCATCATCTTTTGTATGAGTGATGTTCTGATCATAAATACTGTTTGCTTCTTTCTTCCAAATTTGTTCATTTTTCATTATGTTTCAGTCAACCATCCATCTTGATCATTATGAATGACAGAAACAGCACTTGTACAGTGAGGAAATAGCAACTTTTAAACTTTAGTTAATCCAAAATGAATGCTATCACTGTGGTGTTAACATAACAAAAAGTTTTCATCTTGGAATTTCAGTTGCAGTAATTTCTTGGAAATACCTAAAGATTTCAAAGCAACTGCTTTGGTGCAAAGTATGGTTTGGGTGAATGTTTTTCAGTAAATCTCATCCCAGATGTCAGCAGGGAAAATTTTCACATCTTAGATTTGAACTAAGTGTGTTTTCATTAAGGATTAAACTGTGTAGTGAATGGTTAATTGAATGTAGAGTTTCAGATTTAGTACATTATTTAAGCACTATCATAACCTTTGAAACTTACATACTTATAAACTTATATTACAAATACTTTTTTTGATTATTCCAGCTATCACTGTGATATGGATTGCATACATGTTGTCTGGTAAAATACAGTTTCAATTAAAAGGCGGGCACTAACAGACTGGAGGGGTGAAATAAACTTCTATATTTTCATATCTGTAGAAAATTCTACTGTCTGCCTTGCAGAGTGTGTCTTTAGGAGACTGTGTATCTCCTAAAAAAAAAAAAAAAACACAGAAACTAGCATAAGTAATGTTGTATCCCTGACTGGTTTCTGCAGCCTTCTCTCAGAGTAAGGCACCAGAATATCTGCGCACAGTGCAGAGAGATGTGAAGCCAGGAAATGCTCAGCACGGGGATGTGTTTGAATTGTTATTCCTGAGAAGCATTTAGTGACTTCTCTCATGCAGAATATGGAATCTCTTGTGTCTTACTGAGGACAAGGATCTGTGTGTGTTCCTTGAAAGAGCAAAGTAAGTATTTTAAGAAACAGCCATTAAGACAGATGTGATGCTGTTTTGCATTTTTGTTGCATTTCAGTGATTCCAGTCTTTTTCTAGGATGTGGGAAACCCAGAGTCATAATCTTCTTAACCCTAAGGTTAACATTGTACCTTTAAGTTCTGTACACATAGATAGTACCTCTCTACTGATTTTTTTCTGCTTATCAGATACTTTAATCTGAGTTTGAAATAAACAAATAAACAAGAGAGGGAAATTTTTTTCGTCTCTCTTTCAGAAAGTCACATTACAAAATAGTTTTTAGAGGAGTTAGTTAATTATTTGAAAGCTTATATGTTAAACTTCATGAAGTACCAAGAGACTGGCAGTTCTGGCAGTGATGATACAGGAATTAGCATTATATATTGAATAACAGTGTGTGAAGGATTTCATCTGGAGAAACTGAAATTTCATAACTCAGCCAGCTGTTGTATTTTTCTGGTGCAGGACATAGGACATAGGACATGTAACAGGTTTTGTTACAGAAGAACTAGATTCATGGCAGTAGAATACTGACAGAACCTATCATACCTACAGCTGTAGCTTTGATTGTTGCACAGAGTTTAAACATTAATTTGGCCACAGTCAGATTGATTTGCAAAGATTTTTAATATTCTAATACTAATAGAGATGGCTGTTTCATTCACATGTAACTTAACAAAAAATCATAAAATGTTTTTAATTAAATTCAGTATTGTGAGCAACATGATATAAGATTGAAATTCAAAAATTAACAACAACTCACTTTCACCTGCCATCACCTGGTGTTATTGAAGCTAGTAGAAACTAGTCTCAGTAACACCTCTATCTTTGAAAATCAGTTCTTTCATATGTAGCTGCAGCTCAATCTTAGCAATGTTACTTTCAAGAAAGCAAAAGACATCAAATGTAAAATACAATTTGTATAACTGCGTAATGTGTTATATACTTTGCTGATAAAAGCTGGTGATGTGTTGATAGTTTGTTGGGGTTTTTTTAAAATTCACACTTGATTCTTTAGTAGAAGATATTTCATTATTCTGCATGTTGTTTTAATTTTCATTCTTTTCTTTCTGCTTTATGCATTCCCTCCCTTAGAGATTTGCTCCATAGCTTATTTAGCTAGACAAGAAGGAGAAGTAAAATTAGGTATATTGCAGAAAAGTGTTTTCTGTCTTCAAAATACATGCTACCAGGCAGGATTAGTCAGCTCCACCTTAGATGGTGTCAACTATTTCAAATATGCCCTGAAGTGAAGACCTTTTGGCCCAAAGAACACTTAAACACTGTGTGTATGTAGTTTGTGGTTACTGTAACAAATAGGTTTAATATCTGTTTTTAGATATCTGTTTTACTATCTTTCTTTAAATATACTTGACTTCACATAAATATTAATTCTTGAACTCTATTAAAAAGATTTAAGACTGGAAAGTTTTACTACAGTGCACACATATAACTGCAGGTAAAGAACCATTTATTTCTTTTTTAATTGGCTACAGACATCTCAGGGGAGGTACAGCAAGGTTCCCAAAACCACAAAGACACTCTCCTGTTTTGGGTGTGTGCAGTTCAGAGACAGCAGCACTCCTCATGATGCTGAAGCACAGCATCAGTTCACAGCCTTCTTTAGCTTGGGCTAGTGTGTTTGATCTCTCATGTAGAATTCAAAGCAGATTTTACCCAAATTTTTGTATGAAAAAGCATTTTTTTGCCATAATTGGTTATTATAATACAGAAATTCAAAATATCTGAGCATGCTTTATGTCAGTTGCATTTAACTCCAAGTATCTTTTCTAATCTTTAGACTGTTATTTGTAGACACTACACAATGATAAGGCAATACCTCATCATGATGTTAAATATGAAGTTTGGGAATATCTAAGCTGCCAGAAAAATGTCAATATCCTGATGTGACATTCACAGAGCAGTGTCCTGTTTGAATTACTAAACAGCTGTCTGCACTGTCAATGACACAGTATAAAATATTTGACAATAAGAAGAACTTCAAACCCTTATAAAAATAATTTAATTATGTACATGTACCTTATTGAAGAAGTTTTGGCTTGCAGTAATGAAATTGTGCATGTATATTTTAAAATCAGCTCTCAAAATATCAGTGTCAGAAAGATAATTCTCTCTCTCTTCCCATCCCCTGCTCCTCCCTTCTGGAAAAGATATCTGATGTAAAAATGTAGTGTCACTCTTTATTGTCTGAGAAATCTTATGAAGTAATTTAAACTGATAAAAGTATAGTCTGTGTATTTTTATGCTATTTTGACATTTTGTCTCAGTGTCTGGTATTTTAGGGCACATCTTTTGTGATTCCTACTGAGTATTATTTTTTTGTTTTTCTGCAAGTGACAGTATGATTTCACTTGTTAAGAATTAAATCTTTCCTTGCAATACAATACCAGATGCATTGCCTTCTGTATGGTAGAAAATTTTTGTATCTGGTTTCCCCTATATTGATTTGTATGTAAGCCTTTTTCAATACCTTTTGCTTTAATTTTTATTATATCAGCTTGTAGTGCAATCAAAAAGTGTGCTTGTAAGATATTTTTACCCTACATTGAGACAGTCCAAACAACCCCTGTCAATAAATAACACCAGCTTGGCATGGACTGCAGAATATATTGGGAAAATACACACCATAGTTTTCACATTCAGCTTCCAAAAGTATTACGTAAATAGAAAAAAAAAAAAAAAAGAAAAGAACACTGTATCATTGGATTGCAAAAACAGAATAATTTTACCATCCTGCGGTCTGAAATTAGCTGAATTTAATAAAAAGCTTTAACAAGCTTTACAAATCTGAGATCCAAGAACTCTGATCCTTGCACTTCAAACACGTGGGCCTGTAGCACTCGATATAAAGGGAGAGCTTGTTAGCTGTTGGCAACAGAAGTCCTTTCTGAGCTGTGCCAGCCAGCAGGGGACACTTGATGCAGACGAGCATTGTGCATAAGCCTAGTGCCATTGAAGGCAACAGCAAAACGCTGATGTGACATTGTGGTGATCAGCACAGGGCAAACACGATTGACAGAAGTGCTCGCTGAAAAATTATCTGTTTTCATGGGTTTTTCTGGCTTGTAAAATGAGAGCATTTGAAAAGATAGAAATATCCTGTGTGTAACTACAGCAACTACAGCAAAACAAAACCCTGTTTGACCAAGTTAGAGTATCACATTGTTTTTATGTGCATTTTCTTCATATTTAGACATTATCATCAAATACATTTTTATATCTTAGGAAAAACAAGTTTTTCAGCCCAAATACAAATGTAATACGGGATTCCTTTATAGATAAATGCAAACTTGTGGACAAGAATAATCAGTCAGGCTTCATAAAGCTTACAGCTGAAGGTCGTGGCTAAAACAAAGAAAGAGTGACACCAATACACTCTTATTAAAAGACTAGATTTAAAGCCAATGTACAACTACTTGTATCATGAAGTGAAAATGCAAAGCTTGCATTTATATTATCAGAGGTTGATATATTATCTGTTGAGTTCTGTCTGTATGCTAGTTGAACATGTAACTAGATATATAGAACTCATTCATGACAAGGAAAAATGTATGCATTATTGATATTTTTTTTAGTTACTGAGGTTTTGTATAGCTTTTATATAATTTTGAATTTCTATTTCAAAATTATGTTTTAGCTGTATTTCTAATAAGCTATGCACTGTGATATCCACGGTGCTTTTTCAGTAGTGAAGCTCTTTTTGTTGTTGCGTTGAACAGCCAATGATAGAATTGACTGCTGTTTTCACTACTGTTTTTTTAAATCAATTTAAGAAATGAATGAAAGCCTTCATAAGATAATTGGACATCATTTCATTACCTAAAATGTGAACTTAAATATTTTGAGTATATATTGAAGCTCAAAATTACAGACAATGTTGGACACAGAATTGCCGATAATGCTGTGTGGGTAATGAAAAGAAAGACATCTCTCCTTGGTTCTGCCTATTGAGTATGTCTAACAAAGCCAAGGATCAGCAGCTGGATTTTGTTAGAGGATTTCCCAATCTAACAGGTTTAAAGTGACTGAAGCAGGCTGGAGCCAGACTCCCAATGGACCCAACTGCCTGGCTCCTGTCGGGATGGGACCCGGACCAGGGCCTGGCAGTGCAACAGGCTGGGAGCTGTCCTTTGCCACCGGCAGAAACAGGACAGAAGAGCAGTGGGGAATCAGAGAAGGAGAAAAGCATAGTGTTATCCACCTTTCTGCTCAATCAGGGTTATTTTAAGTTAGAAAGCTTCCTCTCAGTGACGGTCTTTTTGGGGTTTTTTTGGGTCAAAAATTACAATCTGAGAATAAACTACATGGGGACTGAGTATTCACAGGAGCCAGGATACAGAAGACACATAAACCATGCAAGCTGATGGAGAATGGTTCTTTTTGTGAATCCCAATTGGATGTGATACTAGGCTAAAGCTTTTTATTAGATGCATCTGTGAAATAACCATTCATGGCCTGAAAAGCTTTCTAGAATTCTCTTAGAGGTAATGAAATCACTTTCTTTTTCTACTTAAAATCTAATTTCACCTTACTGGTGACAAATGCAGAAGTAACTGCCACAGATGTCTTAAGATTCATGAGAGCAAAGAGGGACATAGACTATATGTCTTCCTGATTAGGATGAAAGGAGTTTTGGTTTTAATTTGTGTTTATGTGCTTTGCCTTCAAGAGAAACTGAATAGAAGTGTTGAGAGCAAGAACCAAAAATCTCTCTGGGGATTGGACTCATTGCAAGGATAAAGTCTTACAACTTGTCCTCCTCACCCTATCTCTGCAGTTTCACATCTTGTAAAATAATGTTAATGGAAAACACAGCCAAATGATTCCACAGTTTTGTAGAATAAATGAGTATGGAAAGGAGCCCCAGAATTTTTGTTCAAGCATGTGCTCAGACCAGGTCTTATTGAATCTTATTCTCACATCTAGATCCACTTAATTCTTGAACAGTTTAAGGGTATTCCGAAGCTACTCTGGGGAAATTGGGAAAATTGCTCTGGTATTTCACCTTTTACCCTCTGTAGTAGTATAGCTTTTTTTTTTTACTGTGACTTTTAAAACTTAGATCTGTTACTGCTTATTCTATCTCTGTGTAAAAAAAAAAAAAAAAAAAAAATTGGAAAAGCTTTAAGACCAGAAAATTTTTAGCTGTAAAAATAAATTTATAATTGATCAAAAAATGTGATTAAACATGTATGTGCCAGTGCATGCTTTTTGGTAGCTTAATACAGTTGGTGTGGGTAAAAAATAAATTCCAGGTCTGTGCAGCCAGATACTTCTGTTTGCTGTTGCTGGGAAAAGTAATGAGAGAACAGGCTGAGAATATGAATAGTTCAAAGAATTCTTAACTCGAACAGAAACTTTTTGCAGCTCTGTGCCCCTTTACACCCTGACCACCAGCAAGAGCTTGGTTTGATTGGAGCTTTGTTTTTCTTACAGAGATGGTTTTTTGGTGCCTTCTGAAGTTCCCCAAGTCAGAGGTATGTGGAATGAGCAAAGGGCAGTTATATCTTGCAAAGCTATCAGGCTTTCTGAGGGCTCATTAAAAATTAAAAATCCCAAAAAACTGTAGATACTGATAAGTCAAAATTTACTTTGCATTCACTTTATAGTATAACACCTGATAACCTGATGATGTCAGCTAGTTTTAATTAATGTTAGGCCTTTGTTCAAATCTACAAAATTGGTAAGGTAGAAGAATAATTTCCTTTAACAGTTAAGAAGAATGTGCACTTTTGCAAAAATGCTTTATAGCAATAATGATTATGGTTTGGGCTTTTTTAAATTTTAAAATTGCTTATGAAGTATATTTCCTAATTACTTTTAAGTTTTAAAATATGCATACAAAGAAATTAGCTTTTCTAGAGCAATAATTTTGAAGCAATCAAATTGTTTCCTGCAAATTACCCAACAAAAAATGCTATTTCATTTAATTGACTGGATTTTTTTTGTTACAACTTATGACATGAAAATTTTTATCCTAGACCTAAGTTGCACAGATGCTTGTCTAATTCTTTTCTGAGGACAAAGACGCCTAATAAAATTTATAGAAAGACAAAAGAAATTATGAGTGATTACTGCCAGAGTATCTTTCAGGAAGGAAAATCCAAATGGGCATTTGATAACAGCTCCTTAGCTGGGGAGTAAGGCATGTCCTTCCTTTGGCTTGCAGGCAATCCTCGCCTAGAGCAGAGGAAATTTAGAGTGTCCAAAACCCAGCATTTGGCGCAGTCCTCTCTCCAGGATGAGTTCTAGGTCAGTTGGCCCTGCAGTGTATCCTGTTTCTCCAGTCCCTGTGAGCAGTGGATGAGGATGAGTGGACTCCCATCCATTCTAGAAATCTGTGTCTCCAGGAACAGCAGGGCCATCAATGTTAAATGCTGAGGAAGAGTAATTTGTGGTGACTTTAACTTTTATACAAATATACTTCATTATTTATGTAAAATACATAGATACATAACGTTTTAGAAGCTCTTTAGACAACATCAGTGTGACAAAAAATATCTTGAGGCAACACTTCAGTAAAGTAATCTATATGCAAGAAGAATTGTAAGGATTTATAAGACACCACATCACCACACGCACAGCTGATGAGAAATAAAAAGAATATAAATGAATGCCAGAACTAAAAAAAAAAAAAAACAAAACCCCAAATCTATTTGATGTATCAACTACATTAGCTTTTAAAATAACTTTAGATTAAGTCTGCTCTGTTTTGGGGATAACTTCCTGATCAATACTTTTAAGCCAAAGCAGAGAGAATGAGAAGCCAGCTGGAGAGGAATTTCTTCTGGGAGCCAGGTAGGCTAATAGGAGCAATGCATACATCTTTTAGAAGGCTGTTCCTTAGCTGTAATAGAAGACTAACAAAGAGGAAATATTTTCAATGATCAGAGGCTTTTTTAAAACTACAGAAGATGGGCAATATGACAGGTTTTATTAGGAAAAAACTTAAATATGTAATTAACTTTGTTCTTTGTGATTCAGTTTTGAATTAGACTTCTGTGGTGGTTTGACAGGAAATGTGTTTTTTGGGATGCTGTGTTTTGGGCCAATGGATATTCAGACTTTAATATTGGCATTTAACCTGGCCATTGGGACATGGACACGCCTCTGAGAACACAGGGTTAAAAGCTGAGCTCTCCCCTGGGAGGGTCCTCTTGGGTTTCCAGCGGGAAAGAGTTCGGGTCTCTCCCCCGGCCCAGCTGCTGGCTGGGCAGGAGGAGGGGAAAGCCATGTGGCCAGGAGAGGTAGGCCTGAGCCCGGGGGTAGAAGGGTGGAAGAGAGAGAGAGAGAGAGAGACACCGGGAGCCATCGGGCAGCCCCCCCTGAGAGACACAGAGAGAGAGAGAGAGAGAGAGAGAGAGAGAGAGCCGCTGCCTGGGACTGTAACCTTGAAGCTTGATAAACATGGGCCTGTGCTGGCAGCACGGCTGGGACGGAGAAGGGGGGGGGTTCAGCCGGCCGCTTGTAGGAGCTTTTAACCCCTTTTTGGAGAATGAGAACTTTACAGATCATTGACCTCTCCTAGAAGATAGAGTGGAAGATGAGGAAAGAAATGGGCCAGTGTGAGAGAGGTCTGGGCGAGTGAGAGATAGTAGAAGAGTAGAGAAGAATCCTAGTGGGAAGAGATGATGGAGTGGCTTTTGCTGGACTCTTTTTGTACAGCCATGGACAGACCCATGTTCCTTGTGATACAGAGACTGCATTCTAGGGGGAAGAAATGCCTCAGAACCAAGAGGGTTCAGTGTTGGTGCCCCTCGGCCCCAGGGGGTGAAAAAATATGGGGGGGACAGATGTCCCAAAGGAGAGATTGTGGGGACAGGTGTCCCAAAGGAGAGACTGTGCCTTTTTTGGATCGGGACAGAGCATCCTTAAAAGACAACCCTAGAAGCAGTTCTGGTCCTTGTTCAGTGGTGAGAGCACTGGACATGAAAAGGAAGAAGTCACGATGGCAGATGTACTCCGGGCGGTGCCACGAGTGACACGGAAACACACGAGGCTTCAGCTGTGTTTCCAGGGGAAGCCCATGGTACAAGAAGGACTCCTCTCCTCTCGTTGAACTGAGGATTGATTGTCTAAAAGGTGGTGCTGGACCGAGAGTTGGTGATTTGAGGAACAAATGTATTGTGTTAGAAATTTGGTGGGGGGAGGAGGAAATGCATTTGTGAGGTTTTCATTTTCCCTGTGTGTGTGTGTTCCTTTTTATTTGTAGTTGTAGAGTAGTTAATAAAGTTCTGTTTTCTTTTCTTTCCTAAGTAGGAGCCTGCTTTGCTTATTCCTGGTCACATCTCACAGCAGCTACAGGGAGAATGTATCTTCATGGGGGCACTGGCATTGTGCCAGTGTCAAAACCATGACAACTTCTTACATATTGTACCCTCCTTTCTATTGCTCTTTTAGTAATCTGTTTGTCACAGAAATACTTTTTTTTTTCATGTCAGCTGGAATTAGGGAAACAGATGTGTTCAGGGCAGGATATTTTCTTCTGCAAGACCTGAATAGATGTAAAGGGACGTGGTCTGTGTAAGAGGGAAAACCAGAACAGACTTGACAGCACAAGATCTCTCTCAAGAAAAAGGAAGCCAGATATTGTGCTACCTTGGATGTATACAGGGGCACAGCAGCTCTGTGTGTGTACAATCTTAAGCAAAAGGTAAAAAAAGTATTTTGTTGTCCCTTAGCTGCCACCCAAATTAACTGGATTTGCTTCTCATCTGCTGTGCACACAGTTCCCACAGCTCAGCTGATGTGTCATATGTTGTTAAACCAGTAAATTATTTATCTACCTAAACCTGCTGGCAAAGTAGTGCACAAAGAGATGAATCTACCAAGTTAGATTTAATTAAAAATAATTTAAAGGTTTTGAATTCTTAGCATAAACCAGATGATTTTGAGGCTGAGCATATAGAAAATATAACAAGAACATCATCACAGATTTTTAAAAATTAACCTGTAGACTATTTTGTAGTCTTGCAGAACTGGGATTTCCATTTCAGTTTAATTTCATTGCATGCCAGTAATTCCATTTCTCTTTCCAAAAAGATTTGTAAAGAAAAGAAGTAGAGGTTAATACTAATAACATACTAAGCTACCTGGGTAGTATGCATGTATGGACTAAGTTCTTGTTTAATACTCCTAGGTGTGTTGTAGGATATATCCCTCTGCACTGCAAGGAAAAAAAGAAATTACTTCCCACTGAAATGGCACAGCATTTGATTAACTTTTAGCAAATTCATTACTATGAGAATAAATGCAGAGTGTTCATGAATAAAAAGACATGATCAAAGTCCTTGTCTTATCTGTTGGGGTATATGTACCTGGCAGCTGACTTCCAGGCTTCTGTGGCAGCTCCACAACTCTTTGTTCTGAGTCTTACATGTTAATTCAGCATTTGAGAATACATACAGAAAGAGTCACCCCATTTTATTTATGGTTTTATTTTTCCCCAACTACTAAAAGAGCATTGTCAAAGCAAGCTCAAAGTAATATTTCAACTAATTTTTGTCTTCCTGGACAATATTTCTATCAGTGTATCATACAGCAATTGAACTTAGACTTTTCCCCAGGCTACAAATTCCATCCAGTGCATATATATATATATATATTTGAATATATATATATTCAAATATTTCATCATGTCCTAGGAAGATCAGCTTAGCAAACATGCTACTTTTTGGAAAACAAAAAAGGATGAACTAAAGTTGAACTAGAAATAAAAGAAAAAATCCTTTTTTGCCTTTCTAATATCTCAAAATCAATGATATAGACAACATCTAGATTTTTAAAAAAGAAAAAACTGAGTTTTTTTTTTTTGTTGGCACAGTGGCTGCATAATGTTGCATTTTGCATTCTCAAATGAAATCAGTGAGCACAGGTATATTTGGGAAATTACCTGATTATCTTGTGCAAATAGAAGTTCTTCTGCAGCTAGATAGTGTATACATGTATGAAATCTAAAAAATTATATTAAAAATTTGTCATATAAATTTTAAAATAGTTTTTGTCATTCAGTTATTTAAATAACTTTTTTTGTACTCAACTTCCTACTTAACTTCCTTAAGAACTTCCTGCTTAAATTCTCTGGTTTGTTATATTTTATGTTTTCATAGTGTTACTCATTGTCCCTTATCTCTATTCTTAAGGGAGTTTTTGTTTTACTTGGCAGTTGTCTTCATCATTTTCTGAACTGAACAGTTTGATTCTTGAAATTGAGAAACAATAACTAACATACTAATGCTGTTTTAAATTAAAGATTAATATACCTAATAATGGTATTGGAACATCCTCTGTACTATTCTCCATTTCTTTTGCATGTTTTGTACACTTTGTTTGATTCTGTGGCAGGATATGAATAATGAATTAAGATAATCAGTGAACTTTTTCTAGGTATTTTAAAACACTAGATATTCTTTGGATATTTTATTTTCCTCTCAATTTTGAATGAATCAACTTTAAGCATTATTTCTTATTAACCTAATAATTAACCGTATATTCCTCTGTCTTTAAAATTATCTGTGATACTCTTCTCTTGAGTAATTAGAAATAGCAGTGACAAGAAACAGAGATGAATAACTGTTGTTTATATCTTTCTAGTTTTGTCTTTTTGTCATTTAATATATGACCAGTTGAAATCTTTTTTTTTTCAAAGACTGTATATTCACATATATTCACAGCCAAATTTTTCCAGTGGTAACATAATTTTCTAAGAGCCTTCTCATTAGTTTTCCAGATAACTTTTGTTTAGATAAACTACTATTCCCAAGTACAGTAGTACATTTTCAGAATTTATGTTTTCTGAATTCTGCTGAGTTTCCACATTTAAGCATTTTTCCCATTCTTTGTTTATTGCCAGCACTCTGTTTCCATTCTGCTCAAAACTAAAGCTATCTCCTCTGCTTTAAAAAGGAGAGCAAAAAGCTGTTACCAGTTGGTCCAAGGGAACATAGGAAATGGAGGAATATCAGCAAACCCATCATATTTATGGGGTGTCTCATCTAGGGAGTCTGGGAAACCTTTGCAACCAAGCACTGGGAAACCCATGTACCCAGGTCATTCCACAGAGTGACCTGGCTAATGATTTTATAAAAGCAAACAAACCCCACCCTTCTGTCAGCCTTTTATTATGCAGCTAAATGTTACTGTGACATTCTTCAGAAAAATATCAAGTTGTCTTCTCACAAAATGAATACTCTCAAATACAAACTGGATAATTACTTCTGCATGTCTAGTTCTGTTTAAATACTAAAAAATATATTTCATTTTATAATTTTGCAAAGGAGAAATAAATATATTTTTTTAAAAAAGAGAGAACAGAAAATAGCAATTTTTTAGCTAGAAACTGCTATTTTGTTGGAGGTACTCAGGGATGTGCCCACAAAGTGTTACTAGAATCTGAGAAGAAAAAGAAATAAAATAATTTTACTACCATCTAATCAGTGTGTGTAATAGATCAAAGGTATGTACAGTATCCTTGATGTAATTTCTTTCTGAGCTGTATGAATCCAGTGGATTTATTTGCATGTTCTTTCATATTGTAAGATATATACAACTCAGGGACAATTAGTAATAAAGAAACATTAAGTAGCAGAAATTAATCTCCTCAATGTTTTTTGGAGGTTTTTTTTTTTTGCCTGGAGGGTTGATTTTATGGCTTTAGAGCAATTACTATTTATCATCTCTTGGTTTACGGGAAAGAATTAGAGTTATTAGCTATTAAATTATCCATGAAAATTTGACACTATACTAGACCAAACAAACCCTGGGGCTTGCTGATTTTCCCAGTATGAAACATCTGTGACTTCGGCTAGAGAGAACTTAACATTGTCTAATTAGATTTCTAAGATTTATAAGGCTCAAATGCTCTATTATTAGAAACCTGAAAATTGGAGCAAAAGTTGAAACTTGCATTTACTGAAGATTATTTAAAAACATTTTTAACACCATTGTGTGATGCTAAATACTACTAGCTTATAATTGGTGAAGATTACCACATAATGTATTATAGTCTGTAACAACAGGAGTCCAGGAAAAAATGTGCTCCCTACAATTGTAAATAAGTCTCACCTTTTGACTACAGTAATTAAAAACACTTTATTTAAAATGCTGCACTAATTACATGCTTATTTTTTATATTCCAATTTAAGTATAGTTTATATTCTCTTGTGGTCTGCTGAGGCAAAAATTAGAGTTTGCATATTTTCCTTTTTGCAATATTATCACTCATGGACAGGGAGAGATAATCATCAGTCACCAGCATCGAAGAGTGGGTTTCTATTCGCTCTGATTCCAAGTCTGACAGTGAATTAGACACTATTTCTTTCTTTGAAGTCAATATGGCTTCTTAACATGGTAATTAGATATTTTATTCTGTCTTCAATTATTGGATCTAAAAATGGTTCAGAAATTTCAATCTGTTAAAATAAAAATAGCAATATAGTATAATCACTGTTGCTATATTAAAATATTAGGGAAGATTATTATGGTTGCAAAGAACTTGGAAATTAGGAAGGGGAGGAATCAGAATTATTGCTCACTCTTGGTTTGTACCTTTTGAATTTGGATTAGAGAAATCTTTGGTTACAGGATCCCTTTGTTATTGAATACACAAAGTAAATACTGCTTGGGTAATAAGCAGCTTCTCAATGTTTTCTAATTGTTCATTGCATTGTCCCATATATTATTTACTCTGGTCTATTCAGTTCCTGCTGTAAAAGAAATGATTAATTTCCTCAAGTATTCTTCAGCAGTGTGCATCAATATACTATCTGAATTTTTCACAAACACTAATTAATCTTCATTACATCCTTCTGGAGGAGGGGTGGAATTAACCCCAATTTGTAGAAAGGAAACAGAATTACTGGGAGTGAAAGGTCACAAATGTCCATAATGTGGGTAACATTTACTGCTTAGTTTCTGAGTTCTGAGTGTTACATAAGGCTTTATTTATGGAAAATTTCTATTCATTTCCATTTCATTTATAAGAAAGAAACATTTCACTTCACTGCATCAGATAATAGTAGTAAAAAAATTTAAAAACTGCAGTAATAATTAAGCATGAGAAATCTGCTCTTCTCTGTTGCTGAAGTCAGGAAGAAAAACTTTTTTCCGTAGAATAGAATTCGAGATTGTGAGCCAGTAAGCTATTCTTTTCTTCTTTCTGTATTTTTTTCTTTCTGTTGTATTTTATATATTATATTGTTTCCATTTCTATAATAAGCCAGACAGAGGTCCTAGAGTGAACAACTTCCTTCATTACTGTGCTTTGATTCCATGGAATTCCATGGAAGATCTACTCAGTGTCCTGGAAAAAATGGAATAATTTAAGAAACAGTGTATGTGATCTTGTAGTTAAGATATTCTGTCTTGCCAATGTAGGTTAGTTAATTTTGTGCTGAAAACCAGAAACTCAGCTTGAGTGCTTGACTTTATGATTTCAATGACATCAGTTATTTTTACTGCTTATTTCTTTGTGTTCATTCCTTGACTTGAGGAGGTATGGGGAAAAGCAAACTACAAAAGGCAAAAAAACTCCATGAAGGGAATATTTTTATTTATAAAGAATGTAATTAATCAACTTCGTGGTAAACTCAAAATGCAGAATCCACTAGTACCAAAATTTTCCAGTATATGTCTCCTTCCTCAGTGGGTGTAGCTGGGAAAGACTTATGGGAAGAACAGCATTAGTATGGCTAGAGAATTCTTCCTAGCTCTGAGGGATTTTGTGTTTGTGGTTTTTGGGTGTGGAAGGATTTTTGAAACGTCTGAAAACATAGCAATAATGTTTTAATCTTTTGAGATTTTAAATTAAATATTCCTCTCTATGAACATTCTTTTTATAACAGCATTGAATATAGGTAAATCCTCTGAGAATTCTGCACCCCAACTTATATATAAAATAGTTCACATGAAAAACTTTAGCACAGAAGTTACCTGCTGATTTACAGCCCTTGATTAAAAGCTTAGAGGTCCTAAATTAAATAACATTTTGGAATAGGCACAATATCAAGTTTGTATCTCATTTTTCTTTGGAAAGATTTTTAAGCTCTCATGACAAAATATTTCCAGAAATTTTAGCTCAAATAAGAACGTGACTATGTGATATTTTCATACAGAATGAATTATGGTAATAAAGCTTGAGGGAATTGAAGTGACAGCTTTACTAAAGGGAATTATTTTGTGATTTAAATGTCAGTTGGTAATTCTGGGTATGTTTACTATTACAGTAATGAATACTGAAAAATATTATGGAAGATGTGCAGGTTGCCCATACCATGTCCTAATATTTCCATTGCAAAACCATTTGTATGTTTATTATAATAGTCCATGATTACATATTTGTACACTAGTGTTTTGCTATTACCTTCTAGAATTATATACAAACATCTTTAAAATTACTTAACTGTTCTCCTTTTTTAATGAGATATTAAGTGGCACAATTTAACATAATTTCAAAATCTTGTTGCAAGTTCATAGTAAAGACTAGTCTGTTCTAGGAAGGGGATTTTGAATGGAAGCAGTATTTTCTGTATCCATAAAAAACTAAAGGCATAAGTGCAAAAGCTCTTTTCCATTGTTGCTTTTCTGCTGAGTCTTGATATATCCACTTTAGAGCAGAATATGTGGCCAAAGTGACTCTGTGTGTTTGCTTGCACTGCTGCCTCATTTGCTCGCAGACCTCAAATGTGTTATTATTCAGCTGTGCTGAGTCTCGTGTCTGATTTCCCAAAATTTTGTATCAAATCTCCTACCATATGAAAGATGCCAGTTATGCTTCAGTTGAAGATCTTGAAGAGATGAAGCAATATTTACATTACATATAGATCTTAAAAGTGATAAGTTAAATGAACTGGTGATGCTCTCTGCTTGCTGACATGCCACAGGATATGAATAGATGTAATAAATATAAGATTATATTAAGTTTTAAGTTTTGCTTTATGAATATATTTTAAGAAAATCTGTCATCTAAAGCATAGCAACTTGCATTTATTCTTTAAAAACGATTATTGAAAAACTATTTTGCATGATTCCCAGAAAATTATCAAGACATTACTTAAAATTATTTAGTATAGACTTAATCCATGTATCCCTTTCAGAAAGTGTTAGTTAAACTACTCATTTTAAATTGCATATCAAATTTAATTTTAGGAGTGACTGATGTTTTGGCTGATTACAACTGCTAAATTTGTATAATCTTGTTGTTGCCACCTTCAGGCACAGAGGAGGGCAATGGAAAGCAAAGCCAGATCCTTAGCTCTAACTAAAGCTGAACTTCTGTTATTCATAGTAGGGGACACCCCCCCAACCACCTTGTTTCTAGATGACAGCTGCTTCAGCAAGATCTCTAGATTCCCAGATTTACAGAGTGTCTTGAACAAACATGTTTTCAGGCATTTGCTTAACAAAAGAAGTTTCAGAGAGGATTTTGTTTACTCAGGGAATGGCCACAGCATTTTTTATCCATAATTAAATTCTTTGTGAACTTTGTGGGCATGCTTGGTTATAAAGTTACACTAGTGAAAAAACAATGGAAAAGTGTAGATAAAAAGGAATCAAGATTTTACAGGTTCAGATTTTGTCTGTTTTACTATTCAGGAATGTGCAAGAACACATGGTCCCTTGGGTAAGACCAAAAGTCAATATTGTCAAGTATCCGGTTTCTGGCAGTAACTAGTAACACTTCCCTAGTGAAGAGAGCAATTGCATAATGATACTGTGCTAGAAAACCAGCCCATTAGAAAGTGTTTGAGATTCAGGAGCCAGAATGTATACCCTGAATAGATATTTCCTCCATAGATTTGTCTAGTTCAAAATCATATACCTTTCCAGCTGCTCACGTCTTCCTAGCACATTCTGTACTTTAGCTCATCCTCAGTTTCTTTATTGTTGAAGTTTTTTATCTGAGAAGTCAATGCAACACAGCTGGAACAGCATTTGTGTGTTTTTATGTGAAGGCGTAACAGTTTTCTTTCTTTTTCTATTTCTTTCCTGACATTTCATAATATTTTATTGTTTTTTTACTGAGAATTGAGAAATGTACAAAAAAAATCTATAAAGATCTGAAGATCTCAAGGCTGGGGTAGTATTAGTCAATGGATAGTTAAGGTTGAATTTGACTTTTTTCTTCTCCTTATGTTGAGCTGCACTTCTCTACATTAAATTGGATATTCCATTTTAATGTCTCTGTAACAGGTAGTACTGGTTGTTATGATCCTGCATAACTTCATGGACTTGTCACCTCAATAGCCACTTCCTGGGTAATTTGTGGTGTGAGTCTCTTAAATGGCATAGGTCTTAATCCTTACTCTTGTGGAACTCAATTAGTAATAATCTCTGTGATAGTTCACCATTACTCCATACTTTCTCTTGTGATACTTTCATAAAATTACTGTTCGACGTGAGAGACTGTTTTTCTCTAAACAACAGCCTGATCCTGATTTTTCTTTGATGAATTGTGGCTGATGGAAGTTATGCATCATATGGAAGCCTAAGTAAATCAGATGGGATGGATCCTATGGCTTGTCCATTCCTTTGAAAAATTCCAGTCAATCTGCTAGGCATTCCTTGCCTTTCAAATGCTGACTCTTGTCCATAACATCTTATTTATCTGGGTGCTTTTTAATACTGTTCTTCAAAGTAATTTGCACTAGTTTGTTTGCTGCAAATGTCATCTTAATGGTCTGCAGTTTTCTAGGTCTTCCTTGGAGTTCTAAAAATTCTCACCAGGTTACTTATTGTCAAAGCCTCTGGTATAGAAATGGTGTTAAGTGAAAGTTTACACACTGTCATTAGTTGTGAAGGTCCCTCATCATTGAGTTCCTTTAGAACTTGTATAAATACTGTCTGATGTAAGAAATTTGTTACTACTGATTCATATGTTTATTCTGTGATCTCTTCCATTGACCCTTAGCTTCACTTTTCTGCTTTCTAAGTACTCTGTAAAAGGGTTTCCCATACATGCAGCTTCCCAGCCTCTGGGTCACCACAGATGCAAAACATCCATTTGGCTCTTTGTGCTTGTTTTATACCTTAATCCTTTGTTGACCTTAAAGGCACTGTGATGAGCTTTCTGCTTCTGATGTGCTTTAACAAGGATTTACTTCTGGGTTTTGTGCTTTTTTACTTTTTCTGCAAATTTTTAATGGCCAGTCTTATTTGCATTTCTTCACTGTAACTGTGAGAACTTATGATTGTCCTTTCCTAACTCAGACACAGCTTTACTATTTCTTCTGATTTCTCATTGTCATTTTTGTCATTATTCTATAGACATATTGGTTTCATTTTGGACCTTCCTTATTTCCTTGTGGAACTGTTGTAGTTATTCTGAATCTTGAGGATTTAATTCTTGTACATTTTCTACAATGCCTTTAAACATTCAGCTTTAAATTTGTATTTTTTCCTTCTGAATAAATCCTCACACTTTACTATAGTGTCCTTTTTTAAAATCAAGTATAGCCACAATGATTTTATTATTATTGCTATTTAGTTTTATTTCTGCAAGGATATATTGAAGTGTCTGCATTATGATTACTGATAAAGAGCATCTGTTCAATAATAATATCCTTTTCTATCTTACCTGTGTACCATGCCTTCCAGTACTAATATCCCAATAGTTGTCGTCCATCCCTGCAGCTTTTGATCTGATTATTCTGTCAATAGCCTTGTGTAAGAGCAGCTATTCTCATGTCATAATTTTCTTTCTTGAACTTCATATGTGTCATTGCTTCACTCTCCTCTGTCTCACTGTCAGTGTATTCTGACAATTTTCTGTTGCTTCTTGCTCGAGTATTTCCAACATCTGTCCTAACCTTCTCTTTAGGATACAGAATATTTTGACTTTGTGGTGGTTGAGCACATCATGAGTACAACAAGTTTCAGCACATCTTGGTTGAAGACTTTCTAAAATAGACATTGGCATTCCTTTTTTTTAACTTTAAAATCTTGATTTGACCCTCTTGATACAAAAATGCAGCAACTTGGATTTCATAATAGTTGAAGAGAAGCCTGACCTTCCTGTATAAGCTTCCTCCCTTCCTGACCCCTTTCTGATAATCTTTATACTTCTTTTTTCACTGTATGAATCAAAAATACATTTCTGCTTTTCATCTATAAGATTTCTGTCTTGTCTGCATTCTGGGTGAAGTTTCAGGAATCTTAGCACAGAGAACCTCTTTTTATCTTTCTATGCAGCTTGGTCCAATTCTGCTTCTGTAGCTTCTGGTTTATTTTTTCCTGTAATGCAGAACCATGGACCACAAATCTGTGATTTTCTACAAACCCATTTAGACACATTGTGTGGTCCTCTTCTTTTGTACTCACAGGCCGTGTCACTGTGCATTTCTTTCAGAGATTACAAACTAACCTAGATGTGTAAGAGCAGAATTATTCACACTTGTAACCAGCCGCCTCTTTTCCCATGGGCTGTGTAGCTCAGCAAGGCTCTCCTTTCTACAAGACACACATGGTAAGGTTTGAGAAAAACCTGTCACCTTTTCCTCTTCCACTAGAGAGACATTTCCATGTCACAAGACAACAGCTCCTGATTTGGAAATGGGAGTTTTCCATAGTGCTTTGGAGCGATTCCTTTATTCTTAGTATTATGACTGTGTTTCTTTTGCTTGATATTAGAGGGGAGCTTTATTTGTGCTGTAGCTAAGGTAATCTTACTTTTTACTTTAACATTTTGTCCCTTTGGTCTCCCTCACAGCTGAACTTGCAGTAAAGTCACCTTCTTTCCCTCTCTTTGCTGACCCATCTAGTTCAAGGGCTTTGCACACCTTTGCAGAAGTACCCAAAGCCTCAGGTGAGACTGTGATGAAGGGGTCTGGAGAAGAAAGTAAGGGATATTCTTTCAGACTGCCTAATACATACTTCTGAAACTTTTTTTAACTTCTCAGTCACATAAAGAAATTTGAACAAAACAAGAGTGTAAATTGGCACATTATATTGGGTTCATGAAAGAGAAGTGAGGAAATGACTGCTTTTGAACCTAGTTTTATCCTTTTTTATCTTCTAGAAATGATTGCAAAAATGCTAAAAACCAGGAGATGAAGAGAGTAAGTAAATAAAGGATTTCAGGATCCAGTTGTTAAAATTAGCCAATTCATGACATTTAAAATTCCTTTTATCTTGTCTGGCCTAGGGCTTCTGATGCAGAGGCATTTCAAAATGCAGTTGCTAAAGTTAGATACTGTTGACATGAAAACACCTTTAGTAGTTTTTAACAGCATCCTATCCATCTTCTCATAGTTTAAATATTTCAAGCTTTTACTTTATAAACCTCTTTAGGGTTTGGGTCATCTGTGCTGTTGGGACATTTTCCTTACTGCAAGTTTATCAACAATTTTTCATCTTTTTTGATGTCATTCTCAGTTGCTTCATCTTCCTGTCATAAAGTTCAGATTTAGGTAAATACTTACAGTAAATACTTAATAATCTAGGCCAAAGACGTATGATTGAGAGAAAAAGCAAAGAAAAAAAAATACTAAACAGAATTATAAATGTGGAATTTATGCAGTCTAAAGCTGGATCACACTTTTCTAGACTTTCTCAATCTCAGTGTTTGAGAGATGTAAAAGATAAAAATGTGATAAAAGCTTGAAGCATGATGATTATAATTTTATAAACTTCAGACTCTTTCTTCCAATGTTTATACAACAACTTGTAACACTATGATGGCAGTTGGCAAATTGTGAGAAGAATTGCTGGTGATCTAAGAAAAACATACACCTTAATGTTGTTTTACATTTTCTCTTCTTTGGCTGCCATACATGGTTTATTTGTTCAACTGCACTGTGATGCTGTCTCTCATGTTTTAGAATAGGGAGTTTTCTTTGGAATATACCCACAAAACAAAGTTTTAAGGATCAATGATGCTAATTATTAAAAATAAATGTAATAAATATTAAAGGTCATTATTTTTCTCTGGCTTTTGATTTTATTTACCCACCTTTATTTCAACATTATGTTTAATAATAAGCAGTATGTTCTATATAAACAGATGTCATAAACTCTTTTAACTTAGATTAGGTATATTAAGGAGACAAATTTTTCTTCCCCCTTAGTGTGCATTTTATTGCTGAATGGATTTTGTCTTGCTTTCACCTTTTGCTTTTATGTATTCATTCTGTATATATAGTCCTTATGGAGAAAGATGATAAATTGGTTGTTAACACAAAGTCATTTGTGAAGTTGAATGAGGTTAGATATAGGTCTCTTCAACATGTAGGAAGAATTTAATTAAAATGAAATTAAATTCTAAATTAAATTCAAGTAATAAATGGATGTTATCCAATGTAGTAAGATATTCTTATAAGAAATGAACATTGCCCAGTAAACTGATTTTAGGTCTTGAGGCAAGGTTTTCTTAAAAATAATTGCATGACTATCAAATAAAGAAAACTAAGTTTTGGAGTTTTTTAGATGTCTTTTTTTCAGTAGTGTAAAGTGCCACAATATAGAAAAACTAAATTCTAAGAGAATGACAAAATTCATTATTTCTTGTAAAAGGTGGGATTAAATATGGTAGCTTTAAAGAAAAAAACATAGTCCACATAAGTGGGCAGCTAAATTTGCTATCCATTTAAAGTGTCAATGCTTCTTCCAAACATCCCGTTATATTTCTTTCCAGCCATCCTTTTTTTTAGAACTAGCTAGTAGTCTAAAAGCTATGAAGTATGAAGAGACAGTAATATATTACATATGTTTTACATATGTTTATGAATCCTTTTAATGCTAGAATGCTGAGGCAAGAAAGAAGTTGAATTCTAACACTGTTACAAGTAATGTAGAAAAGAGCAACTATCATTTCATGGTGGAAAAATAATAAATTTTTATTCTTTTCATAGGAATTTCTTGCAAATTAGGGAATCAAGGTAGGAAAACAATGCATTTCCTAGAGCTTGTATTTGCTATGAAGTTAGAGCACTTTGCTGAAGTGCTGCAAATACATTCATCTCTTCCAGCATGAAGTACTAAAATTATTACATGCTATCTTTGTTCTGCAAGCAAAGACTTACTCACACAGCCTTATTTTATCCTTCAGAAGTGGAAATATCCTTGAAAAAACCCACAACATTATGCATTTGAGGTTATTATCATCAGTGCACTTCAGTTCAGACTGCAAAGTGGAATTTTGCAGAAGGTAGGATGTTCAATGTAGATTTATTTCCTCTTAATGAAGTGGTGTTTAAATTGCTACTTTCTCCTGTTTATTTTCTGGATAAATGATATCAAGACAGCGAGTGTTCATGTTTGGCACACTTTAGGCCGCATTTTATTTTATGTAAAACATGTTATACTCACATCCTTTCATTTGTACTCTGGAAATTGTACATAGAATATAATAAAAGATCTTGCTGTAAACAACAGAAACGATTAAAAAAACCTCAAAACTGAAATAATTAGGTAGATTAGGTAAAACAATTTATTTACCTTTTTGGTCTTGAATATTTTATATTGACTGACAGATTTGGGTAGTCTTTCTTCTGTTTCCTGATACATGTCAGGAACAGTTTCAGCATTGTGAAAAATAGTTTATTACTTTGAGTAACTAACAGTAAAAATGTATGTGCGTTTTCCTGACTAGCCCTCTGCAGAATATTTTTCTCTCTCCATAAAAATAAATATTAAAAATCTGGTGATTTTAATAAGATGATATTTCTAATTGTGCCTTGAGGGATCAAAGTCAGGCTGCTAGACACCAAGATTAGATGAATTCAAGTCAGGGATTTTCACATCCCATGTTTAATGTCCAAAAATCTTGAAAATTATATGAAATCATGAAGCCTTCTTTCCCAACAGACAAAATTCACTAGTACAAATGTCTGTGACTGGTTAAACTAGTGCTTATCAAATAAAGAGATGCAGACTGAAAATATTGAAAAAATTATGCTGCAGCCAGGTGTTCTTTCTTGTAAAGGACCAGAGGATCCCATTGGAATCAAAAGTCAAATTCTTGGTTCTCAAGCCTTACCCCCACTAAACAAAGTAAAACAATATGAATAGTCAGCATAAATTGATGTGGATGCCTTCATCCTCCAAAATAAATTTTTAGGTAGTCTATTTTCGGCATTTTTTCCAAGTTTTGGGTTTTTTTAATATGATGCAACTAGAATTATGACGCTTCCTCAAATAGTATATAATAGTACATAATATCTACTCAATCTAGAATATTTGCCTAAGATAGCATCAGAATTGATATCAATTTGATATTAATCATCCCTTAAACTGACAGTTTAACTGATCTCTTCACAGGAAGTAGTTGGATTTTATTCAGCTTCAAATGGCATCGTGGTAGTTTATGATGACAATCAGTAAAACAAAACCAGTACACACTCTGATTTCTGTTCTGCTAGAAGAACTACTTCTGGAATGTATTCTTTCTACTAGTTTTCTTTGGTCTGTGATAAATGATGTCAGCTGTATGTTTAAGGCCTAAAAACTGAATCCAATTTTTTTAATCTCTTGTGCAGTAGTCTGACTGCAAAGGGTGCTAAAAACAGAATAGCCACATTTCAACTGTATGTGTCAGAACCAAGGCCATGAAAAATTTCAGTACCTTTGAACTTTTCTGACTTAATTAATTGAAATTGGTGAACCTGATGTCCCTAGTCCTTTTTGTTGGTAGTTGGTGTTTAAATGTATAGATGTCTTCAGGTGCCTTGTCCTACTTTCCAGTTATGACATACTTTTTCCTTAGTCAGAAGTATAACAGATAAAGATTTCCCATTTGAAATCAAAGAAAGGGATATGTTTTTAGAGAATGATTTGCCGTAGTATTAGATATATTTCCATGCAAGTTCAGGAAGTGGACTTGCCACTGGTAAGTGGCAGTGCTGGAAGGAAATGAAAGTGCATATGCATCTAAAGGGGATAAAAGAAAAATAAAATTTCTTTGAGCATTATTACTATTTTTGATTCATTATGTTCACTGCTTAGTGGTCAACTACTCCAGATTTCAAATACAAATCTTAAATGAAGATCACTTACAACCTACAAATGAATACTGGGTTTAAGAGAAGTTCTGCAAAATATGAGAAATAAACTATCTTGTAACCAGAATGAACCTTAAATGAACCTTCATTAAGAATATTAAACCAGCTCCTAATAGACACAGGTATTGATCTAATTAGCAGGAAGTGCATAGCTGAACAAAAAGGTCTGATAGAATAAATCTCTTCATGTTGACACCATGTTGGCACAGAATTTGGGCAATAAGAAAACTCTCAGTATCAGTATCTCTCATCTGTTCTTCCCACCCCCTTCCCCTAATACTCTCATTTATAATCAAGTCACCTGAAGAAGCTTTTCAGCATGCACATGGTAACACTGTGCTTTCATTGCAGAGTAATTTAGCAGGAAAAAAAAAGAAGAAAGAGACTTAAAGCTTTAGGTTGCCTTATGTTTTGAAAACAAGAAATACAATGTTGTGAGAGAAGATGCACATAAAACACATTTTTCTATGTACTCTAAGTATTAAGAAAAGAATGTAGATTTTTTTTCCTCAGTATAAAGCAGAGCAAAGCTCTACATTTGGATGTAGTGAAACTACACTGCTAAAGTGAGCTTTTGACTAAACCTCTTGGTCATCTCTCAGACATTATGCATTTTATTAATCTATCAGCCATTGTAAGGACTGAAAGATCATAATATTCTAATTTTACTAGTAAACTCCTATTTATATTGATTGGTGACTTCTTTTATTCTTACAAGGTAGACAATTACTAATATTATGTTTTTAAACTACTGCTTTTGTAATAATAAGAAGGTGAAATATGATTTTACTGGTTTTCTTTTTGGACTCTCACATTCCTATTTATTTCTCCCATTTCATATTCAATTTCAAAAGAGCATTTTGTGTTAAAAATGGGAGATACTTATTTATAAAGTTTATCTGATAGAGTTGTAAGGAAGAAGTAGGTACTGGCACTGCAAAGCACATACCTTTTCTATACACACCTGTCCATACACACACATGCATGTACAGTGTGGAATACAGGAGAGACAGACACATAAGTTGTTTTTTTTTTGGAGTATATACTAAACTCTGGAACTTGGGTGAAAATAAGATCCAAAGGTGATACACAAAAATAATTCTAAAGTCCTATAAAATGCTATCAAAGGGTTTGGGAATCATGACTTACAAGAGAAAGCAATTGTCGTGTTTGCCCCAAATGTTTGCTCAGAAAAATGTATTATGAAAATCTCGAAACTTAATCAACAGGAACATACAGGACACATCCCCACTTTTTTATACTCAAATCTTTGTTTGAACTCACAAAAAGCAAGTATAAAACACTGAGAAAGTGTATGATAATGAGCATATCTTGTTCTGTCAAACCACCTACATTTCTGATTATTTCTACCGAAAAGTTTCAAACATTGTAACTGCATGTTCCAATTAGATAGCATACTTGCGCATGAATTATTTTTAACTTTGACTCCAGAATTAATTGTAAGAAAAAGTCACATAGCAATTTACAGGAAAGGCTTTAGAATTAATTTAAAAGAAAAAACAAAACAAAACATAGAGATACTTGTTTGTTTTCTATGTTATAGTCCCAAGACTATGTTTTCTCTGAGAAACATTTTATATTTTTATTTTGCCACCCCTTTTTCAGCTTTTTGTAGGTATTTTTATAGGCCTCAAAGCTACATATTCTCAATGTTACTGGAATTCTTATCCAGATGTGGGTGATCTGCAGTGTAGGTGTTGGTCTTCACAAAACAGTTGTATTTTTGTTACAATTTATAATAAGCTTTAATTGCCCAGCTTATGTCTTTACTTCCTAGAGTTTATTTAGATCCTACTTCCAAAAGAATAATTCCATTCACAATAAGGTAATTCCAGCCTTCAGTGAATATTTTATCACTTCAGTTTCTACCAAGGAAAGAGAAAGCTACAAGGTTTTATTTGTATGCATACTTTTGGTCATTCTAGCATTTCACTTTGCTGATGTATAATAGTCATAATAATTACGATAGCACATTTGCAATCATTTTAATTTATTCATAGCTAGACATTACTATCCTCAAAGAAAACTTTCATGTCTAATGAACACAGCTTGTTTACTCCCCTTTAGCAAACCTCATTTCGATCTCATTGGAAAGTTAAGAAAGTTCTTTCCATTATTTTAGGGAAAATGGGAAAACATTTCTAAAATAACTATTAGTAGCAGAATTCACTTCTAATACTGTTGATTCTTCTGTCTTCTGTACATTTCAGAATAAATAGTATCACAATTATAAAAATAGTATCACAATAATAAAACAATGTATAACATTAATGCATAAAATTGAAGGATGATTCATTAACATGATTTAAGCCTAGAGTACAAAAAATACTAGCTTCATGTGTCTGTATATATAATCTGTAGCTGTTTCATTTATAAATGAAACAAAGAGATTTTCTCTTCATATGTGAAAATTTTCACCAAGTCTATTACTGTCTAATGATGGTTTCAACTAAAATATTGTTGCATAATTCTACTCTTATTTTTGTCAGATGAGGCAGTGGCCAACTTTTTTATCTTCTTGATGTGAGGTGTGTGTGAGGTATTTTTGTAATTTATTATACTGAGATAAAATATTAAATATCTATAATACAGCTTGTAGCTCATTAAGGTAGTATATGTAATCTTACATTATATCTGTGTGTCTGTGTTTTGTAAGTAAAGCAATTCCATCTCCTCTGTAAACCTTGATGTTTTAAAGAGCATTGCTCCTTCCAGGAGTAAGCACACAAATATAACCAATATAAAAGTATAATTTAAGATATCATTAACTGGGTGAGGTATCACTAATTGTGTACTTAAGACCATATGCCACAAAAAAACTGTCAGTAAAGGATTCTCTTGTCTTCATAGCCATCCAAGAATACTGAGAAGCATGCAACATTATTCCCAAGGGTTTTTTTCCCTGAACTGTTGAAGTTGTTTTGAGTCACCGACCTTGGTGATGCTGTATCAGTGCAAATGCTGTAAATTGATCAGTTATTTTTGCTGTATGTTGAAAAAAATGTAGCGGATCTTCTGTTTGATTCATAATTCACATAATTTGTGAAAGGAAGGTTGTCAAGATTCAAATTTCTCCTCTGATTCTGATGGAGGTAGTGACCTTGGATAGGCTTTGAAGGTTACTCAATTTCTAAGTGATTAGAAATTTCCTAAGTAGAAAATATGGGAGAGGGAACCTTTCAGTATCTCATTCAGAGGGATGTTAGTTAGTAGGACCTCTGATATCTGTAGCTTAAATGATGAGTAGGTTCTTTTTGCAGCTCACCTTGTAGGTATTTACATTATAAGCACAGCCTGGCACTTAAAACCACCTCTTCCTCCACATTAGAATCAAAAAAATCTAGGATAATTTCGGCCAGAAGGGGACTTTGACTGAGACACTATTCAAAGCAGGGCCAATGGCAATATTTGGTCAAGTAGCTCAAGGTGTTTCCCAGAAAGTTTGAGTAGATCCAAGAATGGATGTGGCAAGGCCTCTCAGATACCCTTTTCTTTTCATGCCTAAGAACTTTTATGGATATGTTTTGTTTCCTTTTTTCTAGTCATATTTTCCTGTGGTCTTGAGCTACAGAAATTGGACTTCTGAATATTACTCTGAATTTTTTTTTTGCTGAATTCTAAGTAAAGGCGATGAGACTTGCTTTTCAAATATCATAAAACTCAGACTGTTTTTTTATTTCAAGCAGTATTCTTGCAGTATTTGCTTCTCAGATATTATCCTGTACTTTCTAGATGTTTTTTGACATTTTTGATTGAAACTAAAATATATTCCCTATTATTTTGGGCTGTTCTTGATAATCTTGTTCCTTCAAATTGTAGCTATGAGACTCTTCACCCTTCATGTAATGAAACAGTGGCAGTAAATGTATAAGGGAAAAATATAATATATTAAAAAAATCACACATAATTGTTACATTATTGCAGTCTATTCTATTAATTGTTGTCTATAGATAGTAACCTGTACATCAGACAGAAATAAGTTCTGAGAGAAATAATGGAGAGCTATATCTAATTGTGAAAGATACAATTCATGCACAGGAAAATTAAGAAGAATCAATGTGAATGTTCTGTTTATGATCCAGGAAGACATTCGTATTTCTTGTTTGTTTTTTTACTGTTTTGTTTCCTTATCAGAAATATTTTTGACTAAGGCTGAACCTTAAAAGGGTTTTAAATTGGCATAAGCAATAGTTTGTCGATCTAGGCTATTTCTGTAACACTGACACTTATTATCTTAGAAACTGATTTTCCACTATTTTTGGTAACTCTGTGACATTCAAATTAGAATCAATGGGTCCTGAGTTTTCCATAACATCTGAGGTGGAACAGACAAGAATATTCCTAGGCAGAGGAGATAAACCAGCTTTTTAGAAGATGCTACCCAGACCAATTTGTCTTGTCACAAGAGCAGTGCCCGGATGACTAAAAAAACACCGAGCTTTAAAAATAATAGAGATTCAACTATGTTGCCAAAGAAAGCCAGAGACACTCTGAGAGATTAAAGTAAAATGTGATTTTTTCCTTCATCTGAATTTGTAACATTTCAGTCATCTAATTTCCACCATGCACAGCACATTAACCACTGAGGTAAAGATTATACAGCACAATATTACATGGTCTCCCTAATGTTCTGAATCCCTCTTATTGGAGAAAACAAGGATTTAGACTACAGCTCATGCAAGTCAATCCAAGGGCATGCTAAGGAATGTGTTGTATTGGTTTAAGAACTACATTGATTCTCTCCAAACACATTATAAAAGTATATGTTCTATTGTCCTCATGAAAACACCAGCATTTTTGAAAAATCATTTTTTTATTTTTAGAATCCATGCATAATTAACTGTAAATACTAGAAACAGAAATACTTTTCTAGGAAAATTAAAGAAGGAAAAAAAAGAAATTAAGAGCTCTGATCAGAGTATCAAATTGCCCTGCAGGTATGAAGCCTCTGTTCTAGTCTAACACAAGTAAAACCTAAGTACAAGATTAAGTTGTACAAAAATGAAGTTTATTTACAGTCCTCAGTGATTAAACTGTACTGTGTTGAAACTCTACAAAAGTGACTGACGAGGCAAGTATCTACAATAAAAAATTAAAGGAATTTTACCAACCTGACATTCCTACTGCCTATACTTCTTATCAATAATAGATGAGTTAATAAAATACTTTCTAGTGCTCAGATTGCAGTTGTAGAATTCTCTGGATGAGAAGTTTCTTCAACAGTTTTTACTACCTTGACCCTACCTGCCTCTTGACCTCTTTGAAGAGAGGAAATCCATGCAAAGTTAGATGTTTCTGATGGGTTAGTTTCTCTATAAAAAGCAAAATGTGAGTTCATTAATTTTGTGACAGCAATTTCAATATGGTTTCTCTGTCTAGGCTGAAAATTAACATCAGCTGTCCTTCAAACACCTGAATTGCCGCTGAAACTGTGCATTTTAATTCATTACAGATTGCACAGGAGTCCTTTAAACTCTTCCTGCTCTCCTTAGCTCGCCATTGGTCTCAGTATCAGACACCCCCTGAAACACCTGGTGTAATTTGATGAACTGGAGGAACTTTGTCCTTTTGTCTACATGAAATTGGATTGCCTGTATGAGATATCATATGACAACAAGATATTTGATGTCTTAGATATTTTTTATATGCAGCCCTCCACCATGGGTAACAGCTCATATTAGACCAAGTTGCTTAAAGCCCTGTCCAACCTGACACTTCCAATGAGAAATCCACAACTTCTCTGGACAGTTCCTTGACTTCCTTCTCAAAAATAATACACCTTTAAGCAAAGATTTTAATGGAACTGAGAAATGTAAATGAAGAACATAAGCATAGCTATGCCATGTCCTATGGATCATTTCCTCAAATTCCTTTGGAGAAGAATAACTTTTGATCTGGAAGGAGAAGAGGACTTGTGTGTGCATTCGTATTGCATGGGAGTCTTATCAGATCTGTTTTGAGAAATGGGAAAAATATGACATGTTCATTTTCTCCAAAGAACTAAAATGGGAGAAGTGTCAGTATTTTTATTAGTCTAGTTTGGTTTGAAATAGAAGAGGAAGGGAGAAAAGGGTTTTGTTCCTTTGTTTTTGCAAGGAAAAGTCAGAACTGAGCACCTCTGGGATAGTGAGGGTTCTGCATACTCATCCTTTGCTTTTCTTGTCCAGCTAATGTTTGCTGCTTTCCATCCAGACACCTTTAGGGATGAAAATCTTCCAAATCAGGTTTATGCAGATGCATTTCATTAGTTTTGGTCAATGGCTCACATACTTTTATTTTACATTATGTTTCAAAGTAATTATTTTAAAACTTATGGGAAATAACTTCAGATGTTATCACTGTGTATATTGAAATCAGAAGGATTTTTAAAATTATTATTTTTATTTTTTAATATCCCTCATAGTAGCATTTGACTATTGTGAAAAAATTCAACAGATTTTTTTCAACTCTTATCTACAGGTAGAACCTGATAGCAAGTATTAGACTGTCAGCACATCTCTAAATTTACTTTGATGCAGGCTGGCAGAAGCAATAGGTACAGCAAAACTAATCTTTCCAATAACATATGTCTCCTAGAAAGAGACAGGACTGTATGTATTAAAAATAGCTCGACTGCAGGAAAAAATATATTGACTAGGATTTTCTTATCTGATACACACTTTTATGTACTGGCAGCCTACCTTCTTTCTCTCTTCTCTTCTCCCATGAGGAATAAAAAAAGGCCTGTGCTCCTAGTAGATCTCCTTTTATATTTTATTAATAGTATAAGTACAATATTTTGAAAAGGGAAAGAAATATTTTTTCTTCCCTATTCTAGTTTTTGAGATCCAAAACTAGAGCTATACTTAATTTTGAAACAATCACACTTCATTTCCTCCTTACTGTTAGCTAGTATTTACCTCCAGAGTAATATGGTGAATAGCTCTTAGAACAAATATTTGACTTACTGAGCATTCCTTTTAATAATCTTATTAAATATGTAGTTTAGCTTCCAGTTATTGTCTTATCCAATTATTTTTTCTCATTTCTTAATATGTATAAAGATCTATTTGTGATTATATTTTTAAATAGGAAAATTATTCTTATATATAGAACAGGAATTTCCTGGATCAGGGGTTTTATTTTAATATGAAATTAGACTTGACTAAAATGGAATTATAAATAAAAGATTGATTGCAATGTAATTATGGAGACAAGTGAAATTTTGGGTTCTTAGGAGGACAAAACATTACTATTTAGGAGTCATCCATTCAATTATATTGTTGAGTTGCAGAGATCTATACTGTAAGCAGAATGTTCTTGTATGAATATTTCATGTTCAAATACAGATCTTCCAGATTTCCATACCACCCACATCCTGAGCTGTCTGAGTAGGAAGGCATCTGTCTCCTTGTGATAGTACTTCTCATGTACCTGTGTTTCCTCTTAGCTATTGAAGATCTGGAACTCACCCATAGAAGGCAGACAGCTGTTTTCCTGCCCCTGCAACTCTGCCTGTGCTTCCTCCAAAGTTCAGCAAGCCTGGTTGTATTCCTTTATTTGTCAAATGGCTCTTGCCTCCTCTGGTTATACCCTCAGCTGAGATTCCCATTTCCATCAAAGCAGAAAACATATTAAGTACTTCAAACTGGCACTTACTCCTTAAAAATTGCTTCCAGATTTTGTTTAATTCCTTTTGTGCTTTTGCATCTATTATATATGCTGTCAATGTTGTTGCTGGTGCAGTTGCTGCTGATTCTGCTTTTTTTTTTCCTCTCTGAAGCAATGTAACAAACTTTAGCAATGACAGGCTACTCCAATTCAGTGACCGCATTAATTCCACTTCTAAAAATGTCTGTGAAGTAGCAAAATATTATTCACAAGTGTAGAGACAAGCAAAGAGAGATAAAGTGGCTTGTCGTAACATTTGAAGCAGGAAAGAAACAAGCTCCTGTAATATGTTTCTTGCTTTGTGTGGATGGTTTGTAAGCTCAGCTGTCCCTCTTGATCCTGAAGAATTATTCCTATTTTAAAGCAAGTGTCTGTCAGACATAGACACCTTCTATGGTTTAACTCCTTTGTAAGGTAAAAATTAAGAGAAAAGATTGTCTCTCCATTCATGGTTATTCCAAAGTAGATTGCATCTGCAAACTAGAAAACAATCTTGGAGAAAATATTGTCTCAGAGTTCAATAAAAATGTGCATTTTTCCCCTCTCATCTCTGCACCAGTATGTCAAAAGATTAGATAAAAGTATGTTAGAGCATTATGTATACTTCAGGGTGAGACTAATTGAAAGATGAGAATAAAAGCCAACACAGATCTCAGTACCTAGGTCATGAGTATAATTTTCTTAAAACTTCACCTATTTTTTATAGCCAGTGGAAGCATCAGTGCAAGTGGTATTCCAGGCTTGCACGTACTTCTGATGATCGTGACTGAGAAACTTCCCCTGTAACTGAGGCAATGCTTCACTGGGATATCAGGAGCAGGATCAGATGTTCCTGACATAGGATATATAGGCAGTACACACAGCCACTGCACAGTGTGCAATGCTCTGAAACTTCTCATCTAGTTAGTGGTAGACCTTGTTAGAGTTAGAGAGCAGACCCTAAAAACCTGAGGTTATCAGAGGAATCAAGTCTACTCAAATGCTTTCCTTCTCTAATTTACTCTTAACTGAGATAGTGCTAAGGTATCTTCCACTGGAAGTAGATGGGGATTACAGGAATTGTCACTCTCTCGTCTGTCTTCATTTAGACATCCTCTGAGACTGAAACAGGCATTTTGTTCACTTCGTTTTCATACTAACTTAGCAGCTGGAGCAGAATAACCTGGCGTGGGGACTTGAACTCTGAATGCTTCATAGCCCAGAGCAAACTGAATCCAAATTGCAAGGGAATACCAAGGAGTGTTCTGGTTAAAAGCATTTCTGTCATATTGCTGAGGCAGGCAAACAAATTTATAGGTGAGGAGTAGAACAAGCAATTTCAATCCTGATTCTCACCTAACTCAGCTGGAAAGAGAACAAGTATCTGTACTACTTTTAGAAGGGTTTGTTTTTCTGTGTAGTTGTTTAGCTAACTTCAATGGTAGTGTAATGCAGAGTTTCCCAGAAAGCTGAGTCCAAAGCCTCAAGTTTGCCCTTCTGTTAGCTGAGTATAAAAAAACCCCTCAAGAGCACACAGCCCTGCCTTGCCCTTGTGTGCCCCTTTGCTAACACATTTTTGACAGCAGGGAGCAGCCACCATCAGGGCCCCACCAACACCTGACCTCAAGCATGATGGAGGGATACAAGGAGCTGATCCTGAACATGCTGGCCAATATTCATGAGAGGGTTTCAAATTGAAACTGGGCTCTGGCAATGATCAACACATGGTTGACTTTCATGATTGTCATAAAATCACCTGGTAATTTTTGAGGCTTATGTGACCTGCCCTCAGTAACATCCTGACTTAAATCTGAGCCCTCAAGAGATAGAGCCTCAGTAGTCACTGGCCATCACGGTGTCTCAGCTGTGGGACCATCAGGCTGGGTAAATGCAGAATTGCTGTGATACTGTGATCATCATCAGCCTGCTGTGTTTTGCCACATAAGAACCTGTTCCAATGATATTTTCAGTCCTGGCAGCTGTGCAATACTGAGTGCAAAGCTCTGAGAGATGCCCCAGGTCAATGTTGAGGGACATAGGGAAGCATCAGCAGCTGGCCAACTGTCCTGGTTTCAGCTGAGATGGAGTTAATTTCTTCTCAGTAGCTGTTATGATGCTGTGTTTCGGATTCAGAATGAGAAGAGTGTTGATAACACACTGATCTTTTGGTTTTTTGCTAAGTAGTGTTTATCCTAGGTCAAGGACATTTTTTTTTCCTTGTCCCATTATTCACCAGTGAGGAGGTACACAAAAGAGACTGGGAGCATAGCTGGGATAGGTGACCCAAACTGACCAAAGGGATATTCCACACTGGAGAATCTCATGCCCAGTATATTAACTGAGGAGTATTTCCTGGAAGGATGGTCAATCTGGATTCTGGAAGGGGGGTCTCATATTGGGGGGGTCTCACATATCTCATACAGATACTGTATTGAGCATCACTTGGATTTTTCCCCTTTATATTATCATTATTATAATTATTATGAGCCATTATTATTTCATTTTCAATTATTAAACTGTTCTTATCTCTGTTCTTTACTTTGGTTCTCCTCCCCATTCCACCAGGATGGGGGGGAAGGAATAAAGGGCAATTGAGCAAGTGGTTGCATGGTGTTTCGTCTCCAGCTGGGCATAAAACCATGACACCAGTGATAATTCACTGTTCCTCAACTGTGTGCTGAAGATGCCAGAACTCACTAAATCACTCACTAAATCATAATCAGAAATCATGTCCCAGATTCATTGGAGAAGGAATACAGTCAGCTGAAGAGTACAGGGTGGATCATTGTGTTTGCAACAAATGTGTGTTTTAGAAAATATGAGGACTAGACAGACATGAGGAGTTTTTCTACACAAATTGTCCTAGGAATGCTGTTTGTTAGTGTACAGCACATAAAATTCAGTATAGATAAGTCCCTTATCTTCTGAACACTGTATTTTAGGATAAAGTTCGATGATTGTGCCAAAAACTACCTCAGCACTGTTCATTTAGAGTTTGGAATGAAGCAGAATTCAGTGGTCTGAACACGAGGGCTGGATAGGCAAGTTACTTAGCTTGGATCTTTTTACTTGCTTCTCTGAGAGAATTGTGGAATGAGCTCCCAAATTCAGTGAATATCTAGATTTTATAAACTAATGTTTGTAACTGAGTTTGTAAAATTTTGTCTATTTTGAATATATTTTCTGTTAATTATTTTATGTAAAAGACAATACAGATTTGATAGCATGAAAATACTTTTAAGTAAAAAGGAATTTTCCCTTCAGCTAGATGAAAAAAATATTTATTTTTGTAGAGAGCCTATATATTTCATTGCTTTGTTATTTTCTCTGTTAAAGTACTACCTTCTATATATAGGTGGTAACCACTGTATTTGGCAATCCAGCAGAGATATTATGTCACCTTTCTCACTCAGTTGTTCCTCATAAACCTGTGGCAGTAAAACTGTATACAGCATTGAGGCATGTTTAGAAAATCACGTAATGGAGTAAGGAAAATTCCTTTATATTCAAGTATCTGTTTTTTTCAAATCAGTTATTGTGATACTCAAACATTCTAATCTCATACATTCCCAGTAAGTAAGTTGTTTCCTCAGAAGGCAAATACTTGTGTTTGGACAAAGCCCTTCTGACCTCATTACTTAGGCTGCACTGAAAAACCCAGTTCTCCTTCTCCTCTCTCCCTCCCCTCCCTTCAGGAGGCTTTAGAGCATGTAAAAGGAACACTTTTATGGATGTTTTTTGGCTCAATCGATGCAGCAATATATTATTAGCTTAGTGGTAACTCTCTCAAAATTTTATGAGGCTTCACAGAGTAGTTGAAATGAACATAAGTTTTATGTTCCATACCTAACAGATCATGCAAGTTTCTGTCATTATCAGTTAGGATATGCTTGATCAAGTTCTGACAGTTGACAAACGATGAGGTGTTTTTCCTTCACTGTGATGCATCTGAAAGTCAATAGATTATTAAGGGGACTGGTTCCCATTTTAAAAATACAGAGTGATTATTGTTACCAAAGCTACATATATTTAAATAGTAGGAAAAAAATTGTAGCAATTCAGAAAGATATTCAAAAACCAAGTCACCTGATGGAAGAAAACATCTTTAGTGCATTTGGTTCTCACACCTGGCAGGTATTGTGCCTTCAAAGGTAAATTTTGCATCTTCCTACCCATTTTGACTAACATTTTAAAACCTGAAGGCACTAAAGTATGTTTTCAATAAACATACTCATCAACTTTCCTTTGATTTTATTTTTCTTAGAACTTCTATCCTCAAAAGAGGCAGAGTGGTATTACTGGATCAGAGGAAGAAGAACCTTGAACCTAGTAAGTGAGCTTAGACTAGATTTTTCCAGAGGGAAATCTATGCAAATAAAATAGGTCATGGTGAAATTATTTTGTTTATCAGAGATCAGTGTGTTTATTTTTACTTCATGAAAATGTTTTTGATTTTTTGATACCTTACATTGGCATTGTTTTTTGGGGTGGTAGCTAGCTAGGGAATGAGCTAATCCAGCCCAAGCCAGGTGAGTTGCAAGCTTTAGCAAACTGCACTTCTGTACATCCATCCTGCTTTGTGGGATTCTGACAGGACAGAATGGTTTATTTGTTTCATCTGTTCTAGAAGATGAAATAGTTCTCTTTTTTAATAGAAATCAGGAAAGGGACACATTGGGAATATTAGGTCATAAGCCACTATTTGCATACTAAGATCTTAATTATAGGTAAGTGCAAATTTCAAAAGGGATGTTAATTTCAATTATATGCTCCACTTGGTCCACTTAAGAGCCCATTACTTTGTTCACTCAGTTATCCCCATCATGAGGATAAAATTAGGTTGTCCTGTGTTGAAGAAACAAGTGTACTGGAGTAGTTTGCTGTGAGGCAATGGGGGAGACTCACAGCCTCTTTTATCATGGAGAGTGTAATAGTGGCAGCACTTTGTTCTGTGTTGAAAGAGGAAGTGCCCAAGATGAAACATGAAAAACTGCTCTGTGATCTCAGACCCTTTTTACACTGAACCACTGGTTTCCACTAGGTGAGTGTACACTAAGGTGTGACTTGCTCACAGTACAGGAACTGTACAAGACAGAATTTATTAACTGAGACCAAATTTTTCCTTGTTGCCTATTTTTATCTGCCTATGGTTAGTAAAATGCAGTTTAAAAAACTCCCTTTTTAATTTCCCTGGGGTTTAAATGCATAATAATGTAATATGAATTAATGTATTTAGATTAGGTTGATTGAAGGTAGAATTATTATATTTTTTTTAGTCTAGAGCTATGTTTATACTAAACTTCAGCATAAATGACCTTCCCAAATGTATTCAACATCTGAAGGACTGAAAACAAAATTAATTTTGTTTTCAGTATCTGACTACTTGCATGTCAGTGGCAAACATACCTAAGGCAAATTTATTGTGAAAAAGGAAACCCTTATGCCCTTCAGACAAGGTACCCTCCACCACATGCATTTACATGAAGCAAAGCATCCCATGGGGCTTAGGAAACAGCCAAGGTAATAATCTTAGTTGTCCTGACCAATATACTATTTCTGAATAAAATAGGAGCAAGTAGATGAGATCTTTTAGTGAATAATATGACCTCCTTTGTTTGCCTACATAAGGAATTGGCAAGACATATTTAACTTGGTGAAGCACATGGCAATAATGCAGTAAGCCCAATGTAAGAAAGTTTTTTTTGAGATTATATATTTCCTGAGCATTTTAATCAAGTCTGCAAAATAAAACAATCCTAAGAATTCATTCATAACTTGGTGTTATTTTTCCTTGCTAATATTTTAACAAATATGATTATGGTGTAATGAATTATGACTTTAAGAGGATCATATTTACAATTTTACACATAAAGGATAATATCATCTCCCTGATAAGCAGTTAAATAGATAGCTTTCTTATTAATAGCACAATGATACAATCAAATGATGGGTAATTTCTATTACCCTTACAAATAGATAAGTATATAGATGTGAAAGAAGCATTGATGTGGAAAATGTTAAAATAACAAATCTTATTAGATGAAAGAATTTAGAAATAACTTGTCAAGAGGGTAATGACCTCAATTAAATTTTATGTGCAATTATAATTGGCATTTTTAATAAAGGAATGCCATTGCAAATTGCATATTTGATATAATATTACAGGGCATCTTAATTCCTCACAGTTGCATTTATATTAAATAAAAATCTTTGAGATAATCCAGGAAGATTTATAATTTAGAGTTTTGATAATCTGCTCAGATAATAGGTTTCAAATAGTTTCAATACAAACAAGAAGTGGGAATGTTATCTGATAGTGATCCTTTTTTCTTTTTACCTAAAAGATGCTGCTATTCAACAGCTTTTGTTGATGTGGTGGGTATTGCTAGATGTAGTCAAGGTTGCAGCATCTTCAAGATGTAGTAAAATGAAATCTTTTATTATTAATACATCTAATTTGAGTCAAGAAAATTCACTGTGTGCAGAACTATCTATATCTATGTAATTTCCAGAGAAAGTTCTCAAAATGACCCCATTTTCATCATTTGTGCATGTAGCTATAAGGAAAGTACAATGCCTTAAATTATCATTCTGGTCATGTCCTAGTTTCTAACTCCCAAACTAATACCAAAATAGTAACTTCAAAGTAGTTGTGCAAATATAATCAATGAGTGTCTTGGTTAGGAGGAGGGGCTGCCTGTGGAGTCTTTCCTCCAAAACACTACTCAGTATAAGCTTCTTACTGATTTCTATTGTCAAGTAGTTTTGTTAATATTCAACTTCGATAGACTTAATAATACTGGAATTATGCAGGTTTTGGATCTGGGAGAATATTACAAAGAGGAGAGTCATCTTAAACATTCTCTCAATGTTTCTTGTTTCTCCTTTGCTTACATAAAATGGTAGGAGAAGAGTTGCAGTTGTAAATGTAATAGTTAAAAGGAATGAGTTTAATTGGTGCAAGACAAAGCAACTAATAAGAAGTATTGGCTTGGGGATGACATAGAAAAAATAAGCTATAATAGTTGTTAGGAAAGTACTTAATAGAAATTCTAAGCAAAAATAAATGGTGTCTATAGCATTTGCAAATAAGCAGCTGGTACCATTCACAGTCTACCCCAAAAACCTTCTGTTAATCTGGCACATCTTTAAAATGAAACACTGTGCATAATTTTTCATGGTTCAAATACTGCAGACTTTTCTTCAGGCACACCAAGAAAAGCCACTATCACAAGTGACCTGTGTAATTGAATGTGAGTTATTTTAGAAACAGATTTCCACAGAGGGAAGGAGAGCTGTGGCCATGGGGAATCCTCAGCATTTACTTTTTAAATTCTGAGTTGATACATGAATGTAAAAAGAGATAAACTGATATTGTTGAAAAAGAAATGGCTATTCTTTAATGAAAAGTGTATCATTTGCATACTGTGATATGTACGTAGAGATGTTTGTAGATATGCTTGGGATTTACTGTAAGCCAAGGACTAGATGCTGATGTAGTATTGAAGATGAAATGTTTTATGGATGAAGAGCAGAATACTGCTCCATCAAAGCACATTTCAACAGAAAACTCTAGGGAAGGGCTGCAGTAACAACTTCACAGATTAGGTGAAATTTGGACAGTTAAGACCAAAAGCAACCCATAAATCCTGTGTCTCATCTAACTTTGGAGTAGCCTAAATTGATATTATATCCACATTTTTGGACTACAGTTTTTAATTCACCTAAACTGAAGATCCTTTCAATCCTTGAGGCTAATGCTTAGTTCTCATACAACATACTTGGCATCCAGTATGACGTTGAGAGTTACCTGGCTCTAGAGTGACCTTCTAAATGAGATAAAGTCATGAAAGCCAGTTCTAACAAGGATAAAACTTATATCAGCTGGTCTTGCAGCTGAGTATTCACTTGGTGTACCTTTTTTCATAAATAGTAGTTATATTAAATTCCTTTACAGAAAGAAGTAATCACATTTCTCAAGGTATTAGGTTGTGTTTGCAATCCAGGGATCTAAACTGATGACCACAGTTCACTGGAAATGTATTCTTACCATATTACAAGGACAGTTTTGTTGTTTTTTTTCAAAATTGTCTCTAGAGTCCAATTTGAAGTTTTCATGTATTAAATATAACATTTGAAACGAAATATACACTTTTTGCAGACCACATTTTTGACAGGTGTTTTTTTTTTGCTGCATAAACTTCGCCGAACTTGTCTGAAGCAAGCAATCTGTAGAAATCTGTGTTTCTGGAGACAAGGGGTGCGTGAAGTTGCAGGAAACTTATATTTGTAAGACACTTTGAAAGCTGTTCTGTTGCTCAGGGAAACTTTTCTCTGAGCAACAGAAAACACTTTGTTTTGTGCAAACACAGAACACTAAACTACTGAGCAGTACCCTGTAAGCTAATATATTTTGCTGTTAATTCAAAAGTATACTTCATTTTATCATCATTTTTTCAAATTTAAAATATCTTACTGAAATATTTACTGAATTATTAATTTTTAAAATTATTTTTATCCAGTACATAACTAGACAGATGATCACTAAAAGGTATGTACTTTATCCCTGTCATTCAATGCTTGTCTACTTGATTTATTGTATTATAATATTCATTATTGCATAACATGGGAAATAGTGGCAATATTCTAAGTTACCTTTGGAAAATTAGTTCTCCTCCTATATCAACCCTTTTTGTAGCTTAGTGCATTACTATTATGTTTTTAAAATATTTTAAATATTATTTGGAATATGAAGGCTATCATAAAAGCTATCTTACAGTCTCATGACATACCTGTGATGATGGACTCATGATCAAGTTCCCACATTGGAAGAACCAAGGGATGGAACCTTTTGGAAGGTACCATTATTTGCTGTCACTACAGTCTGCATTTGTGGGGTGTTTTTCAATGAAGCCACCACTTTCTGCTAGTCCAGTAAAAGACTCTTCTGATGTTTTTAGTGCTTAAAGCAATACATGCTGCTGTGACAATTTTGGCTGCCCAACAAAATCCTGACAGATGTTACTATAACTGGGAACTTGTGGAAGATAATTTAGAGTCATCTAACTGCCAAAAAAAGCATTTCAAGCTGAGAAAAGACCAAAAATCAGGGGATGGAATTGTAAATCAAGGAATCTCTTATTATCTCATGTTGATCACCAGATTTCGGTTATAATGTAAAAAATTGCTGGGGGAGGTAAAGTCTTTTTATGCAAGAACAGTAACATACTTGCCCCTCTGTTTGCATGAAATTAATCTGATTTCCAAGTGACCGAAGTATAGGAACATTGGGTAGGTACTGTGTTTTATCTCTTAGAACAACACTGTAGCAATGATAGTACTATACTTCTAAAAGAAATATAATTATTTCATAATAAATAAACTTTTCTTTCCCACACAGATAAAAAGCCCTAATCTCTTGGCCTTTTCTATAGTATCTGCAATAGAACTGAAGTAACTTGTAAACTATTGATTATTTCATGTCACTGGAGTGTGGATTTTAATTACAGGATTTTTATTTTAAAATATTTGTTCAACCAAAAGAGTGCATGATGCTGCCATACCTGTGATTTATTTGCAATACCACCTCACTTAAATACCTTAAGAAAGAATGGTTGCCATGATACACTTACACTCCTAAAACATAATATGGCAGCCCCAACCTGGAAGTCAAAACAGAAGCCTTTGAGATAGTGTGCTAAAAGTCAAGTCACTAGCAAATATGCAGTACCACAACATTGATGTGCTCCACTGAGAGTTTGGCTGAAATCTATGGATTCATTACAGTATTCAGTACTATTTCAGTTTTTTCTTTTTCTGTTCTTTCCAGTAACATGCTTACATGTTTAAAAGTTATACTTGGGGCTTTCTTATTTAATTTTTTCCTGTTCCATGGTATTCTTTTTTTTTTTTTTTTTTTTTGCTTTGCAAAGAAACCATGCTAGCAGGATATACCCATTATCTAGACAGGACTAACAAACCTGTAGGATAAGCATCAATATGCTCAGCAACTCCCAATGTGAGACTTATGGTTGCCTTTCTTACCATCTGTGACTGTTTTCGGTGGTCTTTGACCAAGTTCTTCTGCTTAACTAAGTAATTTTCTCAGATGAGGCTATACAGCTGGGCTCTGTCAAAAAGGCTTTGTATCAGAAAGTGGAACCTCTTGGAGGAGAGTTGGCATTAAACTTGTGAATGAACAGTAGTTTGGAGGGGGTACAAATGGAAATGCTGCTGAAAGTAAGAAACAGAGTAGTATCTGAGGATGACTTTAATAAAGCCATTATGTGAGCTCCACCCAATGCTCAGGTGTAATTGAGTGCACAACAAAAAAAAATATTTATAAGTCCCTTTGGATTTTGCTAACAAAAATATGGAGAGGATAGAGACCATATAAGGAACTTCAGGTACTTAATTCTGTAAAAGTAAATAATAAGTTTAGCTACATAGGGGAGTAAGACAGAGAAATGCTTTCTCTTATGCTTTATAAAAAAGGAACAGGAAATGTTCACCATAGGGAAAAATCACAAGCTCTACCTTTTATTGTTATATCTTATGGTGTTTAGACTTGAAGAAACTCATCTTAGATTTATACTAAGTCAAGGAAAACCCCTAATGGGGTTTTTTCATACTGGGATTTTGCTTTATCTTCTAGAAAATACTACTGAGTATTTTTTAAAAAAATCTTTTTTTTATTACTTTGCTTTTTATAATCTTAACCAGTATATATTTCATTTATTCATTCATCACAGCGAAATGCTATCTTCATGAATCACCTCTGGTGTGAATGATCACTTTTTTTGTAGGTGAGAAGCAATTGGCAATTTATCCTCTAAAAATCTGGATCATTGTCAGTGCTTTTCAGAATATCTTCCAGAATGTATAGACTCCATAGATAATGGATTCATTTTCTTTGCAAATTAAAAAAGGGTTTACTTTTAGAGATATGCTAACTTCATAAAAGCAAAGTAGTCTTTGCTACTTTATATAAAAAATTAATATGTTTACGAACAAACCTATTATTATATCTGGTTTTTGGTAAAAGTTTTATAATTTGATTATATTTATGTGAAAAAGACGTGTCACATATCATACTGAAATTGTGAAGAGTAATCTCAGGTTTAGGTAGGGCAGAGATAAGTCTAGAGAGTTGATAAGTTAAACAGCATTATGATACATAGCTATGAAAAAGTAATTCAGAATATTGCTGTTTATATTCCAATTAAATATTAAAGGTTCACATTAAGGTCAGCTAGATTTTGTTCAATCAGAGAGCACTCAAGTGTCAGTAAAGAAGTTCTCAGTCAAAACAGAATAGAAAGTGTGGGAGGGAAATGATTATTTAAATTTCTTCTCTTATAATTATCTCTATGATTATTTCAGGCATGAGGAAAGCTCAAGCATTATATTAACATTAGTAATTTCTCACTTTGTGTCTGAACATATCCTTGGGCTGCACTTTAACAACTCCTCTATTTTGTCTTCATCTCGTGAACTTGGTCTGAGATCTTCTGATTTGTGATCCTTAAAAAAACTGATGTTAGTGAACCACTCAGGATAGAAGGCAGATATTAAACTATGCCTTATGGTATCACCTGTCTTCAAAGTCTGGCTTGGCTGTCATTGATCTACTGGTAGATTCCTCCTGTCAAATCAGTGTCTATAAATACGGCAAAAGAATTGGTGGTGCAAGTTTCCATACCCTTAGTACTGTGTTCCAGTTCTTCAAGGATCACTTAAAAGAATATTCTAGTGGTTTATTTTTCATCCTTATTCTGCCCTGTTTATTCACTAAGTCCTACTTGTAAGTAAGAGCTTTGCTTTTGCTTGTTCCTTGCCTTTAGGAGCCAAAACTGAGATCATTGTCTCCTTTCACCTAATTTTCTGACCATCTATTTAGAAAATTTAGTTCTTGGGCAGGATGGGCTAGAATTGATGGCTTCTATCCCTGGCAGTGAAGGGAAGTACTGAACAATCCCTCATACTGAATTAATCTTATGCTGTTCATGTCTTGCTTCACATTAAATGTGCAAAGAAATACCACATTTTTAGGTTTTCAATCTGTGACATTTTATATATTGTGTCTAATTTAAAATATCTAAGTATATAAATAGACAACCCCTCCTCAAACAACTACAACCAGGAACTAAAATGTGGAAATTAAAGTTTCCTTTTGGAAGAATGAGTTTGTAGGCCCTTGTTCAGAGCCTATGGATAAAGTACTTTTTTACTCTGCTCAGTTGATTCCGGAACTGTTGCAGTGATACCAAGAAAATGATCATATTCATGGAGTTATACATACTAGAGCAACGTTGAGATTTCCTCACATGCCTCCTTTCCCTGAAAGAAAAAAGCGAACCTGAACAATTTTTCTTTGTTTATAATAGGAGTAATGCTTAGCAAAGTTTTCATAAGTTAATTGGCAGAAGATGCTGACTTATACAGAAACACACGTGTTTCTGTATATATATTTCTTTTTAAACATTGTCATAAACCCATAGACTTGAATGAAACTGCTGACATAATCCATGTTCAATACTTTGATGAATGAGGAACATAGTACTGTTTTTTATTTATGCTGTGCCATAAAGCCGAGCTTAAATTTAGAAAAGACAGAAGATAAAAGAGTTTGAAAATAAAAAATACTGTTCTTCAGTATCTATAGAAGCATAAAGTAATATAGTAAGTGGGTTATTGCTATTGTGTTTTCTCCAACTATTACATAAGACATTTTAATTTATCATCTGAATCCAAGCTGATGTCTGCTCACTTACTGAGTGAAGTATTTAAACAGAAGAAACATTAGGAAATCTAAAGTTAAAAATACTTTACTTCAAGATACCAAAAAGCTCCACTGTATCAATAAGCCCATCAACAGTACAGGGTTGGGGCAGAGTGGCTGGAAAGCTGCCCAGTAGAATAGAGCCTGGGGGTGCTGGTTGAATGTGGCTGAACATGAGCCAGCTGTGCCCAGGTGGCCAAGAAGGCCAATGGTATCCTGGCCTGGATCAGCACTGGTGTGGCCAGCAGGATCAGGGCAGGGATTGTCCCTCTGTGCTCAGCACTGGTGAGGCCACAGCTCAAGTGCTGTGTCCAGTTCCAGTCCCCCCACTACAAGAAGGACATTGAGAGGCTGGAGGGTGTCCAGAGAAGGGCAGTGGAGCTGGTGAGGGCCTGGATCACAGGTCCTGGGAAGAGTGGCTTTTCTTCTCCATTTAGTCTGGAGAAAAGAAGATTCAGGGGAGGCCTTACGGCTCTCTACAACTACCTGAAAGAAGGTTGTAGCCAGGTGAGAGTTGGCCTCTTCTTCTAGGTAACAAGTGATAGAACAAGAGGAAATGGCCTCAAGTTGCACCAGGGAAAATTTAGGCTGGGTATTATGGAAATTATTCACTTGTTCACTGAAAGAGTTGTCAAGCATTGAAGTAGTCTTCCCAGGGTAAGCTCCACCACCCCTGAAAATGTTCAAAAAGCATGTAGACACTTTGCTTAGGGACATTATTTAGTGGTGGAATTGGCAGTTGGACTCAATGATCTTAGAGGCTTCTTCCAACCATGGTGATTCTATGATTCCGTCTTTTTCAAATATCATTGCTGTGTTTGACTGTGGCATCTTCAAGATCCCCTGGTAAAAATTAGTATGTTCACAAGTGTTAGGAAATAGCTTCAAACTTGAAATCCAATTAAAGCTTTTCATATACTCTTGTGCTGAGTAAAAGAAACTCCAAAAAAACAACCTCCCCAAACTATTCATAAGAGGTAGTGAATTTGAACATAATCATATTTAGATCGTCTTTATTATGAGATTTTTGCAATATGGTCTGCACGTTGCTTTAAAGAAGCCTACATTTCAGAGCCTGATTTTTCTATGGATCATTTTTTTTGGATACTTGTTTTAAGCTAGATGAGCAAATCCCATCTTTTCTGCCCCTATCATGATTTTCTGTATGTTAGTGCTAGAGGCAGGCATTTATACATATTGTAGCAACTCTCAAAATAAGTGTTTCCTCTTTGGATATCCTAAAAGATCCATGAATTTCAAAATATGAATCATAAAATAAGTGTATATATATACACACACAGATGCATGAAATTGCACTTGCATGTTTTTCATACCTGAATTCTGTGACATTTACCCACTGTTTTGTTTTTTGTTCTGCCATAAAACCACTGAAATGAGAGACATGTGAAATACAGTTTTAAAATGTAAAAGAATAATGCTTTCAGCTATATATGAATTTAGACCTGGAGTCCCATCAGTAAATTGCAATAAAATGAGATTATGCACACATCTGTATACACGGAATTTATTTGAAACAATTTCTACATGAGACAAAGCAGCTAGATCTTGTCAATCCAGTCTTCAACAAAACATTTTTTGTAGTTATGCCTCACTGAACACAATGAAAGTGTCTGCTGATAGAATATTAGTAAACATGCAAGTTAAAGTAATTTAATATGGCTAACATTTTGAGCTAAAGAAAGGGTGAGAGCCCACTCTGGACTTTTATCTTGCACTGAAGAGGAGTTAAGCAGCAGACTACCCAGGCTTGATCGTTGATTAATATTTTCATGGAGGATGATAAAAAAGGTAGAAGCAAGCTCGTAATATTTTATAATAGCACAAATTTCAAGATCTTCCTTGATAAGGAACAGGAGTAAAATGTTATACAGGGAGAAAAGAATGAGTTGAAGAGTTGGACTAATGTATGTGAGAAAACAGTTAGTAGTTTAGAGTGCACCCTCATCTCTATAGGGACATAAAGGAAGAATTTCTACAATGAAATAGTTTTTCAACATTGACAAATAAATAAAGAAATTAAGAATGTGGATGTTAAACATATTCAGGACATCATGCCATTTTTAGTTATGAAAAAGTAACTGCAGACAAAATATTTGTAGGACAAATGACCAAATGACCAAGCATTTTTTATCACACTGTCTTGAGTATAAATGTTGGTTTTAACAGATGTGGAAGTCTGAACCAGTTTTTAAGAAGAGGACATGAAAATACCAAAATCTTTTCACACCTGTGGTACAATTTGGTCTCAGGGTTGTCTAAGAAGATGCCTTCTGTCTTTTTTTTTCCCCTCCTCTTGTTCAACAGCAACCCCATGATACAAATATATTTCCTTTCTCAGCTGCAGTTAGAGGACTGCTATCAGTGTCTGACACCTTCATGCCTGGTTCTCAGTCAGACACTGACTAAAAGTCATTCCGAGTCAGCATGTCAAGAACATTCTGACAAAGCCTCGAGTAAGTAAGAGTTACAGGGAAGCTGGGAGACAGGTTTACAATTGCAGCAAGCAAATCTTGTGGATATTTGGTACAAGTAAGTTTCAACTGAATTGGAAATGGTGCTGGAAGCAATGAGGAGACCTGTGAGGGGATAGGCACAGCTTTCTGGTAGCGACAATTGAGATGGAAAGAGAAGGTGTTCATGTACACAGGAGGGAAAGAGGGCTCATGGGCTCAAACAGAGCAATGCAGGCATGCTGCTTCCAGACTGCAGCTGTGGGATGCTGTGCAAACTAGGCCAGTGAGAACTCAGGGATGTCAGGCAGACACTTTTTTTTCCTTTTTTTTTTTGGTTGTTTTCTCTTTGTTTGGTTTTTGGGGTTTTTTTTTTTGGTATGAGTATGAAAATAATTATCACGTTATGATGCCAGCTTCTGTTACATTTTCAGCCTTCTTGTTACATTTTCAAACTATCAATTCCATGCTTTTTTTTGCATGGGGGAACTTTTCTATAAATATCCGCACTGTATTTACTTGACAATAATTAGGCTGCTGATGTAACATAATGTATATTAATAGGGTTGGGTTTTTTTTTTACTTTTTCCTCAGATTTCTATTCATCCTTTGCACTTTTACTTGCCTTGCTTTGAAGACAGATATTTTTGCTCTCTGTTGGTCTAGTGCTTTCAAAAGTAGGGTTTTGATCCATGACTTCAAAACTAAAGTGTGTGCTACTGGGTAGAAAGCACTCAAAAACATGTAGGCTTGTGTATTTTGAAAGTTCTGAATTTAGTCTTCAGTTTAATACTTCCTTATCTTTGCTACAGAATATTTCCTAGTGCAGAATGTAAATTGAGTGTTCTTTCATAACTTCCAGTTTTCTCAAAAAAGACTGGTCATTATATGTTGGGCAGAGGGCAAAAAAATCCTACAATTTTTGTAATTTCTCCCTTTTCCCATTTTTCTTACTTTTTCTTAACTATTTACTTTTTTTTTCAGTAGGAATCAAAATATGTACCATTTGTTTTACTGCAAGCAAGACTGCATTCTGTATCTTTCAGTTTCAGCATTTGCAGATTTTTTAAAGACTTCTTCATTTTCTAAAAACTAATCTTATTTTAATGATTTAAGTCCCGTGTAGCAGCAAAATCTTCATATTTAAAAACTCATAGTGATGCTGTAAATCTTGGAATCAATAGCTTCCAATAACCTTGTACTCTTCAGTATGTATGGTCTCTGATGAATACATAATGTGTTTAGTCTCTTCATGTCAAAATATCATTACATAATATCTCATATATAGTTTCCCCTGAAAATGCCCCAACAGAACTTAATGTTATTTACTCTTGACAGAATGTGCAACACCTTATTTTTTGTTCATTTCTTAAGATGTGAATTCTAGAATAAAATTGAATCCTTTGCAAAGGACTGCACTTGGACAGTGCAAAGTCATGTGCCTCATCTAAGATTTGAAACAAATTATTGAAATGGGTTTTTAGAAGAGTCATAATTACTATAGAAGCTTTCTGCACATAAATGAATATGATTTAGCTGCATATATTTACTTAGAATGTAATTACTTGGCAATCTATTACTGCTCAGCTTTGCTGAGTCTATTTTTAGAATCAAATCATTATGTGTGCTTTTCCTCTCACCACATGGATCCTGTGCTGCCATTCCTATGCTACTGAACTACAAAAGACAGCACTTTTATACAAGGCATCTGAAAGAAGATAAATTGGCCACAAGACACGCTTTACAATAACTGAAGTGTTTTTATACATAAATTGTGTTTTAGGAAATGCCAAGCAAGGATGTTGTGATAGATGAAAGACATAGCGCTGGATTAAATGGTGTGTCCAAGAGAAGCTTCCTTAGAAATCAACATGCCAGAATGATGGAGCAGGAAGAACCTTATATTGGCTCTAAGTAGGTGAAGCCCTTGGCTATAAGATGGGCCATCCCTGTCTTCACCTCAGGCTTTTTTTTAATACTTGTGGAATAACCTATTCACATCCCTAAATCCTAAAATGAACACCACTTTCTAAATTTTTCATCTTTAATTTGAGCTAATGAGATTTTCAAAATATTTAATGTTTTCATCTTTACTGCCCTTTTCTTAAGCCATGGAAAGTTTCAGTTTACTTTTGTGTGGCAGCTGGTATATTAGCTCACAAGAACAAAATTTTCCTTGCTATAAACACTTGAATTTGTTGTTTGATCAGCTTAGATTCTCCTCAGCTGAGGACGCCTTAGGTATCAACATTCCTATTCCTCCCTGTATCACATATGAAATTTTTACCACAGTCCTGTCTGCACTCTGATTCTTCTTCCTTCCCATAGATTTTTTGATTATCCAGTCTCAATCCTCCCATATTATTTGAACAATTCTGTTTCTCTCTCTTTTCTTTTCTTTTTCCTAATAACTGATTGGGAAATCACATTTTCTTCTTTTTCTTTTTCCTGTTTCAGAAACTATATGAAATAACACATTAATTTGAGAAATTTAACGAAAGGGAAACCCTACATCTTGTCTAATTCCTTCATTCTGCTGTGAACAAGACATAAATTATTACTTGTTAAAGCTTTAGTTTTTATTTGGGGAGCTACCTAAATATGACTGGCTAAAGCATGGATGTTTAATTTTACTGCAATATGCTATTTGGGATGTGCCCCAAATGATTTCTTAGCATTTACCTTGAGAAGTTAAAGTCCTAATATCTGAAAGTTACTGATAACCTCTAGCCAAATGAATAAATCTATGTTTGTGAATTTTCTCTGCATATGAATTGCTAAAGGAGAGCACAGCAATTCCAGTTGCTGTCTGCTATAAATGAATAAAGTCAGTGAGTGAAATATTCATAGTCCAGTAGGATATCCTGGAAAAGTCTTCATTAACTAATACTTTTCTCCAGTAGAATAACTTAAACTCTGCTTGTAGTCTAGCATAATCAAAATGGATTCTGGTAGTTCCTGACTAGGCACATACCCAAGCCCATTTATTTTTCAGTACTTCAAAAATGTAATACAAGAAAAATATGACAATATGTGTATAAAGTGACTATACACACCTCTGAGATGAAAATGACATTCAGTGCTACATTTTGATGTCATGTGAGCTTTGACATAGGAAGTGTTAGGGTGGGTGCACAAAAAATAACACTTTGGAGATGAGGGTAGAACAGTTAAAAATTGTGAATTCTAACTCCCTTGGTCTCCCATAGTGACATTTTTCTTTTTAATAGATGCTGATTTAGACTGCTAAATTAATGTGTATGAGTTTTAGTTAATTTTCTATTGGCACAGAGACTTTGATTTTTTAACCTTTTCCTCTGCTTTGTCAAGGTGCTGATGTGTGACAATGTTCTCTTGATTAGAATGATGACTGAGAGTACTTCAGCAAGAAACAGTGCTTTATGGGAATGAAGAAATAATAATATATGTATGCATCTTATAAAAGATGGATATGAGCAGGAGGGAGACTTATTTTCTAAAGCTGTGAAAGGGTTTGTGTTTTGGTTTTTAATGATGCCTGATCACTGAAAAAGTAAAGCGTTGGCCATTCTAGTGCCAATGGTGGCTTCTGTCTGGTAAGGCTGTGCCTTCCACTTTCTTTTTTGGTTGTAAATAATGTGCATGTGTGGAATATGCTAGAGCCTAGCATTATGTCCAGAGGGCCCAAATGTACTGTAAGATTAGAAAAGCCATTCAATTGGCATTTTTATCAGTGTAGTCACCTTAGAAGACTCTAAAAGGAGTCATCATTGCTTGGTTTTCATTTGCTTGGTCCTTTGTTTTTCTTCCTTGTCACTATTCATAAGCCTCTGGGAGGAGTTCCCTGGCTGCCTGCTGGCTCTGAAACTCCTATAATAAGAGCTCAGGGAATTCCTCAGCACTCACACAGTGAGAACACAGTGAACTACTGCAGCTGAGCTCAGTGCTGCTGCCTGCTTATGAGCTGGAGCTGCTCACATTGCTGTCTGACTGACACCCCTGGAACAAGGAATAGCTGTCGAAGTCTGGGGACAGGGGAGGCTGCTTTACATTAGGCCAAATGACAACAACTGCCTTTTGAGGTTTTGAAATGTGTTTTTGTTTTAGATGACACGAACAGCATCTTTTGAATGTGTTGCAAATTATATGTGTGAATGCTGCTTTTGATTTAAGTAAAATATTTCTCATTTCTGAAACAGAATGCAGAGTAATTTTAGCCCTATCTCTGAGTATTTACAGGTCCCATTTTTAGTCTTCATTATGATTCTTTTCATATAGATGCCAGTATTATGACAGTGCTTTACAAATAAGGTGAGAAAAATATTTGTTCTGAATAGGATTTCTTTGTGAGTTTTAGATAGACATTTAATTTTTCTATATTTTGCACATGACATGAAAACAAATACTCAAAAATACTTCTGACAAAGAAGGTTTCTATCAGCTATATTTAAATATTTTAAGTGGAGACAGTGGATTGGCCACATGTGCATTCTATAACTGCATTATTTTCTTTTCTATCCTCTTACCTCAAACTTTAATCTGCTTTTTCCTGAATGCTGCAAAGAAACTATATCCTTTGAAACTGTCACTAAGAAAAATTACCTGAGGGCATTCTGACTTTCTGCTTAAGCTTTATTTTGTCATTTATTTCTATTAACAATCATTAAGGAATTTAATAATTATAAGCCTCATTAGCATTTTAATGAGACCAGTGGCCATTTCTAAGTGTAATTAAATTAGTTTTATTGTATGATATTTTGAAGCTGTGATTAAATTAAGTTTTACTGTGCTTTGAAGACTAAACCTGTAGAGATCACTCTTCAGCAACGGTCTTGTTAACTTGTGAAGAGTCTGCAAAATAGACATAGCCAGGAAAAAAGGCAAAATATTCCCTACTGACGTTAATCACAAAAAATGAGAAATCAAATGTTCCTGCTGCCACCAGCTCTAAGATTACAAATATATTCTTAGTGACAACAGCAGCCTGTTAAATATTGTGAGTAGCCTTGTATAATCTATTTTTAATTTTTCAAAATAACATCTAGATGATCTGGAAAATTGTCCTTTATAATCAGGGAGAGAATCTTACAGTTCTTGCTCAGACAAAACTTCCATTGAGTTCAAATGGAATTTCACCCCATTAAGAACAGCAGGGTGTCTAAAAGCAAAGTATTATTGGTGTTTGTTGAAGTTATTATAGTTCTAGAGAAATCAATTAATTGGGGAGTGAAGAAAGACAGCGAGAAGAGGAAAAGAGATGCTACAATTTGAATCAGTTAAATTCCTATGATCTGTCCATTAAAATCCTATGAAAAGACACACAAACATAGGATTGGGCATATATTGGTCCATGTCCAACCTCTGTGAAATTGTCAATAGAGTGCACTGAACTAGAAGAGGGTAAGAACTCTGTAAACACTGGAAGGTAGTTTGTATGTTCTCACCCATTTATCAAGTAACAACTGCTGTCTGCCTTGCAGGTTCCCATCTTCTCTTATTATCATGTTTGTACCAGAATATGCTGCCCCATTTAGTTGGACTTCAATAATCATAAAGTCTGTTAACAAGTTAACAAGAAGTAGAGTCTGTACTCTTAAAGACCTTTCCTCGTGTAGGAACCAAATTCAGAATCCCCACCAGTTTAATAATTTTTGTTATAATTATATTCCTTCTTCCAGTCGTGCTTGCTTCACGTTAAAAAAAAAAAGTTAAAAAAAACCCAACAAAACAAAACCAAATAACCCAAAACCATAAACTTATTTGCAGTGTTAATGTTTTAGTTCAAATAGCAGCAGACAGGGATTCAAATGTAAAGGTTCCTTTCTTTATAATCAGTAAGGGTTAAATATAGTCTAAAGTTTACATTTCTAAGGCTTTTTCTTTTTTTTTTTTTTTTGATACAGAAAAATAAATACAAAATAGCGAGCACTTTATTTTTATTTGATTTTATCCTTGCAAAGCTGAGAACTTGAAGGGATTTGGGTCACCCACATGCATGTGTTTGTTGAGTTCAAGACAGTGCTTAGGACAGTGTGGACAGAGGAATCCTGAATCAAATTGTTATCAGATCAAATAATTCCAAACTGTAGAAAATCATAGCAGGAAAAGTGACCAAAGCAAAACTGTGCTTAATTGTAGTATTGGAAAGTTGTTTCCACTTTCAATCTCATATTTGCTTTCCTAAATCAGGTCTATTACGTATTTGATTGTATTTTAACTTATCTGCATTTAAAGAACTATTTAGCATCTTTAAATCAATTTATGCTGTGATAGCTCACAGTGTATAGACCACACAGGAGCTCTGCCAGTAGGGCAAATGACTGACCAAATTATAGATCAAACCTAAAATCAGGTATATTACAAACTGTGAGAAAGCTTTCAGCTTAGATACGAGTCCTGCTTCATGAAAATACTTATTTGTGGATAAGTTTTTAGAAGGTTTTATCTGGGCCTGGAAGAAACATTTCTGTGGTATGCACTTGTAAGTCAAAATCCTAATTCTCTTCCCGTGTCTCTTCTCCTAATGTGCCCTGAAGCTAGCCAGGCTTGTGCATTTGAGAAGTGCTTCAACATTCAGCTCACAGATAAAGGATAAAACATAGTACTCTATTTTTAGCTACATTTTAACTTCTGATGAACTGCAGGTCATCAAAATTAGGGGCGCTTCCGTGAGTCTTTTTATCACTAGACTGTTCCAGCAGTATTTTTATAATAAAGTAATAGTTCATAGTATATAAAACCAGTAAATGTCCTTGGTACCTGTGAGAAGAATATGGGAGATGCAAAAATTTTGCATTGAGAGAAAAGGGCTGGATAATTTGTTACTCATCTCTGACACTGTAAGCTTGTTCCCAGAAAGGTGTTACCTAGATGTTTCTGTGGTTTTTAATGGCATGAGAAGCCATCTTCCCTTTCCTTGGGAGATGTCTCCACAAGCCATCCATCATCACTGAGTACAGCAGGAATCCCACCCATTGCAAAGTCCAAGCATTCCCTGTAGAACATTTTTTTTTTCAATTTCTGCTCTTTAGAGATAGTACAGAGTTTAGGAGTTTTGTTCCTATGAAATTCATTCAGTGTATTCAGGTGCCTGAAGAGGAAACTATCTCAGCTCCTGCTTGCTATTATTTACTCTTAGACCTTATTTTAACTGATACTGCTGGTATTACAGAATGAAGTTTTGAAATACCCTCAAAAGCAGCATAACAAGATAGCTGTGTTTTCTGATGAATTGCTTTACAGAGATTGTAAGCATGCATTTTTCAGGATAGCTACTTGTATACCACACAAAGCACATGTTTGCTTGTGGGAATTGTGTGGTTTTGCTGTAATTACCAGAACCTATTGATTGTCTTCCATTATGTTAATGCTTCCAAATTAAGCAATATGAAGCAATTTTCTGCCATCCTGTATCTCAGAAGCCTAGGGATATTATTTGCAACTTTTACTGCAAGTCTAGACACCTCTATGAATAAAACTAATAATTTACTTCATTGTAAGTTTGTCTTCTGATTGTAATCAATGAACCTTGCACTATGGAATAATAATGAGGTGACAAATGAGGAAATAACCCTTCTGAGGTAAGGAAAGGGTGATGATAAAAGGCACGATGAGCATTCAATTGACTTCTTAAACAAAAATACTTTTGCCCCTTCTTTTGAAGGCTGGCTACTTTCAAATAATCATAAGCTGTTTGTAGCTATGACCACTTCAAAAAAAAAAGGAATAATTTTAATGATGATCCGTTATCATAATTGCTTCAGCATATCCTGACCTAGCTAAAAGACCTTAATTCTAGCCATATAGTACTTTATTGGCTTTTGATATACTGTGTCATCTGTTCAATTTGTGGGAAACTATCAAAGGTGAATAACTGAATTCTAGGGGTGAAAACACCAAAAGATTTCTGCCAATTATTTCCAAGATCAGCTGCATTAAAGTTGCCCTAATTTTGCTTCTTCTACACTTACTTCAGAAATATGAATATATTCTGATTTCAAATTTGGTTTCAATCTCTTTTAGGATAATTCCTGCCACTCACCATTTCTGTTTCATAGATTTGTAATTTACTGTCATATTTTCTGTTATTTAGTCCATTCTCAAAATCTTCCAGTTGATTCTATGACTTTTACTTCATTTCCTAACTTATGTATCTATATTTTTATTTCTGTTTCTTCTTCTCTTTTCTTAGATTTGTTCTTTTCCTTACCACCCTCACTATTTATTTTAATGCTTCTTATGATTCTCTTTTGTTATAAAGTTCTTTCTATTTTTGCATACATTTCCTATTTGCTGTCATGTGCTGTGACCTGAACAAAGGTCACAGACATAATTTTGAGATGTAAAGGTGGCTTTATATTTCTGTGTGACCCTATGCACTTGGAAAGTTAACAAAATAGAAACATTCAAAGGTGTGGGTGGGTGTGTTATGTTTATTGTTTCTAAATGCATGCATTAACACATGCACCACTATTTGTATATTGCTTTTGACAAGGGAAAGAAATACCTCAACTTCTTCAAGTAGTCAGAGGATAAGAAATAAATGTATTGGTAGATTTGTGGATGTACAAGTCTGTAAATCTCCAACATTTATTCTTAAAGAAGAAAGGTAATGAAAATATTTTAGCATTCTGAGCCCTTTCTATCAGGAACTTCAAATCTGAGAGTTTGCTGAAATATCAGGAAAACTATGATCTTTGCTGAAATATCAGGAAAACTATTTCTTCATTTTTTCCCAAAAGGGCTCATTGGCACAGAGCAAAAGTCATACTCACAATCCGGAGAATATCCATATCCTTGGTTTAGAAAATGTAGTAGTAGAAATGTTTATTTATTTATTAAACAAGTTAGTTAGATACCAGTTTCTTCATTAATTTCTTTTTGCATGGTAATTGTGGTATTTTTGTTCTCTTTGTTTTTATTTTGCTAGTAGATTTTATACATCATCCTTGAGACTAATTGGTCTGTTTGAACTGAACTGCTCTATCCCAATCCAAAGTGAGCTAGGTTTGATAGAAAAATCTACCACCCAACTGAATGGAAAAGGCTGAGACACAGAGACAAACAGGAATATTTTTGCTGCATTGGTGGATGTTATATAGGAGATTTGCTTCCCCTAGTTGCTTGCTCCCTTAGAGATAAAAAGATGAGCACTTTCAGAAGATTAAAAAAAACCCTAAACAAACCAAACTAACATACAAAACCCTTCCAAACAATGGGGAAAAAACTCAAACAAACAAAACCGCCATGATAAAGAGCAGGACTGTATGTTCACAAGTGTCTGTGTTTCTACAGGTAATAATGTCACTTGTAGCCCATAAGAGGCCTCAGTCCTGGTTATAGAAAACATTCCCCTGCTGAGAAAACATTCTTCTCACATTGAAGTGGGTGTGCTTAGAAGCAGTACTTTATCAAGTCAAAGAAGCTTAGATACCTATACATGTACACATGACAGAGGATTCAGCATGGCTTACTTACCTATTCCAAGATAGTTTGGTTGACTTCTGTTGCAAGGAGGCCTGTCTCTATTCAGTCCTATGGTTTTTGTTACAGAAATAAGGCTGAAGTAGATTGTAGTACTGCCTTTACATTCTGTGGTCATCCTGAGCTGAAAAGGTGAACATAAAAGGATGATTATTTTGTCTATGTGGTCCATGGTGCACCACAGAGTGCATGCAGGGCCACCACGACCACCACAGCTTGGTCCTTGTGTGGGTGTACCAGGTTACTTTGCTAACCTTTAGTTATAAAGTTAAAGTTTTTCACTCAACTGGGGCAAATGCACTGAGCAGTGTAGACACAGCAGGTCTCTGAGTCCTGAGCAAAGCTTTGAATCCTACTATCAGCACAGGATGCTCTGAAGAGGTTCTAGGAAATGGCTGGAATGTATTATTCTTTTGGAAACAAATAAAGGCTATTGATGGAGCTTTCATGGGTGTGAATAAGCACTTCTGGACAGGAAAAAAAATTTGCTTAATTGTACTAAATCAAAAATTAATTTTTCATTTTCTTTGTTATGTTAGAAGACTTGCTGGTTTTTACATTGCTTTGTCATGCACTGAGAAGGAGTAAAGCAGCATACAAGACTAATGTTGGTTTGCTTTTGTAAAGATACTGAATATCAATGATTCTAAACTATATTACTATGGAGGAATTCTTTATAGAGAAAGCAGACTTATGAGGTAGACTTCTTACCAAACAGATTGACTAACCCTGATTTAGATGTTTCTGGAGTTGTTTTTTTTTTAAATGGCCTCCCCACCAGTCAATTTGGAAAATGAGGAATAGTAATTTTTTAAGCCTGGTAGTATTTTTTAAGAAAAGCATTGGTTAAATATAGAATTTATTTATTCTCCATTTTCATACTCAGGAAGTTTAGGAGAATTACCATTTTTTTTTTAAACCACAGAATCATAGAATGGCCTGAGTTGGAAGGTTGTTTTGGTTGGAAGAGACCTTTTAATCATCTTCTGTTAGATGATACTGCTCAAAAGGCCTGATCATACATCTGCCTTCCTGATACCTATCTTAAGTAGATCTTTCACATTCAAAAGGAAAAAAAAACATACCTGGACTCTGCTTACTATGATTAGTTTGAAAGATTTGGATATTTTAAAGGTTTGCCTGGAAACTGTGTAATAATTTGATATATTCCTAAAGAGAAAATTCAGTTTGCACAAACACAATGCTTTTTAGTAAGGTTCTAAGCTTGTACTAGTGACCACACTTGCACAGCATTCATATATCAGATTCTGTAATCCCCGAGGATTCACAGGCTAAATCTTCTGAAGAGGTGTAGCCACAGTCAAGCCATGAGATTAAATAACCATTAATATGTATGAAATCTGGTAAGGATACCTTTTGGGGTGCACCTGACAAGGAGCACACCCAGTTTGTTTTAGTACAACACTCAAAGAGAACAGTGAAACCACTAATCAGTATGTTTCAGAGAGGATACAGTAAGGAGGTGTAACCTGCCTTTTGCTGAATTAATCCACTGCTGCTACATCTTGATAAAATCCTTGCTTCTGAGCATCGTTCTTTCAGTGTGCATGATGTGCAGGCAAACAATTTTGTTTTTAACTTACCAGAATCCTTTCTGTTCTTTGACAAAACTGATGGGGCAGGTACCTCCTAAGTACTGATGTGGAAGCAGTTGGTTGACATCTTGTGACTGAGTCCAGGATTAGATTCCTAAATTGAATTACTCTCCAGACATGACCTCTGTTTTTAAGAATCTGATGTTCACTAGAAAGGCTTCCTAAAAACTTTCAGTCTTTAAACATAAAAGTTGCTTTCAAGTTAATAATTAAGGCATTTAAAAAGAAAAGAGTGGAATGCATTTGATCTAGCTTTTCATATTTCTAAGTATGCCAAATAAGAGTGCCTTGAATAAAGCTGCTGAATTCATAAGGTTACGAGTGTGAAGTAAAATAGTGCCATGTGGTTTAGAGGAGGAATTTATACAAGGAAACACTCAGCCAGAATTACTCCAGAGAACATACACCAAAAGATAGAGACTATATTTTTACGTATTGCCTTTTATAAAATAATACTTCTAAAACTTAATAAATATTTTTCCTAGTAAAAGACAGTGGCAATAATAATTAATGCTTTTCTCCCAATATTTGCTAATACTTTTGTAGAAATTAACAAAGGAAAAATATGAGGAAAAAATATTGAGAGAGCGAAATAAATTCTTAGTTTATGATAAAAATTCTTGAGTGTGAAAAAAGACATTTGCAGAAAAGCCTTTGTCAAAGGCAGTTTAATTTGCAGAATTTAGAAAGAATTGTTTATGCTTTGGATAAATGTACGTACAGCATTTAGGAAAATTACCTTTGCATTACTTACTTCACTAATTACCTCCAAAACACCTCTAAAGCGTACAGTATAATTTCAAATCATGTTAAATGGACAAAAATTGCAAAGTGCTTTTCTAAAGTTCAGGTGTTAGAACTAACATCTTTGACATAATTTATTTACTAAAACTGTGCATGTCTTGAAACTTTCTCATTACAATAGTCGCTTCATTAATTGCTCACTTGCTTACCCAAGTATTTTTTTTCCATTTTCTCTCTCTTCAGTCTCTCTCCAGTACTCAGAATCTGTATACTCTCTCCAATATACAGAAATTATATACTGTTTTTAAGGCAAAATTATTACTTTTATGTAAGTATTATTACTACTGAATTATTACTACTACTATTATATGGATGGGAAGTTGATAAGAATGCAATAGAGAGTATTTCCATACAATAACAACAAATTGTTGTTAGAACTGATTCTTCACTTTTTTCTGTAAGCAAAGCCCTCAACTAATATTATTTCATGTCCAGTCAGAATATGATTGTATAGTGGATATTAATGGCTACAGTGGACAACTGAGCCATTATAAAAACTGTCTTGATTCTCAGAAAACATTGAGAGTGTCACAATTCTGCATGCATATTAACAGCTTAGTGGTAGTGTTTACTCAGCCTGTAAACTTCTATTCATTTCATCGACATTCACCGTAACAGGAGATTTTCATGATAGATGTAGGAACTTGTGTTACTATAGTTGCACTCACTAATCTTATCTCAAGCATTAAAAAATAATCATCAGTATCCTTTATTCTTTGAATGGAAACATCGTTGAACTATTTTACCAGCAGTGTTTAACTTTCAGGGGTAAACTCAGGCAATTTTTACAACCACAGAGATTGTGAAATAAGTCTGTTTGGAGTAGTGCATATAGGAACTAGAAAAAAATCATAGAAAACACTGTAGATCTGAAAAAACATAGGTGTTAAAAATACAAAACCTTCTTCTCTGCCGATGGACAGAGTATACAAAAGGCAATATTGCATCTTGTGTAATGTAAGGGAACATTCACTGGAATTGATATTAAGAAATGTTTATACAAACTACTTTAGAAAACATGCAGAGGGATTTATTGGTTTGGTTTGGTTTTTTTTTGTTTTTTTTTTTTTTCATTGAATCTGACTGGGAGAGCAATCTTATTGAATTTTCTGATGGTAATGGGATATGAGCAAGTAAGATAAGATTAATTTCCTAGAAAACGCATAATGTAGTCTAGTAAGCAGACCTGGACATGATCAAAAGAATAAAAGTAGATTATGTGATAACCAATTTAAACCTCTGTCTAGTAATGTGTTGATGCAGCATGCTAAAACTGTGGTCACAAAATGACAGAAAAGCAGAACTGGTAGCAGGTACATGTGTAAGCATCTTGTTATTGAAAGACAGTTAGAATTATCTTTTCCTCTTTTTTTTTGTTCAAACATATTTCCATGTTCATCATGAATATTTTCAGCATGTATTTTTTTAAATGTCTTTCCTTTATATCACTGTAATGTACAGAAAGAAAAAAGCTTCCCATGAATATTCAGAATCGTTTGATCAGTAAGACAAGGCAACTACTTTACAAAATGAAAAACTATTTGCACCGATTTTCTGTATTATACTGACATTTGCAATTATAGTTCTTTCATCAAGAATCCTGAATGAATTCTGAACCCAAGAAATTTTTAGAAAATATTTTTCATTTTATTTCAGACCTCTAAGAGAGGAAAAGGTAGAAATCCAATTTCTCTGAATACTTCAGGAAAAGGAAAGAAACACAGTTGCATAAGTGACATTGACAGGGAAGAAAAGATTCAGCTTTTTTTTTTTTTTACTTTGTTTTCCTAATGGTTAAGAAAGATACTTAAAATTTCAAAGGTTTGACTTGTTTGCAAAATGGAATTTTATTTTGGGAAAATACAAATAGAAGTCAGTCTCTATCTTACAAGCATATAGTAAATGTAGATGAACAAAGCTGTATTCATGGAGGGCGTTAAGTGCATGACTATCTAAAATAAGCCAAAGCCTACATCATAAGCATTATCATAAGAAACTTTCCATGTCACTGAATGCACTTTCTTGGTGTTGTCTATGAATAAAGCTTCTCCTAATTCTCTTATTGGTAGCTCCAGTAATATCTGAACCAAAGCCTTCCTACATCCAATGCAAAGGAAATGAATGTGATGAGCAATTCTGCAACTTTCCCTCTCATTATTGCAATTCTTTCCCAACAATAAATTTTCACTTTGTTTAATTGTAAGCCATGCTTCTTATTATTGTCTCAATTTTCTCAGCAAAGCATCTGGAGATAGACATTAATGTTATTACTTTGGTAATAATCGTGTTAAATAACTGCAGAAAAGCAATAGCACATAACTATTTATTATAGTTCTGCTGCTGTTACACTCCTGTCTGCTATATAGCAACATAAAAGAACTTTACAGTGTAAATATCAGGTGAAAAAAGGGTTGCTGAAAATAAAAGGATGATGAATGGAGTAAGGTTTTAATAAATATACTTTCATTGTTCCTTTTTTATTTTATAAATAATGTAATATTCAGTAATACATGCAGGGGGAAAAAAGCCTACTAGAAAAGACATGATAAAAATAGAATTTAGAAAGTAACTAAAATATGCAAGAGGAAAAAAAATGAGGAAAAAACTGAAGTTTGGACAAAAAAGGCTGTTCCAGATCATTGCTCAAAATTTAGAGTTAGTGCAACATCAGAGGAAAAATCATTGTCTCATAATATCCTGGTAACTGCACAAGCAATCTCTGCAGCTGCTGGTGGTTGCAGTCTGCAGCTGATTTCCATAAGAGTACCTTTCCCCAAAGATTAGGAGGACTGCTCTGCTACAGAAAACAGGCTCACAATACTAAAATTCCCTTGCAAGGCAAATCTAGCATAAAGTCTTACTTTTATTTATTCATAGGGAGCTTTTGTTTTGGTTTTTTTTTGGTTTTTTTTTAGAAAACCTCAGAAGGGTTTCACCTGAGCAGAGACAAGGGAAGAGAGATCAAACAGATCAAGCAGGTGTGGGGCATTAAGGGACAAGTTGGAGAGTATGGAGCAAATGCAAGGCAGAGGAGTGAGAGGGGGAGGGCGAGTAGTGGGGCAGTTCCCAGCTCAGCTCAAGAGAGCCCTAAGGCCAGCAGGTCACTTTTGGGGTTTGCTCTCTTAGCTGGAGGAGCCGGAGGTCTGAGCTACTGTGGAGAGCCTGGAGTTTTGTTTTATTTTTTTAAATGAGGTCTACTGCATTCTGAAAAAAAATGAAGCAAAGTAGTAGCCTTCCTTAGGAAAACAGGCAGATGACAATGTTACAGATCATCAATATTCTCTGGAGATGACTGCAAAATGGAGGAGACTCTCAAGTAGCAGAGAAGAAAAGAGAGAAATTTAGAAGAATTGGAAGACGTATGCACCAGATTCCACTCCTTGAAGAACAGCAACAATAGCTATTTGTGACAATGGGGAAAAAAACCCAAACCCTCAATAAGCCTTTATGCTCCCTCCTGTAAAGTTAGCTAAAAACACCAGGGCTACACACCTCATGGCCTAGCAGAAGATGTCCTGTGTGCAGCAAAGTACTTCCAAGATGTGGAGCAGAAGACCAAAGAGAACCTCAGTGATGCTGGAGATAGGTAGGTGTGGGTCTGGCTGATAAATCCAAGTGCTTTACTAAGCTGAGTAATACGAATTCTGGAGAATCTTAGAGGGGGTGTTTGCATCCTCCCTCATTTTTCCTGGTCTCCCCCTAATAGTCCTGGCAGAGGGGAAGATACCGCTTTTACAAACTGCAGAAGATCTTGACAAAAAAAAAATATGCTCGTGACTAAGGCCAAGGAGTAAGGCCAATGGCTCAGGACAGGAGCATTCTGAACACATTCTTGGCTTTGTGCAGTCTGAGGCAGATGATGGAGATTTGCACTGAAATGTTGGGCATGGCAAAGAGGGAAAGTCAGTGTGGGGAGAAAGATAAGGTGCTCTTAAGTTGTGCTTTCCGCCATAGTGTAGTAACTGTTTGCAAGCTTGTGTTAAGCCAAAAATGTTTTTGGAATAGCAAAGTAAGTGTAAATGAGAAGCAGCACGGGCAGATGGGCTGCTGAGTGAGTTACAGAAGCTGAAGTCAATGTTTCTGCAACTTGTGCTGAGCTACTCTGTGGGGTATTCTTAAAATAATAAACATAGCTGTGAATGAGTGATGTGAGGAGAATCCTTCCCCAGCTGGGGTGCTCTATGGAACAGCTCCCCTCTCCCAGATCAGCAAGCTCTGAGCCTTTATGAGTAGACGAAGCATGAGGAGCCTTGCTGCTGTGTTGCTTGATTCTTCAAGTACTATTGTTACCATGTTTTCTTTTATTCTTGCACTGTGTTAAGCTGTCCCTTGTAACATTCACACCTTTCTTTCCTGCTGAAACCTACTCTAGCCCATTTTTTTCCTCTTGTTGCTTAATTCTTTCATTATCCTATGTATTTTAGTTGTTTATACATTTTGATGTCTTTTTCCTTGAGCATTTTCTCTCTTATTACTGTTCATTTCTGCTTTTGCCTGTCCTTCCGATTCCATCTATGTAATTTCCCTTCTACTCCCATGTTCCCACATCTCATCTTCTTGTCTTACCACGTTCTGCTCTTATTATGTATCTTTCAATGAGAGTTTGTTAAGGTGAAAAGAGTGACATGCTTTGCCAGTTCCCTTCTAAAGATCTCCTAATTATTACAAACCAGTTGTACTTGCTGAAACAAATTACCAAACCATGCTTTCTCCTGTGACTCACTTGAAATTTATGTATGAAATGTATGAAACTTATGTATGAAATGTTAGACTGGTTTATGACACAGCCAAGCCTAAGAAAAGAAGTATATTTGAAAGCTTGCAAGAAGCTAGTATTTTTAAGAGGAAGTGATGGTTTTGGTGGGCAGAATTTCCAACTGTGGGTATTCATACGGAAACTTCAGAGTAAGTGAATGTCTCAGTCTGGTAAAAGCCACTTGGCCAACAAATAATTGCCTGGTGGGAGAAAGGCTGAAGTGTGGGGAAAAAACCTGAGACAGTGTGAATTAGAAAGCTAACTATAAACTGGATTTTTTTTAAGGCCGCTTAAGTGATGAAATTAAATACCAATTCATCGTTATGTCTGTGACTTTGGAAGTTGTTAATAACAATAGGCAAAGAAAGCTGGGTCAAACCAATTAGTCTTCCTGCAAGAAATCTTGTCTTTAAAAAGAAAAATCAACTTTCCAAAGGCATAGGAACACGTCTGTAAATGTCAGATAGAAGCGAAAGAGAAATTTCCTTGTGATCTTTTCTGATGCTTTTAAAATATGAACTTTCTTCTTCTGACTCCTATTTTCCTCTAATTGTTGCTAACCATATCACTGTTTCTTGTAAATGTATTTTAAATGGCACACTATAGATCTCTAACCTATACAGTGGAAACATTCTGCTTTCCAGAAGTATTATTTAATCATCAATATTTTAAAACTTTCTTTTAAAGTAATGGCTGGCTGCTTTTTCTTTTTTTTAAACAAGTGAGGCAAGGGAGAGGGCTATAGGGGTGGTATCTGTGAGAAGCTGCCAGAATCTTCCCCATTGGCTCTGATAGAGCCAATGCTAATCAGCTCCAAGGTAGATTTGCTGAGAGATGAGGGGCATGCCTGAAATAGTCTGTTACTCATGGAAACCATGCTGGAGAAGGCTCTTGGCAAACCTTTGCACCTATTGAAGGAACCGCCACTGGAGCAGGCTTTTGGCAGGCCCTGTGACATGCTGGGGATTTATGTTGGACCCTTCTTCCTGAAGGACTGTACTCCATGGCAGAGACCTATGCTGGAGTAGTTCCTGAAGAAATGCAGCCTGTGGGGAGAATTCATGTTGGAATAGTTCATGGAGGATTGTCTCCCATGTGAGGGACCCCAAAATGGAGTGGAGGAAGGAGTGTGAGGAGTCTTCCCCCTGAGGAGGAAGCAGTGAGAGAGACAATACATGACCTTATCTATCCGTGAGACTTTCATTCTATTTTCTTTCTCCTGTCTAGCTGAGGAAGGAAGTGATAGAGCAGCTTTAGCGTGCACCTGGCATCCAGCTAGTATCAACCCACCACAGGCACGTTAATGGGTCCTTACTTTAGGACTGAACAGGTTCTTTTCATTTAAAATCTTTGAAGTATTGTTTTCTGAAGATTATCTCTCCTTCTGGTAATGGAGTACTGGCTAAAAGGTTAAACCCCAGGAAAAACACAAGCAATAAACTTGGTCCTTACTGTAGTTCATGCACTCTCAACACTGTATGAATACGCAGTAGATGTGGTCTAGGGGAGAGTGAGGGCGTAAAAAAGGAAGGGGGTGCACTGTGTTGTGGTATGTTATGATATATTTACTGGTATAGATGACTTCTAGATTTTATTTGTACCATATTCTAAAAAAACCCAACCAAACAAAGACAAGCTGTCCTCTCTCCAAAAAATGAAAAGACCTCAAACAGAAGACCTCAAAAAAAAAAAAAAACAAACCACCCCAACACAGGATGATAATATTGATACCACTCAGTGGAGGGTGGTGTGGGTATGTGTGCCACTGCTAGTTTCTTTCATCTGGTTCCTGCATCTTGATGATTCTGTGCAGTGCAGCATACTAGGATGATTGTGCATAATGATAATACATCTGCCTTAGTGATGTGATGGGCATGCAGTAATATAAGCTTTGTCCCTGAAGTGCAGGATTTGTTAGGTCAGGTACAGTACTGTACTGAGATTTTTGTGCTATAATATATGACTTGGGAGTCAATAACCTTCAGGACTGCACTTCTCTGCAGTTTGCTCTATTGTACGAGGAATGTGCTTGCTGTTCCAAGCCTTTTTCTAGATAATGGTTTGCTTCAAAAATGTATGGTTTTCTGTCCAGTTCACTTGGATTTGTTTTCTCAGTTTCAGTTCCCATTTACCAATGTGTACATTTTCAGAAATACACAAGTGTTTACCCAGTCATTTCAGGTTCTTGCTGTCCCTGTCTCTGAGCTTTTGTGAATGAACTGTGACTGAGGGACTTTATTAAATGAGTAGATGCAAAATATGATTGAAGTACAAGGCTTGTATTGAGTCAGAAATAGAGTGAGGTTTTCCTTTCAGCGTCCTATCACATAGGAATGTACTGTTGCTGATATAAATGTGATAAATTGCCTATGAATAATAAAAAAAGTTTCACCTCTTTATCTTTTGCTATATAAAAACTGATTTCTATAGAACTCTTTCGATGACTCTTATCTGCTTTTCTTACTGCTTTTAAGATATAGTTCATCCCTGAATGTTCCTCAAAGTGGGGGTTTTTTCTGCTTTTGTTCTTAAGTGTGCTCATGCAATTGTTATGGAAAGGGATCTCCCAAAAGTATTAAATACCTCTTTAGACTAAATGTGAATTAATATACCATTGATTAACAACTTTGAATTGATTTGGATGTACTTATACTTATTCTGCATGATTTTGTGTGTAAGTTTTTATAGCAAGTTATGCTCATGTGTTAAATCGGTTGCTGGTCAAAAGGTACTGGGCTAGCAAGCTCCCACCAGCAGCAGACTTGAAGAAAGAAACATTGTTCTGTGGTAATTCTTGTCTTTTACAGTGTGTTTCAAACTTGTCAGAACAGAATGCTGTGTCCACTTTGGTATCTTGAGCTCTGTCGGCCCTTTTTAATTACCAGTCACTGGCATTCACTTCTTCCTGCTCCACTTTCTCTTGTGCTGGATCTACCTAGCACAGGGAGCTAAACCAAGGGGTTTTGTAGCACTGCTATGTAGGTATGCAGTTTGTGGTCATTGAGAGTGGGGCTGTGGCCGAGCCTCATCCCCAATGGGCTGCAGCTGTGAGCAGCAGGTGAGCAGCATTGACAGCAATGAGCCAGGGAGTGCCCAGGGGCACTGACCAACCACCAAAGGGAGCAGAGGGCACACAGGTGCAATGCATCAACGTGAGGGTATAAAAGGTTGGGCTGAACAACAAGAAGGGCAGACACTTGCAGCCTTCTGACATGATGTGGTGCTATTGTGTATGGGCAGATGCCTGAAGCCCTCTGATGTGGTATGGTGTTACTCTGTATGGGGGAATGCCTAAAGCCTTCTGAAATTGCGTGGTGACACTCTTTGTATTGTGGCTGTCTCAACTGTGACATATGCTGCAACATTACTGCATATAAGCTAAAGTGGAAGGTGTACTTGGCAGGTAGGACGTTTCTCTATGTGCTCACCTGCTCTAATCTGATTATGTACATCTTCCATGGGTGAGAAAAGTCTTGCTGTTCATGTGGTTGTTGTGGGATTAGTTTAATTCCAAGACAGTTAAACTAATATAAAATGAGAATACTTCTAAATTATATTCCAAATTATATTCCTATATTTAAAAGGCTAATAAAATGTAAAAATCAATAAATAGTTTTGATATAGTCTGGATGAAGTTCTTTTGAAAGTCCCCTCTGAACTCCAAGAGGCCACTCTTCCTTTGTGAGCAAGGGACAGTGAGGAGTGTCATTCATTTTTCCTCTTCAGTCTGCCCAAATCTCATAGGTATGTTCATTCTTTTCACTGTATAAAAATTAATATTTTTATGTTGGTTTCTATCCTGGAAATATTCTGGCCATTTAATTAGAATAAACATTGCTTCAGTCTCTTACCAAATTCATGTACCTGTCTATTAGAGCAATGCATCATTTCCATTTGCCTTGCCAGTAAATAGTTACTTGCTGCATCTGTACCAGCACATTGCAGGTCTTATATTGCACTTGGCATTCCACAGTATGTGGTATGTGAGCAATTTGTGATATAACTGTTCAAAAAGAATAAAATGTAGCTCATTACTCTACTGGATATGATAATAAGTAATTGCTAGTACCTGATCTCTTCTTTCTTCAAAGCAGGCAGACCTCCAATAGTCACGCAGTCTCTGTGCAGGTTCCGTTGTCATTAGTTATGAAAAGCAATTATTTTGTAGGACATGGACTTTAAAAATTAGACTAAATTCTTACAGTTCATGCTGTAATCTCCCATAGTTTGGTTTGCTTTTCTGACTTGATGAAACATTATTTTCTGTTATTTTGGAGGAAAGAGACCAAGTTTTATGACTGAAATAGCAGCAACATGGCGGGGGAATGTGAGGGGAGTGCACCACACAGGGGCTCAGGACAGGCTGTTGCTGCTCAGACTTGGGAGGAGACGGGAGAACTCTGAGCTGGGAGGGCCTCCCCCAAGCTTGGGGGACTGACACTGACCATGGGGCTAACTGTGGGCATGGGGAACTCTATGGGCCTGCAGTACTGCATGCTAGACTGAGGATCGATCTGTTTGTGCCTGTGTTTTGGAATTGTGCCTAGGCTCGTTATCTAATACTCTAGTTGCAGCTGCTTGCAGGAGCTTTTAATCTCAAGTTTCTTTCATTTAGGAAAAAAAATACAGGAATTTTAGCCTGTAATGAAAAATTGCTTTAATGTGAAGAAATTACTGTAATATTTTTAAATGACATCAACACTACCAAAACATCTTTCCAGTACTCACAGTTCTGTGATTTTTTTTTTTTGATTTTTTTTTTTTTGTCTAGCAAACATTACTGGCCTAATTTTCTCAGTTGTGTTGGTATTTCACTTTTTGTCAGATTCTGGTTTGCAAAAAGGGTCCCTTGTTGTTATAGCAAAGTTTTAGCTCTGCTCTCTGCCTGCAGCTTGAGTGCGTAAGAATCTGCTCTGCTGGGTCGCAGTCCTCCTTCTCACTGCAACCTTATCTCTTGAATAGGTCACTATGTTCGTACAAAATTTTCTAATTTGATGCTTTTTTTTTTTGGTCCTCTTTAGAAACACAATCTTCTGATTGTTCTTCTTATGCTAGTGATGTCCTTTGTTATCTCTTTTGCTAGTAAAGTCTTTGTTTCATCTTTCTTTGTCAGAGAGGTCAGAGTGACCAGACATGATGTCTTCACTTCTGTTCTTGCCTTGAGTTTATCTCTCCCTTGGCTTTCACTGTACCAGGGCTAAAAGGTCTGCAGTGCTACCTAGTTTAGCTTCTGTAGCTGTCTGATCTCTGACATTCTTCCACATGGGGACAGTCTCAAGGGTGATGTATATATATAATTTATAATTTTAATTAATATTTTTAACAATAGAAGTAGGAAATGAGAGAAAACAAAGAATTCTGTTGCAGGTATTGCTAATAACATGGAGAACTGAGGCAATCCTTTCTTAACTCACACATTGAATTAAATCTGGTTCTTGACTCACAACAGTAGTTAACTCTGTTAAGTGAGAATATTAAAAGCAAACAAAGAGAACCACTAAGCTTTGAGACAGAAACTGTTTATTTTGCTTCTGGCATACCAACATGTTCCAGAAAATCCCCTATTTTAAATGACCTAACAAATCTAGAAGTAATAAAATCCCTAAATTGTCCAAGTTTTATGATGTGAATGAATACTACTGAGTAATATTGGAAAAAAACACATATGATGTGACTTGTTACCTATTATATGTTTTTCAATGTGTACAAAAAAATGATATCATGTCTCCTGTGTTTAAGAAGACTACTTGTGTATAATATTAGCATTTCAAATGGACAAAATGTGTTTTCACTTCGGAATTTGTTTCTAGCTTTTCTTGTAGTGAAAAATATAAGAAAGTAGAAGGGTTTTATGTCATTGCTTCACTGTTGAGCAATTTATGACTTTTATTTAATCTTATCATGCAACTTTGCCAACACTTACCCAAACTTCTGCTGCTCTAAACTTGTTTGCTGTCTTTACCCAAAGTCTCCTACTATAATCTACTTTTTCCCCATTTTTATCTGGAGGCCATATAAAATGAAACCTGCAGTTTCCTGAAATGAAACTTTCTTGATAAACCTGCAGATAAGGTTTATGTTGCAGGATATGTGTCTCATCTTTAGTATTAAGTCTCAGCTTTTATGTAATATGAAATGTGTAAAATGCTGGTAGGATTTAAAACAAAACAAAATTCTACTTAATCATAGAATTTGCCTATGGAGAAGGAGGAAAACAGAGCACTAGTTGAAACTAAGGTGTTTTTATGAGTGAAAATACATGTTTACTTTGGAGTAGCATTATAATCTGGAGTGACAACTTTTTACCTTTATATTGCTTCTACAGTTATAGGATCTCCATAGCTAAGGGCATGTGGACATGTTTTATTCATTCCACTGTAGCATGTGAGGTGTCACATAAAGAATTGAGAGATAACTTCTAATTTATAAAGCATCTCTGGACTTAACTATTTTCATGAATCGTAAAGACCTGACATGGTCAATATGTAATACAATTGATGTTTTTTATTTCATTTGCTAGAAACTGAAGTTTCTATATATGGAAAAGAAAATACAAGTAGGATTACCTGTAAGATGGAACAAATCATATGAAAAATGCTTTTTGATTTGGCTTTCTGTTTATTCTAATCCAAACTCCTTTTTTATGTTTTTTATGTCAAAATTAGAATATATCCATGTAGGAACTTTTTTTCCTATTTTTCCTCTTTTCCTATTTAATTACTTGCTGTAACTGATATATGAGAATGAGCATTGGCAATGTGATCGGATCTAATTTTTTCTCGGGTCTGATCCATTTGATAAATCCAGAGGAATAAGTGATAATCTGGAGATACCATTATCTTGGTTTCAATGTATTAAGTCAGCAGAATTATATCTAATGCCTGTCTTTAGTATCTGGTTCTATTTATTTTGCCAGTTATAAGTGAAAGTGTCCACATTGCAGTAATTTTTGTCTGCTGCTGGAGTATTAGAACATATTAGAGCTTATTTTTCCATTAGGTTTTTGTTTGTGCGTGTTCTGAATTTTTTTCTGTGGTCCCAAGGCAGAATTTGTTAGCTCATTCTGTGACAGTGTCTCTATAAGGACATAAATTCCACTTGTCCTAAGTTTGTGGTTCTTAGTTTGTGTGGGGAGAGGAGGGAGGAGAGACATAGACCTTATTGTGGGTATATTTCTTATTTATAGTATAAGAAAAGATTATTATTAGCTTTTGCAATTCAAAGTTTATTCTATATTGAATTAATATATTTATGTTGTTTTGACTTCTTAACAGGCAATAACTTCAAGCTACAGCTTCATGCTTTCACTGAGAACATAGATTCTACTGCCAGGAAGTAACAGTAAGTAGTTAGGTGTTATAATTTCTTTTTAATGAAGAAGTTTTCTTTTTAAGTGCTTGATGTTTACTTTAAATGTGCTCCAGGAAGCTATTATGACTACCCACTATGTTGCCAGTGCTGAAATATGCAAGTAGGTTCTCTCAGTGGATCAGATGGCTCTTGCTCAGAACATTTAGTTGTCTTTCACAAGAGGGAAAACCCAATCAGAGTAAAGACTTCCGTTTCAGTTGGCTGTAGTTCCCAGTGTTTTCCATGAATGGGCATAATCGTGTTTATGAAACAATTTTTTGAAATTTTAAAAATTATTAGAAAATTAAGTTGGAAGAGTTACTATACTTTGAGGAGAGTTTTATTATATTTTAATGGATAACAGGAGACAAGAAAAGCAGAAAATTAATCTTTAGATGGAGAACAAGTCAATATTCTGAAAGACTGAACAAAGGTACAAAAGTAGTTCATGATAGGCTATTTTTAGGTTATTGTGTTGGGATTTTGCAGCCAGGGTTAAAAATAGGTGACTGTATGCCAACAACAATAATTTTAAAAAAGACTTCATTGTCTTTCATAAAGACACTGCTCTTCTTAACACTTTTAACAGTCTCCGTGGAAAACAATGCAATTGGAAATTGCTGTCCACATTAAGGCTTTATGTCCTTTGTAAATGAATTTTGAACACATACCTGCTGTAAAATTGAATATAAAAGTAAATTTATGTCAGTTGCTGTGTTTATTACCAAGGGATTGATTTAGGAAGGTTATATCTTTTATTAGCTTCCAGTTTGCCTTCAGTTTTCATTAGATACTGAATAAGGATTGTTGGAGGGAGACAGGCAGTCTTGCACTCAGAAGCAGAGTGTGCTGCTGCTGCTGGAGGGCTTTTATGACCTCAGGATATCATCACCTGGGGCAATGTCTGATCAAGATCAGAAGAGTAAGCCCTGTAGTGTTTCGAGGGGTCTGTAACAATCAGTGTCCTTACAAAGCTGTGTTAAGACTAGTTTTGGTTATTTGTTTTTGAATGTAGTATTAAGTTCCTACCACTTTTCCTAAATTCATCTCTACTTGTGAGTTATCAAAAACAATTACACAATCTTGCACCTCTTTGAGCTGTGGTACAATGAATTGAGATTGGATTAAATCCTTTAAGAAAGAGATATGCTGAGTATTCTTAAAACAACTTACCTCCTGTCATTTTGGTGTGCGTAGAAGTTGACACAGAAGTTGAATCATTTCTTCACTATTCTTTTAAGAGGGAGAGTTGGTGACCTTGAAGGGAGAATCAGCTTTAATTTGTAATATGAAGATCATGGGCTGGGTAGGATGCAACATTTTAGGAAATGCTTTATAACTTTTTTTTGGTCAGTTTCTTTTTATAGGGCTTGATCTTTAGAGCTTTTTTATTAACTGCTAGTGGTCTGTTACATTTGAAAGCATCAGAGTACTTTTGAAGGATTCTGTATAAATATTTACATAAATGCAAACTGCATCTTTCCTGATAATCACAAAAATGTTTAAATTTCTTTCTGATTACAGTCTTCTCTGTGGAGGAAAATGGTTCCTCTGCATCACGTGGTGCTATGTTTTGAAATATGCTGAGGGTGCTCAGCTTTGGTTTTTTTTAATTGAAATGAGACTGGGGGTGGAGGAACAGTAAAGTGTCTTCGAAAGAAAATTTGGCATTTGATTTCTAGACAAATGAATAGGAAGTATTAGGCTTTCATTTTAAGGTTTTGTGGCAAACTGTTTTGTTTGGGTTTTACTTTTCCTTGATATCTGCTTTTATTTTTAACTGGTCAATCTGTTTGTCCCCACATGCTGTGATAATATTGAGCCAACACACATCATTTGCTTCTCAACTAAGCAGTGAAGAAATGTCAAAGAAGGTAGTGTCAGCTAGAAGTAGAGATGATGTTTTTTTCCAGCAGAGGGCCAAATTAATTTTATACCTTCACAGTAGTTGCTTAAGAGACAGTATTTGATCTTGCAAAGAAAGATCTATTTTCTGCTTAATCACTTGAAGTTCTCTCAATTGCAGAAAAAGGGAGGATTCCATTACTATCCTAAATATAATTTGAAAATGTTTGTTTTGCCATCAGTAAAGAAGTAATTTTTTTAAAAAAATCCCATTATGCACTAATATTTTCGGTGGCTTTTCAGGAATATATTCCAATGTCCAACACATAGTGCAAAATAATAAATGGTGAATAAATAGTGAAGCTATTCTGTCTACTTCTTTACCAACTCTGATGACACCTAGAGGCCCATGTGTACTTTATCCTGAAAGCTCAGCTATTCTAACACATGTTGTTTAAAAAGCCCTTTTGAGAATTGCTCCACTAATTAGGGGTAACTTTTATTTATGTTCTCTGTGTCCGGCTATATTTCTTGCCTTTGTAGAAATACCCTATGGCTTGAAGGAGATGAAGAACAGCAGGCATCTCTATAGATGACTGTTCTTATGCATACTCATTGTTTCACTGGAGAAGGTTTATTACTAGATAGGATATTGCATTTGCAATAATTTGCACAAAACTAAATAGCTGGTTTTGATTGAAATAGTAGCCTTATATTTAAATATGAAGGGAGAGTGGTAGACTATAATTTAATCTAATGTCTCTAAAAATCAGTGGTTTAGGTGCCTTCTTGGAAGTTTGATCAGTAAAACACCTAAAAAGAAGAAAAACTTTAATGAGAAAAATACCTATATTCCCTGGAAAGGGAAACATAAACATTCAGAATTTGGATAGATAAATAATTTGAAAGGATATAATTTATCATTACTGCAATATGTTAGTAATATTATTTAAATAATATTTTTTATTTTATCTTGCGTCTTCTGTGTTTTGAAGTTTTGTCCGTTCTGGTGATTCTAATCGCTGTTGTTTTTTTGGTTTTTTGGGGGTTTTTTTGTTGTTGTTTTTTTGGGTTTTTTAGATATGTCTACTTCTCAGTTCAGTTTGTCAAGGTTTAGTTTCTTTGTTTGGTTTGCTCATCCTGAGGATGGGGAAATAACTTTTGTGAGATTTTATTTGGTTGGTTTTTTAAAAGTACTGATTTATTTACCAATAAGAAATTACAAAGATTATTTCAAGGATGAAGGGCTGCTAATATAAAAGTCATGGCATTGACATGAATGTGCTTCTTTACTTCTCTGGACTATTAGGAAATTGAATAATCTGTTAGATATTTTCAGAGTACTTTTTTTCTGTGTTCCAGAATAACCTGTATATCGTGCTTGTACAGTTCAAAAGCCTGGTGATACAGATAGACCCAGAGTGCAGAAACCTGAGTCCTTAATTAAAATGCTGCTCTATTTAAATAAAAACTTCCTCAATTATAGTAAATTAAGTAATTTTTGAGTCCCCCTTTTTTTTTCCTTTCAGATATAAAGTAATTGGTATACTCTAATTCACATAGATGAGAGTTTTGTAAAGCAGTAACTGAAATAGCCTGTCATGCTATTCAACCAGATGAGCTTTGAGATAAGTGTGTGATACTTGTGGATTTGGGGAGTTTAGTCCTTTTTTGCATAAAGAAGCATTGTTGGCATGTAATCAAAATGATGATGACTGTCTGGGAAACATGCTTTCAAGGGTTGCTTCCACAAATGAGTCATAAGTAAAAGCTCTTCATCTAGCACAGAGCACATTAAGCTGGAAGAACAAACAAAAAAGCTTGTTGGTAGATCAAAGAAAATACAAGCATAAAAGATACTCTTAGAAGATCAGTTGGTCTAAATATCAGAATTGTAGTAATATCTTTCCTTCTTATTCTCCTCTGGTTTATTGCTTTCATGTAGACCTTGATTATTTTAGCTGCTGGCATAGTTTCCTTCAAAAAGCTGCTCATTTGCTGCAACTTTAATGGGATAGAGAGCAAAGTGTTAGCAGTCTTTGGAGAACTGAGTTTATGTTCTAATGGGAATAAAATTTTTAGCCAATTCTCTTGTACTTTGTCCAGCTAACTCTAGAAAAGTAAATCAAACATTGAAGACTAATCTGGCATGTATAAAACATACTTGTGTGTACCTATCTGTCCATGTAGAGGTAGTTAAATAAGGCATATTATAGTTGCAGAAAGTGAGATAATATCTTTCTGTATACTGAGATAAAATACTTCTGTATGTTTACAGATCATTCGCAACATAAATTCTTGTAAGATTGCTAACTTACAGTATTTCTGGTATAGGTGCTTCTAGATTGCATGGTGACAATCTATGGCATGAAGACTCAATCAGATTTGTCAACCATTTTTTCTTCTTTGCTTTAAAGCTGAACTTCTTTCAAATAGATAAAGAGTGAATGAGAAGAATTGTCCTTACATCTCGTTCTTCTGTAAGCCTTTTTCACTTTTCATTTGACTGAAAGGAGGTCCACTCTACAAGCACAGTAGTCCACCATGTAAACACTTCTGTATCTTTTGATGTTCTATGATACACATGTTTAACTAGTGGTGCAGCTGCTTCCTGCATGTAACTTGGGCTAGCTTCCTGCCCTGTAGCTAGGGACAAATGCTCTATGTAAGAGGACAATTTACTCTTTCAGCAAGCAAATAAGCTTTGGTTATTACAGCTGCCCTTCTGGTCACATAAAAGATGATGCTCAGGCTTGAAGTTTAAGTGTGCCTCTGAGGGTGTCTGTGTCTAGGTCTTGGCTGAAGCTGTGCAGTCAGTCACTTTACTAACAAGGGAACTTTTTCCTAATTAAGGAAAATGTGATGTTCTGTCATAGGGAAATCTGTGGCAAATATACTGAAGTGAAATATAATAATTAGGCTTTTTTTTTTCTTCAAATAGGATGGAATTAAGCTATTAAAGAGCTTATTTATAGAAATAAAAGAAATCTTAATTGGTGACTTAGAGTTGCAGTAGAGATATAGCAGGAGGAAAAAGCACTGGTTACTAAATAAGGTATGTAAGTAAAAATAAAATAATATTTTGGATGTTCTTACTCATAGTTCTATACATAAAAGCAATTTTGTATTACAAGTCAGCTCATTCTGGTTTTGCATAAAATAGCTTCCCCTTCCCCTCCACAGAAATGAAGACTGGAACATATAAATCATTGGAAATTTTCAAAAGACACTGTTTTGGAAAGGGCTGCATGTTGTATCAACAAAGTCACTGCTGGCTGCAAAATTGAATGGGACACAAATGTATTGCATTCATAATATTAGCTGTAAAATTTGAAATTAATATCAGTTTCTGCTTCTATTACCATGTGCTGATTAGCATAAAAGAAACTTTGCCCTAAGAGCTGTGAGGTAATTAACACAAAATTCAAACCCAGAAAACATTTCCAAATCAGAAAAGGCTCTAAATGAAAATGACTGTTGGGAAAGCACTGAGGCAAGAATGATATATATTTTCTGATATCTACTTGCCAGGTATCTACTTTAGGCCAAATTGCAAGGAGGGGGAGCATATAATTTGTTGGGCAAGGCAGACCTTTGATTCACTGCACATGACTATTACCACAAGAAAAAAAAATTAAACATTATTTTAGATTGCTGTAGTAAAAATGCATATGAAATGCTGCTTCCCTTCTGGAAGCCCTTTGTTATAGAGTGACAATTTTGGGAATCATGCTACAGTGTGTTAGTTGTCATTTCTAATGCTCAGCTATTAGCCACAATGTTGAGTTAGATTATGAGATTTTGATCTCTTCAGATCATCTGACAATGCTTTCCCTAAAGCATCCCAGTAGTTGTGTGTAAAACAGTCTACACTTTTTCAACCTTTTTTGGAGTTGGGAATATTTTTGTGATATTAATCTGGTGGAGTGCATTTTACCTTTTAGCATGTGTCAAATGGATAGGGAATGTATGAAGTCTTTGCCTGCACTTAGGCTGCACCAAGATCTTACCTTCACTAGGAAGAACAAGTAGTCACTAGCTACTGATTTATTGATAGATGCCTAGCCCAATAGGGAGACTTTTTAAGGAACTTTTTGTAACTTTCTCCAGTGTTAGTAACAGGACTGCTTATGAAGCCTTCAGGTGTGGGGGACTTCCTTGTTCATAGTATGCCATTTTAAAGGTAAACTCAGCAAATATCCAATATGCAGTTCCAATGATTAGCATTAAATATAGCATGTTTCACAATAAACCAGTATAATGCTGCATCAGCATTTCAAAGTGTCCTCATGATTACTAGTGCCACGGAGGGGAGTATAAAGTTTGGAGGAGGTAATTAGAATGACCTTGCATTACTGAGCTGGTGAGCAGTACTGGATTTTGTCCACAAGTAATGGAGTTTTTCATAAGATGCTGCTTACCAACAGCATGTGCATGCAGATATCAATGAAAGTTAAGGTAAATATCTACATGTGAATTTAAATTGCAAAGCAAACACATCCCATATTTTCCAAAAACATTACAGTTTTAGCTGAGCTAAATTAAGAAGTATTTTTTGTTATTATTATTATTATTAACTTAAAGTTTTTAGCAAACTAAAAATTATTTCTTGAATATTCCTTAATTACTGGTATGTTCTTAAATTGACAGTGTTTTGCACCTGGCAGTCTACCTTCTCTAACAGTTAATACAGTGTTTAGGGCTACACTGCCACAGTGTTTAGTTTAATAATGATTTATAATTTACCTGAAAACTTCTTCAGAGGCTACACAAGATGTTGTGTTAGCTTTAAAATACATTATTTATTAATATACATAATCTCTAAATGCTTGTTTGTTTCTTTACATTTTGGTTTTAGAGCTAAGAATTTTGTCTTAAGACAACTATTAGAAAAGCAAAGTACAAAATACTGACAGTCTTCTGAAACAGATGTAGAGAGAGAGCAGTTTTTGCTAAACATCAAGTTGTTGTTTTTTTTCCCAGTGCAAAAGAACAGGAGTTACCAAGAACATAAAGTAGCTTTAGGGAGGGAAAAGTTAATTGTCAAGTAGAGGGGAAAAGTTCTCAGGAGACAAAGATAGTGCTGAAGGTAGGATTTTCACCCCAAGAACGGAATTCTGTGTAGGATTTATGTGAAAAGCTGATAATTGGAGGCACTGTTAACAGTTTCCCTGCTTAAAACATTAAACTGGAAAGATTTCTTTACAAAGGATTTATTTGCTCTCTGAGGATGGTGATCAGTTGTAATGTCCAAGTTTAACCACCTTCCACTGATACAATTAAAAACAAAAAATATACCCTAGGTTCTTTGTATAACAAGCTAAGCTAAATATGAAGCCCACTGAAATATGAGGTCCCTGTCAAACAGTGATTTTATCCTATGCTGCTACAGTTTACAGGGAAGGAAACAGATTAACAAAGAGCTGGATTTTCTCTTGCAAATATTGAGAAAATGTCTCATTGTGACAGTCTTCTGATTTTATGCTGAATGAAATGTTAACTTGAAATTTTTCATCCAGTTTAAAAGATATAAAGGCTTACTGGAAAAAAATTTCCAAACAAACATACCCCACATAGTGTAGAATTAAATCTGTCACTTTCAGACAAAGTGAAAAGTAATATATGGGTATTTGAACTCCTACAAGTTCCATTACACATCCAGTGGAGCTTTTTTTGTTTAATACATCTTACTGGTCAATGGATGTGCTGAAGAGGAAAATTTATCATTTGAACATCCTCATCTAAAGCCTATTTATGAGGAGGGTGATGTTTACAATAGAGAAAATGAAGAGCTTTTTCAAAGTTGTCGAGAAAATATTGTGAATATGTTTTTGATGCTTTAAGTGGGCATGTATAACTTTCAAATGATTTATAGAGCAATCTGTTTTTTGGTCCTTACAGTAAACAATGTGCCTTTATGGCACATTGGTAGGGCTGTGGCTTTATACAGATCAAGATAACAGTAGAATCTGGGGGAGGGAAGTCACTCCTGTTAGCAGTTACTGTCTCTTAACTGTGAATTGTTTGTCATGTTCATTTTATTTTTTTAGCTGGTGTTGCCCAGTACGAGTTACAGCATCAGCTTACATGATCAGGGAAGCTCAACCAGCAAAAATGTGCTTAAATGGCTTCAAATGTGACTTGAACCTCTGCTCAAATGTTCCTTGGTATATCTCCCTGCTTCTAGATTTGTTGTATTGGGCACTACAAAAACACTAGATTCAGACTTATGTGAAGTCTAGTGGATTAATTCAGAGATTTATGATGAAAGAGATGTCAGCATTTACATTTGATTTAACTAGTTAGGTTTTTGTAGAAGACATGAACAAAGGATAATTCCCCAACACAACAAATTTACCTTCTCTTACAGGTGTATAGCCTTCTAATTACAACAAATTTACCTTCTCTTACAGGTGTATAGCCTTCTAATTTACTCAAAACTGAGAAACTACAAAAGTTTTTCTGTTTCTCCTTTCTATATGTAGTTTTTCCTTAAAGTTGGAAGCAAAACAGCGACTGAATCTAGTTTCTTTTAAATGGATCTACTTTCTTCAAAATCATTTCAAATATCCAGGCTGCCTGGGGTTCTAGTACCTGAAGGAAACTATAATAGGATATGTGGGTAATATTCAGTGGGTGGCAAGTTGCAAGTCAGGTACCTGTACTTGTAACAAAAGAAATGTTTTAACCTATTACACCATAAGGCAAGTATTATAAAGATTACTAGTAGAAATACAACATAAATTTCTTCCTGTTGTTTTGTACTTCAATTTTTTTTAATTATACTTTCTTCTGGATTACTCATCTGTTTAAATTAGAGTCTTTCCCTTTAAAATCAGGAAAACACTTTTCTTGATATTTAGGCTTCAAAAATTGTCTGTATTCTGTGCTCGTGCACTCCCATGCTCATGTTTATTACACAAGATTAAATAATTGCATCCTTTTGTAATGTTGTTTGACACATTCAAGGATTTTGAACAATCATTTCACTTGACTATACTTTGAAGCATGTCTTGCAATGTAGCATATTCAAGCAGGCATGAGAAGAAATGCTTTCCAGAACAATTCAAGACTACATTTAGATGAGAAAACTAAGTGGTATAATATAGTGCAGTGCTCTTTCTCATGGGAGTGGAGGTTTTTTTCTATATCAGTTGAAGTATTCTGGGAATCTAAGGTTAACTCTATATACCAGTAGAAATGATTCCAGGAGCAATGAGGCACATGTTCACAAATAATTGCTGTCGCAGTTTTAAATTATTTCACAAAAACTCCCCAAGGAGTTGTATTGCTCTTCATCATTCTAGTGTTGAAGTGATCCTTTCTATGGAAAGATTTAGAAGTATAGATTAATTAGACTTTTCCTTCCTATTTCTGGCTTGTTTCAGATACAAGATTTCAATTTTATTTTTTATTGTCTCAAAAGATTCTAAGCTTGCATGACAAAATAAAAAGGTATTTGAATTTATACCTTATACAGTATCTTAGTTTTCTCTTTCTTGCATTCATTCTGTCTTCTTTTTTATGTACAGTAAACCCTGAAAAAATGTGACCTGTAGGTAGGATAGGAGGCGAAGTGCTAATTATAGGGTTCTGCTAGTTTTTTCTGAAGGCTGGAAGGGATAGAGAAGGAACTGGCAAAAACCCCTCCCTTTTCCCCTGAACTGGACAAGCACTATATCAGAGCAATTTCACAGAATAATTTATGTAAAGGAGCTATGTAAAGAATCATAATTTTTCTAGCAGAGACTGGCTTTCTGTTCCAATAAATCAATTATTTTCTCTCACCACAGCTGCCTAATGGATAGAGATGGATATGGCAGATTATATTGAAAAAAAAAAGGAGGAAAAACAATTATAAAGTTTTATTTAGTCTGTCTCACTGTGTAGCCGCTCTACCATTGATCTTCCACCCACCACAGCTCAGAAGTCACTGAAGTCTCTGGTTTCTCCAGTTCACTTTTTACTCCTGAGGGGACTTCAAATTATACCGCTACAGACACACTACTTGGGGGATATTATTCCAAGACTTATGGTGGATATCTCAACCCAATTCAGAGGTTTCCTCTTTCAGTTAAATCTTTCAGCTATGCAGCAGCCCTGTTGCTTGAGAACCTTCTGGGAATTACAGATGGATAATCTTCCCTGTTACAAAAATTGCACAGAAAAAACCATGGGATATGAAAAAATTCAGTATTTCATATCCAGTGATTGGTATTTTCAGAGATTCTCCCCTCTGACACCAAAGCAGACTCAACATACTAGAAATAAATTATTACACAAGTTAGGATTATTTTTGAAAATATATGCAAAGCTTGCAGGACCATATTATATCTTAGAATTTGTGATGCTTTGCAAGCCAAGGTAAACTTAGGAATTCTCTTCATGGAAAGGCTCTCCTTATGTGATTCACTGAATAAATGGTATATATCTTCAGATCACTTCCTTGAAATCTAAATGCACTTAAAAACTGATATCACTAAATTTGACTAAAATATGTTTTGTGTTAAGCTCGTTGAAGCACAGGTAAGTAGGACCATGGAGGTGTTACTAAATTCCAAGTACTTTAAGTGAGAACAGTCAGCATCTAAATTATTGAGCTGTCAAGTTAAATGAAGCTGAATATTTTTAAGTGATTCACATGCAGATTGTTAAAAAAGACACAGACTCTGCCTTATCAAACAAGGCTCATTACTTTTCAAAATTAAGGGAACAATAAGACCTAATTTTTGGAACTTAGCTGTGCAGAAAATGTGTTAGGCTGATTTTCTTTTTCTGACAGTAGAATAAGTTTTGTAGAAACATCTGTTAAAGAGCATTTTCATAGCTTTCATATATTCAGTTGTTCATAATTTCATTAGTCGTTAATCTACATGGATATAGTTCTTAATATTATTGCAATATGTAAAAGCATAAATTTTTGCACAATAAAACTTGAAAGTACCTCATTGATTTTTTTTTATGAGGAACTAAATAGTTAATAATGCAGACAAGTCTTTAAGTATGTAGGTAAAATAGCCTCAGTCATTGAGCTGAATGGAGCTCTTTCCATCTTAGAGCTTTTGTGCCTGACTTTCTGCAAAGCAGCTTTTATATTTAAGGGTTTTCTCAATGTGAAGAGCGAGTCTAAAAGTAAAGAATTTGAGTGAAGTGACACAAGCATGGAAAATATTTTAATATAGGGTTGCTGGTGATGTGTACTTGTTCATGCAAGTTGCTTCAGACTTCTGCTAATCAGAGAATAGGAGTCACTTTATTGCTGTAACAATATAAAACTCTTCTGTATTATGTATCATCAACAGGAGGAGTGGGGGCAGGGAGAAGTCTTAATGAAATGGAAAAAAAAATTAATTGGAGTTATCTGAAGTTATGCTGAACAGAGGTCTGCCTCAATGTCTGTGGTAGTGAGTATTTCTACCTAATGTGGGGTAATCTAGACATACAACATTATTTCCCAAAACTGTCATTCTTGTAACTGCTAGGCTTGGTGTTTGCAGTATTTCAAATGCAGTTGTGTGAAGGCTTTTTCTTTTTTTTTTTTTTCCTCCTCCCCAATTCTTCACTTTCCCTAGCCAAATAGAATAAATATTGATTCACTTTAAAGATAAGTATATAATAGTAATCAGGTTTTAGAGGCTTGGATCTCTATGCACCACTGTGGATGCAGATAGATGATCAACCAGTAATAGCCTAATGAGTTGCAGCATTTAGTCTGTGGTAGTAGATGTTGTGGATGTGCCTGAGAGAGGTTTCTGTTGGACAGAAAAGTGAATTGCAGAATACATTTGGTCAGAAATGTCTGATAAGTTTGAACTAGCGTAACAGCTCTTGTTATGCTGTGAAACTAATGGTGTTTGATTTGGTTCTTGTGCTTTGCTATTAGTCTTGTGTTGGGCAAATCACTTCCACTCTGTGTTTGTTTGGCTCTGTAAAACACCACTACTATCTTCTTCCTTTCAACTCTGGTACGTTTGAGGCAATATAAGGTTTTCAATGAAGCTTCAACCTCTGTCTGGTGTTTTTTATGAAATTCCCTTTTCCCTACTTTCTTATATGAAGTCTGCTCTTTTAGGGAGATTGGGGATGTTCCCAAGAGGGTTGTTTGTCAAATGTGCTGCATGGAAATACAACCTGCAATTCTCAAAATGCAAGGAAAGGTAATTTTTTGAATACAATAGCAGGCAGGGAATTTGCCTCAGAGGGAATTGAATTAATTATTCTGGGAACTTGCACGGTGTTAGCATCACAGGGGATACTAGTAATTACTCACACGGTAAATGTGATTTTGGGGACTGTTTCAGACACCACAACAGGTATTAGTATGTAGCATCAAGTTAAATAGGAGCCTACGAGTGTGTTTAGAAAAAAATTGGTCAGATTGCAAATCGAGATCATTTCCATATTTTTTTTTAATGTGGAAAATTTATTGTATTAAGAAAATGCTCTTCCTTTATGGTTGCTTTGTGCCAGGGTTCCCCCACCATGTATGTGCAAAAAATGTGCCTATTCTAAATTTAATATTTATATCCTCTATTTGGGCTAGTGTAATCTTGTTTTGATGCAAATCTTCACTCCCCAAAAAATAGAAACATAATTTTACACCTAGAAAAGACCAAATTTAGTTTCTCATTGTGATATTACTCATTCTTCCCTTAATCTATGGTTCTCAGGTGAATTATGGTTCATTTTAAGAACCATAGACTGAACTAGGGCCTTGGGATGGCTGAGACTTGGTTTAGTCTCTATTTTGGTACTGATTTAAAGCCCACGTGTACTACCTGAAATATAATCAAATTACTCAAGAGATCTCTGCTCCTGCCTTTTGAGAGCATTAATACTTTTGAAATGAAGTGTGATAAAGCATAAGCATTTCTTTCTAGTGCATGCAAGATAAGCTTATTCACAACTTTATATGGGAATCTGTGGAATTCTCAGGGCTAGCTGTAAGGTCTGTGACATTCAAAAAGGAAGGAGTATTTTCCTTTTTGATGAAGCACTCCAGTATTTAGTGTAGGGGAAAGAAACTGCTTCTTGAGGTGTAATAAATGATCATTTGTTTACTGCTTTGTTAGCCTCAGTTTCTGCACAGTTAAATTATCAGGGTAAATTAGATATATTGCTCAGGAAAACTAAGCTGTAAAACATTTGTGTATACTTTTTACCTGTGAAATTACCTGCAACTTGCTTTCTGTTAGCACAAATTAGGAGCCACAAGAAGTAAGTTATTGCTTGTATTTAAGCCTTGGCTTTCTGTGAGATTAGGTCTCGGTGGATGGGAGGCAGGAAAAAATGGCTCACATGAGCAAGGCACAGCTCAGCCCTGTCCTCCAGGTGGGTGGGATAAGCTATTCCAAGGCCACAGTTCAACATTAGACTGAATCTGGCTTTAGGGCTCCCGCTTCTAATCAAGAAGGTTGCCACTACATGATGGTAATCAATGATCCGGTACAAACATATTCTGCTACCTCAACAGTTTTCTGGGAATTTTGACAAGTCAACATTATTGTCAGGCTTTATGCCAGATTGACTATTATCTGTTCTACTATGGCTGTCATGTAACCAGTGCAGAGCATAAAGCTATCACAGAGGCTATATTGTCTGCGCCATCTAACTTGAGGGGAAAATGTGGTTGTGCTACCATGTCTAATACCCATCAGATCTGTATTGCAGTGCACAGCTCCAGTATTCATGGTTATGGAGCTATAGCTTGAGAACACACCTTTTTGACTGTTGTCTCCTGGCCAGGAGTAGGATGGACATATATCTTTGCAAAAGACCTTCAGCACTTCAGGTGCATGCATACATACATGGTGGTGTGAAAGCATGGGGATAACACAACATTCTGGAAATCTGAGTGGGACAGAGTGAGTGGTGTTTTGGGTTCATTACAATTAGTTGCCTTTTAACCTGTGCTCTTTCTGTATTCACCGCACCACTCCACTTTACATACAAGTCATACGCAAAAAGATGGGTAAAAATAAGAATAAAAATAAGGTCATTTATTTCGGTAGAGTTTAGGAATTAATATTCTGAAACTGTTGGGGTTCTCTGTTACTAATGAACTATTGGGAAAAGGCAACTTTTATGTTGCAGCAGAGTAGTTTTTATATCAATGTAGCATGAAAATATTTAAATAATACCATGAAAATCAGTACATAGAAAATGCTCTTCTTTGGCTATGATTTATTATGCTTGATCTAAAGGACAGTATGCTTTCTCTGCTGTTTTCGCTAAATTTATTTCTGCTTGTGTTGCAGACAACATTACAGCTGTAATGCAGTGTTGTGTTTTCTGTCTGAAGTGATACATACCTGTGTAACATGTCAGGCTGAGAAATTTTTCAAATATCAAATTGAGTGAAACATTAGCTGCCTAGTTTTTCTCAGGTAGTGATGAAATGTACAGTGCAATGTTAGTTACTAAATGGTGAAGACTTTGACTTCAGAATTTTTATACAAAGGAGGTAATAGTGATGACTGACTAAATCCTATAAAGAGGATTTTTTGCAGCAAATATTATGTGTGGTAAAGCCGTGAGTTTAGCATTCTTTAGAAATGTTCTATGGAAAATGCTATTAAAATCTAGATTTATAATTTCTCTTGAGTGCCACATCGTTGTAGGCAGTGATGTCCAGATTTTGGAGATGTGAAGAGCTTTATTTTCTCCGTTTCTCCCTAGCAATTCTGAGATATGAGATATACTTTCAGCTTTAACAACATAATATCCCCATGAATGACCCTCCCCCCTCCCCCCCTTTTTTTTTCTTTTTTCCTTTCTTTCAAGGATAATGCCCTGGAATTAAATCTGGTCTCTGATGTAATTTTTTTACACTTTCCTTTCTCTGTGCATAACCATGGTTTCTTTGCAGTTTAATCTTTTTTCGTTTCGTGGTTCATTTTATTCTAATTTCAGGGATAGGGATGTAAGAAGAATAGCAGCAAATGGGGAATTGTACAGTTATGAGACCTCCTGAATGGCCAGTGGAAATCACAGAGACTGATTTCTGCAGGCTTCTCACAGTCATTTTCATTATCTTTGTGTACTTGTCTTGAATACCCCTAGAGTGAAACAGGAACAACACATCTAAATACTATAAAATGATAAGCAGGCATAAAATGCACTTGCATACACCCATACATGTGCATGTATACACACACACACCTCCATATGTATTTTTTTGGGGGACCTCCATTGCTATCATTTATGTGCTTTAGCAATGGTAGTCATAAAAATTGTAAAATCACTGAACTTTTTTTTCACACCAACTAAATTTATTTATTTCTCATTTATAATAATTAAATACCAGCTGCATTCTGCTTGACTAATTTTGACCAAAATTCATATATTATGCATAACAGTGTATTGGCAGAAGAAGGAGACGGTTCATACTTTTATGTGACAGGTCTAGCTATTTTCAGTCCATTAAAAGTTGGAAAGATGTCTGTATCCCTTCTATGTTTTTGGAATAGAAACTGTTTTATTTTGGCTGAAAGACGCAAGACTAGGTACTTGTATTTCTGGTTTCCCTAGTGTATTTTGTGAAGTGCAAATTATACTTAATTACAGACTATTCTGGGTTGGAAGGGACCCACAGAGTCCAACTCAAGTGAATGTCCTGTACAAGGTTTGACTCCATATAGCCTGAGGCATTATTAGCACCATGCTCTGGCCAACTGAGCTAATCTCAGGATCAAAGCAAGAGTCATCTTTAAAATTGATGGTTTTAAGGTTTCATGTTGAAGTATGGGAGCTTCCAAAAATGGTGCTGTAAAGTTGAGTATAACTTAAATGTTCTTTCTTTTCAGTTTTTATTTCATATTATGAGTATTTGTTTTCTTTTTTTAGTGGCAAACTGTGAATGAAACAGGAATTTATTCTCAGATACCCATTGTGAGGATATGCTTTCAGTGGTGGGTGGGTTTTTATATATTAATACAAACACTGTCTACCAAAGTTTTATGCATAGAACTCTAGAATGCCTTCTTTTCAGGGCAATGCCTCCATTCCAAAGCCCGAGTAAACATAATTTGACAGCTATTAAGAAATATGGTTGTGGTAAATTGGGACTTAACTATACCCTTCAATGAGTGATCTTGAGCACTTTGCAAAATGGATAATATTCTTAGTTGGACAGAGGAGGAAAATACACTATTAAAAGAGGAAAAAGGCTTCCACTGAACCAAAGGTAATAAATTCAGAACTATTTGTATTTATTTAACATATACATGGAAAAATCATGAACACAAATGTTTGAAAATAACTAAGTATTTACAAAGTAAAAAGTATTTTGTCCATTTCTTTGTTGTAATACCTTAAGAGAAAGCAAACATGAATGTCTCATGTTTGCATTAATGAAAGAAAATATTATTGGGAGAAATGAAATATATGACAAAGCAGCATGTATTGATGAATCTTGCTTCCTGGTTCTAACAGTATTTACTGTGAACTTTGAGGTTCAGTGGTATTCAACATAATGAAGCTATTTGCTTCATCTTTTTCAGCATTAATAAGTGGGGAAAATAGGAAGACTTTGATATACTGCAAGCATATCTGCATCCATCTACCAGCAGTCTTTATACTCTTATCCCATTGCATCTAATTCAAACAAGTTCTAATATAACAAAGATAAAAATGTGTTTTGCATGTACATGTATAATTCATTTGTAGAGTAGACAGATGCCAGCATTCGTAACTGAGTTTTAAACAGTAACCACATTTAGATATGGTGTTTGAAGGCATTGCAAATTTGAATCAATAGGTTTTCCTATCAAATATATGCCTTCTGTAATTTCAGAACTTGGAGCATCCCTAATCTTTTGACATTTTTGTGTGGACTTTTAAGCTCATGATATTATTTACATTGTGGTTTGGCCTAAAACAGGCTATATTGGAAGGAATATTATTAGTGAAAACGATATTCCTGCTGAATTCTGTATAAGCAGAGTGAACAGATATATAGTATTTTAATAAAATAATTTTTTTGTATGTTGAGCTATAATTTTGATTTGCTGGTGTTGAATGAACAGGAGTAGTGAGTATTTGAAATAATGCACTTTCAAACTAAACTACTATTTTGCTCTTTACTCTTACCTTTGGTTCTTTACTAATAATGCTATCTTGACAGATTGTGCTTTTAAATTTAAAACAAACATGCCTTTTGTTCAAATACTAAATGTGCTCTGACATTTCTGTTCTATGAGGGTGTTCTGCCTTCTACTGTCTACATGTTATGCCAATTAGTTTCTCTTTTGGAACCTGAAGATACTACTCTGCAATGTTTTTCTCTGAACACAGATCCTGTAATCAGACTTTTTGCATCAAGTCTTGGTTCTCTTAAGAGAAGCATTGTGTGTGGTATTGCTCAATTTATCCTTATTGGTCAGTGTGTATTATCACTTGTCAAGTGGCTTGTAATTCTTAATATTGGAAGATATTTTGTTACAGGCTGTTTTTTTCCTTAAGAAAATCTTTAGTTGAGACAATGCAGTTTGATGTAAATACTGACTAGAAGTCCAGCCTCAAATAATTTCCAAATATGAGAATTATGATCTGAATCATATTAAAAATGACAAGTTTTAAGGCTATCAGTAGCTCAAAACAGAGTAGAAAAAGAGGTAAATGCTTAAATATCCCAATTAAAATTGTGAAATGTGTTATGTTTGAACTTATCTGATACAAGTAGTCAAATCTGTGACTCTTAGCCCATGGTTTTCCCAGATTTTCTTTCAAATATGCTTTTTTCAGATGTGTTTAAATACATGTGTATGTTCTGGGTTTTTTTGGGGGGGAGGGGTGGTTTTTTTGCATTTTGAAATTTCTTGTTTTTAATGCAGCTATATTTATTTTTTTTTGCCTTAAGTGGAGGGTTTTTTCAATAAATGCTGACTCTTACATAGAAGTATTCCAAGCTGACAAAAAGTGCTATTGTTTCCAAATTATTGTTTTACCCTTGAGAAAATGTCTGCAGATTTGTTTTTCTATTACTGTATATATTAAACTTGATGCTGGTGTGAGTCAGATTAGTCAAAGTGTGTTTCAAGAGAGGGATTAATATACTATATCCATGCTATTCGAGATGTTTTTAACGAATACACAGATAAGGCAGCTTTTACTTCAGTTGCATTTGTTTCTCCTGAAACAGTTGCATTTTAGTGCTGTTTCTAACACAGCTACATCTGCTTTATATTCAGAGTGTTCAGAAATGCCAGCAAAATTGCTTTTTGTAATCCTCTAAAATACTGATGCTTGTGCTAAACCCCCGTCTGTTTGTTTACTGGAGATTCATCAGGCCAGGTACAGATGCTGGTTCTACAAGATCTTCCCTAGAGTGGAGTTTTAATTAAAACAACTTTTTTTACCCCAGCTGTCAGTGCAACCCATATGAAAAGCAGAAAGCTTGTTTTTAGAGAAGAGTTGAATGTTTAGCTTGTTCTAAAGTCTATAACCACAAAATGAAGCATTGAATTTCCTACTTCTCTGAATTCTTTTCTCCCTTCCTAGTTAGTGCAAACTTTTTTTGCAGCAGTCACTCTAGAACTTGCTAAAGCTTGCTTTCTTCATGTATGTTTTACAATGCACATTGATTCCATTCAATTGGAAAATACTTTGCAGGATTTTTTTAAAGATTGTTTTAGTTTAACATCTACTTTACAGATAGCTGAAGTTGTATGGCACCTCCTACAACAGTTTTTGGTTTTTTACCCCTTGCCTTATGGAGTAATATCTCGGGCTCTAATTCTTATTGAGTCAAACCTTCCTTCAAGCTGGAAGGTAGGTGAAAATTGACTTAAATACAGGACAAAAAGTGGAAGATGGCTTCAGGAAAAAAAAAGGGAAAGAAAACAACCCCTATTTTCTACATAACACAAATTGAATTCTTATTCAATTCTTTACCCACCCTCAGTATTACCTCATGACCTTAGTTGAAATGTGTCTTGTGATGTAAACCAAACAGTTCTGGTTTAACCACAGCTGGCAACAGAGCACCAGCCATCTGCTTGCCCATTCCTCTGCCTCACCATGATGGGAGGGGGAATTGGAGTTGAGTTGGAAAAGAGAGAAGTTGTGTGTTGATATAAAGGCAGTTTAATAGGGAAAGAAGATCTGCACTCACAAGCAAAGCAGAACAAAGCGTTCATTCCATGGGCAGGCAGGTGTTCAGCCATCCCCAGGAAAGCAGGGCTTCACCAAGTATAATCATGACTTGAGAAGGCAAATGCCATCCTCCCAAATGTCCTCCTTTCCTCCTTCTTCTGGACCTTTACATGCTGAGTATGAGGCCAGAGGGTATAAAGTATCCCTTTGGTCAGGGGAAGTCAATTGTACTGGTGCTTTCCTCTCCTAGATTCTTGTGTACCTCAGTCTTCTCACTGATGGGGTGATTAAAAAATCAGAAAAGATTTGACACTGTGTAAGCACCTCTCAGTAATAACAAAACCATTTATTTTTCATTGACACTGTTTTTAGTACAAGTCCAAAACATAGATCTATCCTAGTTATTAGGATGAAAATTAACTCCACCCTAGCTACAATCAGCATATAAACTTAGGTAGCCCAAATTCCTGAAATCCTTCTTTTCCCAAGTCATAGCTGATCTTCTACTCTTCCTAATAATGCTAGCCTTCTCTTTGCTCAGTCCCAGCAGTAAAGTACAGCAGGTGAACTTGTCCTCAAAAATGTTTACCACAGAAGTGGATTACTGCAATGCTACCAAATATCTGTGTTCAGTGTCATCTTTCAACTGCTTTGACAGAGTTGTCTTCAATTTCTTCAATTCTGAAAGTCATGTATGAGAAAATTTCTAGCTACTACACCACTAATTAAGTCCAGTTCAAAAGTTATGGACTCAAAATAATTTCTACTTCACCATCAGTTTTTATGCTTTGACTGTGTACTGTGGGTCTGCCTAATGCCTTTTTTTTTTTTTTTCTGTGGTGGAGTGGACCTTGTAGGGTGGTGAGGTTGGTGGTGTAGTTAGATGGAAAAAAACCTCCTCCAAAATGCTTCCTTGTGGTCTACTTAGACTCATATCTGTCCTGCTGTAATAGCAATGGATATGTAGCTCCTTTCTGTAGCTACTGTTCCAGGAATCCTATGTGACTCTGCCTTTGGTCTTTTTACTAGAGATGAATGGGAGTTGTGTGTGTCATCTGTAAATGCTTTTCTACTCCTGTGCTTAGTTGCTTTATGGCACTGAGTTGGCAGGTACCTTAAAAACCATGTTAAGCATATTTTCAGTTTAATTATTTATTTTATTATTCCTGTCTATAATAGATGTGCTATCATGTCCTTATGAGTCCACAAGGCTTAATACAAAGGAAGAAAGACAGTAGGGCAGAACTGCTGCAGCTGCTCCACTGTCTTAGACTGCCATAGAACCACACCCTGTGTTCAGCACTATGTTTTAATATTGAACAGAGATCTGGTTCAAAATACTAAGCTTGGGCTTTTTTGTTAGTTAATTTCTATTTGAATATACTATAAGCTGGTGTCGTGGTTTGACGCTGGCGCAATGTCAGTGCCTCTATGAAAATACACTCTCTCTGGTTTCTGCTGTGAGATGTGACCAGGAAGAAGCAAAGCAGGCCCCTGCTTAGAAATAAAGAAAACTTTATTAACTATACTACAACTATATGTAAAAAGGAACACACAGGAAAAATGAAAACCTTACAAATACATTTCCTCCTCCCCCCACTAAATTTTTAATATGTTTATCTTTCAAATTTCAACTCTCAGTCTAGCACTACCCTTCAGACAATCAATTCTCAGTTCATCAGGAGGAGATGAGTCCCTCTTGTGCCATAGGCTTCCCCGGGAAACACCGTTGAAACCTCGTGTGTTTCCGTGGCACTGCCTGGAGAACATCTGCCATCATGACTTCTTCCTTTTCATGTCCAGTGCTCTCACCACTGAACATGGACCACAGCTGCTTCTAGGGTCGTCTTTTAAGGATGTTTTGTCTCGTTCCAAAAAGAGCACAGTCTCACCTTCAGGGACACCTGTCCCCCTCAAATTTCACCCCCTGGGGCCAAGGGGTACCAACACTGAACCCTCTTGGCTCTGAGCCACTGCCTCCCCCTGGATGCAGTCTCCGTGTCACAGGAAACATGGTTCTGTCCATGGCTATAACAAGAAGAGTCCAGTTAAAACCACTCCATCTCTTCCCACCTAAGATTGCTCTCTCCTCACATCTTTCACTTGCTCAGACCTTCATCACACTTGCTCATTTCTTTCTTCATCTTCTACTCTATCTCTCTTCTAGGAAAGGTTAGTGTTCTGTAAAGTTTTCGTTGTCCAAAAAGGGGTTAAAAACTCGGGCTCTGCCGGACACCTTCTCACTGCACACCCCCCTTGTCCACAAGCTGGGCTGTGCTGCCAGCACATGATATCAAATTTCAAGGCAGCACAGGTGCTCGTGCTCCCCCTCTGCCCCTTTCCCTCCTGCGGGGAGCTGCCCGATGATGCCTCCTGGTGCTTCTCTCTCTTCCTTCCACCCTCGGGGCCAGGCCTACCTCTCCCGGCCGCATGGCTTTTCCCCTGCCCCGCCCAGCCATGCTTCCCTCATGAAAACCCAAGAGGGCTCCCCACGGGAGTGCTCTGCTTTTAACCCCTGTGTTCTCAGAGGTGTATCCAATGTCCCCAGTGGCCACACCAGGTGCCAGTATTCAAATCTGAACACCCATTGGTGTGACCACAGCATCCCAGAAAACCCACTTCCTCTCAAACCACGACAGCTGGATAATGAGAGAAACTCGTGTATAGCTGTAGCAGATGAGAGAACAAAAAGCTGTGGCATTAAAGATTGGTTTGCAGTGTCTGAAAGCCAAAATATTGTAGAAAAACTGGTTCCCCCTTTGTTTTGAAAAGGAAGACAAAGAGTGATGGACTTGGCAGTTCTCAGTGAAGTGAGGTTTTGTTTTCCATCTTGGCAAACCTACTCAGTGTTTGATCCCTATGTGTGGTCAGGGCCCGGTGCCTCACCTTATTGACTCTCATGCAATTTGCCTCTTCCTGGCATTCACAGTCCTAGAAAAGAGCAGGATTGTTGTCATCTACTTGTGTAGATCTTCCTTTGTGCAGGAGGACACTGTTTTCAGTCCTTGCTTTCAGCATATGCTCTTCATTTGATAATTCACATGAAGAATGGGTTTGCAATTGCTCTGCTTGTGCCAGTTAATTGAAAAATCCTGAAAACACAAGTGAAAAGAAGTCCAGAGCTCCTAAAGATGTGCAGCACTTGAATTCCTAAATAAGTATTCATGGATAGAGCTTGAGATCCTGCAGACCTCTGGTCTCCCAAGAGTGTCAGGAATTGTGCTCTCTGACATCTCCCAAGGAGTATTGTAATGGGTTGTTCAGGCAGTACTTATGTTCTCCCCCAGTTCCTCCTATAACTGACCAGTTTTTGATGTCTTCAAAATAAGAAAATTAATTTCCCATGTAGCATAACTGAATTCCTTTACCTAATGTGTAAGAATTACAGTATTTTATTCAAATTTATTTCTTCTAGTTTTATTTTGAAGTAGCTATGTTGAGAGTCATTCCTTAGATGCTTAAGGCAATTTGAAGAAATTGTGATTTTTCTTTTTTTTTTTTAGCTTTAAATTTGAAAGGAAAATATTTTTCAGCTCTTCTGCACTTGTTGAATAGAATTGGTGTTTATACAATGCTTATAAAACCATTTATGCAAATCAAATTGCAAGAAAATTGCTGAATCTTTTTTGGTTAGGAAGTTGTAGGTTTTTGGGGTTTTTTATAAGCAAATGCCATTTGTAATTTTTTCTTTTTATTTTCAAAGCAAGATTCATACACTAGGGACATAGGGCAATGCACTTTCACCCACACATTTCAGCAGGTTTAGCATGATTCCTAAAATGAGAATGTAGCAGAGGTTATGAACTCTTTTAAGTACCACCCAGAGTATATTATTTCAGATTTTAAATAACAAAGGTAGTTTAATTACTTATTAAAAACATTTTAAACTGAATGAGTAATTCCCTTTATGAAGAAATTCTCTAAAATTATTTTTTTGTAGAACCAAAAATGCAGTAATTATTTACTGCAGACTATGAAGTAATCACTAGGGGTGGTTCTTGAGTTGGTATTATCCAAAAGGAAGCTGCTTGGTTATTCTTTACATAAGCATTTTTTAGCACAGAATCTTCAAGATACCTAATGCATTGCCTTTGCTGTGAGGAACAGACTCTCTTTAGAGAGACACCGCAAACTCTAAGGTACAAGAGTTGATGGATATTTTTTCTTCACTTCTGAGTGTGTTCTTCTCTGGAGAAACTTGGGAAAGAATAAATTTGAGGCAGAAGCTCTTGGAAGCAGAGCTAGGAATGGGTGGGATTTTTAATGTGTTCTGGTTGTCTGGTGACTTTAGTGACAAATTTTGCTTTCAACATCCATTTTGATATTATTAAATTATTTCATTATTTAAGACTGCTCTTTTCCTTTAGTTACAGACAGACGTAAGTCCAGATCCTATCCACATCTCTAAAACTCCTTAGAAATAAATCTTTTCACAGCACCTTCAGGGTCTTACCCCTGCACTTTCTAAATTCCTGACAGCATGTTTAGATATTTCCCTCACCAGAATAGGTGAGGGAAAATCTATTCTGAAAACATATTCTGAAGCTGCTTAGGGATCCTGCAGGCTAACCAGCAACCTAAGTACCAGATCCAACTCTCAGGCTGTTTCTCCAGAGAGGCTTCCTGTTCAACTGGTGATGGGGGAAATTCAATATCATAAATATTCAGTATTTATTAAAAAGGAGGCAAAATGCTCTAAACAGCTGTGGAGAAGTTCAAATGAAATGGCTGTAGAAGCTTTACTTTCACAGGTTAAAAATCCCAACTCTAAAGTGTAGCATGTAATAAAGCCTTTATTTTTTTAACTCAGTCTTTACAATACTAGGCCTGCCATAGGTGTGTATGTATATAAATGTATTTTAGTCTACCTCTACTGCAATCACCAAGTTGCATCATGTATATGTTTTAGAGACAAGATTTCACTTCAGAAGAACAGTAAAGAGCTTTGAAAGGAATCTTTAGTACATTCTAATAAGTATTTCCCAGTGGGGTTATTTCAGAGATCTACCAGAATTTGTATGAAATGCAGTTTGTTGTGTAAAGGTCTGTAGACCAGACATTTTGAGGGCAAAAAGGGAAGGGAACTTTTGAAGCTGTAAAACAAAGAGCTGCCTGCATACTTTTAGGTGAGTAAATTAAGTAATTTTGAAAGTAATGTCTTCCTAAGGATTGGTTCTTTCTAGATATACACATTGCTACAACTGACATCTACTTTTCTTTTCTAAATTCTGGCTAAACAAAGCTTCCAGCTGTTAGAGAAACTGGAATAATCAACTTAAAGGGCTCTTTTTTTTTCTTTTTTTTTTTCCTTTTTTTTTCCCCTCAGTTTGATTACACATTATTTTGCATTCATTTTTTACCTTGGTTCTGTCTCTCAACTACCTACTTATGTTCATGGGCTGCTTAATGCAAAATTCCTTAAGTTCTTGTGCACGGGAATTGGTCACAGGTAAACTTTATTTTCTTCCTTACTGAGAAAATAGTGGATTTCATTTATTGTGGCACAACTTTAATGGGAGAATTTTGTTCACATGACTACCTTTCCTAAAATTAACCTCAAGCATTTTTTGGACAGAAGGGGACTTAAATTTTAGCAGTACTGGGGAATCAAATCAGAAGTGCTGCATGGAAATTTTCATAGCACATACTCATTTAAAGAAGGCAACATGCATTTATTGAGAGTGGTTTAAAACAAACTGGCAGCTGCTGAATTCTGAAGGAATGTTGGAGGGTTCAGCTTCTATTTAAAACTGTGTGGCATAGCAGACCTGTCATACAAGTCCTGGAAGACTGTATAGATTCATGTGAACCAGGGACTGCATCACCTCTGTTAGTTCTGTCTGTGTGTTCAGGCCCACTTGAAGTACCTGGAGACTCAACAGTGGTTGGTTTAATGTCTGCCACTGAAGTAATTCCAGCAATGTTTCACTGGGACATTGGAGATTGGTGCCAGCTCTAAAGTGGAATATATCAAAGGAAAGGACGGGATGCTGGCTTCTACCAGCTCACTGTCAGGGTGTAGTGGGACTGCAACTTGGTCCAAGTTTTATGTGTGAAATTCATTTACAGGTCTGGATTTGTCTGTCTCTTTCAGGTGCAATGTTGTAGAGTAAGTAACAATAAACAAACACACCTCCTCTTCCAAAGCTGATCTCCCCTATTTACACACACCACATATTGGAGGTGAATGCTTTTTTTATGTGCTCCAGTTGCCCCTACAATGCACATGCTGGTGAGGAAGCACCCAAGCCCTCTCAGATGCAGATAGGGCTGTATATAGACATGGGTGTACCTGTATTTGGTTGCACTGTGTGTTGTCACTCCTTCTGCTGGCTGCTGTCCCAGTGCCTGAAGGGAAAGGTGAATCTAAGTGGATGTGACAAGGTCAGTGATTTCTGTCTTTGACAGAATTCAAACTAGGCTTTTTCTTCCAATAAGCTATCTTCTTCTTTGTCCTACTATTGCAAATATTAATTATCTTTTTTTTTAAAAAAAACAACTCCTTAAAGTCTTAATGTAGTTTCCTGGTTGATATTTAATCTGACATCATGGGCTATAGTCTTCTCTAGCATTATAATTTTTGGGCAAATGAACTGAGGGGCAGTTCTGGATGATCTTTTCACATCATGCTCTTTGTGCTTGCATCCCTGCTACATCAGCTGCTCTTACCTGGACCACACAGATACCTCCATAGAAGAAAGCTTTGTGATCTTTATTATCCAAATGTCAGGGAACAGACTGAACTATAAAGAATAACAGCAACGGTAGCTGAAAAAAGGCTGCAGAGCAAGACCTCTGTTTTTTAGCAGTAGAGATATTTTCGGCCACCATCTCTCTTTAGGGTTTTTTTTGTTTGTTTTGTTTTTTTGGGGGTGTTTTGGTTTTTGGTTTTTTGGGTTTGTTTTTTTTTTTTTGTTTTTTTGGTTTTTTTTATCATGCTGTGCCCTGAGGCCTGAGTCATCTTTTGGTCTTGGTTTTATATACTGCTATTTACCTTTGCACTTTTTTTTTTTAACTTGCAATTTATTTAATTAATAATTTCATTAGCTTTAGCCATGTTTCCTTCTTAGCTCTATTTGGTCACTTTGAATCTTTCTTTTATATGAAGTTGTAGTAACTAAGACAACTGAAAGGATGCTTCTTACTTTCCAAAGGGCCTTTGAGAATAAGCCCCTTCTTTTCAGTATTCTATTAGACTTTCAACCAGTTAGTCTTTTTTTTTTTTAGATCTAGAAAACCCCGCATTGTCAGAAAATTTTAAAAAAGATAACTATGCATAATAGTTTATTAAAATGAAAATAATATAATGGTTCTTAATGTTGCTTGAAAAGTAACCTTCTAGGGGTTTTGGTATTTTGGGGGAGGTAGGAGAGGAGACAATAAAAAGCTTGTTGCATAGAAACAAATGACTGAGTTAGGTTAGTTAATTTAACTCTCCAGTGGACCTTATTATTTAATGTTTATAATGTGTCAGAGTATTCTGAAGACTGAAATCTTCAAGGTCTCAGCTGACATTTATCTCATTTCTATATAACTCCATGAAGGCACCTGTTTTTATGTTGCTGTTTCTCTGTCAAGAAGAGGAAGGCAATGAACACCAAATCTGCAGGTGTTCTCATAGAAAACCAGTGGAATGCATAATAAGGTAGCCTGAGATATTATGGAGGAGTTTCTGTTCACCTTAGAGCCTTCAGCAAGAACTGTTGGTCCATGGAAGGAGAGAGGATACCAGTGTTCTTTATATACTCCCACTGGTCCTTAAACTGTCATCTCCACCTGAGCTGAAATAATCTGTTGTTAAGTTTTATCTTTGTGTTAATTTGAGCTGGAAAATACTTTCAAAAATATTCTAGCAATTTCCCCTCTACTCCACCACCCAACAACAAAAAAAAGATATACCTTCAGAAAATAATAAAATAATTGGTTAACACTACATTAATTCATTTTAGTTTGGAGAAGTTCTGAACCATCCTACTTAGTGAAGTCATCTTTTTGAATAGATCCAGTTAGTACTAGGAAGGAATAGAACAAGGTTAGGTATGCCAAAGAAGGAAGAAATGAACAGCAGAATAGGAGTAGAAGGAGGAAGGAAAATGGACTCTTTTTTGGTTATCAAATTGCATGTATGTATTTAGTAGCTTCCAGAGAGTGAAAGTCAATCAAAAGAAGGTTTTAGTACTCATGTAGTAGAATTATCACAAGGCAGGTTTGTATGGTGCAAAGAGATGAGGTAATTGAGGTGCTACTGTTATGATGGTGTTTGTCTTGTCCTCTTCTTGTCTTCCTCATCAAAAAGACTATAACAGATTTGCCTTAAAATTTGTCAGTTATATCACTTGATTTTAGGAAAAAAAAATTAATGGAGTAGGTATTATGTAAGTTATGCACATTTAATCCAAAGCAAACCTTTCAAAGAGACAAAACTAGGCCAAAGTCTGAATTTGGAAAGAACAGACAGTATCTTCTTCCTGTTGCTTTGTAGATGCAGACAATTATTTTCTCTTAATTTTTACTGAAGAAACTACCTTACTAAGGATCAATGATTTAACACATCAAGAATATTGCAGTAATTTATGTGTTAAGGGTATGGTCACTATTCTCCTTAAGGCTATTAAAAAGCTGCCACCTTCAAGGTTTCTGTGTCCATCATCCCAATTAAATGTGGTAACATGATGTGATGAAAACATTGTTGAAGAGCTCCCCTGCTCTTGCAGCGGGGAGGGTGGACCAGGTGATATTTAAAGGGCCCTTCTAACCCTTGTTGTTCTGTGATTCTAAACATACTGTTAATTCCTCAGTCCTGAAAAGACAACAGATGTAAGAATGGTCTGTTGTGTTTGGTGAAAGGAGGATAAAATGCACTCCTTTTATAAGATTGGGATATAAGTTTAGAAGTAAGTAGATGTAAAAATTAGTTCAGTTCCATATGCTGCATATCTTGATCTTCAACCTCCTCCCAATCCACCAAATATTTGGAACATGGGTAAGCTACCGACTATTTTGCATAGTATTTGAGTAATAGAAAGTTCATACAAAATGTTTGAGAAATGATCAACCCTTACACCACTGTATGTGAAATGTGAGCATTTCTTGGGAGGAAGGGGGAACTTCAAGGGAAGATGGATTTAACTTTTTCATTCAGTTTCGTGTGGAGTTCAGCAAATCTGTCTAACTCTGAAACAAGCAGACATTCCGCAGTCTTTTAAAATATTGTTTAATTATTATATTTAAATCTCCTCTCCACAGCTAAATATTTCTGAAAACAGGCTGAAGTGTCCTTATTTTGTTCAGGACTGCGTGAAGGCTGATAGCTGCATTAGAAACTTCAAATGAAAGATTAAGTTTAGGCAAAGTTTATAAGAACCTAGAGGAGAAATAAAAAAAGTTAAAACCCAAATTTGCCTGGTCTTAAAGCGGATAATGTTAGATGAATAGGATGGTATCGGAATCTTCCTAGGAGTTACATGTAGGCACACACTTGTAGTTCATAATAAACCAGAAAATAGCAATCAGATTACTGAATTTATATCTAAATAGAAATAACTGCATTTAATTGTGTTTAGATGTAGCTTTCAATAAGGCCTGTCATAAATTGCAATTTCTTTACTAAGAAAAATGGAACATCACCGATGTAACTTGAAAGTTTTCCAATATCTGTTTTTCATCTGATATATATTTGTTCACATTAGTTTTTATCTATTCCTATCTCATTCAATGTTTTTTTTTTCTTTTATCAATGTGATTTCACAAGAATTTGACAAAAATACCAGATTTGACAAGGTGTTGGAGGACATACATTTTAATTATTATTTTGTGGTATTGAGGTTGTAGATAAATCATACCTGATATGCACAATCCTTGACTGTTTTACTAATTAGAGTGGTGGGGTTTTTTGTTTTGTTTTTTATTCCTTCTGTGACACAAGTAAAACTAAAAAAACATGGAAGTATTTCTACCCAGCCTTTTCCAGCCACTTGAAGTGACTCTTTACTTTTACAGTTCCTGATAAGCCTCATTAAGACAATTTTGGTCCCAATGCCCCAGTAGTTCTTCAGGGACTTAGGGTAGTATTTTAAAATGCTCTGAGTTTTTCCACTTCTATGCAATTTCTGATCATTCCTTGAGCACAAGTGGAGTCATATTGCCCCCAGCAGGGAGAACGCAGAACATAACTTCATTCCTTTATATTTATATTCCTTTATCAGGCCTGAAGCACAGTACTGGCTTCAAGTAGTATATATAAAAATATTTTTGCTAATATATAACTGTAACTTATAAACAACTAATCTGAATTTACCATGTTTTAATAAGCATTTTCTTTTTTTCTTGTCTTTTTGTAACTAGATCAATATGTGCAGCAGTAGCTCACATAGTAAAAATCTCCAGCATAGTTTGATTTTCTAAAATCTACATTCAAGGCCGGTTGGACATTTTTCATGGGGTTTTTTAAGACTTACTTTGATAAACTTAGGAATATGGAAAATTTCTGTTTGCCGTGATGGCTAAAGTACATTCAACAGAGTAAAAAAAAATATATATATATATATAAGGTTTGCTTGGTTGTTGTTCTTTGTTTTTAATGAAGTGATTTGCTCTATACAAGGAAGCAAAAATATCCTGATAGGGTATCATTTAGTGAAGAACTGTGGAGATGACTGATTTAGTTTACTTATGATTTTTGTTATTGCTGAATACACTCAAAATCACTGTGCCTTGATTAAAAAAATACTTTTTAAGAACCACATGATGCATGGCATGATTTTTTTCTTGATTATCATTTGATATGATTTTATTTTCATCGTTTCTCTTTAAAATAGTTCACATAGCGAAATCCTCTGACAGGCTGCTGAACATACCCCTGTGCCCTTCTGAAACTTGATAAGAAAGTTACTGCCAAATTTTGAAAGAATGTCACTTTAAATTATAAGATTCATTAGAGCTTATGTATCTTTTTGGACTTCAGTATATTAAAGATACTTCATATCTGATAAGATATTTGTGATTAAATGTTCCTTTCTATGAACATTAAAATTGTTACAACTGTAAGTAGGCTCTTAAGTCTTCTTAGATAACAGCATAGATCTAAAAGGCTTTTGTAGTGTAGTTGGTGTATTTCATGTCAAGGTGAGTTGATTTTTGTCTGTGTTAACAGACAGGAACAACCTAATCATTTTGAGAACATAGCTAAAAAAGACTGCTGATTTTGCACTTTTGAATATTTTCTTTCTGATTGCCTATAGTCATTGTTATTTAGTAGGTATTTCCAAGTTAGCACAGTGCTGGGATATGTGCCCAGTGTGTTTCTTGCCATTTTATTGCTATAAGACTTGGGAAAGGAAATCATACTTTGAACATCTTCTGTTGGTACGTCTCTGGGACAGCAATTAGACAGAAAAGTTCTGGTAACTAAAAGTACTTTTAAATCTTACTGCTGGGTAGTTTGTGCATGAACTCTTCCATTCCATCATGGAGTGTGGTCTGCTAGAGTATCTGCTAACCCAGGGCCTGTTTTTCCTTGGAAAGAAAAATCTTAATCCACATTGTGTTCAATTAGGATTTAGTACAGTGGGTTTATGCAGGGCATGGTCAAAAAGTAGAAGTAAGATCTCATTCTGAATCTCTGTTTCTGAAGATCTCAGTAGCTTTTTTTGGCTCTTGTCAAAATGAAGAACTTGAATTGCTTCATGCAAATGTCAAAAGACAACATGATAGGAAAGACATGAAGCAGGTTTGGAATGGTTTGTTTTAGTCGCTCATCCAGGTGAGGGATTTGTTGCAAAAGTTCTCAAATTGCACTGCAATGACCGTGGGAAAATACAGAAATCAGATAATTTTTAAGTCTTGATTTGAAGTTCCATGTTCAGTACAAATGAGTAATTGAATGACAAGACTGTAGTATAATTGTCTGCAAATTATTGGCAAGGAGCTCAGTTTCTGTAATTTTCCTCCTGTTCTTCCAAAACTGTGAGCTAATCTCACCTTTTACTTGGTCATGGCCAGCATACAAGTACTTGAACTTGTGTTTGTTAGTGCTCCTTTGAAATTGTGTGTTGTGAAACAGTAAGAATGCACATTTAAAAGAGAAAATTGTATCATAAAAAGATTTAATTTTAAAATTTTCTTCCTCTGTCTATGGTTGAGTATTTCTACAACCATATCTACATGTGGCTCAAATGAACTCAGTTGCTGATATAAAAGACACTGATTTCTCCAAATTTATACCTAGCCACATGGGACCAAATTATACACAGACTATTACGGTTAGGTGCAGCTTACTTTTAAACTTAATTCCTGCAGTTACTGACCAAGCAAAAGTTTCAAGGGGGTTTAACTACAGACATTATGAAATGCAAATAGAAATTGCTTCTGTGCAAATGCAATAAGTAAAAACATATTAGAGAGTCTGGAACAGCAAATTGGAAAATTTTTAATCTAGTATTTGGCCAATATTTTTTAATAGCACCTGGAAATGATATTGAAAAAGCCTCCACAATTTAGATGTATTTTACTGATTTATACAAGCTAAAAAATCTGAAGACCCAATTTCAATTCTGATATTTTTCTGTCCTCCTAAATAAGTAGAGAAAAATAAACCAAAATAAAAGAAGTATAAATAGGTCTAATAAATAGCCTAAATAGAGGGACTGTGTTGAACAGCTGAACCTTTCTGTTTGACTGATTTTCATTATAAATACATTATTTGAGCAGAGATACTGAAATACGGAAAATCTTATTTCATAATACATTTCCAAGAATAGTAATTTCAGAGTATCGAGGACAGGGAATCACTCTAGATAATGCATGATATTTTTAAAAAAATGCAAGAAGAAAGGAGAGAAAATTAATGCCCATTTTCAAAATATTAGTTTAGAAAATACACTGATCTGTAAATATGCATGCAGAATTAAATGTTTTCTGTTTTACACAGAAGTTTAATAACTGAAATGTGGTTAAAATAATTTTGAGACACTAAAATACAGTGGAAAACAGAAGGGTTAATGGCATGCTGAGGTACCAAATATTAAGAAGCAGTTTATCATTCTAATTGGGGGCAACAAATAAGAAAACAAAGCCTAAAGTTTCTGTCCTGGAGATTGCTGTCATGCACAGAAGTAAACAGAATTAAATGAAATGTGTTTATCCCAGTTTAGGAGATGGCATAGTTGACCTCTCCATATCTGCTCTACATATGTTTGCAAAAGTGCAAATAGCTTTTATTTTGCCCTAAAAATGTTCGTTTTAGTTTCTTTGTTCTTTACTCAGAACTGGCACAAAAGAGTTCAGATAGTACTGAATTGGGTAAATAGCTCAGGTCAGATTTGTGCATGTAATTTTTGTATATTTTATTTCAAGTACTTGATGCTTCATTTGTTTTTCACAAGTATGTTTTTGTTATGGTACTTTTAAATATTTTTTGTTCAGAAATGAGATGTCCTGAAGTCAGAAGTAATGCAACTTCAGCATGCATACTTGATTTCCCAAAAATTATGCAAGAGCCTTAACATCTCTGATAGCAATCATGTACTGCAATTCAGTTATTAAAATGCTAAAAATAATTTTGATAAATTACCCACTTTGGGGAACTAATAATTGGACAAGAGCATGTTTCAATTATGCTTTGAGAGCAATGTCTTTACAAGACAATCTCCTGTACCTTCTAGATTGGACTATTCCATTACATTCCTTAGCACATAATCTTTGCAACTCCTTGATTTTCAAATGTTGAAAAAACAAACCCCCCAAACCGTATGACAATTTAAGAGATGACCATATGCCCCATATTTTTAATACCATAAAAGACGCCAAACAAACCAAAGTGCAAGAACAAAATTCAAATAACCTTCTATCTTCCATTCTTTGAAAGCTAGTCAGTGTATTATTCATTTGTCACTAAGTGTTTTAACAATTCTAAATTCTATCTTCTGTACGTCAGATTAGTTTGTGATAACACATATATTGTCTAACTATATTGGCATTATGCAATTCTTGCAATTCTTCCTTGTCTAGATTTTTGTCCAAATAAATACAACTTTACAGCAAAAGAAGTTTGGTAATAGATGGTTGGATTTGTATAATGATAAATAATTACTTTTGTAAATTTTTCTTGTTCATGAATGCTAAGAAAGGAATCAGATTTTTGCCAGACTGATCCTCCCTTGTGGCCATTCATCACTTCTGTTCTCGCGTAGTTCCAAGCCTGCTTATTGAGCTGGGTAGGGCAGAGAATTCTACACAAATCTTCAGTGGCTCATGTACAAATCCTCAGGGGAAAAAGATTTACAACATAAAAAGCAGAATTTCATAGTTTTGGAAGAAACTTTGTGTAGTAGCATTGTAAAAGGATTTATTTAAAATTAAGTCTTAGCTAAAAATTAGAGTTTTTGCTTTCCTTACTGAATCATATTCATGTCTTTAGTTTAATGCTGACCCTCAGCATTGGTCAAACTGCTTTCTGATTTCACTGAATGTAAATACATTTGGCTGTTAAATGGAACCAGGAAAATATTTTTGCTATAGAGTTAAGCAAGAACAAGTTTTTAAAAATTAACCTGGAAAAGTATTTGTTGACAGAAATCTAATATATTGACTCATTGTACCTTGTGGAATCTAGAAGGGAAATGAGAGGACAAAATACTGAAGTATATATTATTTCTTGTGAATCAATGATATTAAAAGAAAAAAAAAGTCATCTCAAGTTTTCCACCCTGTTTATCCCCCCAGGCAAACATGTAGTGAAAGCTGAGTAGTTTTCTTGATTTTTGTCCAACTTCTTGACTTTTACTTGGAACTATAGATTCTGAATATTTCTGAGACCTTAGAGGCTTCATTTAATGTAGAGGGATTTTAAAGTTTTATGGCTATCATAACAATATTCATAGATAAAATTTAATATTCTGTCCAGGTTTATTTGTATAAGATAGAAGCATGAAATATTGCTAGTGGTGAGGGACTAATTTTAAACATCTAATGAGTATCATCTTAAAATATTAGCTTGACACTCAATACTCACTTGAAAAATATGGATCTAATTTTAACAGTGGTTTTAAGAGTAATAACAGTTGTATAATAAAATTCTGAAGCTCAACTTTAATCATTTGTTTTCCTAATTTCTTTTTTTGTTTTCCTTCTTTCATGCCTCTCTTCGCTCCTCTAATGTTCTTTGTCACCATTTCTGGTAAAATTTAGGAATAAATGAGTACTTCTAAAAACTATTTTCTAAAATAAATTTTACAGAAATTCAGCTGGGGAACAGGGAACAGAAGAAAAACTTGATTAACTTAAATTGATGCCTAATCTTCATTGATGTCAAGCAATCCTGATTTTTATTTGGCTCAAGACAATGAGAATACCCTGTGCAGGAAGTTGCATTTGTCAGTCCTCTGTAGCCAGTGGGAAGCTCCTCACAACACACAAAGTTTGGGAATAATGTGGTTATGGTGGGAGAAAAGGAAAGGAAGAGCACATTGTTGCTGAATTCAGCAAGTAAAACACTGAGTTACATCAAAACAACATGGGTTTATTCCACATTAAATTAGTTGTGTCATGGGTATGTACTGGAACTTTGGGTTTGCTTCTAGCTGTATGTGCAGAAAGAAATGGTGTAGAGGGATTTTAATACACTTACAGCATAGGTAGTGAGTTAGATAATACATTCAAGCCCATGTTTTGTTTTCTTATGTAGTGAAAAGACTGCATAGAGGATGGATAGTCCAATGTACTAGCTTTTTTCCTGGTAATCTAAATAAATAAATGCTTAGCAAATATTAGAGTGTGCTCATCCAGCACAGCAGTGCTTTTGTATGGCTTTTTTTTTCCCTTGTATCCAAGCAAGTCTCTGTCTTTCTTTTCTAAACTTTCAAGAAGCTGTTTGGTTTGGTTTTGCTTTTACTACACTTCTGAAATATTATTTAGGGACAGAGCTAAATCTATGTTGCATTATAACAGATATTTAATGACCATGTGTTTAGCATGCTATTTTAAGTCGTTCAAATAGAGTATCAGTAAAAATACATAAAATATTTATTAGCTTCTTTTCCACTAGCTGTATTTCACAGCAGTGGTGATTTGCCTGATTAAGAGATTAGTCTCTCAGAAAAACATGTTTGAATGAGAATGAACTCCAAATGCTCAGTGGTACCAAGTAGATTATTTTCCATGTGATAGATGTGGTTCTAATTATTTGCACTTACTTTCATCTCTGTGCTGTATATTACTTTTTGGATTGCTGTATTATTGACAAAATGTGATTCTGTGGTGGCAAAAAGAAAGTTATATTACAGAGAGAAGAGCAGAGATGCAGACCAAATGGAGAGGTATTATGGGGATTTTAAAGGATCATGTGAGCTATATGCTAGTTCCTGAAATGACAGTTTCTACAGACATGGTGGCAGCATATACATTGAGAATTACAAATCGTCTTCCGAAGTGCTGTGATATCTAGAACAAAAATTCAGCCTTTTTAATGCAGAAAACTTGATACAACTTCCCTTTTTTCCATGGTCAGTTACTAGGTGCTTTCTTACATTGTCAGTTTTTTTAATACTCCCGAAGAGAATTGCTGCACTTTGGGGGTTTTTAATGCCGCAATATTGTTCACAATGGGTGGTGAGTGTCACAGATAGCCCAGGGAAGCCTGAAAAGTGTCGTGTGACCTGCAGAGCTCTCAGGTCTCTGGACCAAAACTTATGTGTTGGTATTCATTCAAAAAGGCTTTACCAATGTCACGTGGCATCAAATCAGTAACTAATTTATGTTTGTGTCTCAGTTACCCTAGAAGGACCTCTGGTAGAATTTATTTAAACTTGCGTCATCTTTCATTTCCTAGGGATAATATATGGAAAGAAAACACATCTTCCTCCTTTCATAACTTTGGAATTAGATTTTTAACTTAATCCTGGGAAGCATTCTCTCTTTATCTTAGATCTTCTGCAGGGTGGGAACTTCTGAAGGAAAAAAATCTTTCTTTTCTTACAACACCCCTTGAGTCTGAACTCCAGCAGCAGCCAAACAATAATCTTCTGATTTATAGAACAGTGTGGTGTAGAATATGCTGTGAGAGCAGAATTAATACAAAGCAAGTTAACATTGAGTCAGTATTTTACAGAATGTGTGTGTGGTTAAGTGGTAGAAGCAGCATGCAAAATGTTTAAGATATCAGCCGTCTCCTTGCACCAAAACTGAATAGCTGTGTTAGCCCGGCCCTATGCCTACACTAATTACAAACAGGGATATGTTTTTGGATCTGTTTAAGAAGAGAATACAGAGAAAAGCTTGGGAAATGTGACATTAATAATATCAGGTCGTACATTGCTGCCTAAGTAAAAATTCTTGCTGAATCCATCAGTCACACTGCAGTACAGGCTCTATAGAGTAGAGTGAGCCTTCAGGTGTTGTAAGAAATGCAGTTACCTGCCTAATGTTATTATCTAGTGTTGAGAAGTAGAATGTTGCTTCAATACACTATGCAAACCTACTGAAAATAATTGTATCTAGTCTCTCCAAGCCATTGGGTCTATGTGACTGTGGTGGTCTAAACCTAGCTGGAAAATCAAACCCACTAAAGCTACTCCCTTTCCAACACCCCCTTCTTATAATGGAGGAAACAGAAGGAGAGATTAGAAGTAGGAATAACAATCTACTGGAAATAGCAATAACCACTCCAAAATTAATAAAAAAGAGTGTACAACAGAGAGACAAACTTTTCTACCTGCAAATAAGATATGCATTACTGACAGTCCCCCCAGGCAGCACTTGATGTGGTTGCCAAAAAAGACACAAACTGGTGACAGGAGAACTTGCACAGTTTAGCTTTTTCCCACCCCTCCCAGCCTGGAAAAAAGAAACAACAGAAAGCAGGGACATAACAAACACATGGAAGCTAATTCATCTGAACAAGGTGTTGGTCTTAATTGATTTAGGATGAATATTTAGAATTGCTGTCAAAATGCTGACTGTGGCGATCCCGGTGCCAGGGCTCTTTCTTGGAGGCTGTGGCAGCACTGGTGGCACCATGGGGCTCTCTCCTGGTGCTGAGTGGCAGCATGGCCCTGACTCCTGGTCCCACACACTCTCTGGCAGGAGCCAGGCAGGCAAAATGGCAAACTTTATTTCCAGCTGTGGCTTCTGCCTTCAGAGACCATGTCCCCAGCCATGGTGGAGATGGTATCAAATAGACAGTGCTCCACCCATTTCCTCTGTCACCATGACAATGCCTTACTCTAGGAGCAGGAAAGCTTTACAAAATAGAGCTGTGAGAAAATGCATTGCTCTGGCACTAGGCCAAATGTGTCCCAAAATAATGCAGCTGGCTGTCCAGCTTTGTGCAGAATGAGGGGCTGGGGGAGCATTTATGTCTCTTGCTGACTTGAGGCATTTGTCATATCTGTCCTTCCTTTGTCCTTGAATTCCTTTTTTTGTTTATTCTGAATGTTCTGTACCATGGCTGATGTGTGAAGGTGTTATTTTTTAATTTGATTAGTATTCAATATATTCTCTAGTGTTTACCATAAAATATGCTGAGACTTAATGTCTAGTTAGTTGAAGTTTAATCTTGGAAGCTTGATGAGGAAGAGACCATGTTTTCTAGTGTTGCCTGTGTAGTTCTGCATTTAAAAATGCCTCTTTCTTTCACTGCCCCTTTCAGATCTTTTTTCTTTTATTTTCTCTTAAAGCAATACCAATAATTATTTAAAGGCCTTTTAAAACAACAGAAAATATGTGGTTATGTGTTGGTTGCTGTGCTCAGTTTTTGCTTTCATATGATTGTGACATGGCAAGATTAATACAAGTGTAAGTCAACGTATACACTAAGTCAATTTTCCATGCATAAAAGGAATCTAAATTAAAATGGCAGCTTGTAAACTCAATACAGCATGTGACAAGTTGACAAATGGTAAATAAAGCCTAGTAAAAAATGTAATTAATTTCAAGTCTGCAAATTTGTTCAAGTGGTTGATCTGGCAAACAAAGTTATTGCCTAATCCTCAGAAAATAAGAGATTAATCAGAAAATTACCCAGATAAATATAATTTATCCCTGATCAGTTTGGAGGGAAAAGAAGTGTGTACTGTTACTCTAAGAAAACTTGTTTATATATTTGAATTTGCAATTTCTTTTTGGAGAGTTGCAGATTAAAAAATAATTCAGCTTTTCTTAATTGATTCAGGATGATTACTTAGAATTGCTAGCTAATCCTCCATTCCTTGAAATTAGTTCTTAAATTAGAAGAGTAGTATCTAGACCTTCCTGTCCATTGAGGCATAGTAATGAGCACTTAAGATCAAATCCCTTTTCTTTATACAGTAAATGCCTGCATATGTGGTCTGCAACGACTTAGATTTGGTTTCTGTTTCCTTCAGCTGTTTCAGTTTGCTCAACAGAGCACAAACACACTGTAAGTACAGCATAGGCAGCATCCTTCCCATTTATTGCTGTAGTTGACTTTGTAATTGCTTTTCCTTTTGGGAATTCTTCAAAGCATTGTAAATATTTATTCTAACAATGATCTCGTGTGTCACATACTTCTTTGGACATGTAACAGTAAGAAATGATATTACCTTATTCGTTTCATTAAGATATGAGTGAACTTGAAAATTAAGGGGAGAGGAGAAGACCCTGAATCTTGTAGAAATAAATGATTTGTTGTTGAAATACCAATTTGGTGAAAATCTATTTGTGTATTTTTAGAAAAAAAAAGGCAAGTGTATATCCATATTTTTTAAACAGTAGCAACTGAAAAATTTTGTTTTCAAGTTCTGCAATGTATAAATATTCATTTTCCTATTTAAATACAATATGATGATTCATTCTAAGAGAAAGTTAGGTGAAAGATGCAAATTGGTTGCAGATGTTAAGCCATGTACTATTACGGCTGGTAATTGGTAGAAGAAATGCTTCCCCTTGATGTTTTTAATATTATATAGCAGCTTCTGACTTGATGAACTCCAAGGCATAAGAGTATCAGGCAAATATTAGATATTAAGTACAGACATAAATTATACTTAGTGGCATTTTTTGTAGTTTAAAAATTATGGGGTTTGTGTATATCACGCAGATTGAATTTTCTAGAAGCTCCATTTAATTTCAAACTACTCTGTGTAGCAAAATTTATAGGGGGTGGCAAGAAATATGCATAGAAAAGCCTGAAAAAGCAAACAAAACCCTCATCAAAATCTACAAGCATACACCCACGCCCTCAATATATAATGTTCATAAAACAGTGCATTTAGGTAAGGAATACTAATGTATATGATGCTTAAAATAAAAAATATAAATGCTCCAAGTTATGTATTTTCAATTTCAACCTTGTTTTCAAATATAAAATTGCAAAAGACATGATGAAAAATTTAGATTAATAATTGGAAGATTATCTGACTGAGGTTTGAGAATAAATACAGCATTCAAAGCATTACAGTAATTCCCAGCTTCATCATGTGAAGATGCTCTATGACAATGGGCTTTTCATTTTCCTCATTTTACATGTTTTTCTCCTTTCCTGTTTCTGACAAATGTTAATAAAAGGGAGCTCTTGAGAGGTTATAACTGGATGTACAATTGTTAAGGAATAATCCTGTTGTACCTGTTATGCTCTGACACAATGGCTAGTGCTCCCCTTCAATCCACTGTTAGGTATTTTGGTGTTTACACTGCTATTCAGCAAAAGAATATTTATTTTAGATGATGCTCTATAGAATTGTGAAGTGCTCAAACATCTCAATAGCAGTCTTTATGAAAAAGGTTTTGTTTTATTCTCAGTCATAATTATCGTACATTTCTCATCTTCACTTATCCATTTTACTTTAAATTTCAACTTCAGTCAGTAGAGAGCTGCCATGCTAGAGGGAATACCAGCCAGCTGGGTATGCTTTTTAAAACCTTTTAAACATTGTCCAGGGGAAAAAAATATAACTATTTCTTGCATGGTTCACCAACAGGAAAGCATACAGCAGGCAGAAACTGCAGGCAGAAATTTGACATTGCTCTGTTGCTATTTCCGCGTGTGTCAGCAGGTGGCGATGGAAGGCAGTGTAGGAGCTGGGAGAAAATCACCAACGAGGTGAAATGAAAAAAATGCTTGGAAAGAATTTGCTTTGCTTTTTGTGCTCTATGAGGCTTTGTTCTTCGGAGCATCTTTAGGCTATATTATAAAATTAATTTTATTTCTATTTTTTTAGTAAATTGTTCCTTTGTCTTTTTTGGCCCATGACTAACGTATGTAAAAGGCAAATCGTTGTCACAGATGCAATGGTTTTGTGACAAATATGAAAATAAACAATATGCAGGCAACCTGGGTGAAAGATGAGAGTTGTGAACAGAATAGTTAAAGTAATAGAGACAGTGAACTCATTCCCCTGATGCTTGCCACAAAGCCATTTAGAAATTGTACAAGTAAACCACCACCAGAATTCATTCCCAGGCTAAGGAAGGATTTACACAGTAAAAATAACAGAGTAGCTGTGCTATCTAGGGATTAATTTTCTTAGTGCTCTGTCACTATTCTTCCTCTGGGTGTGGGGAGCATATTAAAAATGAGCAATGCTTTTAAAGTAATTTTGCCAATAAGTAACACTCCTGCCTTATGTGCTGCTTTGGAATGATATATGCTGGAAAGAGTCAGCTCCATTTAGGAAAGTATGAAGCACTTAATTTCTTCTGAATCTTGTCTTTATTTTCTCTCTTTTTGGCCAGAAGCATCTCAGGAAGTCATTAAGTAGGAGCAGTGGATTTTAGGATGCTGTTGGCACAACACCTCATTATGCAATTGAGGAATATTTTCCTTTAAAATATACCTTTTTCTGCTGTTCCATTGTAAACCTTGAGCAGAAACTCACAGCAGCGGTCCCACTCTCTTAAAACTTTGTATGAGGCTAATGGAAATTAATCAAATAAGAGAAAAATAGGTAAAGTCTTTCTTCTTTTATTTAAGATCAGTGTTATTACATGGGCATATTCTGTTCAGTGGCAGGAGTGTGATCTTGGGGAATGTGAACACAGAGGTGAGAATTGAGAGGTATCAAAGTTTAATGGCAGGAATATGGATGTATATATCATAGGGTTTGGTTATTGGGGTTCTTTTTCAGATGAAATCATAAATGGAGCTATGAAATATATTGTTCTATGTAATATAAAAAGTAATTTATTATTGCCATTAATGAATACCTGAAAAAGTAATTTCCTTTTTTTTTTAACTGAAATTCATTATATTTTGCTCTAGTTGTTTATGTGCTTTATTTGCTTGAAGTGCATTGTTTACAAATGAGATATATTTCTTGTGGAGATTGTGGCTTGCTCACTAATCAGTTCAAGCCTGACAGTGCACATGGTTGCCTACTTTTATCTCCTGTTTTTCAAATGGTGAAAGTCTGAAAGGATAGAAGACAACAGGTGGGCTTTACTGAGAATTAAGAGGTGATTTTTGTGTTCTGTATTTTGAGTAGGTCTGCATTGGCCCAGCAAATAATCCTAAGTACTTCATTGTGTCAGCAGTTTTAGCCTCACGCTATCTCAGATACTCATTCTTGGAGTATGTCGGCCAACAGACATCAAACTGCCAACACTTTCCAGAAGGAAAGGAGTTCTCCAAAAATAAAGACAAGAGTTTGTACAACCTGATAAAGGAACTATTCTTACATGCAGTTAGTATTCTCCCAGTAAAGAGAATTATGTCTTCCACTTTTCTGGGATGAAGAATTTAAAATTATTGATTTTTAGTAATACTTAACTTTTCTCCCCCCTTCTTTTTATTTTTTCTGATGTACATTTTCTGTGGATCTTTTCCAAACTTTTATGAAAAGTCAGCAGCTGGCCAAAATATTGTTGGATACCTGTAGATGGTCACAGCCTGACACTTTGTCACTTGTTTTGCTAAGATATCCTCTGTGTTATTTGGGAACACATGCATGCTGCAAAGCATTGGAGACAAAAATAATACAGAAATAAGTTTTTTCCAAATATTTTTTAGTTTTGTTTTCCTAGAAAGTTGGGAGTGCTATGGAAAGCCTGACACAAATGTCTATGTAGAAATCAAAACATTCTTTTCAAGAGATGTGAAGATGACAAAGCTATTAAGAGAAGATAAAGAAATATTAGGCATCTATAATTAATATAAAATCATGTAGACTTCTAAAGAAATTGCCAATTTATAGTTCTTTAGCAAAAAACCCCTGTTATATGCAATGTTTTTTTACTCAGGGATTAATTCTAGTAAGTACTTGAAGGACTGTGTATCAGGTTTCAACTAATATATCAATTACTATGTCATATTTTGAAGGGAACTAAATACACCAATTCTTACCCCATATCTTATACTTTAAAGAATTGTTAAAAACCCAGCTGCACATTAACCACACTTCTCATGAAACACGTGTTATCTACTTTAGCACTCTTGACCTTATCATATGGTAATTTTCTAGCTTTTAAGAAGTAATTTTTGAGATTTTCAGAGGTACTCCCAGTTTCTTCCTAAGGTGCTTTTACTGTCTTAAGTAGTCTTTAAATGATTTACTTCTAGTACTTTCCCTTTATATTTTATATGTTGATTGCTTGCTGAACTCTTACCTTGATGTATGAATAGTAAACGAAGATATAAAAAGCTTTAAACTCAATTTGAATCAGCTTCTGAAGTCAGACTGTTTCATCTGTTAAATATGTTTCCTTATCTTTACTGCTACATAAATTAAAGACAAGAGTTAATGAGAATAAAAATAACTCAAATACTTTACTACTTAACATATGCTGAGAAGGCTTTGCATTGCCAATGATTTCATTGAAGATTAGTCTTTAGTTTATTTGGATAGTTTATATATGAACCTTTTCCTAGAAAGACAGAAAATGTGTATTTCTTTTTCATGCTCCACCAACCTTATCAGCTTTGTGCTTAATTGTTTTTAAGGTTTTGAAAAAATTTGAAGAAGGCATCTCAGGCTTTAAAAATTAGAACATAAACGATAGCAAAATTTTGCTGAAGTGATTAATATTTAGAATATTTTACATATTTAAAAGTTATTATTACTGCTTTCTTTAAAGTCTTCCTATGTAAGCCTTAGAACTTGAACTCTTACATTGGATAGCAATATATTCAATAACCCTGGTTAGCTTCATAGCAGCATTCTCAGTGAGCCAAGTTAGAACCTTATAATCATAAAAATTATAAAGGTTGAAAGGGACCTGTGGCTGTTGTTCAGAAGAAAGGGTTAAAAGCAGGAGGATGATAGAATGTCTTAACTGACCTTGCAGCTGGGGATGCTGAGGTCTGGGGAATAAAAGTGAAGGAAACTCCATGTAATATGCCTACTGTTGTTTATCCTCTGTGTTTTGAGAAGTGGAATCTCTGTCTAAAGATAACATAGGTGCTTGCAGAGACCTGGAGGCACTCTCACAGATGTGCTTGAGCTCCCTGTCTTGGGAGAGAGACCAAAGCTCAGACCTCATAAAAATCACAGGGAGATCACGGCATGGTGATAAACCAGGTGTGTGTGGACCCTCGATAAATGGGTGCAGACAGCAGCCCCACCGTGTTCTGGGGTGAACTGAGCCTAACAGGGTCTCTGTTCCTGCTTGTGTGCCTCTGCCTGGGTGTTGCTCTGGGATCCTCTGGGTAGTGAGGATATTGAAATGTACTGTTTGCATTTCAGCAGTGGTTTGTGGTTGTTCTGGCTGCCTGCCCATCTCAATTCACGTGAGTGCCATGTGAGTAACCTCATGCTCATAGTGGGGCCAGTTGGATCAAATTGTTCAAGGCTTTGCACTATTGGATTTTTTAACGTCTCCAAGGATAGATGCAGCTCCTGTTCCATGTGCAACTGCCCTCCCTGTGAATAAGCTCTTTGCTTTACTGAGTTAAAATTTCCCATATATTGACGTGTCTATTGTCTCTCTATGCATTTGAGAGGCTTTTCACTTAACTATGTAGTTGTAAACATCAAAAGGCTTTCCCCTTGGATTTCAATTAAGTTTGAACAACTTTGTCTCAGTTTCTTTGCTCTTGACTGTCTTGGTAGCTTTTGGTTGCACTTCCTCCATTATGTCTATCTTATCCTGGAGACTCCAAAACTGGTTGTGGTACATGTTTAATAATGAGTATTAAGAGAATGAGTTTATTTAAAAACAAAAACCCCACAACTAATAACAAAGTCATTGCTTGAAATAATCACAGAAAGCAAGAACCACTCTTGTGCTATAAATAGCATTTAGTAAACACCAATCTATTACAATAAGTGCTGCTTTGTAAGATTAAGACTTCTGTGGGAGAAGGTTGTTTGCAAAGTTACCCAGTACAGATTTAAAGTGTCCAAGAAATTCAACACAGGTAATGAGAAAGGTTAGGAATATTAGAAAGTTTAGCTATAGAGTGTACTTTTAGTCCCCTTTTTATTTAGCTTCAACTTCTAGCCACTGAAGTTTGTAGTTTTATGTCTTCCTCCTAATACAAGAGTTTTCAACTGCTTCAGTCAGTGTTTTGATATTCGTCAAAATCTTCTTGAATTGTCCACAAAGAATTGAATTGTCCAAGAACGTCAAAAGCCTTTTTAAAAGTATAGTTTAATTTTGTTACCCAATAAGTCAAATTGAAATTGAATTTGAGATGACCAATAAAAGATTTCAATCAATATATAATTATTACTCAGTATTTATAGGTGACTAATGTTGAGAAATTGGCAGGTATGCCTTGCAGAGGTTGCATTCATAATTTCAGTTACTACTTACAATATTACTATCCAGCCTGTTCCTGTGCCAAATAATTATGATTGCTCTGAGTTCCTCCATCTAAAATGTATCCTACTCCCAAAGACTTCTTTTGAATAATGTCCTTCTATCCAGGTAGTTAAATCACTCATGATAATCCATCCACCCAAGCACTGCCATTTCCATTTCTGATGGGTATGGCAAATGTGATTTTTGCCCCACATGTGGCCCTTAGCAATGCTTTGTTCTTCCAGCCAGCTGTTTCTCACTTTACATCTCTGGCTCATCAGTTGGCATCTACTTGCAGCTGATCTGTCCTTGATCATTATTCACATTATGGCATCAGTGCACACACCTGATTGTTCTATGGTCTACTTGTTACTTTTCTTTGTTTTCCTTTAACATGTTTTCTCACTCAACGCAGATACTTGGAAGGAGTTTTCTGTAAACATTCTCAGCTGCTCTATTGTTTTTTTAAATGCCCCTTTCAAAACTTGCTTTTAGGATGCTTGAAGAAAGATAGTAGTTGTTAGGTTGGTGTCTCATAAAACTCATAGTTCTTGGTTGTGAAACAGATCTCCTCCTCCTCCTAATCTGATCCAAGAGCTACACATCCTAAATAACAGCAGAGTCAGAGTATTTGGAGTGTCTAATTGCTTCAAGGAATTACACTTGTGGACAGGATAAAACAACTACAAAGAAAAATTTGGGAACAGCTCCATGCACCTTTCTTTGGAGCAAGTGTATATTTTACCTGTCAACTATATGGGAAGTCATAGTAAACCACCTGTCTAGATGGGGTGCTAAAGGTATGATGTGTTCTCCAGTGTTAGTACTGATATTTATAGTGTTTTTTGTTTTGTTAAGGATCTCTTAGCATTATGCTCAGTCAACTCTTACAGTGCAACAAGGAGAAATTCAGTCATCCTGCCCATCTGATTTACTTCAACTTGCTCATTAAATTTTAGAGAGAATTCTGTAGGATAGCCTGGTACCTAGTGTAAAACTATGTACAGGAAAAGTGTATATATAGTCCTAGATGGTGTAAGAAACATAAGTGAAAGATGGAAAAGAAAATTGGTAAAACCATAAATAAAGTGAATGTAGGAGCTTTTAGAACTCAAAGATAAAGTCACTTAAACATGGAGAGTTAAAAACAAAAAAAAAGTGTGAAATACATGGCCCATTCAAACAATGGAGTAATACGTAAAAAAATGGAAAAATATGTTAAAAATGGCCTTATTTAAAGTATTGCTCATGTGAAACAGCTGTAGCTCAGTGTTTGAAGGTCTGAGTAAAATTTTTGCATGTAGTTTCAAAGAATAGAAGCAAATCAACTGCAAAAGTTCGTGCTTTCTTTTAATCTGATGTATTTCAATGGAGATAAAGGAAGATGTTACCTACATAGTTCTTTCTTCTTTTGATTTTAAACTGAAACTTGTATTTAATGTTTTATGATGCAATGGGCTTAACAGAATTTGATTCAAGCAATTCATTGAAGGTATAATCTGTTTTATGGCTGCATCCTGTTGACCACAGAGGCTCAAGAAACAGATATAAGGTCCGATGAGTCTTGCAGGTATCAGTGTCTTAAAAATTCTTCTGTGTAGTTTTGCTAGGATTTTGGAGATTGGACGTTACCCCACTGCAGTGGCAATTTTCCCTTAGAGAGACTGCCTGCTAAGTGCTCTGGATGTAGATCTTGCAGCTGTATTTCAAATTGTTTTCTAATCTTTTTAAAAAAACTTTTATAAAATTATATTGCAAAGAAAAGTGTCTAAATGCTACTTAAAAAAATTCTCTCATGTCCTTCAGATCCCTGAATTTTCCCCATTAGCATGCTTAAGTGGATTTTTTTTGTTTGTTTTTGTTCTTAAAATGTATCATTCACTTTCAGAATAAAGAAACAAAAAACTGCCAGAACCCTCATCACCTCTAAAAGCAGTTATCACATTTAGCCAAACACAGTAAAAGATACTTAAATTAATTGCATTTATTAGGGGGACTTCTAGACATACGCTGTTCCACAGTTGATCAAAATTAATTGAAATTTGTCTATGAATAAAACCAGAACACCCACTTTTATTGCATATGAATAAAAAATTAGTTTTTTAGCAACTAATATATGAAAAGATAGAACTAGAAAATGTTTTTAATCAATAGGTTTAGAATGTTTTTTTTTAAATACTAATGAGTAGTCCACTCTTTTTTTAGTAGACTACAATTTGTCACTTTACAATTTGATGAAATGTTTCTGATACTGAAGCCCAACAAAGTAGGGTTTCCTTTACTACATATAGTAAATCTGGTCTTTTTCTTTCAAAGTAGTTTTAGCTATGAGCTTACTATAATGCAGGACCAGTTTTCCAGAAATCATACAATTTCAAAATACTTAAAATCATTCTGGGAACCAATGTGAGTCTTCTGAAACCACTTAAAACCTTACACATCTTATTTTGCCTAAGATTCCTTACTGGCTCTTTCTTTTTGTACTGATGTTGCTCTCCTGAAGCCCAGAAATCTTCATATTTATGTAGTTATTTATTGCTAATCATCAATCTTGCATTTCTGCTATTCCTACATCATGGATGTGCAAGATCACCCACTGTTTTAGATGATCAACTCAACAATGGTGTAGCATGACTTCAAGCGTTTCTAGTTTTACTGAAGGTGTATTTCCAGGGAGTAAATAGAAAAAGGTAGGCCCTAAAGTTTGGCGGTGGTTAAGCATAGTTTTGTTGCTGAGTAGTTCTCCATTCTCTGATGGATGGGTGTTTGTGTGCAGCTGAGAGTTGTCAGTCACAAGAAAGGGGTAGGAGGAGCTTTTGGGTTAATGCAAGCTCAGCTTGCAGGGTCTGGTGAAACCCTCTCAAGCTACAGGCTGAGCTCTACTTCCCAGTCCATTTTGGCTCTTCACTGTGACACTGTTCCATCTGGGCTGTTCGCATAGCTGGCGTTCTTCTCCTCCTTCAGAACTCCTCATTCCATCCATAAAAATGCTTTTTAAATTGTGCTTAGGAGTGACAGCTGTAGCGTACCTTTGTGCTCTTTTTGAGAAAAAACACCTATAAGTGAGTAATGTAACTCATGCTCACAGGAACCCTATCTGAGGTTTCCAGTTGAATAAAAAAAAGAATGTGCAAAAAAAAAAAGTTACTACTCTACTTCAAAAACACTACAAATTTTTCATGTTGTGCAGCAAACATGCTAGAAATGTCTGTGGTTTCAGCAGGAAAGAAAACTTACACAGACTACTGTTGCAAGATATTTGGGCAAATAATGAATTTATTTCCAAGAAATAGGATGGGATATTGACCACTCAATATTATTAAATTCACCGCGCTGTCTTTACTTTTTTTTTTTCAATTAGATGAGGATTTTATAAAATGAGTGGTATTTCAGAGAATATAGAAATTTCTAGCTGCTGTTGCAGAGTTAAAAGAACAAGGCTGATGTGCCCTAAAAGAGCAGCTTACAAGAGGAGCAGAATCATTGGTAATTTTTATTTCTTTTCAAAAGGCAAAATGTTATTTCCTGCCCAACTCTTAACAGGAATTTTATAAAAGAAGCAGAAGCATTGTGCATGTCCACTGGTAGTTCACTTACAGAAACACCATGTTTTGCAGTCCTTTGTTACTGTATTGTTATTGTCCATAGAAGTCCCTGACAGCCACTCTCACAGAAAGCGTGACAATACAAAGGAGGAAATAAAGAAAGAAATGGCTGTATTAAATTTGTCTACCCTTTAAATAAAGTTGCTATTTTCCCCACAATCTGTCAGAAAGTAATTATTTTGCTATCTAGCTGTAGCAAATTTTAACAGCAAGAAACTCGTTCTTTAAAGGGCTTTTAAATTTCATATTTTATCTCATTCAACAGTAATCTTTCAAATTCTGTTCCTTTATTCTGCTAATACTGCTGGCTAAATTGCTAGCAGAGTATTATTTCTCATTTGGGTTGATGTTCAATGCTGAAGAAAGCTCTAGCTCCAACATGCTCAGTTTTTCATTTCCTGGCATTCTTAGTGTAATATTCTTGAATATGTTTCACATAAATTGTCTGAGAGCTGAGTCTTTCTGTGAAGGAAGGAGAGAACAAGGTCTATGTGTTTTAGGCACAGGGCTGTGTTGAAAAGCTGACTCTCTAGCACTCAAGTTGGAAAATTTCAAGGGGTTTTTTGTTGTTTTGGTTTTGTGGTTTTTGTGGATTTTTTTTTTTGTGTGTGTGTTTTGTTGTAGTTTTGGTTTTTTTCAAGTTTATGTATGCCTTACCTGGGAAATCCACATTCTTCTGGAGTGAAATTACAAGTGGAAAAACTGTAGACATGTGGCACATGTCTAAGGCAATACACTTGTTTCTTCCTCCTTATGTCATAATAAGACATTAACTACCATTAAACCTCTTACACTTTGGAATTCTAAAATAAGTCATATTATTGTGTGACATATGTATAGTGCTATACATATTTATGTTCACCTGGAAAAAATTTTTAATAAAGCTGTAATTTAATGTGGTGTGATCTGTCTAGTGATGAAAAGTATAAACATTGCTCTCAGATCTTGGCTAAATATGTGTAAATACCTTTTCTATTATTTTAGGCACTTGTAAAAGAAACTTATTCAAACACACATCTGTCATATACACTGCCTGTTTTGTGGAGGTTTAGAATCAGTATATCTTTAAAATAAGAAATCCCTGACTTCTAGGTTAGGTCTCAGAATTATTAGAAATATATCGAGCTACGTAAGTGACTTTTACTATTTGTAAGTTTTTCTTAATTACTTCAAGCTTCTGTTGAGAGCAAATAATTCTTTTTTCTAAACAGTAAGATTTTTGGTGCAATTTTATACACCATTTTACAGTTATTTACGAAACAAATAACCTCATGGTATCTGTTATATGTTTCTCAATAAGCATTCAAATAATGAAGAATAATATATGAAAAAAACCTGAACTATTTCAGCTTTGCTTTTTTTTTATTCGATGCAGTTGTATCCTGTCTGTATTTTCAATGTCCTCAATGTGCCCTTATAATGAAGACTAAAATATGTCCAAACCACTGATTTTTTTATTAAGACAAATTGTACCATGGTTAATCATTAGAAAGATTTGGGTTTTTCTTTAGACATTGAGGGTTTAGTCACCTTTTTCACCATTAAGTATGGATTACTGTCTCTGTAACAAGAATTTTATTAAGATTTCAACCTCTTCTTCCTCCCTCTTGGAGGAATGGATTCTTCTAAATACTTGATATTAGTTCTCTGAGAACTGAATAAGTTTCTGAAATGTGCTGTTCATAAGTATAAAAAGACATTTTTCAGCTGGGAGTATGTAGAATTCAGTTCCTTGGAGTTTTTGTTCTTTTATGTGAAATCAAAATCTGAACTTTGGTGCTTTTTGTGGGGAATTCTGTACTGAATTTTTTTCCTGGAAATATACTTTCAACAAATAACCTATTTTGCAGAAGGGGCTGACCTACCAGACTTTGGGTCGGAAGGGGGCAGAAGAGACTAAGTGAAGTTCTGAGATAACATTTACAACCAAAATTGGAGAAATTTGCATTCTAGAACAACATCATTATGAGGTTTAAAACTATTAATCAAAAATTATAACCTTGTACTTTTTCTTTGTGGTTCAGGAAGATAGTCAACATGCTGTAGCCTTTGCATGGCAAATTAGATACAGATGCCCTTTGCTGAAAAAAACAGTTTTTATCCAGATTTATCTCAGTGATCTGCAGGAGTTTATTTGTCAACTTAATTAGAGAAAAAAAAAGCCCCAAATTATCAGTAAGGCATAATTTACTTACACGTTAACCTTGCTGGGATGTACATTCTGGTACTGTTTAGCTGCTCTGTTAGGTGATTGTTCATATAGTTTATGCTTAGGCAGTTTATGTTTTGAACATGCATGTGTAATGTAGCTATGAAACCTTAGGCAAAATATGCTGCAATATCATCCCTTCAAGGTGACTTTCTTTCACGCTTTGGTGCTTCTTACATTTCCATTCGTCTATGTGCCATATCTCGCTTCGTATCCAGCTGGATTACACAGAAATTGATCGTGATTTTTAAGATAGAGCCAAAACTCCCAGGAGATAATCTTTATGCAAATCACATACTCGAGAGGAGTGAATAGATGCTTAGAATAAAGGAAAAGTGGATAATTACCTGTTGGGTGGTAAATAATCATATGCCTAAAAGAAGACAGAAAAATAAGCACTGTGTGTGCTTGTCTTTGATATTTTTGCCTTTGATATAATTTAGGATTCTTGGTATAGCACTTAATATTAAGAGAAAAAATGTCATTTTACAGACAGAAGAATTTAATTAAGCTATATTTTCATTGCTCTATTGCACAGCCTTCATTTGTTTCTCTATCTGTTTGTATATTATATCTCTGTAAAAGTGCTTTTTTGTTTGGGGTGGTAGTAGTTGTCAGTTAATTTTTTTTTAAGAAAAATATTTCAGACTTGAAGCAGTATGAGATTGGAAAATCCTGCTGGTCAGACAAGCAGCATTCTGGCTTGTTGCATTTTTTTTTGTTGGTGGGGTATTTTTTGCAGTTGTTTTGTTTGCTTGGTTTTTTAACAAGCAGACCCAGACATAAAAGATTTCATTTTGAAAGCTTACAAAAAAGCTAGTTTCTTATCAAATTATAAATGCTTTGTATACACACAGACTCTACTTCTAATGATAAAACGAAAAATATTAAAATTACTTTTAAAATTTCTCTTCTTTACAAAGTGACTACAAGAGGGTTTGTGTACGTAAATTGTAATTGTGTAATTGTGTGTAATACTTTAATGATAGAATTTATAATTTGAGGCAGGGCTTCAAATAGGTGCTTTAGAGTAAATAAGTTCATTTTAGCCTAAAAGAAAATACTTGTTATTTCCACTGACCATTCTTCAAGTGTCATGTGCACATATGGGAGGAATAGCAGTATTAGAAGGTGAAAATAGAAGTGAAATGTATAATCTGACTGATTTTAGTAGTTCATAGTGAAAAACATAAACCTGAGTCATGAAAAAAATGTCACTGATTGCCCATATCTCTGTCCATTTGCCTAATGCATGTGTGTATGCATATATTCCTAGTTTGGCTTACTTAGATTTTAGAAGGATTAATTCTATGCTTTAAATTGGGAAATAAATTATTTTTTGAATTAGGACCCTTCTACTACTTAGAGATGCTTGATTAATAAAGTATTTATGGAAACAATCTTCAGTCATCTGTAAAAGTTCTAAACAAGTCTTTGAAGCTGTAAGAATTTTGTTGTGGCATATTTTTACTGTTTCTTTTTATGCTACCATTCTTAGTTGCTTTTTGTTACTTCTGTTTGCTTAATGACAACTACAAACTTGTCAAATACCCAGCTAGTATGAATTCATTATTTTGCCAACTGGCTTACTAAGTTACACAGACTCTTCTTGTGATATGTTGGAACAGTAGGTGCATGAACTAAAAAAATAAATATTATTAATAAAGATAAATTATATTTTTTCCTTAGAGTATATTTTAAAATATTTCCTTCCCTAAAATAATTGTCAATCTCAGCTGATAATTAATTAAATCCTAACTTCCAAGGTAGATAAGGTGCCTCTTGACAGGTTTCACAGCCCACTAATAATTAAGTTAATGATCTTCTCATTTTTCAGATGAACAAAATCATTGTTTTCCTTTGTAAAGATAATATTACAGAATCACAGAATGGTTGAGGTTGGCAGGGACGTCTGGAGGTCATCTGCTTCCACACCTCTGCTCAGGCAGGACCGTTTAGGGCAGGTTGCTCAGGACTGTGTCCAGTGGCCTTTGAGTATCTCCAGTGATGGAGAATCCACAATCCATCTGCTGAGGGCTCTATTCCAGTACTCAGGATGATAAAATCTTCCCCTATATTCAGAGGGGCTCTTGTGTGCTTCAGTTTGTCCCTATGGCCTTTGCTGGACTATGCCAGTAGCTCCACATCTTTCTTGTGGACTGGAGCCCAGAACTGGACCCAGCATCTGAGAAGTGCTCTGACAAGAGGGGAGACCTCACTTCCCTTGAGCTCTTGGCAGTGGCTTCTTGCCTCATGCAGCCCAGGAATTCATTTACTTTCTTTTAGGCAAGGGCACATTGCTGGCTCTTGTTTAACTTGTCCACAATATGTATCTACAGCTTTAAGTGAATTTGGTTTTCCTAGATATTTTTCCTCAAATGCAGTCAAGACTCTGTAATTTTTCTTTGGGGGGAAAAAATAAAATTTGGAGTTAGTTAAAACCTGCCAAATTGTATCTTTTGGGATTCATGGCTTCATGCTGTTATATTTTGTCTTTATAATATTTCTGGTTTTGTACTGAAATGCTAACTAGATTATTGTGTCAGACATTATACAAAGTTCAGGTTTTCATTCATATGGATTAATATAATTTTAAAAGAATATTAAATGCAGTACAGTATCTTTTTGGCAAGATATCAGAAACTGTATTTATTAATGCTTCAGAATAGTTCCCAGACCAGAAAGAGTAGATATAGCTACCATAAAAATCGAGTAGATTGCATAAAACATTAGGGTGTGGAATCCTTGCTCATATTGATAAGCACTTTACAGATGATTACATTCTACTGATCTGCTATTCAGTGTGAAGAGGCTAATAGGGCACAACGCCCAATACACTTCCCAGGTGTACAACAGTGACAAAATTGTTGACAGAAAATACAATTGAGAATATCTTATGGGTGATAACTAATCCACAAGATAACGTGGCTGTTCTGAAATGAGATATGTAGGAATATTATCAATTCATTCTTTAGAAATATTTGCCAAATGTTGAAGAAAAATTCAGTAAAGTGAACTTTATAGTTTGCACAGTGTGTATTACAGGCATCCCAGGACCACCTTGTTGGACATACAGCTAGAATCACACATACCTGAGTCACAGCCCATTGTTGACATGTGCCATGTAATTTTTCACACATTCTTTGAGCAGCAGTCAAAATACGTTTTTGGTCTTCAATTTTCCAGTTTGAGCCTCACCTTCTGATCTCCTCTGTGTTTTATGCATACATCTTACCAATACTCAGTGCCCTTCCCTGTAGGATTCTGTACAAATTTTTACATTCTAATCCTGTAGACTTACAAACGTTTTACTGAGAGAATGATGGTAGTTAAAAAGAAGAAAATGTGTTTCCTCCTTTCTGGTTCTCCATCACCTGACCTGAAAGGGTGCAGCCTGGAAGAAGGGTGCAGTATGTTTTTCTTTCCAGCAGTAGTTATCGCTTCGTTTCCTTTGAGGGAGCTCAGATGTGATAAGATAAAAGAAATGAAGCTTTAAGTTATCTTTTTAATCCTCATTCCTAAGATTACTTTTAAAGAAGGTATTTTCTCCTATCTCAAGGGATGTTCCAGTGTAACTTCTACTAATATTTATTCCAGAAATATAAGGGTTTTTGTAGAGATTGCAGAAATAGCACTAACACAAAAACTCATGATAGTTATGCAGAATAATATAAATGCAGTATATTTTTATCAAACCTTCGTTTTTCAGAGAGAAAAGTTGTGGGTTTTTTTCAGAGAGAAGTTTTTTCCTAACATTTTCTTATGCAAAATTATTATTTTATCCTTCTTTCTTTAAGTTTCATCTAAAGCAGTATTTTACCACTAAAAAGGTCATTTGATAGTCCATCATTTATCTTGTGCAAAGCAACATGAAGTTTATCCTATGCTTTTTAATATGTCCTAGTTATTAACCAAAAAGAGATATTTTATAATGGGAAAGGGTAAGATCCCAAGTGTCAGAATATATATTGGAGTCTTTAGCTTTAGACAGGAAAAGGTTGAATTAGACAGTTGACACATCACAACTGTACCTTTTACAGAAAGGCCTCATAATATAGAGGGGAAAAAAGTCAGGCTAAAATCTGACAAATATGAAATTAAGAGCCAAGGCAAGGAAGCACTCAAAAATCCTAGACAGAGAAACTCCTTAATGTCTGGAGTCAAACTCTGCCCAATTTGAGATTTTACAGGTGTTTTTCCTTGTGGAAGCAACTATGAAAAGTAACTGTGTTTATATTATTTTAAATTATCTATACTTTAACTACTTTTCAAGTGTAAAGTAGACTTTGATGCATTTTTTTTACCAGATACATGTACTATCAAATTTTGTGCAACTGTTTCAAGGCATAATTTACTACTTTGGGTAGAGTATGACCAAGACTTATGATGTTTGCCTTATTACTTAAGGAGGGACTCTCTGAACTAAATGTTTTCCCCTAGAAAAAAATAGGGACATGTCTCTTCATCTTATCAGATGGGTGTGTACAATACAAGATTTAGCTAATGCCAAAGGTTGCCATTTCAAAATGTATAACTTCCCTTTAAAATGTTTAAAATTTAACTATAACAAAGCTATAGAAGTCTCATACTATAAAGTCATTATCATTTAGTAAGAAGCCATTTGCTACTTAGCTGTTTGAAAGCTAGTTTAATGTTATTAATTTTATTTATCCAATATTTCATATTAAAATGCACAAATACACCAGGTTGTATATTTTATGTAATATAAAGTAACATAAAAACATAAAGAATATTGTTTCTTTGTGGAAATTTTATATAACACATTCAGTCTCTTTAATTAAATAGAAACCTGTCCATTATCAAAAAGGAGTGACATGATATAGCAGCATGTGTGACTGAAGGTTAAAACAGTAGCAGAAAACTTATAGGAAATAATTTTGTAAGAAAACTGCCATATGAAGCTCAAGGAAAAAGCATATAAAGGGATGTAAAACTGTTAACAAAAATGGTTCATTACCAGTAGTTCAGGAACAACCAAGGAAATTAGCATTTTTTTAATATTTAATACATGAAATTCTTTCTTTTACATTTATAAAACTGCACTCTGTAATGTCTGTAAAGGCACTGAAAATTTAAACTTTATTTGAAATTTAACACTTGATAAAATTGGCTTTATCTGCTGTTTGGTTCTTCATTAGGGCATAGTATTTGCTTTATATTTCTTCTGTTGACTTCACCATCATATTTCTGTTGTGAAAGGTTATTTTTAGTAACCACAGGAAGATTATTTCAAATTTTAGAATAATGACTGCTTTAGGGAATCTGGTTCTTTCTAGTTTTGTTTCATCAGGTGTTTTGCAATCTTCATTCCTACTTCTTGTTGATTTGAGAAACTTAATCCAGTTGAGATATTTAAGTTGGTCTTTTCCATCTTTTTCTCTTTGACATTTTCTCTTTCAAGAATGTAGTTGTATTTTGATGAAACATCTTTAAACATGGTAAGACTAAGTATAGGTACAGTTGGCTTCTATAGGACTGGGGTTTTTTGTTTGTGTTTGTTGGGGTTGGGGGGGGGGCAGTTGCTTTGGTGGTTTTGGTTTGTGGTTTTTTGGGGTTTTTTTGTTTGGTTGGTTGGTTTTTTTGGGTTGTTTTGCTGGTTTTTTTTTCCTCTCACTTTCAGAATATGTGGGGGAAACTGTGGGCAGCTCAGATGTGTTGTGTGCCAGGAGGAAGTCATCCTTACCAAATTTGATAAGTCTGTTACCTCTTTGCTGGAATCGTTTCTGTAGTCTGACTTGTAAGTGTGTGAAGACAGAACAGCTCAATTTATCAACTGATGCTGCTCTAAACAAGATGAGCAGGCAGGGGAGAAGCGTGGGCAGGGGGAGGCAGTGCTGGAGTTACAATCATGCCCTGGTTCTGAGGTGTCATGGTGTTGCTGATCCCTGCCAGAGATGCCTCAGCAGCACTGTAGAGGTTTTTAGGATTGCTCATATCAAATGGCAGCACGAGTTCTGCGGGTTTCTTCTGAGGGGTGTCGTGTTTATTCTTCCTGTTAACCTGCTGAGTAAACCAGTTTGTTAGTGATCCTTCCTTTCATGGGACATTCAAAAGGGACAGGGATTTGCAAGATGCATTTGGGTACTAGAGAGCAAGCAGAACTCGTGTACACATAATATGAGCAGCATGCAGATTTTGTCTTTCAGATGTGTATGCTATTAAAGACCAACTGGTTCTGTTATTTTAAAGATCCTTGCAAAGTCTTGTCTCAGACTTTGTGTTTTGAAGCAAACATTCCTCCAAGCTAATCATGTCCAGCACTTTAAAACTTTGAGTATTTTTATGAGAGGTCACAAGAATTTTAGATGAAAGAAGCAACCTATGATTGGCAGTGCCTGGGGTTTGCATCAGTACACTGCTAATAGTCCACTAGATTTAATAAGGATTTAGCAGTAATGACAAAATCTTCTATTGAATCTAGATAGGTATTGCATTTTAAAATTATTTAATTACGAGAGATGATCTTTTAAGAGGTTGGCCTAGAGGCTATGTGAGTTGTATTGTTAGATGATGGTACTTTTGTGTTAGGCCAAAATGTCAGAGCACTGGACTCTATTAGGAAAACGGTGGTGCAGTTTCAGTTCTAAAAAGGTATTGCTTTTATCTTGTTTACTGAAGTACTCCAACTGTAAAACATAAAACTTCTGTATTTTTCTGAGTATGTCTTGTATATGAAATATTTCTGACACTTTTTTCCACTCTCGTCGCAGTCTGTGGCTCCCTTAACCCATCTAGTACAGACAAATTATTTACATAGATTTTACAAGTGTATTTTCTGGCAAACTTTCTGGTCAGTGCATAGAATATGTTTCCGTCTGAAATTTGTATCTTTAAGTCCTTCAGAATAGTCTTTTAATTTCTCAGTTTTTCATCAGTTTTCTAGCATGTAGTTTAGACTTCACATTTACTATAAATACTGTGTTTACTTTACATTACTATAATTTTGTTCTCCTGTATTTAGACATTGCATCTTTCTATGTTATGAAGGTTGTCTTTGTGTGTTAGAGCTGTCTTTTCTAAAGCTTATCTTGATTTTAGGGAGTAAATGGAAAACATAATTGATTCAATAGATTGTTTTGTCATGCAGGAATCATAAATAAATAATCCAGTATTGCTGTAAGAAAAGAAGGGGGCCAAAGAATATAGGTTGAACCATGAGGGTTACCACACAACAGCCCATTACCCGAATTCAATTAAAGATTAAACATACATGTGTGTGTGTGTGTGCGTATAAATATTTGGTAGCCTTCTTAAAAAGATCTTTAATTCTAGCTAGAGGAAAAAAAAATGTACCAGGGAGCTCTGTGTGTTAAAGCTGACAGGGAGAAAATGGAAATGAAAATATTTTTCAAAGGTGTGGGATTCAAGCCCACTACACTGAAAATAGTTGTTGTGTTCTTAGAAACCTTTTAGAGCAAGACACTGCTAATGCCAAGATCACAGGTTCAATGTCTGTATGGGCCATTCACTTGAGATCTGGACTCAGTGATCCTTCTGGGTCTCTTCTAACTCAGAGCATCCTGTGATTCTGTGCTTATCATATTCATTAATTCATGAGAAATCCAAGTTTCCTATCTGATTTGTTCCTTTCCTTATTGATAATAATATAGTAAATAATCAGTGAGAGATCTCAACTTCAGAGGAAAAAAGGTAAATTGGTCTCTGAATAAAAAAATACCTTTGTGTAGGAGCATAGCTACTTCTTTTGCAGTCTTAGGGGGCAGTTTTATTTCAAATACAATCATAACAAATATGTGGAATAAATTGCTTACACCTCTATAGTACCTAATAAACCCCCTTAATTCCACAATGGCACTTAAATCTAGAATAGGTTTGAAAGAATAAAATGAAGTTGTGTTTTTTCCACCTCGGGAGGTGTGGATAGACTTCAGAAGTTCCCAATAGGTGAAGAGATTTTTCCTGTTGATGTTTTCATGCCTGTTTTGTTGCTGTGAATAATACTGCATTATAATAGATATTTGGGGTCAAATATCTATATCCCTGCAGGCAAAAGCCATGAGAGAACTCTCAGCCAATGCTAATTCAGTTGCTGAGTTACCAGTACTGCTACTGCATATATTTTGATTTCATCTAAGTAGTTGTGTTTTACTTAGGATCCTATGCTTAGGATGTAAATATCCCTTTACATCACTATTTTTAGTGACAGAAATGAAGTTATTGTCATGTATAGGGATGTTCTCTGCATGTGCCAAAAAACATTGGTCTCTACAGAGAATACCTTGTTAATTTCTGCCGATTTGGGATTAAGGCTCTAGTACCTAGAGTTTCTTTTCTAGTATGCTCGGTGAGCATTAGCTATTCTTCTGTTCCTTGAAGATAGCAATACAAAAATGCCACAATTATGATTTTTTTAAAATGTAAATTGAGAAGATTGTTTTTACATGATTTTTGTTTTTAATCCTTTGTTTTGAGTTTTGTATTTGAATATTACTTTCTACAAAGTGTGATTTCTTGTTTTGTTTTGTGACTTTTTGGACTGTAGTTGATCACAGCAATCACAGCATTGTTTTTCTTAAATAAAGACCCAGCAATACCAAAACCCAAAAAATAGACCAATAAACAAAAAAAAACCAAACAAAATAACACCCACAAAAAAACCTTTCCACCCCAAATTAATAATCTATAGTCAGTGTTTATTGATTTTTGATAACTACACTGGTTATTTCCAGCTGGTGGAGCAGATTTTCTGTTAGGATGTTCTGTATACATTCTTGGCCAAAACATGTTGTGTTTCATCCCAAAATGTAAATTACTAACATAGCAACCTCAATTACTATTTGATATTAGTACTTAACGTTATGCAAACAGTATGCATTGCTTTTGGCAAACAGCTGGGAAAGCAAAAGTCCCTGCCTAGAAGAGCTTACAGCTAACAAAATTCAAAAAAGCTACTAAGAGCATACAAAAAATCTGACATATAATCTGACATATCTATATTTACATGTCTGCATTTCTCCAACATGTGCAACTATTAGGTGCATTAAAAACATGGTGTTTTTTCATAATCTCATAAAAATTGTAATTCTGGTCTAGCTACTTGTACACATTAACAAGTAATGCAATTTTTTAAATTGCATTTAGTCATGGTGAGGCAGGAACAGTTTTTATTTTTTCCAAGGAATATTGGATAAAGTAGGTATACAAGTAGAAACAACCATCTTGGATGTGATGATTCTCTGTGTGATCTCTAAAAAGGGCATGTGTACATATATATCTGTGTATATAGATAGATATTGTGTTCCACATGCATTTTCAGATGCAGTCAACATGCTGTCATGATAAATGGGGTTTTTTCAGCCTTTTATCTTTATATCTTCAGCTTTGCATCTATTTATGTGTATGCTTGCATGCACTATATTTAGTTTCTGCTGTAGGTGCTGGCATTAATTGTATTTATTGTTTTATTTTCCAGTGTATATAGGGTGTTAAGGAATGAAGTATTGTACACACAGTGTCAACTCTCTTGGAGGTTCTGCTTATAAGTTTGAATTTGCCATTTCTGCCATGCTTTCTGTAGAAATGCTTTAAATCTTAAATTCATTTTTTACAATTCATGGATAAAGATTTTAAGAGATCCTTATTTAGACAATGCCATTAAAGTTGTGACCTTTGTCTCAGCCTTACTTCAAGCCACTCTCATGCCATACTTGTCTTCCCCCTTTTTGTTTCTCCTATCTGCAGCTGTGGTCCATTTCTCTCCTCCATTCCATATGAGAGGAGTATGCCTTCAGAATGGCTTCTTCGTGCACTCCACTTCATATATAATTTAAAACAGTCACCTGTATATTAACAGTAGCAAAGAATTAAAAAGTATAAATTCTGAAACATTACATTAAATCATTTGGTGCCCATGTGTTTAATTTTCTCCTCTGTTTCTTTTTCTATATTCTTTGGAGTCTTCTCGCAGTGATGAAAATTTACTCTTTCTTATGCCTGAGTTTTTGCAGTTTGTATTTCCTCCCATACCATCTCTGGGGCTGGAGCCTGGATGGCACCAGACTTGGTTACCTCCATGTTTTGTGCTTATGACAAGACACAGTCACTTCAAGATGTGGTGACTAGAATTGGGCAAAGCCTCTCTTTTCTACCACTGACCTACAAGTCACAGCACCTGAACAGAGAATTTCATATGCCCTGATCTTGCCATGAGCTCCTTAAAGACCTGGGGATATGGTCAGGGATATGCCTGTCTCCTGCACTCCACTGTCCCTTATGAAAAATCTTTTTATGAGAAATCTGACAGACTGCCTTTCTCCTGGAAAATAGGACTTGGCAATAGCTGCTCAAATTACATCTCAAATCACAAGATGCTGCATTTAGTGCATCCCATTAGTCACAGCTTCTGGTGTCTCTGATTTACCAGAGATTTGCTTCAGGGGAAGGTTCTTCTCCCCAGATCCAATTGGGGTGTCAGAACTAAAGCTGCTTGCTACAATGGAGTCAAAGATGCTCCATGAACCATGCAAACTCACTCAGCAGGCAGTGAATGTCAGCTATATGATGGTTCCTTGGGGCTCATCTGACATGTGAGAAATTTGCTCTAGTCTCTTTCTTACCATGCGTAGCTGCTGTAGCCACTGCTTTACCTTGCTGAATGATGTTAGTGTTGCTTTAGTATTTCCTCTTTACTGTTGATTCACTTGTTTTCTTAAGCTAGACTAAGGAGTTCTTGCAGTCTTATTACTTGTCTTTTCCTTTTTCCCCCCCAGTATTTATGAAATAATTTTTCCACTTCTGAATGGGAATTTGTACAGTGTGCTTGTTAATTAAAGGAAACAGCAGAGGTAGATCACTGCTGTAGCAAGAAAGCTTACCAACCAATGGTTTGGTATGCTATATTTAACCCTATAGCAGCACCAATCATTAAGACTATCTTTTCAATAGTTCTGTTTCTTAGTACTACCCCTCAGTTAGTTAATTTCAATGATTTTGGTTTCTCTCACTGGTGCAAAGCCTACAGAGGCTCTACCAATATAATCCTATAGTGTTGTCAGAAATGTCAGCAGGTTTTGTGTAGAGAATTAGGTTGTGCTGAGAATTAGTTAGGAATAACCCTTTTTCCATAGGGAGGGGGACTTCTGTGTCCAAAGCCACGCAAGTATGAGGAGACATTGTACAACTGCTGGGCATGGGTGGTTTGGCTCTCGAGAAAAAGGCATGTGGTATGGGGAGTGATGCTTGCAGGAGGCTGCTTTGAATAGCTCAGCAAAGAACCTTCTAGGATTTCATTAATTGAATTTAATGAACTGAACAAAACTTCTAGCACTACCTCAATTTGAAGTTCTCTCAGTGCATTGAGATGGAAAAAATCAGCATTCAGTAGCAGATTGAAAGGTAAATTGATTTAAGCTCTGTACTTCAGGAGTGAAATGTTATAGCAGTTAGGATCAGGATGGCCTCAAATTCGACATTTCTGTAGGAAAGTGTAAATTCTGAATTTTAAAGACAAGTTTTATTTCTGGTACCATTAAGAATCACCTTGCTCTTCTCAGCCTACCACTCAATTGCTGTAAGTTTTTGTCCACTATATTTATTTACCACAAGGGTCTTTACTCTCCTTTAAGACTTTCCTGAGGAATCCTGATTCCTAACCATGTCATGGTACCATGATAAAACTTCAAAGTGTGAAGCCTTGAGGCTTCCTGGAACACAACAGAAAGACCTGTAGCTGGCTGCATAAAACACTGCAAATTTCCCAGATTTTGGTGCCTTGAGCAAATACCCTTCTTCTTTTTCCATTATTTCCCTTCGAAGTTGGCTTTGAAGGATCCAGTGCTATGTTGGGCATCAACTTATGAGGAGCAATAGTACTGCATGTCTTGGCAGATCTGAAGATTTTTTAAGTGCTGAGAGGATTGATTTTAAGCTTCAGATTTCAAGGGCTGAGCATGTACATCATGCATCATCAGTGAAAGCACTTATAATTGAGACAATAATGGCACTTTAGAGTAACACTTGTTTAAATACCAGTTGAATAACAGAGGCAGTAGGTAAATAGTTTGTTCACCTACACCAATGACCAACAGGGTGACCTTAGTATCTGAAGCATAGTTTTGGATTTTTTTTTCAATCTGAACAACTTGATGTTAAAATAAAAACATTCTAAAGTAGCCAAAACATCAAAAAAACCCTCTACTTTGATTTCAAGTTGCATGATGTGAGGCTAAGGTATCTGCACATTGCTATAACCATGGTAAACTCATTATTGGAATGACAATGTGGTTAATTAAAAATTATTTACAGGCATTTCCTTGCTACAGAATTACAGAATTCATCATAAGCTGTAAAATCCAGCTAAGAAACAGTACATATTTGGATAGCTAGTCCATCTTGAGTCTATGTTTAATTACATTGTTGACTCCAACTTAGAAGTGCAAACTGAAGAACTGCCATACCCCTAAGCTGATTAAATTGCTAACAACTACTAAAATGTGTTTCATGGCCATGCCACTCCTGCCTGCAGCTTCACGCTTTTATTAGACTGACTTAGGCTGCATCCATTTTAGCCAAATGAGTGAGTCCAATCAACACAAAAAAGAAGGAAAGAACAATAGAAAAAAGGAAAAAGAAGGGGAGAAGGAATAGTTTTAGTTGGTTTAAATTCCCAAACTGGTCCCAATTCAGGAAAGATCTGGTGCTGATGCAGAGGGAAGCATATAGGAACAATCCACTGAGCTTGCTTTTTGAGTCACAGCCTGCATGTACCAGCACAGCCATAGTATGAATTGTATACTAGATTGTTTTAACTTGTAGTATGAATTGTATACTAGATTGTTTAACTTATTATGCTTACAGCATAGCCATGATGGTGGCTGCAGCAGACACATGCAGATACACTTGGGAAAAAGATCAGATTTAAATTCAGTTCATTTTCCAGTGCTCTTATAAAGGACCCACTTCTTTTACTAGATGGTGACTGGAGTTGGCAGCACACTCCAGGTCTACATTTACAATGCTTAATGCACATTTATTTTTCATTTCCGTTTCCCTGGAAAAGGAAATATATTTTTCCTTTACCATTAAGCACTGTAACACTGATATACCCAGAAAGAATCTGAATTTTCTTCTGTGAATTACTAAGTCTGCAGAAAAGGATTCTGTTTCATTCCAAGTAAATGGTGGATGGGGTTGTATAGCACAAACAGTAACCTCGAGTGCTGTCTGATATCACAGCAAAAGATTTCTTGAGAGTACAAGAAATCTTATAAATGAGCACCCGTTCGTTGCTAATACTGGATTCCCTGCTAAGCCAGAGTAAACAGAAAGGACATAAAAACGACTGCAGAAGAGATTTCAGTTTGAAATCCAACTACAGCATGTCATCAGAATCACAGTTTACTTTAAGCATTAAGGACCAGGGTAGGTAAAGTTAACATCTGTAAAGAGAAAACCAATCTATAGAAAATTGTGGTCAAGGACCATGAATTCTTTATTTGCATTTTTAAATGAAGAAAACAGCACAGAATTTATAGCACATTTCAGATATTCTAAGGAGAAGTACTTTTTGTTCTCATCCCGCTTTCTTAATCATATTCTTTTCCCCAGATAAAGTTGATTTTATTAGTCAAGGTTTTGTCCAAAAGAATACTGCAAAAATGGTCCTACCTTTTTTTTTTGAGGGTTTTGTCATCTAAATCTTCTGTGGCCTTTGTATCTAACCTAAATGATTCTTATGATTCTATGCATGTTTAACATTTTTGAAATCAGGTCCATAACAGCTGCATCCCTCTGCACAGCTGCTATTATTTTAAAAACCCTTTTAGAGAGATTGTCTGAAAAAAGTTAGAAATTCTGACACTTTTCTGAGAAAAATGCCACCAATTATGATTCTTTCTCAGTCTGTATAAGTCATAGCAATATTTTTATTTGATGCATTTTGTACACACACATGGATATAAATAATACAAAGATGCATGACTCAAGCTGTGCAAATAATGGATTTTTAGTCTACCTCCCAAACAATGTAAAAGACCCAAAGAACCCTCAATGATTTATTCTTACTCAGCCAAATTTTTTCTTTCAAAATTCATGATAAAGAGATGAGATGAAAAACGGTCTTGTGTGGAAAGAAGCCTCTTTTAAATTAAAAAGTAATATATGTGAGGGAAATGTTAGTTGTCTGTAAATTAAAGAAGATGGATGGTATTTTTGAAAGTAACAGAATTGAAGGTCTTAAAAGTGAAAAATGGCAATTACACACCAGTCATTTTAATGAAGTAAATAATTGGGGAAAAACCTTCAACTGTTGAACATTTTTACAGAGAAATGAGTAACAGCTGAAATAGCTTTATCAAGAATAATTCAGACCAAACCATATGAATTTTATAGAGAATAATGGGCTTTTTAGATTCAAACATGGTGGTGGATCTCACATATATTAAATTTATTAAAGCAGCTGATACTGTCTCAGGTGGGATTTCTATGGGCAAGCCAGGAGATGGTAGTTTAGATAAAACCAAGGTAAGGTAAGTGCAAAGCTGTTTGGGAAAGAAGGTCTTTGCAGAAAGGTTAGATAGTACCCGCCTTCTAGTTAGATAGTATCTGCTCTTTGAAGGGATGTAGGTTACCAGATTGACTTTTTATAATCTCTTCTGTTCCAATTTTCTGTTTGTGTATAGTTCTGTCATACAGTGATGACATTTGTAATAAAAACAAAACCCTATAAATATATATTTAAATGACAGAAGATATTCCAATATTCTCAGGCAGCTCAAGAGAATGGAAAGTTAATTTTTCTTTCCTGTTCTAAAATTAACTCTAGCTATAGTTAATAAAATTGTGACTTCCCTTCACCTTCCACCTGTGCTGTAATTAGGTTCACTGGCTGTTATTGCAGTCTAGAGTTTTCTCTGTAAGGCTTATTCTGTGAGAAAGAAGGGTCAAACGTCACTAAATTCATGGGGAAAAATAAGGCAGAAGACCTAGCAGAAAATTTTATTACTTTTCCATTTCACCAAGAATTTAATCAGACTTTTATCATAAAATGTTATTTTTTCTATTAGACTAGGAAAGTCATGCATCACATAATATTGATTTTTAATTGAGCAAATTGTTAGATTATCTCATTCAGTGTGTATTTTTACTAATTTTATTACATCTTTCATAGCTTTTATAATTTTTTTCAATGCCATACCTTTTAAATACTGAAATGCTTGCTTGAGATCTATCTATACATATATATAAACAGATGTGTGTGTATGTGTATATATTCTTGTAGACTCTAGTCCTGACCATGATATAAGTGTCATAAACACTAAACCATATTAAAAAAAGAAAAGGCAATTACTTGCTCTTAAATCTGCATAATGTCATGGTGGGCATGCTGCACCTTTTGGCTTCTGTCTCACTCTTCTCACTTGTCTGGGAAACATTAAAAAGAAATCTAGATGAGCACCGATGTTTAATTTCCCCATGCTAGGTTTCAGACTTCTTCGCAAAGAGGTTCAGCTGCTGAGAGTAAGAAGGAAATATTAGATTTTTGATTGTCTGTTCCAAACACCAGAGGCCCAGGATTCCACTAAATAACCTTTTGAACCTTCCTCACACAAAAAGTGTTCAAGCTCTCCCTTGTGGCTGAAATGTACTTTCCACTATGCTTGGAGTTTATTTTCAGGGATTTAATAGAGCAGCTGCCAGATATGGTCTTGTTTTACAGATCTATTTTATTTGAAATTCATTTGTCCAGTTTTGGTTGAATATATCTTCCTTAACATGAGCTGGTGGAACTTCCTGCATACTTTCAACAGCTGTTTGATGATCTGCCCTTCTGATTCCAAAACTCAAGTTCCACAAGCTGTTTCTAAAGGGACAGTGTACCTAGGATTGGTGTAAGATGTAGGCTCTTATCCTTAGTAATTACTGTTTTCTTTATCAATTTCTTCCCCTTTTTGGTTCCAAGTTTTATACAAAGAATTCTCAAACCTTTTTTTTATTGCTTCCAATTCCCCTTGAAACAGTTAAAACTTTTTTTTTAAATGATAATTTTCTGTTCCACAGGTGGAGATCCAAAAACCAATTATCTGATTCTCACATGGAATAAAATATTTAGGACAAATTTTAATGTAGTAATACATGCTTTCCCAACATTTTTGAAATATGTAAACTAGTTACTTTTACAATTTTTATTTATTTCTTTAATGACTACTACTATTTGAACTGTTTAAATCAAACATAAGAATTAACTCTGAAAACTTTCAATCATGGAAAATATTCCTTTGTTGCTAACTTTGTGTAATTAGTCAACAAAAATTGATGAGGATTTTTCAGTGTTGGCTTTTCAAACTAAAAGGCCATGACTAAATCTCTGAGCAAAATGTCAGAGGCTCCTTAACGTCCTGTGAGATTGTGGAATTCCATCCTACAAGCAGTTCAAATTAAAATATCTCTAAATATGTGAGTTATAATATTACACATACATTTTTAAATTAAAATTTTATACATGACTTTAAAGCAACTCACCTTTGTAAGTCCTTTAGATTATTCTTCTGTTATTGCTCCTTTTTTCACTTAAAGGAAAAAAACACTTCTGACTGCCTACTGATTCTACTTCTGAATTGAGTAAAAAACATGCCTTGAAGTCTGTGTAATCTATCAATATATTTGATGCTCTTAACCAACACCAGTCATGTGTGTTATGAGTGCAATATATTTAATTTTTATTTCTTAAAAAGTAGCACTGCTTTTTTTGAGAGGAGGAGTGCAGGTGTCTAGAATCAAGAAAACAATCTCACATTTTTCTCATCAGGAAATTGTTTCTGGTTGTAAATGATGTTTGATTCCTGATAACAGGCACTATTTATTATGCATTTAGTTTCCTGTATTTAAAGACACTTTGTGCTTGGAGTAGTGTTAGCACAGTTGCTGAGCTGGCTTTCCTTGTGGCCCATAAATTCCATGTACTTTTTGTCCGTTATCAGTGATGCAGTCTTCTCCTCCAGCTTTGTTAACCTCCCCTCAGGTCTGAGATAACACCTGAACAAGAGAAACACCTTTATCTTATCTCAAGTTCCCACTGCAGTGGCTTAACTTTCAGTCCAAGTTTCAGGTCATATTTGGGGTGGCGGGCACTTCAGTGGTCATCAGTGGTGGCAGCCAGCTCTCACCTCTGCCAGGCCTGGAGTCAGTGCCATTCTGTCCCTCCCTTCTGTGCTTATCTCATGGCTGAGACTTTCTGTGGCCTTAGCACAGCCTGTTTGAGACAGGCAACTGTTCTCTTTAAGTCCGTACAGTAGGCTGGGCTAAACATGCCTAGGTTGTACAAATCAAGCTGCTTAAGAGCAGAATTCTGAAATGCCTGAATGAACTGCTATTGTAAGTATGTTCCTTTACCTTAATTAAAAATTTACAAAGCCTTTGTGAGCTATTTAGGCTGCTGGTAATAGGCATACCAGGGGTGTTTGTGTGAAATGAGGAAGTTTGCTGTATGGAAGCCTAATAAACAATATGAAGCACATATTCAGATGGCTTCATCTGCTCACAGAGGTAACAGAGTTTGCTCTTCATGGGAGAGGGTTTCAGATATCCAGGAAACTGTTGTAAACCTGTGGTGCAAATATGGAAAATGAGGTTTCATACAAACTGTGTTCTGCTGAATCACAAATTTCAATGAATTAAAACATTTCAATTAATTAATCTCTTTTTCCCTGTGAGGTGCACTGTAAGGCAAGAGACTATTTTTGGAGTGTCTAATTCTCAAAGGTTAAAAAAATTATTTTTGTACTCTTAATATATAATGCATAAGAAGGACAACTCTTTAATAGAGAGCTTCGGACCTGAGAAATTTGTCATGCACAACATAATATTGCAAAAAATACCATTTTTCCTGTGATAAAGTATTCTAAGCATATTGTTGCATTTTAGCTAAACAATTATTTCTGTCCTTCTATTATGAAAACTATGATTTGAATGAAAAACATTCTATGAAAATGCATATAGTTCCAAGTCTAACATGAAGAACATTGTACTCTTACTGAAAGATTTTATCAACATAATAGACAACATTACTTTCATTTCTAGTGATTTCCAATGTCTACTACTCTTGTTATTATGGCAGAATAGCAAAGGTTTAATTTGCTTATAGTTCCTTTATGATTGAAACTCTGAAACCTACTTAATGATTTCTTTCCCTACTAAGGGAAGGAAATCATTAAGTAGGTTTCAAAGATTTCTTTCCCTAAACGTTGAAGTCTGTGAAAGGTAGCAGTACATCTGTGTGATGAGTGTACCTGATTTTACTGGGACAGATATCACAAGGAGCTGGGTTTCTTTTAATGTCACATAGCTGCTTTTGCTTTCTGCTCTGGCATTTTCATTAAACTTAAATTTCTTGGGTGTTAGAGCTAGTGAAGAATATAAAAAGAAGGAGAAGATGTGATATCCATATAGACAGGGCATTGAATTGCTATTTAGAGTTCTTTTGACTTCACTGTGGATTTTCATGTCCAAAAGTTAGGCTTATGCATACAACTTAACAATATAAAACTTGCTTTGAGAGCCATATTGAAGCCTTTTGAATTTCAGGGCAGGGCATCAAATTTTCTTCTTTCCTAGTGTGAGCAGGAAAAAAGGTAAATAAGGTGTATTTTTCCCTGTTCCTACCAAGTAGAGTTGTCTCCTTAGGGGTTGACCTTACAGTGAGAAACAGGATATAAGGGGAGGGCACTACAAATGCACTGCATGTTTGGGGTCTCTTAGTTCTGCTAAGAAATTAGAAGTGTATCCTTACAGACACTAAATACTGCATGGTACTCAATATCATCTTAAAATGAGTAACATAGCTGTACCCTGGGGGAAAAAAGAAATAAATTCTGTATCTGAGGCCTATATGCACTTTCCACAGTGCACTTGACTGTGCATTTTGTCTTTTTTTTATACTGTCCTGTTGGGTGGTTCAAGACCAAATAAGATTCCCCCTTATCATTGTTTCCCTAAGGCAAAACAAGCCCAGTTCTGTCAGCCTCTCTTTGTACACCAGGCTACAGCCACATAATCATCCTGGTGGTTCACTGCTGGACTTAGAGAAGGAAAGCAAAAACTCCCAGTAGAAAGCAGAAAAATAGAAAATCTTTCTTTAGGCAACAAAATAAAAAACCTTTACCATTGTACACTGGAGTGAATAGAAATACCAGTTGAATGCCTGAATGTGTTTTCTATAAAATCTCAGAAATTTAGATAAATGCAAATTATGAGTATCTCAGTAAAATCTCAGACAAATTGAATAAATCTCATATTTTAATCACTAACAATTTAAGAATTTTTATGTAGAATTAATATTTGTTTCAAATTTCAGATCAGAATTAACTATTTGAATAAAGTCCATTCTAAGTCATGCAAAGCACTTTGTCTTCCTCATGGGTAAAAGGACAATATCTTTCTCTGTTTTCCACATCATTTCAGTCTCTCTCAGAGATGTAGCAGTGAAAGGAACATACAGGGAGTACAGCAAGAAGAATGCATACAGTGTTATCTTCGCATATAGAAGACATAATGAGGAAAACTTGTAATTATTCATAACGATGGTTCTTAATCTTTTGAACCCAAAAATACATGACATATATCAAATGCAGAGCTTTTGAAAGTCACGAGTCAGCAAGAAGTTCATATCTGCAGTTTTAGTTCTACTTAAGTCTAAATCAATCCATTGTGAAAAATAGTGCTAGCAAGTTTTTATTAAAGTATTTTTGTACATTCACTACTTTTGTTTTTTAATTCTTTTCCTTTGTATTCTTTGCATAGATTAACCCATACAATTGTAATAATGGGTCTATCCATGAACACTCAACATATTTTAGTCAAAATTTATTCCATTTATTGAACTAAAGAATCGGGAGGGGAAGAGGGTATGGGTTAGATTCTTGGATTGTTGCCTAATAAAGTGGCATGATGTGATGAGTTTATTGAAAGTAAAAATTGATATGCTTGATTCTGATTCACTTTTTATCCAATGTAATTAAACGCGCAGTAGCTGAAAGCAGCATCGCAAGCTGCTGTAGTTCATATTTAGCAGAAACTTAGAACATTATTACTATCAGATTATTTTTTCTTAAATACCCACAGGAATCTAAAGAATGGAAGTATCTCAGAGGGGACAGTGTAGGTGTCTTTATTGATTTTCACCTTTATCAACATTCAGATGCTTACAAACTGATGTAAGTCTCACACACCTCAAAGAGACTGCTCTCCACCTTCAAAGGGTTATTTCTTATGTGAGCCTTCTATTTTTATATTATTAATCTTTCCATCTGAATGAAGACCAGCATGTAGGCTTGGTTTGAATAATTTAAAAACAGCTACTGTTAATATTAACAAAAGAATCAGACTTGATCACCTTTAAGCTAACTTGAAACTTACTTTTTATATTAACTACAATCCTAGCAGAATTATAAGTGTTCAGATTAATCATATAAACACTGTTTTTTTTCCCAACTGCATTTGACTATTCAAACTGAGCCTTTAGTTTTAGACAGTAGTTTAGATTTAGAAGCATTTTTAAAAGCCATATGTTTAAAAGACCCAATTTCATGATAAATAATCATCACCTATCATCCACACTAGTAGTTTTATATCAAATAGTACATAAGCATGTTGTGCCAATTTTAAAATATTAATGATCTGGAAAGTTATTTTTCAATAATTGGGATCAGCCCCCAATCTGGACAAGAAAGATGCATGTTTTTCTTCAGATGGTCATAGTACACTACCTCATAATTCAAGAGAAATTGAATACTTGTGTTTACACAGATACATAGTATTTAGTGATGTAAATCTGAAGGTTGGCAGGTGATTGTCATTGTTTCAACCCAGTCAGAAGCCAAGCCCCATGCAGCCTCTCACTCCCCCATCAGCAGGATCAGGGAGAGAATTTGAACGGGTAAGCCAGAGAAGTCATTGATTGAGGTAAAGACAGTTTAACAGGGAAAGCAAAAGCCACACACACGAGCAAAGCAAAACAAGGAATGCTTCCCATGGGCAGGCAGGTGTTCAGCCATCCCCAGGAGAGCAGGATCCCATCACACACAACATTTGCATGGGAAGACAAATGCTGTCACTCTGTATGTCCCTCCAGCTTATATATTATGGTCTGGAATATCCCTTTGGTCAGCTGGGATCACTTGTCCCATCTGGGTCTCCTCCCAACCCTCCATGCACCCCCAGTCTTTTCACCAGCATGGCAGTACAAAAAAAGTCTTGTCTCTGTGGAAGCTCTGCTCAGCACTAACAAAACCATCTCTATGTCATCAGCTCTGTGTTCAGCAGAAACCCAAAACACACCACCATACCAGCCACTGTGAGGTCAGCCACACACCCCATACCAGCCACTCTACTTCGGCCCAAACTAGCACAGTAATAAATATATATCTTTTTTTTTCATAAATTTGGTCTCTTGAAGTATATAATTTTTGCTTCATTATGATTCTTGATTTTGCATCGTAGAATGATAGAATCATTTGTGTTGGAAGTGATGTTACCTTTGCCACAGGCAAGGAAACGTTCCCACTAGACCAGGTTGCTCAAAGCCCCATCCAACTTGACCTTGGACACTTCCACAGATGGGGCATCCACAGCTTCTCTGGACAACCTGTTTCAGTGCCTCATCACCCTCATAATAAAGAATTTATTTGTGATATCTCATCTAAACCTACTCACAGTTCTCTCAGGTTCCATTTTAGTCAGCCATGCTGAACTCACAGTGACTAGAGAAAAAAAATGCATTTCCTCTCCTGTTTGAGTGTGCTAAGAAAATTATTTTAAAGTTCTATATTTTACTTTGGAGGTAGAATTGTATAAAGCAAGTAAATTCCATTATCTGCAAAAGTCTTTGTACATATATGTTTTTTCCTAATAGAAAAAGGTTTAAGTTCTTTTGATTCAATTTACATAATAATACAGAGATCTTTCAATACAAAATTCAGAAAAAACATAACTCCTTGCCTGCAAGTATGTGTAGAGTATTGATAGGCCAACAAATGCTAAATTAGAAGTTAGCTAAAACAAAAGAAACAAAAAATCAAAACCAACTAAAACCCTATTGGTGGCAAGAAAATGCTCATAAGCAGAAAACAGTATCCTGATCAGTGCCCTTAGGTATAGCAGAAATAAATATCGAGCTGAGCCAAAGACTACTTTTTGTTTAAATACTTTTTCTATGGAATATGTTGTATATCTAGGTTGTGATTTAGGTAATATGTTTTCCAGCTTGGTATATTTATTACTAAAACTGATGTCTCTTCTTTTGCATCTTAGAAATAGTTGAAAAATGTTATTCCTGAAAAACACAGAATGAAGTAAAAAAAGGAGCCAGCCATGTGGTTGGGGGAAATTGAAATAAGATTGTAAAAGACAGAAAAACTGGAACTTAATATATGATTTACTCATCCTTGTTAATGAGGCTTAGAAATTATCTCATTTTATAGTCTAGTGAGACAGCTGAGCAATATCCAGAATTTCTGATATAAACATAGGAGCAGAAATGTATTTGCTTTAAAGCAAGCCTGCTGGATGGGAATAGCCATTACAGTCAACAATGAGGCAATGAATCTGTGCCTAAAGCAGCATAGTAAGGCTTTTCATAACTTTTTGTATGCATAGTAAAGAGTAAATTTGCAGGAACATCCACAGAGATTTAAATTAATTTCAGAAAGAAAATTATTACATTAATTTGTTTTCTACAAATATAATTTTGAATTAGTTATTCAGTATGGGTTTTCCCAGTTGCCTTTAATAAAATGATAGAGATGGGCTTATGGGGAGAATCTTAATTGTTCGGCTTTCCATTTCTGTTTGACTCATTTTCAAACTTAGTTATTAGAGGGAAATAGCTGAAGTAAATGAGTGTTTGTGAACTCTAGTGCCTGATTCTGAGCTTTTGCTTGGCCATATTCAAAGGGTAGCAGATGTTTTAAGAACACTGAATATTTTATTTTCATTCAAAGTAATGTCCTCCTTGGAGCTCTGCTTTGGCAAGTCTTTCACTCTTAGTAAGGTTGTAAAGTCACGCTTTAATGTAAAGTTTATAATTCTTTTGACCTTATGTGCATAGTGTGTTAATTTAAAACAGCATGTTGCAGCTTCTGTTCCTATGACTTAGTTATGAGTAATCATGCTTAATATTTTTCCATAGTATATCCATATTACAGTGTTTAAAATATGCAGAACTCATGGTGCAGAAAAGAGTAAGTGAAAAATGGTCAGTTGTCAAATACAAAGGAAGGATCAGGATAATTTTTAAAAGATTATTTTTTCATTAATAATTTTCACCTGAAGGACATAATTATGCAGACCACTGATAGGAAATTATAGGAATAATTTCTCATTCCTTCAACAGATTTAAAGTTTATAATTCATTTGCTTTATGAGGAAACTGTCTCTGTAAAGGTTAAATTTGTACAGCTGGACATAGGAAAAATGAATGCAGAATATTATGGTATCAACACAATATAACAGTATTCCTATGACAAAAAAGGGTCATATAGAGCTATTGTTGTAATTCTGTGAATTTATATTTGTAGGTATAGAAGGAAAATGTAATTATTATATTATTCATATGATTATCCTTCCTAATGCTTCTGATTCATCATAAAAGAAGTTACAGATAGAAGTATATTCCAACCTGGTAAATAAGAGGATTAACCGGAAGGATTATAACAAAAGTTATAATTACAATAATTTATGAATATTCTTTTATTTTAGTCTTCTTTCCTGACATGGTTGTTCAGAACAGCACTGCTTGCTTTCAGCTAAGCTTACAGACTTTTGTACAAAGAACATGTATTTTTGCACTGTTCCTGAGACAGACTTGAGCAGGTAATATTTCTTGGATTTGAAATATGCTTCTCTCCTTTCCTTCCCACTAAAGAAAGAAATAAGGAAAAGGAATCTTGTGCTTTGCAAGGAGTCCTTTCAAATGCATGATGCTAAGCATGGCACCTCTGATAACTTCTCAACAAGCCAGTGGCAGATACTCACTTGAGATGAAATCCAGGCTTTTACTGAGTTTTGCATAGTCTTTGTTTTGGTTGTTAATCTTTGTCAACGCCAAGAAAAAAACACCAAGTAAAATCTGTTTACTGGGGCTAGAGAACTCTTATCTGTATCATAGAGTCCACTTTGCCATTCTCAATTTGGTTGAACTATTTACATTAAGTTTATTTGGGATTCAGCACAGGATCTCTGTTTTTAGGTGGTATTAATGTTCTCAGCAGTGTGTACACAAGACCTGTGTTTTCTAGCTTCAGAGGCTTGCTAGGCAAGTTTTGTTGTGTGCAGGCTCTGAAAAATGCTCCTGTCTTGGTGACTGCTGGGGAATGCTTTGGTGCAGGTAGCTCGAGGCGCAGCTGCAGTGCTGGCTGCAGGTTCAGCCCTGGAGGGGAGAGCCTGGGCAGGGGGCTGTGAACTGCTGACCCCTTGCACAAAAAGGGCCCGGTCACCTGTGGTGCCACCAGGTACAAAACACCAGAGGTTCCCTTGTTCAGGGCTCCATCTCAGGGGCACCATCTCGAGCTGTCATTTTGTTATTCAGTTATTGCACCAAGATGAAATTGTTTTAAGGATCTGGGCATCTGAGGCTCTGCTATGGGAACCTGGGGTTGAGGCCATAAGGAAAGCACGAGTGGCAGGGGTGCAGCTGTGAATGGACTTCGGTCGGGTGTTGTGAGTGTGGCTGCCAGAGTGCATCTGGGATGGTTGTGAAAACCCAAGTCCCATCATAGCATTAGTGTGTATTTCATTGCTTGTCGTAAATGAGACACCTTCGTGCTGCTGATCGGTGGTGCAATAGTGGGAGGGTATATTTAGTGTTTCGAAGGGAGATGCAATAGTTCCAGCCTCTGTATAGTTGGGACTGATAAAGATGAATTCTCACATTTAGGGCAGATTTGCAGGTGAAGGTAGGAAATAAAGAACACAGATAGGAAATAAATCTTCAAAAGAAAAGGAAATTGACCCATTACTACGTTAAAGGTTACTTTTGCTCCAATTATAGTTTGTATACAATATGAACACCTTGTTCAATGACATTTAATTCAAATCAAGATGCTGAAGATAAAATTGCATATTGAGAGAATTTATTAGAAGTTTTTAAAGTAAGCTGAATAAATGTGCCTCAAATTGTATTTTGTGAACCCTTTCAGGTATTTAAATTAGCTCTGTAAATTATTACAAAAAATCCACAAGGGATACAGAGGTAAATAAGCTGTTCAAGGCCAGCAGCTATTGAGCACTGAGTACAGTGCTATCTTGTATACTCTTTATGGAAAACAGGTGGATGACAACCAAATAAAACCAAACAAAACAACTAACACCTAAGCAAAGTTAAAAAGAAACTTAAAGTTTCTTTTACAAAGTTTAAAAAGTTAAAAAGAAGCAGAGATGATGACTTAAATAATACAAAATAGCTCTCTCACAATTCATTTTCCAGTCTTTGCCTACATATTGTCAATATGCCACTAAAGTAATTAAACATAGGACAAATGATCACTTAATGTAAGTGTATTTTATAAAGCATGTGATTTCTTGACCTTTTGAGTTTGACCATTCATAATCTGGTTGTTTTTTCCTGAAGTGTACACTTGCCTTTCTGAATCAACAGCAATATATAAATGCAATTATTATACTAGTTTAATTGGGAGCATTGCTCTCTGTAACCATATAAAATTTTAAGAAGAGGATATTCATTGTTGCATAGTTCATGTGACATTTAAGCATGCCAAAGATATGTTTACAAGAGTTGAAGCATGATGCTTGTATTATATTTATTTTGTCAGAGTGGTAGTGGGTGTTATGAGACTTGCCGCTTACCTGTTCTCTCACGATTTTTCTCACAGGCTTCCCACCAGACATCTCTTTGCATACATGTCATGGGGTGTTGTAGCATGAGTCAGCAGAACCAAGCTACCCTTGTGGTAGTCAATGCCTGCAACACAGGGTACAGCACAAGCTCCGTCTGCTTGTCAATACTCAGCATCCCCGCCAGGACAGTATGCTGTATCTTGTATCCTGTGCTGCTGCTTTTTTTCAATCTTTGCTATGAAGCTAACCAGAAAGAGGCCAGATTTTATGCCTACCTACCTGGAGTCATACCTGCTCAGTATCAATATTGATGTAGTTTGGGGCATTGTCCTTGATTTCTTCTCCACCTGTCCATCTGTGCTTATCCATGCCATGACACATCGTTAGAACTTGAGTACTTTAAGTAATTACGTCAGTCATAGCATTCATGGTTCTAGTTATTTTTCAAGCATATAACAGCTGAAAATATAGTGAACTGTGAAGCTGAAAGGTCTAGATGTTAATTTTGTGTACTGTAAATGAATGTTTGCAATTGCTTTTAGTGAGATGTATTTATTTTTTCCAATTGCTATTATCACCTAATAGACTATGTGAGCAGAGTTAAAAGCAAAATGAACAGAGCTTGTAGTGTAAATTTTCTTCCTGGAGATTAGTCATTATTAACAGATTATCAACAAAATGCATCTAAAGACTTTCCCCAGGCCAAGCTGTACCTACACATCTCTAGTAGGAATGGTTGCTCTAATCTTAAAATCTTGTCTTTCCCTAGGGAGCCACTCCTTCTCCCTTTCATGCAACAGAGGTAGCAATCCACCTGCCTCAGTGAATCAGCAGTATCCACTTAACCTCTTCTCAGCAGGATAAGCACCTGCTAACAGCATGGGGTATTGCTGGGAAAATTATGAGCTTGCTACCTTATATGTTAACAGTGATTAATATTTGGTGTTACTGTTTCAATATGTAGGAGGCATTACCACTATTGAGAAACTGCCTTAACCTCAGCTGCTGTTCCTACGGAGTTCCCTCTCACTTAGAACATGCAGTTATGGGCTGCTTCTACCACGAAAGTAAACAGAAGCATCTTTCAGGCTTAGACAACAGAGGGATGGGTAAAATACTGTGTGTTATAGCTTAATCAAACAAATGACAAGAAACCAAGTAGGATTCAAATTTGCATCCTGTCTTCGTGAAATATCAAAAGTTAGGGGCTCCTTGTTATCTAAAGTGTTAGGGAAAGGGGGCATTAATACAAGTCTACTTTTTCAGAGATTAAAGTTTTGTGATAGTTGATGGAAATACTTCTTTTTGTCTCAGGAGCACAAGCCCACAGAGATAAGGAGAACACAAGAGTGTTATCTGGTTTCATCATAACACTTTTTCCTAAATTAAAATATAGCATTGCTGTTTCCTTAAATTTCATGTAAATGCATCAGATTCCTGTACAGCCTTGGTCATTATTTTATAAATTGGTTGCATATTGCTACTGATCAACCCAGTTTTTAGGAGCAATTAGTTTGTAAACCATAAGTAGCAATGCAAAGCTGTGGAAATGTATCAAAGATTTGGTTTTTTCCTTAACCTTTTGGATAATACTGTGAGCTTTCTACTGGAATTTTAATATCTCATCTGTAAATAGTATCAAAAATTACAGGAAAACTACAAAACTGGAATTTTATCACCCTTTATTATATTTACAAAAGCATAAAATAGCAGTTTAATCAAGCTTCAAAATTATTTTGTAAATTTGACATAGAGGGCATTACTGCAGACCAAAATATGTTAGCAAATCTTTACACTTTTGCCCTCCAGCAAGATACTGTGGATATTTTTCTAAGTCTTTGTCTGTTACAAATGAGAGCAACTCCACTTCTATTCCCCCTTTTTTATTTGTGTCTTTAATTTCCATAATGCTAGGCAGTCTGTATCACCTCTTTTCATCCTTCCCTTAAGTCTTCTCTGACTTCATATTTTGGTAACATAATAATTAGTTGTATAGTCTTATTATTATCTTGAATATTCTGTAAGCACTGCAAAAAGAGTCATGAGTGAGTATCTGTCCATTTAAAATTATACAAAAATCTTTAGTCAGATTCCTACATTGTTGTTACAAAAAAAAGCACCCTACATTCATATTAATAAGCTAGATAATTTTAAAATATTATTACATTTTTTGAAAGACCATCATGCAGCAGCTTTGAAATGGGGCAGGATGATTTTATTTTCCCCATGAATTTCAGATTTGGTTGGCTACCAGAGATGAATGATACTAACATACAGAAATTTCCCAGCATGATACTCTGACCTGGATATTTTGTTTGGTTGTCAGTCTAGAAATGTGCCTCTCCTTTTAATGGGTTTTGTGTGACTGGGGATTGCAATATGAAGAAACAACTCCAAAAGTATCATGGCTTTAATAAATGACACTGTCACTACCATTTTTAATCACTATAGGAGCTGGGGGCAAAGCTGTGTTGGCAATGCCTGTTGACCTGACCAGGGTAGGTGGTGGGTGCTGGGCTGATTTCGGCTTTGTTGAAGTGCTCTGGCTCCTTTATCTTAAAACATCACTTTGTGTTTGGCCCATGCTCCTGGAAAGCATCCACATGTTGGAAGGGTTTCTTACTCTTTTTGTAATGTACACAGTGAAAGAACAATCTACTGACAATGTACACACACATGATTTATCAGTTGATTAATTTCTGGCAACATTGAAGCTTCTAAATTTATATAAGATGTAAAACCTAGACTATATATAAGTATTTATTTAAGAGGACAAGTAACATTGCAAGATCTAATGCAATTTGCACACTTGGACATCTTGCAAAAAGCAACACAGTTCTTTTTGCAATTTTGTGAACCAGCAAAAAAACCCAAAGCAACACCACCCTACAGCCTCTGTTAATTTAAAGGCAAAATGTGCTTTCCTGAACTATCAGCTTCAGTACTTGGCAAAGGAATATAGTTTGTCAGAATGGCTATACAAAGAAAATTTACTTGTTATTAAGTTATAGAGTATCAATTCAACATGTGCCTTTTGATTGCTTGCTAGGCTGATTTCTAATGAAACCCACTGTCTAACTAGGAATAGAACAACAATTGTGGAGAGAGGGAAAATGTGTGATTTTGAGTACTTTATAAGTAATTAAATATGTCTTATAACCAAGAAAGGGGATAGTTGGCCTTTAGCTTGTTATGAATAATCTTTGATTTATTTGTGTGAAAGGAATTTGCAATTTTTCTATTTCATGTCTGAATTTTTCTCAAAGTTATTCTTCTTTTTTTAATGTATTGAAAATATATAAAAATCCCCCAAATATTTCTTATTAAAATGTAATGAAAATTAAGCTGCTGTAGTAAAAGATCATTGTTCTTTATCTATTATTATTCTGATACCATTTTATTTTTAGATATTCCAGTTTTATTATACTCTGTTAGCCTAGACATGGCAATGATGTGGACACAGTTTTAAAATTATCGTATTTAAAATTATTCTAATCTTCTCTGCCAACATTTCTGGAAAACAAAAGTAGAATTAAGGAAAAAAATTATCATTTTTATCAGAAAAATGCTTATCTTACGCTATTTTTTCCTAGTAAATGAAAATAAGTTAATTTTGTCCATCATTAAGGCTTTGCTAAGCTTTTATTCAGAAGGCTTTTTAACAAAGGGAAAGAGGTGACTATAAGAAGAAAACCCCATACCCTTCCCTTAAAGTTTCCTTCCAGCTTGTACTTACTGGTGGCCAATTAACATGAGTACCAGTAAGGTTCTCTGGTTTTCTTTTTCTTGCTTTTATGGCTGTAGCTTTCAGGGAGCTTCTGTGAGTCTGCTAAAAACATGTAAATGAGTCTACATGAAGTTTACTATAAGGGGTTAAGGTATTGTCTCCAGGTATTTCTTTTTGCCTGAGAAGAAACTTGAGACATATAAATGCAGACCTTAGTGGCTCCCTATGTAAAACAGGTGTTCAGCACTGTGTAATTTCCCTTGGTGGTACACATTATTACTACAATAAATATGGAATATATACATACACATAAGCACTGTTTGCTGGTACACTACTAATTAATTTCTTATATATAGATGGAGCACTCTTGAAACACGCTCTAGGAATTGTATTTTGTCACTTTTTTCATCCTATTGCATCTAAATACTTTGCATACTCTTCCATTATATGGAGTGTGTATGCCTCCAGCAAAAGTGTCTGGCAGGTGCAAACTTCAAATGTAGGTAGCTTCTAGCCAAGAAAAATGAAATTCAATTATTATTCATATTAAGATGGGTTATCTTGAAAAGGCAACAGGTTTTTTTTTTTCTTTTTAATAGGAGAGATTGAATTTTAAATGTAAAGTTGCTGCTTTGTGGGGTGTATATATATGTATCTCATTAACAAAACACAGGTACTTATTTTTGTAAAATACGTGATGCTGTTCAGTTTACCTCCAGCACTGTAATTCCAATGTACATGGAGTTCATTCTGATGCTCACATTGGGAAAGTTTAATTTAACTCTGGTAATTAATTGACTGGAAAAAGTATCTCCTCTTTAAATCTGTGGTCGATTTTGAAAAGAACCCTATGAATGCATATTGTTTGCACACACAATGAAACCTGATTTTGATTCACATTAGTACTCATAACCTGGCTTTTATATTTATTTTAGCTATTCTGGGAAAAGGTTTTGTTCATCTCAGTGCTGTTCAAGTGCTTAAATTTCTTATTAGGATTTTAAGATTGCAAAATACATTAAGTCCTGTAGAGGGAAATATAGAACACTGCACCATAGAACCTGCTACTAGTCTTTTTTTTGCTTATCTGTCTAATTCCTGACATTAGGGCACTTGATAGACTGTGAAAATGTAAGTTTGTGTCAGCTCAATATGATTTTTGATAAATCATAATGCATTTGCAGCTGGAATATGCTTTTTTATAATAAGATGATTCCACAAAGTTTAGAATGGATAGCAGCTGTACTGGAAAGGGATCATCTGAAGTTTCAGCTTACTGTATTAGTATGTGTGCAGAAAAAGGCTTCATAACCCTAAGGAAAGTGAAATGTCTGAGGGAGCCTCTAAGACATGGTGTTCCTTTTCTAAGTTACAGAGTTACTTCATATATCGTGCTAAGGAAAGAAAAGTATAAAATAATGTCAGGACAGGTGTGGTTGACTTCTTCTTTGTCCACTTGACCTTTATTAGCCTCATCAAAATGGCACATAATATGTTTTTACATCACAACTTTAAAGCACTGTTTTCTGATCATAAGTCTGGTGAGAATAATGTAGTTTCTTTACTACTTCTAACAAACAATTCCTGTTATACATGACATGGAGATTGGAAAGAAAATACTGGCATTTAACAATTTGCAAGCATCAAGATTAGGAACCTATATGCCAGAAAAATCTCAGACAGTCCAGAACAAAGTGTGAAGACAGGATAATTGGACACAAATGTGTGTAGCCAGTCTTTCCCCTTCCTTTTGTAGAAGATGGGAATACTGGGCTCTTTCTCAAATACCTAAGTATAATCAAAGACTGAAGAAGGTCTAAGATTGTCTTTACTAACATAATTTACTTGGAGTGGCATTCCCAGATGGTTAAACTTGCAAGCTCATTCAAATGTGAGCAGGAGGATATGAGCTGCATGAAGACATTATAGCAATAAAACTTCCTTAATGTCTAACACAGTGAGCTAAATGATTTTTTAGCTTGATGGGAATACACATCTAATCGTTACTTTGGGAAAATACTTTGTGTTGGACCAAGAAAGAAAGAACGTGAACAAGGCTATTAAAATGTCTGCAACAGTAAGCATTTAAAGGCATTTTACATACCTGTTTGATTAGAAAATGAAAACTTAAAGAGAATAATATATTGAAACTCTAATGCAAATAAAGTTTCTTTTTCTTTTTTTTTTTTAATTCATGAAGCATTGAAAGAAGAATTAACAGCCTTCTCTTTTATTTTATTTATTATAGTTTAATTTTTGTTTGGATTTTGTAAATTTCTTTTTACACTGGTGCCACATGCTTTTCTCAGCTAAGGCTTGAAGACATAAAACTAATATGGTCTTACTCTACCTAGCTATTTGAGTGAATTAACTGCTTTTAAACTGGAAAACACAACCTTTAAAAGTCAAATAAGTGACTTAATATTAGGACTTTATAACTTTCTTGTGCAATCCCAATACTATTTGATTAGATATAATAAAATGGACATGCCCATTTAGCACCCAGTAATTTTAGGTTACCAAGAGAAGCTGCACTTAATTACAGGTTTGCTAATCATCTCTGTAGCAGTGATCTGGATACACATTTATCACTCTTGATGAATTCAAAATGTTGTGGATGACAGAATGTTTTATGATTGTTTAATCCAGCAGGAGCCAGTGCTATATCAGCTATAACCACTCCTTACTTCATGTGTAAAGATTGTCTTTAATAACAATAAGCATTGTTCAGTTTCAAGTATTTGCTACAGAAACAGATTGCTGCAGTTAGGTAGACACCCAGTATGGGTACTTGCTTAGGGACATGCCTCCAAATCTATATGTAAAGTGAAGAAGAGTAAAATGGAAAAGATGTTAGCCGTCGAATTTATTATTTATAGCTGACCATACCTCATCACAAGGCAATAGCTTATACTAATCTAAAAGTCTTTCTTCTCTAGTAGAAAAAAAAATATGAGAGATAACTTAAAATTTCTGGTAATTAAATTAATTATCTATACTTAGAACAGTGTGTGTGTTCTGATAGATGCAGTGCATAGCAACTTTATTGCAACACTGGAAGATGCTTATTAGATGGTGATGGGTAAATTTTTTTTTTTAAAAAAATTGTCCATTTCTTATGCACTTTGTAGCAATAACACTGCTGGAGTGCAGTGTGCTCCTGCATGCAAGAATACATTTCTACATTTTTTGTTTCAAGTGACAAGACCCGAAAAACATCCTTTTCTCTCATCCTTAAAATATAAATAAGACTTGAAAAATCAAGTGGCAACTGTGCTTCAAAAGTTCACAAAATTCTAGTATAGCCTTGTCCAGAGCAAATATGACCTGCAAAGTCATAGAGCAGCTAGGTTGATCAGAAACAATTTCCCTAGCCAGTGTTATCAAAGGAAAGGCTGTGACAGGTGTCGCATGAAGCCAGCTTTGAATACTCAACTCAAATGGCCATTTGCAGGTGGATCAAAAGGCAGACACCATCTGTGCAAGTTCAGGAAAAAGCTATGAAATCAAATCTCAAAATCCTTAATGTGACTCTGAGTCTACCTGTTATCGTGCAGGAGCAATCTGCTCACACGAGGTGCAGTGTAGAATCAAAAGGCATGTCCACTCACCCAGAAGAACTGAAAATCTGCTGAAAGTGACTCTAAGTGTGTTTGTCCTTTCAGAACAAAGGAAAAAAAACATGCACTACATGTTCAAGAAAGGTCACTGATACCAGTGTTTCGAGGTCGCTTTGCACTTCCTCCAGTAGCCTTTAATGGGTCCTGCCTAACCTGTAAGGAGAGTCAGTAGTTTTGGCCTTTGTTGAGAAAGAAGCTAAATTGGAAGATTTTGAATTTAATATATGACAACACTCTGTAGTTGTGGACATAGGCAAACCAGTTTCTAGCAGTTTTTCCTCATTTCCCCAAGCACAGTTTATGCTTTAAAAGTATTTGAAACTAGCTTTGAAAGGAACTTGCTGACCAGCAGTTTTATGACTTGATTTGTTTTAAAGCCTAAATGGCTTAAGGAAATGTTTTACAAAAGATATAATCCATCCGCATGGAATAAAGCCTTGAAAATTCGGTGGCATAAACCTAAAATGCAAACCACATTATCATGACTTTGCACTTAAGCTGTTGCTCACAGAACTAATTTAAGAGTACCAGCGTATTGTTTATTGCTTATAACTACATTTTTTGGAAATTGGAAGATTTTTAGAAGTGCTTTATTCAAAACCTCTATTAATGAGTCCTTCATCTTGTGGTTACAATTTCCCTGACATGGAACTTTGATCAGTGTGTGGAATAGCTGTGAAGCCAGTAAGAGTGTTGCCATCTTTCCTTGAGTAATGACTTAATTAACAGTGCTGTAAAATTATATTTGTCTGTCTGGTTGATTTCTTCTTTTATAAATTGATTCCAAAGTACTTCATTGATGACTGCCTTTTTTGCCATGAGACACAGAAACTTATACACATCTAGACAACTCGGGGTATTTGGGATTTTGATATTTGGAGTGCATCATTACCTATTGCCTTTAACAGACATTTTTGTGTGTTGTTATTATTATTTTGTGGGTATTTTTAAACATGAACCTGATAATAAAGCAGTTACCTGTACAGTTTTTCACGGACTTTCAACTCCTAAATCTAAACAATGACAGTATTGATTTTACAGAGTAAACGCATATTTAAAAAGTGAGTATTTTAAGTTGCTGATGTACATTTCTCTGTATTTCCACTACTTTTTATTTACTGCTATAATTAGTGTTGAAATATTGGTAGGACAGATATTAACTATGGAGAACTAAAGACTTATTTGAGGGAAACATTAACAGCTGCATCTGTATTGACAGGACCAGTGATATTGAAGAGTTAAGTAGTTTTTACCAGAGTTTGGTAGATTTGGTACTTAGTTGATTTCAGGGGATTAGGATTATTGTTAGTAAAGGCAGGGGAACTGAGAATTGTTGGGACCCCTAGATATATTTTTCATGGAAAGACATCTAGAATATGGTGGTAAAACAGGCAGCAGAAGTTACAAAACCTACCAATTGTGGTATTGTCTGTTTGATTATCTGTCTTGAATATTTAGTAGGGCTGCTTCTCTTGTTTATTTTCTTTTGTGGAAAGTAATATAACAATTTAAAGATTATTTTGATGGGCTAGTATACAACTGCCTAATTTAATTAGATGGGAAAGTTTAATGGATTTGTACTAAATGCTTGATATTTATATTGATTTGTATTGATAGAAAGACTGTTGTCTTTCATGTGCATTTTCAGTAGTATATCTGGGGACAAAACAAGGTAGTTTTGCTTTAAACCTAACTGAACTGATATGTAAGAGTTCATTATTGTCAACTAGCAAAGAATATCTGTTCCATTGCAAGCATTTTGCTCTCTGTGCATGTTCTTGAGCAATATATATTCCATATTTAATGTGCATATTATTTTAGTGGTTACTTTATGCCAGTGTTGGCATTACTTTATGGCATTACTTTCTACTTTAATGCCAGCAGGACACCAGCTCCCCCACAGCTGCTCACTCACTCCCTGCCCAGCTGGGTGGAAGAGAATTAAAAGGGTAAAAGTGATAAAACTCAGGGGTTGAGATAACAAAAAAGTAATTAAATTTATTAAAAAGAAATAATAGTAGAAATAATTTTCAGTTGTGAGGGGAAGAAAAAAGAGAGTAAAACAGAAGACAAGTGATATAGACAAAAACTATTGGTCACCACCAAGTGACCGATGCTGGCCATTCCCTATTCACCAGTGGAGACTCATTCTCCCCACTGACCTTCCCTCCAGCTTTGGATGCTGAGCATGATACCATACAGAATGGAATGGAATATGATATCCTCTGGTCAGTGGGATCAGCTCTCCTGGCTGCTTCTTCTCCCAGCTCCTTGTGCATTCCCAGCCCTCTCACTGGTAGAGTGGAGTGTGAGGCCGGAAAGGCCTTGACTCTGTGCAAGTGCTGCTCAGCAATATTAACAACATCTTTGTGTTCTCAACACAAATGTGTTTCCAGCACAAATCCAAAGCACAGCTCTATGCCAGCTAGTGTGAAGGAATTTTACTCTGTCCTAGGCAAAATGAGTACATGTGTAGAGCAAAAGCTGTGTTAAGGTCTCTGACCAAAAAAAACCCTTCCAAAAGTTCAGCTGTTTGTGCTGCCTAGGACCAGTCCCTTTGGAAGGACTGACTGAAGTCATCTTTTGGGTTTAGATGATATAAAGTGCTTTAAAGTAAATTCAAAAGTCTTACCAAAAATTTATCAGCTACCTTTGTTCTTTAGTCAGAAAATAGTTTCAGGGGTTTCCTGAAAAATGTATACCTGCTGACTAGCTTGTAAGAAAACATATGGCTGCATTGCAATTCAGTAAAATAAGGTGTGGGTCTCTTTCCCTCTATTCTTTGTTTGAAATTTGCTTTCTTTGAATATTTTTTAAAATGTTGATTCAAATCAGAATTTTTTTCTTTGTTTAAAAAAAATACTGAAAGAGATCACACACTGTATCACTATAGTACTCTTTTTCCAAGTGTCTTATTTTTGGCTCCATTTTGTTTTATCTAGAGCTTTTAAAAGTGCCTTATCTCAGATGTGCAGTTGTCTTAGTATGCTATGAATGGGTGACCCAGTTATTCCAGTTGTAAATTCTGGACTGTTTGACATACAAATACTTTTAAAAATTTGTAAAAGGAATAAATAAAAGCTTAAAAATCCACCTGAAATATGTTATAATTTGTCAGGTGTCCTTATTGTAAATGTTCAGGGGTTATTGTCAAAATAACTTGAGAAGACTGAGTTTTATCTGTAAAAAAAAGATAAGGCATATTGATATGTGCAATCAACATGGCAATATCAAATAAATCAGCAAAACCTATTTGGCTATAGTAATTAGTATTATCTGAAAAAATGAGTAAGTAATATGGTCCTTTAGAGAACAAAATTTTTCATTAAATTACTTAAAATATATAATTGTGTTTCAACATAGATTCAGAGGAACAGTGCTGTCCATAACTAAATATTTGCATTCATATTTATTATGCCAATGCTATTTAAAATTAATACAACAATTTTGCATCTGCTTACATATCACTGTTGCCTTTTTTGGTCGTACATGTATGCACATGGGTAAATTTGAGAAAAATTTTGCAATTATAACAATTTCCACGAGGTGGTGCTCAAGCAATAAATTTTAAACATAATGTAATAACTATGGCCAGTAACAAGCTGAATTTGAAAAAATATGGCTGTGAAACAGATGTTCTTCTCTTTGATGCTATATCTAACTTAAGGTGGGAATGATGAGGTCAGGAAGGCTAATAAATTTATTATGTGGTGGAAAAGTTATTTCTCCTTGCCCAAAAGACAGAAATGCCATTATTTTTTACAGCATAATATCAGGGGATTGTGTTCATTTTGACATGGAATTCTCATAATCCTTTTCATATCTTATGCTTTGGTTATTCTTTATATGCTGTCCACTTCTGGTTATGAGTAAAGGAACTAGTATTCATAAAGATATTACAGTAGTTGCCCTAAGCAAAATGTTAGTGAATTCAGTAGATTTAAATAAATCTGTCATAGAAAAATACACTGGGTGCTGATTCACTGATCATTCAACAGTAAATAAAAAATGTAGACAGTACGATAATGCAAGAAGGCAGATGATGTGAGAGAATGGCAATGACTATAAACAAAGCAGACAGTTTGGCATAAGTGGTTTTCTCACTTTGATCAAATAGAGCATCCTTAGCTGTTTTGCTTGCCAAAGTGCTGCATCTTTTTTTTTCTAACATCCTCTGCAAACCCCTTATTCATTGTCTCCTTCATATTATACAGACCATTTATAATTTAAAGTTCACTGCGACTACCTCTGAAGAAGAGTCAATAATTAACACTGCAAGCTTTGTTGTTGTGGCTGTTTTGTTCCTAACCATCAAAATGGCAAGAAGCAAATCTGCAGTGAAAGTTTTTTTCTTCCTGCCACTGTTGTTTCTTTCTTTAGCTGTTTTGTTGCTTGGTGGGGATTTTTGTGTTTTGTGGGGTTTTTTTGGTTTTTTTTTTTTTAATTTTATGTTGTGCCTTTTATTTAAACTTAAATAATCACCACAAAATATACCAAAAGCACAAGTGGCCTTACTTCCACTGCAGGCATTGCTCTTGGCCAGCTAGTAACAGCAGTAATGCATTTAAAATACAGTACACGGTCTTTTTTTGTTCACTGCTTCTAATCTCATGGAGGTAAAACACAATTTCTACATAGTTCTGGAAGGAAAACTATTTTTAAAGAGCAAACAGGTCTCTCCTAGATATTTTACTTTCTGACAGCTGATAGAGCAGTAATCATCCCATTTGAATAAACTTGAAGGGTCTGTGAATAAGGAAGTCTCATATACTTGTTATGCAGACGGTTGGGAGTAGAGTGATGACAGATCTGTGAAAAACAAATCAACCTTACCCTTCTACTTCTATTTAGATATTGCACATGGAGGCTGCCTGCTCCTGAAAGGTATTTAGTCACCCAACTCCTACACACATATGTCTGAGGATCTGAGTCCAAGTTCAGTGATGGTCCATTTTATAGATATTTGGTTCAGCCAATTAGAAAGAATAGCATTATTTGCTAGATTTCTGTCTACAGTTGGAACAGTTTCATTGGCATAAATAGCTGCATCCCATACGCAGTTTTTACCTTTATTACCAAATTGTGTCTATATTCACTGGATCTTTGCACAGGTACATTTCATAAGTACTTTGTTTTGCATGGAAAAATCCCTTCTGCTCTTTACTCAACTGAAATACTAATTTATTTTGCTTTCTTTATTTTCAATATGATTCCACTGAGTAACTGACAAATAGAACTAATTCCCATTGATAAATATATGGAATGGAGAAAATTTATACTGTAATATTGTTGTAATACATGGTATACATTGTATGTATAATGCTACCTGATTTTTCTATGGCATTTGAAAATACCTATCACCTGCTCTTTCTTGTTAGGAGTCCTATTAGACTGTCTGGCTAATGTTTGTTATTCTGAGTCTCTGTAATTCTTTTTGTCTTGGTAGAGGGAGGGAAAGGTTTTGTATATGTACTTAAATTATTATGAATGTATGTTTGAGGGTCTCTTCTATTTATATTTTTTTTACAAGCATTTTTGCTAATCCTTAATGAGTTTGTACTTGTGCGCTTTTCTGGATGAGAGAGCAATAGTCTGTGAGTAAATTAATTTCATCAGAATTTGTCTTTTTAGTACTGCTTATTCTGTCTTCTAATTCCACAGTACTGTACAAAGGTAGAATTACAGTTTTCCCACTGGTACTGTTAAATTGCTTCATTACAGGCTCCTTTCAACATTTTAACAGCTCAAAAATTGGTTTCTTTCATTTATTATCCCATGCTCTGCATAAACTGACTTCCCATTTGCTTTTGACCATTTCAGCTTTGTGTATTTTTACTTTCTTTCATCTTTTTTCCAGTTCTTTTGGGCATCTGCCTTTACCATCGTGCCTAGTTGAAGTGTATGCAAAGTTTACTTGGCAACTGGACTCACAAAGGCTGTATGTGTGTATAGGCTTTGAGCACAACCCAGCAAGAACTCGAGACCTTCATTCTAAAATCTCAGATATCTGTGGTTCAAAGCCAATAGCTCTGACTGAGCATTTCACTTTCACATTCAGTAAGCAGCCTACTCAGAATCAGTAAAACTTGTGGCTTAGTTGCAGTTGAGAAAAGGTTAAAGGATCATTAAATTGTTCTTAAGATGGAAGAAAATAGCCAAAGGAAAGAGTGCAAAGATTTTCTTTATTTTACACTGTGGTCTGTAATTCTTTTTGATTCACAAGTGATTAATTATGGAAGCAGATGAATTAGAAAAATTATCAATATAAAGATTGGGGTTTATCCTTTTGTTTTCTAAAATAATTTTAGCACCTGTATTTCAAGTAATTAAACATTACAGTCATTTTGATTACCTTGTTTAGGTCTTGGAGTTTTATAGTTATTACAATAATGTGAAAGTACTAATAAAATTGTTAAAGCATCAGAGATTCACTATCAAGTACATGCTGTGACTCTCTCTGATCTGAGAGCACAACAGTTCTCAAGGCCGTTTGATTTTCTCAGGAAAGCCTGGATAAAATTGGTAGTATTAACACAACAGCTCTGTGAGGCAGAATACACCCCAGGTTAGCTTCTCAGGTTTCAGTGAGGCTGACACAGGGGTTTGAGTCCCCAGCAGAAGTCTGGCAGTGTGGTGTGGCAGAGGAGTAGGTTACCCTTGCAAGGTCCTCACCTCCTAGTGAGCTGGAATTAACTCTTGTGGAAAAAGCAGAGCAAACCTTTGTGTTTCCAGCTTCTAGCTTACAAGTGAATGTGAGGTTTTGTGCTTATATAGGTGGGAAGGTTCTTTCCTGTTCCTGGTATATCTGCTGGAATTTTTGACAGCAGTTGCTATTGTTTACGCACAGCAGAAGAACTTGCTGAAGTACTTCATTTAGACAGTGATTTAAGTAAACTAGCAGAGTCAAGGCAACCTGAGGAAAAACCTCCTATGTTTTTCTCCAACTGAGACTGTCACTGTTCACAAGAGTGAAAATGTGTCAAGAGCTTTAAATTACACATTACTTTGAGTGCATCTCTTTGTGCAAAAATAAATGTCCTCTCATTGTTTCTCCAGTTTTTTTCTGCTGTATTACCTTTTTGCAAGAAGCACAAAACTATTAAAAGAATTACTTATGTGTTTTAGTATTCAGTGGATTTCCTGTACTGTTTCAACAGGAACTAGCTTTGACTAAGTATCATATCCTATCATATTTCAAAATGCATCTTAAGATATATGTATAAATAAGTAAAAAATCTATGCTAATTTAAATGCAATTAGTTGCACTTCTGTCTTGAACAGTAGGGCTTTTCCCAGCAAGTTTAGTAGAAATCTTTTAATACTCCCTTGTTTAACAGCGTTCAAAATAAATAAACTAGTTCTGCAATTCAAGTGTGAGGGCCTTGTAAGAAACACAAGGCTCTAGTCTTGGCAGCCTGAAGCTTCCTTGACTTCTGATGCAGAGTGCCAAATTCCCATGCCACCCCCAGCTTTGTTCCTGTCATGGCACAGAGGGAGCCATAGAGGCTGCTCACAGGAGATCCATACCTATCCTGCCTGTACATTGACAGTCGACTTGAAAGGGCATGCTTGTTTGAGAATGGTTCAACATGCTGTTAATTGCTCTCTCAAATACTGTAAACCCTGTAGAACTTTAAAGACTGCATTAGTTGAAATTGTTTACCAAACAGCAGCCTGTGTTCCTCAACATTTCTGACCCAAATATGTCATGGTAACAAATATATCATAACAAGACATAGAAAATCACAATCATTAACTGGTGTGGGAGGCTCAACTACTTTTTCCTTTTAACAATTTAAAGACGTCTCTGTTAGGGAAAAGAAACAACCTAAAACTGCTGGTTGTCATATTGATGGATGGGTCGTTACACCTTTGTCATTTTTAATTTGTAGATTAACAATTTTCTCAGACAAAAGTTGTGCCTTTAAATTTACCTTTTACTTTCATGTTTTCTCTCTTCTTAGTCACACTGTTAAGTCCCTCATAAATTACACAAAATTATAGCCTCACAGATGCTTCTATGAAAGTCTCCTCTGAGTTGGCCTTTTAAATGTGCTCAGAGCTTTACTGCAGCATCCCACTTAAAGCAAAGCCATATAGCTTTTTTATGTTCCTCCTTTTCTTTTACACAGTTTCATTTTAGTCATGGGTTGCAACTACAAAAATTTCTTTGGTAAAGTCATCACTCACATAAGATTCATTTCTGGGATGTAAGACATAAACATTATAGAAAGCAAATGTAATGTTGAAGCACTGGCCTTAGGACTCAAAAAATCCTGCATTCACTTTCATCCTTTTGCAAACGTAATTTTGAAACCAAACTACAACTTTTAGTATGTGGAAGGCCAGTATCCCCAGATGTGTCTGTTAGCCTCTGTTGTTCATGTGTGTAATTTATGCCTTAATTCTTTTTCAATTTCTTTGGGGTTTTTTAGCACTTAAATAGGACAAAGTTATTGTCCTACAGTCTATTGAACACGGGAGAAATGAAGACCATGAAAAATGCGAAATCTAGTTTACTTGAAAGATAAAGCATATCTATGCAGCTATTTTTCTTATCTTCAATGTTGTTTCCTAAATGTTAGAATGGGATGCAAATATCTCTTTCTAAATTAAAAACATAAACCACAAATTTTCCCTCAAAATTTCAACAAGTTAACTCCTGCACATTTAACTGTGCTGTTTACCTCAGGAAACCCTACATGAGGCTATGCCTGCTGAGTCAGCTGAACCCTATATTTTGTGCCTAAATAATCACTTAAGTAGGCAAATCTTTATGTTCTTTCTAGAGAAGCATAATTATATTCCTTTTAGGAGGAAGATTAGAAATGCTAATTCTATAAGTAGGTAGTCATTATTTTATCATTTAGTATTAGCTATAATAATGTTAGTCATGATGAACTAATGTGGTATTAATATGGATTTCATATGTACTCTGTTAGGAATGTAATTGCAATTTACCTTTTCATTCATGTTCAGTCATTTTGAAGTGTTGCTGAATTAACAGATCACTACTCACCTCATTTTATATCAATGACAACTTTTGCTTGTGAAAACATTGGGCCACTAATTAAATTGGAGTGGAACCAAGAGATTTCAAGCATTTAAACAAAACCAGAAAGCAAAGTAATAGCTGGGGAAATGCATGGTTGATTTTTCTAGTCCTTTTGCTAGGATGAAGTGAAAAAGTAAGTGCTTTGCAAAGAACAACTGAACTTATAATGCTCATTAGCCTAAGAAGAATCTAGCAGACTCTGGAGGTAGCTGGAGTCAGGAAGCAATGACTGAAATGAACACCTAGATTGCAGGTGAAACACAAACCTAGTTTCTTTGTCTTCCTGCAGGGAATCCCCTCTTCTTTCTGTTGTTCACAGACCTATTGGAACACCAAGGTCTGAAGGACTGGATGAAGAAATCTAAAACATTAATTTTTATTGCTATTCTGTGATTTAGACATTGTGCTTCTGTATTTAGGAGGTCTTCCTTCAGTTTAAATCAAAAGTTTTCCTGTAGTACAAATTAAATATTTTTCTTTCTTATTTTATGAACAGCAAAATCCCAAGTCAACAAACAAAAAAAAATTCAAACAAGCTAACAAAAACAACCCCCTTCCAAGCTTAGTTTATTTTTATCTTTTTTTCTCCCCTGGGATTCTCATAATCTGCTAAGAGATAAAACCACTTATTTAAGTAATGTTCAAGATATATTGTTATGAGAGCACAAATAAATGCTCAAGATTGCTACAGTAGGAGTTGAGGAAATGACAGCACAGGATTTGTGAGTTATATATTTATTTACTTGATTGAAATAAAGAGTAATGTTTATCGTTTTTGTTGTCATTCAACCTGTCCAGAAATGCCATTCTTTCTTTCATGTAGTTTTAAAATTCAGTTTATTCTGTTAATCTTTGAGTGTAAATGGGTGATGGTTTTTTTTATTGCACTTTTATAAAACCCAGCAGAACCAACTCCAAATGCCATTGAGCTGTAGGAAATTTTGTGCTAGAAGTATTTGGCTCATATTCTCTGTAACAGTAAAAATTTTTTGAGGAGATGTGAAATGCTGATATATTAAGGACAGCAGCAGCTGTTGCTTGACAAGCCTAAGTCACAGTTCAGAGCTCATTAGAGCAGCAAAATTTCACTGTATCATTGTCTTTATTAAAATTTGAGAAAAAGATGGTTATTATTAAGAAGGAGGTACAACTGAGGTAAAAAGATACACTTGGGATAGAAGGACAATATGTTGAAGTAGGAAAAACCCAGTGTCAGCAAGAACTAATGGTCTGAAGATCAATTTTTGATGTAATGCTTTTGGTTCAGGGGGTAATAGAATATTTGGCTGCATGAACAAAATATATTCATTTAACCAGTCATGTTGAGAAATGTAATGTTGTTTTAAGGATAGATCTACTCTAGCAGATGATCAAGAAATGTGGTAAAACCAACATGGAGTCCTGGTACCAGTACTCACATTTTGATTTTCCTACAAGACGTGGTATTAAGGGGGCAGGAAGCTCTGAGTAAATTCCATAGTTTGTGCTTGAAGTCTGATGAAATCCTTAACACTTTTTAGATTCATAAACTAACATTACGGGTCTTTTTTTTTTTTTTAACCTTTTGATAAATATAATCCATTTCAAATTCTGGATGATTTTGTAGCTTAAACTTTTTAAAAAGCTTTGCAATATGCAGGCATAAAGAATATTGGAGTTTTTTAAAGCACTGAAGGACACATACAATAAATGTTGAAGTAGGTCCTGCAATAGCTGAGATTATACATATTGTACTATCCAAGGGCAGGATTAAGGATCCAGATTCTTTCTATAGAGAATTAGAAGTTAAGAGGATGAAAACTTCTCCAGGTTAAGTAAAGAGCCTTTAAGAGCTAGTGAGTAGGAAATGCTTTGACTTGGAGACTGTATCACAGGTTCAAAGTTACTTTTGACATGAATGCGTCCTAGGATCATATTCCTCTCCTTCCGTCTGCCACTTTTTTGTTGTCCAGATAATGTTCATAATCAACAGCTTGTAACAACTTGTTCATAATCTCAACACAGCCTTGTAACTGTACATTTCAATAAGAGACAAAAATATTTCAGATTAAAATTTCTCCCTAACAGGATACACTACTGAGAATTAGGATGTATTAAGTTTTTTCTGGATCATATTAGGTTTTGTTCCACAATGGTGCCTTTAAAGTAACTTGATGTGAATAGCAGACTTATCTTTGTCTGAAAAACTTAGGTCAGTGAGCCTGAAAGTACTTAAAAACTTTTATTTGCTGAGATACTGTTCAGAATCAAACTCCTTTAAATATTTGCAAACAAGGTTTTAGATTACTTATATGGAGACAAAACTACATTGTGAAGCAAGATTTAGTCTCCCTTTATTTGGCAATACAGCTGGTTTGAACTACAGCAATTTGAGTTCCAACATTTTAAAATGAAACAGCATTTCTTTCGGGTTGCTCAGATTCTGGTGGACCTGCTCTAGCAGGCTCTTGCTGCAAGGTGTATCATAATTCAACTTTGTACTATGAAACTTTTGTTATTTTACTTCAAAATGAAGTTGCTGCTACTTGTAAATGCCTGCCAGTGTGGTGGTTTTTTTTGTTGTGGGCGGTTTTTTCATTTGTTTTGATTTTGGGGGTTGGTTGGTTAGTTTTTTTTTGGGGGGGGGGGTTTGGCTTTTGGTCTTTGGTTGTTTTTGGACGGGGCAGTGGTTTGCTTTGCTTTGCTTTTGGGTTTCTTGTGGCTGTTTTTTTTTTTTTTTAAGCAAACCATTGAATGGTATTTCTGCTATTTTCTTATGTCTTTAGCTTAAAAAAAAATCAAAATAAAGCCATAAAACTAAATAACTTCAGGCCTATGACACATCTGCTAATATTTTAGAATGTTTAGCTTTTTAAGTTTTGGTGGAAATTTGCTTTTAGGCTTCCTGTTCAAAAAAAACCTCCATGAAATAATCAACCAATATTTTTTTTGACAAGTTAGGTTTTCATCAGTGAATTTTTCTACCTTCAGCTTTAATGGGAACATCTGGCTCTTTTCCAATAATCAATATTATCTCTTGAGTTCAATTTCAAAAATCAGCTGCAGAGAGCAACAATTAGAGGTTACTAGACTTGATAGATTTTATAAGAAGCAATTATGTCATTAACAAATTATCAAGTTATCAAGCTGTCTTCTAGAGATAATACAGGAAAAAAAAGCTGCTGAAAGCTGCTGATTGTACAGAAAAAGAGATGTGTCTGTGATAGGAAGAACATGTTATTAATTAAAGTGAGCTATACATATTTAACCTTTAGAGCCTTGGTGTGCTGGGAGTCAAATACTTAATTTAATAATAAATTTTAAAAGCAAGAAAAAAAATCCTATTTTTTTTACCTAAACAAGAGTTTAGGTGGACTACAGGAATCCAAATTTAGCATGAATGTATTGTAAAGCCCTGGATTGCTATTGCCTGAAAATTACTGTTGTAGGAACTGATGCACAGGAAGTTCCATCTAAATGTGGAATTTCTTTGGTAGCCCAGAGGGGTTGTGGAGTCTCCCTCACTGGAGACATTCAAGAGCTGTCTGAACACAATCCTGTGCCATGTGCATGAACTTGCTTGAGCAGGAAGGTTGGGCCAGATGACTCACTGTGATCCCTTCCAGCCTTACACATTCCATGATTTTGATATTATATTTTGCAATCAGGTGCCTTCTGCGGAGTTAGAAATTCTGAGCTGTGCGCTACTTATCACTCTTAAAATAGTGTTCAGACTCCATGCTGGGATTTTGTATGGCTGGTGGATCATCAGATGGGAGTTTTCCTTTGTGCTGGTATAATGACTCTTGACCGCTGGTTGTCTTGGGGCAGAAGAGCCACCCAATGGCTCATTTTGACTGAGATTTCAGCAGGTATTTTCATCTTGTTTCTCAATTATCCATAAATCAGTCCCTAACCATCTGAAAACCTGGATTGGGTGCTCTCCAAGGAGATAGAACCTGGATTTAAGTCTTTGAGGTATAGCAAAGGTTTCCTCTTTGAGTAATGTTCCAGCTGCTCTTCTAAAGGTCAACTCCTCAACTGAAAGTACCCACATAGTAAATTAGGATATAAGGCCTGTTCAGCTCTATAAAAGAGGAGAGTACAGGTGTGCTAACATTGGAGAGATTAGTTCCCAAGTGCTTAAATATGTCTCCCTAAATTCCTGAATCACACTGTTGAGTTTAAGGAGTCCTAGATGGTCTCTGTCCCTAAACCATCCTCTGGGCTGTCCCTCGACAGCCCTTCAAGTAGTTTTTCCCCTCTTTGCTGTGCATGCTGTTCTCTTTTATTCTGTCAAAAAGTGTTCATCTTTCCTGCTTGCAAGTGAACAGAAAAACCTTTCTAAATTTTGGATTACATCCCTAATTTTACTGTTGCATCTGTTTCCCAATGTAGCTATTAAATGGTGGTAAGTTTTTTAAGGAGAGTGAAGAAATGTAATCACCACTGTATTTACTATGCTAGAAATAACCCAGAAGAGTCAAGCTGACTTAAGTTCATTCATTTTTGCCTTCTCTTCCACATTTTTCTCAGTTTTTTTAAAAGCCACAGACAAAACTTTCAGTCTCATTTTATACATGAGATGCTGTTGGGATGCTGATAACTATTTAGATGAGGAGATTCTCTCTGCAAGAAACAGGAAATTTTGATATTTGATTTTTCTAACTAGTTTGCTCATTTTTTCAGAAATTTGTAAAGTCCTATTTTCTTTGACCAGCAGACTGTTTATGCTACTAATAAATTAATAGGGAAAGCACTACTCTTTTGATACAGACTGAAACAGGCTGCCTGTCTTTATATAAGAAAAAGTGCTTTTTCTTCACCTTCTAGGGTATAAACTGCAAAGGCATGCAAAACGGTCTAACAATTTATGCAAAAAATTGGAAGAAAAAGGTAAAAAATGAACCTATTCTTTGTACAGTATGAGAGATATGAAGTAATATCAGATGCTTGGAATTAATTTTTGAATATTTTCCCACTACTCTAAAGTGTGTATAGGACTAATGTGGGTCCAAATAACTCTCTACATGAAAAACAAGTTGGTCCAAAAATTAGAAATTGTTGCATTGTATATAGCAAAAGTCGTAGGGGAACATAAAAATAAAAAATTACAACATAAGACAGTTTTAACTTGCCTGTTTTAGAGCAAGATGTATTGGTTTGACAGCAGAATTGACTAAAGCTGTGTATTCACTCTACAAATTCATGCACTTTAATGAGCATGGTAGGTCTTTCAGTCTCTATCATCAGCAGAAATTAAATGGGTTTCAAATACAGTATGGAAAAATAAATCATGTATGTATCATATTTCTTTATATCCCAGGATATGTCATTAAAAAAAAAATGCCGGCATCTGTAATTAAAGCTGTGTTAACCTATGTAATAGAATTCATGTGTAGCTTTAAAGGTAGCAAGAGAAGGAAATGACACAGATATCATTTATATCATGGGAAATGCCAGTTTCTAGCACAAGACTGTACAGAAAGAAGGGGAAGGGAAAATAGGGAAATCCATTTAAGGTATAAAAGAAACAAGATGTTGAAAATATTTGGTCTAAATGGCTACCATCACTTAATCAACCGAAGCAGGAAATTTGTATCTTTAAACTTTTCAGGCTATGTCAAAAGTTGGGTAGATTACAGGGGCAAGCTAAAGAATGGCTGAGCTGCTACTTCTTACAGCTAAAAAATGCATTTGCTCATTTTTGTACTTTTGAAATTTTATATTATCTAAGATTATGTAATCCAGGGATGTAACAGAAAAATTGATCATATAAGTGTCCCTATAGATTTAGCAATACTTGTAATTCAGGTTCTGAGTAGTTGAAGCAGATGGCTGAGCCTCGAAGGACCAAAGATATCCATGGCACAATTCAATGCTCTTCAATTGAACTTCATGGATTTTTATTCTAAAAGCTTGTGCTGGGACTCACTAAAGGTAGGCAAGATGGCCTAAATGAGATTATCACAGGATAATTTTTCAGTGTACTCAAGAACAGTGTAATTCTTTTCCAGAGCCCAGATTCCACATAAGGAAACACTGATTTGCAGCTCATTTTTTCTTTCTGATTTCTAATTCAGCTAAATTCCATAGCACTACACACAAGATCTAACAGATGTTTTTACTTGGCACTTGACTTTTTTTGTTTGCACTTAATTGGATTTTTTCCTTACTTTTAGAAACATTATTCTTCTAATTTTAATGTATTAAAACTTCCAACATTTTTCCATTTCAGTGATACTTTGTGTGTGTTCTGTAGGTATTGTAAATGATTCATTCAAGGCAAATATATGTTACAGCTAATGTGCAGTAAAATTACAAGTATTTATCTAACTTCAAAAAGTATTAGGGCTACTTAATCTTTGAGTGACATCAATATGGACCCAATTAGCACAGTTTTCAGCCACTTCATAATTCAAGAGAATGTGATCATTCAGCTGTAAGCATATTTGACAGAAACTCCATAGTCATGAAGGTAAAAGCTTGCAAGATCACCCAGTAGGATGGAGAAGCTGTCATTCTCTCATCAGTGCTGTTGAATACTAATGTCAAGGTCAGGAGAGTGTAATTTTAGGCTGCCAAAATATTGTTGAATTTGATCAGCTAGCAATGTTTAAAAAGAAAGTAGCAACATAAAAATTTATATGCAACTTTGATACGATAGCTGCAAAGTTTCAGGTGCGCCCCCACTGCAAATGTTCTCAGTTATTTACTGCTTTGATTGGCATCTTCATATGCGTTTTTCCTAATTGTAACATTTTCTTTAAATATCAACTTCCTTGTCTAACATAAAAATTACAACTGATATATATTTTTCAAATTCTGCATGTAATTTTAAATGCTGATGTGGGGGACTTTGTGTTCAAAATACATTACAATTAGAGCAAAGATTTGGATGTAAAAATATCTGAGTGCTTATTTTAGACAACAAATTGTCACATATAATAAAATGATAGATTTGCCTTGACTCACGGTTTTTATTTGCATAGCGTGATCATGCAATGTGGAGATTCATACTGCTGGCTCCATCTAATAAACACATAGAGTGGATGGACCCATGTTGTTCTCAAAATATCTTCTGAATCATAAAAAGATGAGGGGCAATGAGTGAAGATTTCAAGAGGGCATATTTCTACTAAAAATTAGGAGAAAACAGTTTCACAGTGAGGAGGGTTAAAAATTGCAGCAGGCTGTTCAGAGGCACTATTAATTTTTTATCTCTGGAAATGCTCAGAATCCTGTTTGTTCACGAAATGTCTTAAGCAAAGCAGTCCTAAGCTGTCTCTGCTCTGTGTAGGTTCAGCTTGATGGCCTCCAGACTTTGCTACTTCTTTACAACCTCCAGTATTTCATCACTCTCCCTTTTCCATTTTGATAAAACAGTTATGTCATTTATATAAAATTTCTAAAGGTATGAAATCAGAATATAATTTTGAAAATACTTGGAGGCCTCTGTAATCCTTAGGTTTTGAAAGATATTTAGAGACTTGAAAGTCACCCCTTTTGTAAAAGAGTAAATCTCTTCCATGTCACACCTCAGGATCTGAGCTGGAATCCCCAGGTTGGCACTACATCCTTGCCCCTGCCAACAGCTACTGGTTATTAATGGCTTCACTTGCTCCTCTATCCATGTGGAGGAGTCCCCAGATGAATGAGTTAAATCTGTACATTGATACTGTAGTAGTAATCTTTTTTTTTTTACATAATTATTGTATAAATTTGGTTGATGAACTTTCTTAATGGAGAAGATAAAGGAAAACAAAATAAAGCAACCTTATATTTTCATATCAAGTAGGTAGATTTTTGGGATTTTTTTTAGTTCAGTTTTGGTTTTTATTTAAGGGCTTTTTGGCTGTGATTGATTTTACATTACATGAATATGTCAATGAGCACTGGCAAAAAAATGCCTCAGTAGGATTGCTTTTCAGATCCAGATACATCTTTGAAAGATGTCTAAAATGACATGTTTGCAGTAAAATATACATGGCCGGGTGAACTTTTCTGGTCTTATCTTGCGCCTCAGTAATTTTAAAACAGAAACCAAAGCCTTTGTTCTGATAAACTAGACATCTTTCTAAAATATATTTATTAAAATGAAATATTCAAAGAATCCAAAGACCAAGTATACACACAGTAAATGTGTTCTTTTTCTCCTGTGCATGGTTAACTTTCATTCATATTAATGGGGTTAGGAACATGCTTCAAGCAGAGAAGACTATAATTTTTAAAACCTGTCTATTGAATATTTGGGTTAGTTAAATTTCTGTTGTCTTTTTACTACAGGAGGGAAAATTATTTTTTGGAAGGTAATGTTTCTTTTGAGTTGAACTCTTTTATAAAAATCCTTATCCCTGAATTCTCTTGTCAATATTTTGAGAAATACTCAGTGCCTTGAGAATGTTTGAGACAAGATAACTAAATAGCATTTTCATAATTAAAGTATTTTTTAGTGGTATTCTGAATATTGGCTAGGAATCGAGGTAATTGTTGCTGACAACCACTCTATCAGAAGGACAAATTCTCACGTGATTTGTGAGACAGACTCAGAAGTATGTGTGTTTGTAACAGCCAATGCATATGTGATACTGCTTCCAAGTACACTTAGATGTTTAGATGAGTTGAGGGATAAGAAAACTATGACTCGAAGGACCTTGTTTTGTTGAAAGTGTAATAGAATTGCTATATCTGCGTACTTTGAATTCACAGTATCTTAATAGGATTCTATAATTACTCTAAATTCCTTATTTTCTGCAGTAAAGCTCTTTCGTAGAAAGAAATTACTTCATAAAAGCCTGGCACCATGCAGTGGTGTTTTTTTAAGTTCAAAAATCCTAGCTGATCTCAGAAATGGTGATACTCCAGAGTAAGGAATTTTTATAATAACTTACAAGTGTATCTCATCTGTATGAATTCAATGTTTTCATTCTTAAAGTTTTTATTAATAAAATCATCTCTACTGAATAAAAAAACCAAAAAATATAGAATCACTGTTGTGTAAATTCTGAAATTTTTCTAGTTTTACTTCAGTTTTCACATTCTTTGAATGAAATACTTTATTACAGAGTGCTTGATAGCAAACTGCTCATATATTTTAATGGTTAAAAACATGCCCTTGAACTCTATAGTGCATGTCTAAAATCTATGGCATACATGTATTTCCTTTATGAACCTAGTTAGGGTTGCACATGTGTCCATCTTAAACATTTGTGTAAGTACACATAGTTTTCACTGTTCAAATATGTTTTCATATATTTAGTTCACTTTTTCATTCCAGTGGAAAAAAGCGTGATTTAAGTTTTTCTTCTGTTTCTGAAGATTACCATGTATCAAAAAGATTTGATGGATTTCAGTTTGTTTTCAGTAATTTAAGTTTGCTGTTACCTTTCTGAAAAGCTGAGGTGGTTAAACATAAAGCATGGATGATGCATACCATGACCCTTTGGCACAGAACAACTGGTAGTGGCTGTTTGTATGTGCAATAAAATTGTGATCAATCTCTGACACTTACTACAGACTTCCTGCTGCTTAGAAATGTGTACAGTAATAGCATTTGTATGTTTTCTGTTCCCTTAAGAGTTCAGTATGCTGCTTCACAGGAGCAAAGAAAATTAGAAATAACATCACCAACACTGTGACTCTTCTAGACAGATCTTTACAAATAAATGCAGGAGTCTCTGTGTATAGGTATAATGTAAATATAACTTCAGTAGGGATTATGTTTATCTGTTGTGTGTATAAACAGTTATTTCATTTTATACATTACTGTTTAAATTGTAAGAACCTGTCCTTTTTCTTTCTTTCCAATAACTAGACCACAAGAGACAGCACTTAGTACAGCAGATGAAGATGAAATTAATATCTTTAAATTTTAGGAAGCTGGTTTGCGGTGGGGTGGGGGGAGTTCCTATTTTAAGTATTTGAGTTGGAAGACTAAAATTCATTAATCATTTTGTGAAAGATAAGTTCATAAATTTTGATAGGAAAATAATGGGTAAAACTGGCCAGATTGTAATTGATTTTGCCTTTTCACTGTGGCAGACAGTTAATAGTTTTCTGGGATAGGTGAATAAAAAAAAAAAGAAAAAATACACACAGAAAAACAAACCACGGATGTAGGGACCATACAACTGCTTTATCAGTTTAGAAGAACAGAGAAAAACCCAAACCACCATATTCTAGTATCAGTACAAATTAATCTAAAGGAACCATGTGTAAGGTTCTCATAATCCATCACCTACTTTTCCTGACATTTCACAGAGATACAAAGCTGATTATATGCACTGTAGAAAAGCATGTAATTCTTTACTTAAGTCTTTTAAATGGAATGTTTAATTTCTGTCCTTACTCATAGGTTATGTCTGAAATCTTGATAAAATTTGAGTTACTGAAAGCTTCAATTTATTTTTAACGCATAGAGGATTTACTTATGTGAAATCAAACATGCGAGTCTGAGGAATATCTAATGATTGTATCTATTTTCATATCCAGTCTGAAATCTGAGGAAGTCTGTGGGGAAGAATTTTGTATGCATGGTGCAGGTGAAGGGTCACTACAATGCTATACATACTATTTAATCTTACCTTTTGGTCCCATAATTGCCCTTTTTATTTTTCTTTAGCTAACACAGTGTTTGAAATTTACATCTGCTTAAATCCGTAGAAAATTTAAAGTATGTGCACAAAATACCATTCCAAAGTATTATGCCAGTATTTTAGTTGTAAATAGGTCTTGCACCAAAACTGTTAGCTGTTGTAATTAATGATAATGAATAGGCATACAGTTGGAAACTGGATAAGCTTTTTAAGTATGGACAATGTTCCTGTAGTAATTCCTTCATGCAGTTTATTTTAGTCAGTATGCACTGTGTTCCAGTGTGGTACACAAAAGCCATTAAGGGAAAATATTTGGTACTTTCTCCATCCTAATAGTGTGATTTCCATGCAAGTGAAATGTAAGAAAGGGCTTAGTGTTGAGTCACATTGCTAAAAAGGGTAGTTTGTACAGGGGGTCTCCTCTTTGGTTTCTCCTTTATTTCTTCTCTCTTTGAAAGCCGTGCTTCATAAAACTGCATAATTATCATGTTCTTGAACCTAAAAATTCCAATCATCGTAATAGGAAATATTAACTAACCTCTACTAACAAAATTTAACTGCATGAGTCCAGTGCACATAGAATCATGGAACAGAATCATTAAGGTTGAACAAGAACTCCAAGTCACCATGCCAACCAAACCATATCACAAAGTACCACATCCAGTCTTTTTTGATCACTTCCAGGCATGATGACTTTACCACTTCCCTGGGGAGTTCATTCCAATGCTTGAACACTCTTTCAATGAAGAATTTGATTCTGAGATCCAACCTGAACCTTGCCTGGTACCACTAGAGGCCATTTCCCCTTGCCCTGTCACTGGTTGCCACTAGAAGAGGCTGATCCCCTACTCACTATAATCTTCTTTCAGGACTTGCTAGAGACCAATAAGGACTCCCATGAGCTGCCTTTTCTCCAGGCTAAATAACCACTGTTCTTTATGTTCCAGACCCTAATGCTTGCTTTACTGAAGGAAGCAAAGGTGTGCACCTTCCCTATTAGATGTATACAGTCCATGGACACTCACTCAATTATTCTTATGAAGGTCATATTTATTCCTTGTTTCTATGGATTTAGAGTACTTCTTGATTCTCATTGTTTGCCATTCATGCTTTATGAGGAAGAGGAAGTTGCCTTTTTCTGATACAAGCCTAATTATTGTCATCCCTGATTGATCACATCCTACTCTTACTAAAGTAAAATGCATTCTGGAGAGGCTCCTATAGTGAAACAGCCATATATTCCCATGTTGCCTTTGTTTTATTTATTAAGTAACACTTTACAAAGTGCCTTCTACCATTGCATGTTAGCACTGGTTTCCAGGCTTTTAGGGAGTAAGATGTTGTTCATGGTAGCAAATATCTCTTGATTTAAGATGAATATAAAGTGACTATGAGTGGAGGCAGAACTCGAAGTTTGAACTTGCTAATATGCAGTTATCAAATTAAAATGTGGATGTTCCATAATAGCTTTTACTTACAATTGTTTTCAGAAACACAGTGAAATTCTTCCAAACTGTATTTTTTGCACTTGCAGCAAGTGTGTCTGTTTGAATACATTAGCCATAAATAAGTGACTACAGTTAATTTAAAAGCAGCAAAGTTAGATGAAAGTAAGAAAATGGGTAAATCCAGAATTAAGTTATGAACTGAATTAAAGAAGCTAATTGGGCCCATTTCATTCAAGGAAAAAGCTTTTAAAAAAATAATCAGTTCACATGTTGAAGCGGAAGGCAAATGTCACTTGAAACTGCATCTTCTTTACTTTCCTGCAAGTTCCTTAATTGTAACACCTTCAGACATTGACTTCGTTGGTGTCTTTCCACTTCCTTTGTAATATATAAATATTCATTAGGATAGTAATTAGAAACTTGTATTTCCCATGTAAATTGGTTCAACAAACAGGGAATAGAATAATTTTTACTGTCTCTGTCTCATTGAGTATATGAATATTTATTGAAAGTAATAAGAAGTTTCATCAGGAGAGACAGAAACATACTTATCAACAAACTGCCTATAGTAATAAAAATAAAAGAGTGCCTGGAAAATAGGGGTTAAATAGCCTTCAGGTAAAGCTGAAATGCAAAGGTAAGATTTCCATATAATTGTTGATTGTTCAAAAAAAATGTTATTAAGCAAAAATTGAGGAACTGGAATCTTTTTTTCTCCTTGTTTTCTGTGTTTAGTATAGTGTTAAAGTTTACCATGTCAACAAAAAAATTAGTTCATTTTTTTTTTCTTTCAGACGTCATTCAAAGAATTTAAAAAATCATTTGCACAGTTCCCTAGTCTCATTTTTTTCTAATATATTGACTTCCCCAGTTCTTTGTGGGGAATATTCCTCTACTGAGTGAAAAACACAGCATATATTAAGCCAGAAAATTTAAGGTAACAGGTGACAGAAGGCATCCTTAATACTGCCACAACATCAGAAATTAGTATCACAAGCTTTTAAACAAAATTGATCTTCACATTATGTATGGCTTTCAAAAGTAGAGACTGTTGTCAGATCATTTTTGTGGTACAGTATTCTTATCCCATGTAATTTAACATAGTTTAGGCCAATTGTATTGGCAGAAAACTGCATAAAGCAGTTTATTCATTTCTCTAGCTTTTTAGACCAAGGTAAGATCAGGTGTATGGTAGTGGTTTACTTTATTCTGGACCCTTATAATCTTTGGGTTGAATTATAGATAGAACTTGGTGTAGCCCTTTGAGGATATAAAAAAATCCACATGATTATGTTGTTGATTAGCAAGCAATAAATAGAGAAAACTCAAAGAATGAAAAAGACAAGAGGGCAAAGAGGATTTTGTATTTTTTAAGATATGTATTGTACATTTTTTCTTTACACATATACAGCAAATGGAAAGGTGACTTCTGATAGCTCATGGGTCATATGCCTGAAAGCAATGGTTGCAACTAAGTCAAAAATCTGGCAAGGTTTTTCCTTTGGCAGGAAGAGACATTTTTACCTAAAAAATAAAATTAAATTAAATGTATGAGTACTTACAGAGGAACATTCAAAAACACTTTTAAAGTCCTAGGGGAGAAAAAGATCTGTAAAAATGATTAATGATTATCAGGCATAAAATAAGTGTTTTTAAGCTCTGTCAACTTTGCTTTTCTAATGAGGACTTAACTGCTCCCCAACTCCTTAATCCAAGCTGTGTTTTGTATTTCATTTAATCAATGCTTTGTATAGAGACAGTTACTATCATCGTAACCTTTCAGTTCTTGTGTTTTGGCATCTCGCAGATTTCGTATGCGAGTTGGGGGCTCAAGGGAAGCACATTTAACTGAAATGTCCAAGTACAATTTAGTGTGTGATGTAGGGTTATAGAACTCCTCTCAGACTTGCTTATTGTTGCAAAGAGAGCCTTTGTAATTACTGGGGGATTATGGCAGAATATGAAAGACCTTGAAAGCGGCTTTCGTGAAGATCAGGAATGTGTTCTGCACAACCTCTGAAACAATCAGCTAGAGTAGTGAAGCAGAAGTATATTAAAATGTGAAGAGTTCAGTGAAAAGGTCCTGATAGAAACACCCAATTAGAGAAATCAAAACTGATATTTCAGAGTGTGAAAGATTCTCACTTTGGTAAGAAAAAAGAGCCTTAGAAGATCCAGAAATGAGATGACAGTACAAATACAGTGGCTTTTCCTCTTTTTTCTCAGCAACAAAAGTAACAAAATTTGAGTTTAATGTTATATAATTAAGAAGAATGAAATTGATGTTAGTTGTGCTGGTACACTGCTCAAATTATTGTGCGAGATTGAGACCAATTCTTTTTTTCATATGTATAAGTGAGTGAAAAATTTTGGATAAGAGTATGGTGCAACACACCAACCATCTTATTATATTTCACTTCTTAATTAGGTTTCTTTACCTAATTATGTTTTTAGTCACAAAGCATTACTGTGTGGTTTTTGAACTAATTTCTCACCAAAAAAGTTTAGGTTTTTCTATACCAAGCTGTATATTTTTACTTTGTCCTTCTCTATTTCAGAGTTAAAAAGCAATACAATGAAAAAAAATAGTCTGCCTGAGAATTGTTGGTGAGATTTTTGTTGATGTATGGGGTTTTTATTTCAGATAAAATGTTGTGCCCAATCATGATTATGGAGGATTAAGCCATAAACCTTCTTTTCTGTGATGGAAGCTGCCTTGCCTGGCACTGAGTTTTCCATTACTGCTTTTTTTCTTCAGTGATGCTGGAGTTGAGGCAAGTTTAGGTGAAATATTTTTCAGTAGTGAGCAGGTAGAAAAATCATAGAGTGCTTTTGGAAAATTAGATCTGTGAATGTAACAAATACACTTGTGAACTGAGATTTTTAACGGAAGTAATTAGCAAAACTTAATCCTTTCCAGTTTACTTACATATTGAATGCATTATGATATTTTCACTTTATGAGTATTTCTGAATAACATGATGAGAAACACTTTTTTATGATTTGTTTGATAGTTTTGCTACAGTTTGATCCATAACATATTAAAAAATATTTGAAGCCTGCTTGGCAATATTTTTCTTCTGTAAAATACTTGTTAGGTAGTTGAAACAAAATTCTACAAGTGTATCAGGTTATCCTTTATGTGAAAGTACCTTTAGATCACTGCATGTTTTTAAGCTGCTTTGTACAATAGCCAATAAAATCCAAATAACAATTCCCACTATTAGCAACATTGACACCTGCTCCAACTGTCAGTCATAAGAGGATGATCTTCCCCATAATAGCTCCTGTTTACATATCTGAGCTAAAACCAACATTAATGTTATTAGCACACAACACTTTTCAGTAATTCTTCATTTTACATTGCACATCAAAAATACTCTCATAAAGCAGATTTATATTATTTTCTTTTTGAGTCAGTTGAAAATTAGGAATTTCCAACACTATAACTTTATTCCCCCTCCCTCAAGACATTTAACTAAAAAATGTACGAACTTCTTAACTAGAAAAGATGTTTCACTTTTTTGGAAGTGCTGAGGGGAGACTCTAACATGGGAATCATAAAAAGTTAGACTTCCCACAAGAAACAAAATTTATGCAAATGAACATGTTCATTGGCAAAAAGCTAGATTAAAAATATATATATAATTTACTCTTGTTGTTAGCTGGGAAATTTGAAAATATTTTATTATTTTTGCCTGCCCTCATATTGTGAAAAAAAAGTGCTATGTGAAAGCAGCAGCATATTCTTACATTCTCATTAAGATTTAAATAGTGACTGTGTGTACTTTTAAAGGCCAGCAGACAATAATACTGTGTAGGAGTGGCCGAAGAATGAGTATTTCTGAATATGTAACATTTATATATTAGGCAAATTAAATTATTGGAGTGATTGTATTAAGCTATTTCAAATTTAATTTTTCAACTTCACCAACCTTTTCCTGTTGAATCCCACTTTGTGTTTGAAAGATTTACATCCAATTAACTTGTCATTGATATCCATGGAACTTCTGAATGCCGCCAGAAAAACATGAAGGTTTTAGGAGAGAAGTATTGATAATGAAAGAAAAATAAGATTTAAATAATGTTTGGGTAAGCAATGAGTCCTTAGATCAGTGTTGATGGCAAGTACTCAGAAATTCAGGTTTACTTTTCTGATTTTCAATAAAATTATTAAGCTTCTCATAAAATAGACTCAAATGTGTGTTTGGAGACCCTATAAAATAAATGAAATATAAAAGACTGCATTTAAATAGGGGGCTGACACTAATGATATAAGAAATAGGAAAATACTAGTTCCAGATAAACTATACTGAATTCTTTTGTGTCAAGATATGATCTCCAGAAAAAAAAAAAATAAAAGAGCATAATCATTGCTTTCTTATAAAAAGTATGATGAATATACTCTGAACAATTTGAAATGTTAAGTGAGCTCCTACTATAATATTTCTGTCTCATCCCATAGAATTTTAGAATGTAATTCATAGTATAGTTCTTAAATGGCAATTAATCTTAACTCCACAAGGATTACTCTGTATGTGTACACTATATGTACAGGGCAGCTTCATACATGCAAAAAAAAATTCAGTCTTTAATTGGGAGTCTAATCTGAGCCTGCAAGGGAGACAATGTTTTGCATTAACTATCTGAATATAGCTCTAGTGAATAAATTGATTGCTAGTAATTTAAAAAGCTGTCAAAATTCAGACTGAATTTGTGATGACTTTATTTTTTGGTTTTGGAACAGGAATAAATTCACAAAACTAGTGAAGAGATAACAACTGTTTCTCTTCATCTTCCCGTCTCCACCCACTCACCTCTACCCCCGAAAAGTTGAAGATCTCACCATATGTTTTTTAATGCAGTAACTCCTATATATGGGAGACTAGGTTTTAAGCCCTTCCCCCCAACTGAGATTTAAACCTTTATTTTCTGCCTTCCATGGGAACCACCTAACCACTGGATATTCTTCAGGGGTATGCTCTCACCTGAACTATCTGAACTGCTACTTGGACCGAGCTGTGTGCCTCCCAAGTGAGTTCTTTAACCACCAGACCAAAGAGTCATTCTCTCTCTTTGACTCAGTGTTTAGATAATCCATGCAGAACAGCTTTTTCCATGGGGATCGAGAGAAGCCAATTATAGATTTCTCACTGGTTTAAGAACTCTTTTGGGAAAGTGAAAATGTGGGTTCAAGAATGTGCAGACAAGGTCTTGAACCTGATTGTCCCACATTGTATATCAGATGAGGCCCTAACCGCAGAGCTATTGAATAAGTGAAGAGAGGGGGGATTCTCTTTACTTCCATGAATGATTTACAAAGAGCATGTAAGCCTAATCTTTCATTTCCAGTTCTTTAGTTTTGTGTTTAAATCGCTTCTGAAGAGTTGCCTATGTCTCTGGCAAGTACACAAATTAATGACTGGAGAAAAATGCTACTTTTGGGAACGTAGGAGGATAGTTCTTCCCCACGTTTTTTTGTTTCTAAATATTTCCTGACTATTTCTGTCAGTTCCAAATGAAATCAAAGTATGGTTTTCTTTGTCCCTAAAAGCATAATTTTAGTTGAAGTGTAGGGGCATTGTAGAGGAGGGGGAAGATGACTGGGTTTTTTTCAATACCCTTTTTGTAAAAAATCCTAACTGAAAACAATTTACATAATACTTAAAGCCCTCTCTCATATACTTCCATATGTCCTAGCACTTCCCAATTCAAGAACCTGTACTGAGCTGAACTAGCATGCCTCTATTAAGAAGGAGTAGTAGAACTTGCTGGCCACAAGTGCTTATTTCAATTCAGACACAAGGATCAATATAAAAGAAACATTGACCATTTATGAAATGAGTAATTTTTCTCTACCTTTTACAGTGCCAATGGATGTGAGGAAAAGCCAGAACAAAGTATAGGGGGTTTTTTCTTTGTTTTTTTTAATGGGAAAAAATAAAGCTAGAAAAATCTTACCTGCAAAGGTCAGCTGTTGATCTCTTGCAGGAAAATGTCTTAGTAGTAGTGTACAGATACAGAATACGTCATCAAATATTGCAAATCTTCACAGAGTCATACAGAAGGTTCTTTGGTGCCAGTTGTGAAACCCAGAGTTCCCGAGTCTTAATATAGTGAATGATTTTCCCTTCCTTTAGAACTGTAAGAAAGGACAAGAATGGTAACATGCACTTCCCAACCTAGAAAGAACGCTTGGTGTTAATCTTGATTTCCCAAGCTTTTACTTTATATCAGTGGAGTAATGGTCAAGAGCACAGTGTCCTTCCTTTTCCTAGAGATATACACTAGAATGATCAAGACACAAGCTGAATACCAAGTCTAGTTCCCTAAACCTTTGTGCCTAGTTTTCTTCAGCTCTCCCTTTCAGAAGTTTACCCAGGAAAACAAAATCCATTCCTTTTTTGATTACACATATTCACAGAAATTCACCATGCATTTCATGGGGGAAGGGAATATTCTCTGTACATTAAGGTGGTTATACCATAGTAGGTGTTTAGGCAGCCCTGATGCCCTCACTTTAAATGAGGAGACAGTTTTGAAATATCTGATAGATTTGTGTTGCTTGTGCTTTTTTATGAAATGCTGATAGGAAAATTGCTTGAACTCAGAGTTGTTCACATGTGTCGTTTCTCCCAAAATAACGCATATTTCTGGAAGACTTCTAACCAGAACACCCAAAGATACCAACGTTGTTTCTGGAAGAGTCAGGTGTATTTGCTAATTTATACTTTCTTGCTTGACATGTTATACATGTTGCTTTGTATCTTCTTTTGCAAAAAGATATAGTGCAATGTTCAAGCAAAAGCTATTGCTAATAGAACATTCTGAATTCTATTTTTAATTAATCATCTGTCTTTCTTGATAATGCTGGACCTTCTTAGTCCAGAAAAGTAAACCTAGTTTCCATTATGGAGAAGTTGGGATATTTCAGCCAATGTTTTATTTTAAGACTGAAAATTATTTCTGACCTACAGAAGTAAAAACAATCATAAAATATAAATAGTCAGTCTTTATTTCTTTCCTCTGACCTGCACATACTTAGATTTAAACTGTGTATTAAAAACTGTAAGAATTTTGATAATAATTCTTCTGTGTGTTCTGTTTCATGTCTAAGAATCTTCTCTTACTTTATGGATTTCACAAAATAAGAAAAAATGAATTTAGCAGTATTCAAAATAAGCATTCAAGATACAAATCTTTAAAGTGATTCTCCATTCATATAAAGCAGATGCAAGTATGAAGCTTTAGTACATGAACAACTTCTGCACTGCATGCAGGGTTTGATGAAACCTGTAACCTGATTGTGAGATCAGCAGGGCACACAAACCCAGGTGTGTTTCTTCTGTCCTGCCCAGTCAGCACAGTAGGTGAGCTCACTGGCAGCTGCAACCAGATGCAAAGTTAACAGAAACAAAGGAGGAGAAGGTGCTGGAGAGATCATAAAGTGATTTTTTTTCAGTGATTTTTTTTTCTTTTTTGTTTTTTTCACCCCCACAAAATTTCTTTCAGGGCATCCCTCAGCCTTAGCTTGTGTCTCAAGATTTCCCGCAGTTAACTCCCACCTGATACACAGTTTGTATTCTGTATCAAATCTGTGTCTTCCAACCTAAGTATTGCACTGGCATTGTTCAGATAAAACTTTCTTCAATAACAATTGCCACCTGAAATTGTTTTCTTACTTCATCTCATGTCAGAAAACTAAAATTGATGCTCAGGAACATAAAAAAAAACAAAACAAAACAAAAAACCCCCAAACAAACAAACAAAAAAAACACCACTAAAAAACCAACAAGAACAAAACAAACCCAATTCAAAACCCTAAACAAACCCCAAAGTGAAAGTCTTGCAAAAATGGGAACATTCTCTGGCTTATTTTTCTCAATACCAAGGAAAATCTCAAGAATGAAAAATGAAAATATGAAATAATAAATAAAATAGCTTAATTATGCATTTTTCACAAAAATATGTGAAGCACATATGAAATTATAATTATTTGTTCTTCATAAGTAAGAAATTCTACAATATGTATTACTGGTCTTAGCATTAGTTCATCAGATGCCTTTACTTTCTTGCTTCAGAGCCCATAATTTGGATGTGATGGAGCCTTATGTATTTCTCTGGTTTTGTGGCATTTAATAGATGAAGTTATTCTCCAATTACATGAATATTTTCCAAAATGAGTTCCAATCCCATAAATATGAAACAGTTGGAATAATAACACTCAGTGCTTGAGTTAGCTTTTCATTTATGGACTACTGTAGGATGTTGAAGTACATAGATCTTTATTTTCTGTGAAATTATGCTTAGATTCAAGAGAAGTGCTCATTAACCTAAAAAAGTCTTGCTCAAACAGTAAATTATTTTGGTCTCAAACAAGAAAGTGGGAATATATGAAAAATGCAACTTTAATAAAATATTTCTAACAAGGCCTTTTAAAGTGGTTTATATAAAGCAGACAAATATTCACCCTTTCTAGAACTGATCTACTGTTGTTAAAATCATGAATATTTTTCTTTTGTACTTGCACTTTTTTTCTTTTTCTTATAAAAGTGGAGTAGAATCCACATTCACCTTGAATGTAGAACTGAGACTTCCTATTACATATTCCCTGCCTGGATGTCACACAAGGGCCACTTAAGTCACTTCAGCACCAGTCAGAGATGTTCAGAAACACTTGTGAGTGCTTTAATTGTTCATCAAGACCTAACCCTTTGAACATTGCTTTAAGGCATATTGGCTCTGCTCTTGAGTCACTGAAGCAAAATTGGAGCATCTGGATGCAGTGTCAAAATAGCCCAGGGAGCTCTGGTGCAGCACCCAAGTGGATAATCTCAACACAGAAGACAAACACTGCATTAGCGATTGCCAGGAGGCTACAGTTCATCTTCCTCTGAAATACAATACAAGAAAAGTTAAAGGATGATACTTTCTTCTTTGTATCTTCTGTTGTGTGAACAAAGAATCAAGCTGTGTTTTGATGTTTTGTCAAGTGTTTGGCAGCATTTTCAATTCTTGTTTGCCCTACTAATCCACTGATTTTTCTTTTCTTTGGACAAAGCAATGAATGTTTTTTACAGTTTATGCTGTATTGGATATGTTAGTGCAAAAGAATGAATCCAGTCAATGATGTTGCCTTTGAATCAAAGTATTGAATCAAAGTAGAGGAAGAATGAGTATGATAATATTTTAGTTGCCTATTAGTACTATAACATCTAATTATGCTTTCTTTACTTGTACTTAAAATTTTTATAATTCTGTGACCTATGTGAAATAATAATTTTTTGCTTTGTTTGCTTTCACAGATGGCAGCAAAACTGTGTTCCATTGATTGAAAAGAGCATTGTAAGTAACTCTTTTTGTTTCCCCTGTTGAATTAGGCATCGCATTTTATTTTTCTAAATCTACTAAATTTTTATATCGTGGATAAAACTGACTTCTTCCTTGAAAACTGGTGAACAATTAATACTCTGTGAGAGCCTGTGAGACATCTGGCATGTGGCTACAGATACAATTCCCAAGCCAGATTTCTTTTGCCATCGGCAAGAATAGTTTATGTAAGGCTTAGGCCAACGGGTCAAGAAATATAAATGCAGAAGCATGCTAAACATACCACCTGACATCAGGCTTTTCCTGGAACATGGTTGATCTGTAGAGTGCAGACCAGAATGAATACGGCAGTGCAAAACTAGGGCACAGCAGCATATACAGTCTGTTTCCTGACTTCTTGATTTTCTGGCCATGCATCTAGGATTTTATTCATATATGTGTACAAGTGAAACTAAATGCAATCAGAAGCATAAGACTGATTTGATGATTTACTATTTTTATTTGATTCAGATAATGCATTCAGATTGCATTATATATATATATATATATGTACATAGAACCCTAACATGCAGTAAAATAATTTGTTCAATGATACTACAAAAAATCTCTGCTAAGCACTCTGCTTCACACTACTATTCAAACTATTCACACTACTCTTCTAAATACATTAAGAAAATATATTCCATTTGGAACATGTCAAGTAAATGGCTAACACTTTTTCTAGCATGTCTAGCTGCCATTAATTTAGTTAGTATTCATTGTAATTACACTCATCATAATGAATTAATTTAGTATTAATGTGAATATTATACAACTTTTTAGACAATCCATTATAATTCAGCAATAATTAATGTGCATATTAAATGAAGTGTTACTACTTAGTGCTATGATAAAGCCATGTTGTTTCATTTGAAAAGCTTTAGAGGAAGTTACGTTTAATCTCATTGGTATTCCAATTGTTGCCAGGAGATATTTTTCAATGGCAAAGGGCAATTATCCTTGGGAGACTTGTTAACATTTCAGTGAGATTCCATTTTTGCACTTGTCTACTGATTCACTTATAAGATTCTGGCATTTGAAGCAAGATACTTCACGGACACAATAATGCAAAGAACTCATTGAACTATCATAAAAGCATGAAAAATTTCTGACACTTCAGACAGTATCCAATAAAAGATGCCAGAGTTTATAAGTGAAGTCCTGTAGCACTTAGGTTTTATGATTCTTCTTCCCTTCTGCCCTCCAAGAGTAATGCACAACTGAGAAGCAAGTATTTTAAATATATCACACATCAACAGGATTAGGTGCCTCAAAGGCATCCATGGCCACTTCAGGCAGCTGCCTAAAAGTAATGACATGGGGGAACATAGCAAAAGAAGAATGCCCATATTGGATTAGGGTAAGAATTGTCTGGACAGCATCCTGTCTCTAGCCAGTGATTATAAATATATGCCCAGCGAAGGGTAAGAACTAGAAGTAGATTCCCCAGCCTCCAGTAGTTTTAGCTGATGAAATTTCATCAGATGTATGTGGTTTCTAAAGATCAAAATTTTGTTGTATTTTGGTTCCCTGTATCTACTCCCACAAACCTGTTCAAGTCTTAGAACAAGTATGAGTTGTATGGGTCTACTACCCTGTTCATTTTGTGCATAAAGAACTTTTTGTTATTGTTGTTTTGAATGTGATTTCTTCAATCTTAATTTGAATCTACCCTGTATTGGATTTGATTGACCTGTAGTCAATCCATTCCCTTTATGACACCAGTGATTTGTCAGCCTCATCTATATCCTTCTTTGGAGATGGTCTCCTCAAGAGAAGTATCCTACTCTGTGTAGAAGCTGTTCATCTTTCTTGCCCTGTTTTGGGTTTTGCATGCTATCCATTGCTTTGTAAGTGTGAGACATTCTTAGGTTTATACTATTTCAAAATCATTCCTTCAGCTTTTCCTTCTTAGTTTCTTACTGAATACCAATAATGAATGGTTATGCAACTATGGGCTCATTTCTCCATGGTGACTGTCAACTCTAGGCCCACTATGTTAAAATTCCCACCTTCCCTCACCCTCTCTTCTGTACCGTTTTACATTTATTTGCAGGGCATTTATTCTGCCATTGTTTTGCTCATCACTCAGGCTTCCGAGTACAGAATTTTTGGAATTCTACGCTGTCTGTCCTTGTCCTGGCTAACTCAAATAACTCCAATCAGGGACACTTTTCAACAGCCCTCATCCCTCTTCCCAGATTATTTATGAATGTTGAACAGCGCAGGCCCTAGAAAAACTCTTTGAAAAAGTCCAGCAGCAATGTCTCTCAATTTCAGGAACTGGATCTTTCCTCTCTACTACTTTGCTTTTAAAGTCTCATTTATAAATATCTGCCTTTTTACCTGCTTACTTTTTATAATAGCCTTTGTTGAGAAACTCTAAGAAAAACCTTCTGCAAATCCAAGGTAGACTCCTACTGAGCAACTCCAGGCAACCAAATCTCTCACATTCATGTGTCTGTTGAAGGAGAAAAAGTGCTTCAGTAGTTCTGGAGAGGAATATTTTCCTTTACTAAAGCCATCTTCACTTGTCCAAAATTTAGCATATTTATCAAATGTACAACTTGAGTTTTGTATTATAATTTATACTGACTTGACTGATATGGACTTCGGTATATTTAGGTCTGACAAAAGACACTTTTTTTAATATCTGCTTTTTTAACTTTACATTAAATTTTATTTTCACTGCAGGTACATCTTACAGTTCTCAGTACCTTTGCAATTCTAACATTGCATTAGATGTGAGAGATAAATGCACCCTCGCTTGTCAATAAGATGTTTCATTTATGAATTTCTTATAACTGTTTAGTGAATACTATCTTTCTAATAATTTGTTACTATTCACTTTCTCATCATTTCCTTTCTGCAAGCTGATGTTCCCACTGAGAGTTATTAGGATACATTATTATACAGCAAGCAATCTTTACCTGTAGTTTTACAAAATATGTCAATGTCATGCTGATTAATAAGAGTTCACCTTATCTATGAACTTCTGACTTTGTTTCTGCTGATATGTTTGACCTTGGGCTTAACCTATGCACGTCTCATTTCTGTTGAATTTTACAGATCACACGTAGGCCGGGCATTCTTATTTATTATTTCACACTTAGGAAAGGAATTAAATTTTTCTATCAAGTAGTGCATTAATAAAACAAATGTTAATAGTTATGAAGTAACTATTATTATGAGAGAGAGAATTAGAAACTATTTGGGACCACCCTAGATCTTTAAAAAATGTTATTTTATTACTTCAGAATAATAAAAAATATTAAAACGAATGGTTTTGTAAACTAACTTTTTTCCAATTGATGTATTAATAAGGAATTCAATCTCTTTAGTTAAAGTAGACCAGCACAGTCACTGCAAGCACTGCCCCCTTGTTGAACTCAACAGTTGTCACGTGTGAAGTGTTAATGAAATTTTTGTCCTCTTTTTGTGTGGCAATATTTTCTGTCTTTCCAGTGTCAAAGTATCCATCTCCCTTTCTCAGGCAAAATCAATTCACCCAGTAGCTAGCTTCCTGCTTCTGTATAAAGGAGACTGCAGCATTAAACTTTAAGTAGCTCAAATCAGGTCTAATGATGCTCAGCTACATAATGTTTAAGTTAGCATGTTCAAGGCTTGGCTTACTCAAGTAAACCAGATAAGTCTGTTCTCAGTACCGCTTTTGCTATTGCTGCATGCCTTCTAGGTTTCACTGTCATCAAGACCTTTTCGGTTTAGATATGACCTTAGACCTCCTCTGTGGTGGTCTACTAATTCTTTCCTACAGGCTAATGATACTTAGTTAAAAGTAGTCTTGTCTACCTTATCATTATTCCATAACATGCCATTACAATATTTTTTTCACTAATTAATGATCCAAAGTATTTAGATCTAGTTACTGTTAGGGACTTATGACCCTGTTTGCAGACATACCGAACTCCAGTGCTTGAAATGAAAGGGAAGTGTCGACTCAAAATTGTTGTAGGGATACCATTACTAACACATACAGCTGGTCAGTGTTTTCTAAAATGTTTAAACCTTTCATTCTGGTTTTCCTAAATAGATGGTACCGTATTTAAAACTCTATTTGTCCTTTCTTGTAGGGATGAATGCTGTTTCTGACTATCTTGACAAGTGGCAAAACAAAAAATTAAAGTTTCACTGACAAAATTAACAGCATTCAATTTTTTTTGTTGAAAAAATGCCAATTTTCAGGAACAATTGTATTGTATTTCACACATACTTTGGGGGCATTCTCTATGTTTGTACTAATGCTTATTTTGTGGCACACACAAATAGATGTTCAATCTAGGTTCACTTCTATGTTTCTGGTATGGACTAGCTGAGATAGATAATAAGAAGGCTTTTCTTTTTTGTCTGATGTGTTAATTTTTATTTTTTCAGGAAATAATCTTTTTTTTTTTAAGAGATACATGGTATTTGCTCATCTTGTTTCTGTACATTTGCAGATTTGGTGTCACTCTAGCATTTGTTCAATTGGTGCATTATTGAACTTTTGCGACCTTTTAAGTTCTATGTTCGTATTCACAGGTTTTCTTTTCATGACTGATACTGGTGTTTTCCTTTCTAAGTACCTTCATGGTGCCTGTTCTGGAGCTGTCCTTGGGGGAAATGGGATTAATTCAGTGGAGATTGGTCTCTCAGTGGTACATCTGGTTCTTCTTTTACAATAGAAATATGGAGAAGTGCCTATGCATGAATGCTCATGAAGAGTATGTGGAAATATATGAATTCAGCTCTTAATACAACTACAATATATTTAAACTGTGGTAGTCTTGAATCAATTTAATTTAAAGGAATTCTAAGGAGCCAGGCTCTGACTGGGATCCCAGCAAGGAGGATCAGATTGCAAGTTGCATGTTGTGTGCCCAGTGCTTGAGCATTCTTAGGAATTGTGTCCTATTGCTTTCACTTAAGCTTTGCTTTTCAAGATTAGGACCTATCTCAGTAAAGGAATTAAAAAATAAGTGCCTAAAGACACACATTCTGAGAGATATGCAATATTCCACACTTCAGCCCAGAGCCCTTTTCTGTAGTATTGTTTAAGCTCTCAGAAAAATAGTATTTACAATGAGAACCTTTAACACCCTTTTGCCATGTTTGCTGGCAGGCACTGATTTAATGCTAATGTGACAGCTAAGATTTTAGTGAGAGACCCTTTTATTTCTCTAAGAGAAGTGTTACACATTCTGAAAACCAGACAGATTTTTCTGGCCAGTGTCTCCTCACATTTGTGCCAGTAGGGATTTGCTGACTACCCAAATTATCTTTCACAGGATAGCACATGTCTATCTTATGCAGAAATGTTTATCATCCTTTTTGACATTTTTCTAAATAGTCATACTTTTTTAAATAAATAAAACAGACTTTGTTGTTGTTAATAAATGGCTATGTAATGTTCCCCCAAAAAACTGCCAGACATATAAAGCAAGACATCAATTTAGGATGAGCTTGCAATCTAGCAAATAAAATTATATTTCTTACAAAATATATTCACAATTGGCAGTAAAAACTTCTTGGGGGAAAAAAAGTGAAATTACAATATTATAATCTCAATAACATTTATAATGTTACAAGTGCTGATATGTTAAAGTAAGATCCGTTGTATTTCAAACAACTGGATGAAGTGTGTTAGGTTGTTCTTTGTTTTTTGTTTGGTTTTTTTTCAAGGAAGGCCTATTTCTGTATCTATACATATAAACTATATTGTTTAACCATACCTGTGGTCAAACAGGAATCTTTCACACCAGACCTCTACTTTTTATATAGTTCATCCTAATAGAGATTTTCAGTTTTGTATTTTTGAAATGCATAACTGCACTTCTTTAATGCATTTTGCAATTTCTTTAACCTATGTTGTAGTAGTTTGATGTGGCTATAATTGTATTAAAGGAAATATTGATGTAGAATCTGAGTGGATTCTAGAAAGAAAGTGGAAAAAGAAGAAATATAGTACAACTATATTCCTGACTTTATTGAACAAGAAATGTAGCTTTGCTTCTTGGTTTGTGTGTTCCAAAGGTCATGTATTTGCCTCAATGGAGAATTTACTTGCAGTAATTTCTGGGCTTTGGGGGGAAAATTAAAATCCTTTTCTATTTTCCACACTAGCCTTTAAACGCCTTATTTGAGCAAAGTGAACATCTGAACCTCTTTTATTTTACATCCACCAATTATATTAATGTGTTTCTATTATAAGTGATCAGTTCATTCTCATATTTAGTCAGTTATAGGGCCATAGTTGCAGAAGTTATGGAGCACTATAGTTAAATATCCCTATATATTTACAGGTAATTTATTATTATGAATTAGAATCCATTTATATTTCCAAAGTTTTTGCACCTATAAGAAATGCAGATTAAATTTCCCATTTGTATGAAAACTGATATTTAGAAGTTTTACTTGATTTCATCTTAAAATGGCATTTCAGTTAGGCAGTGATTTGTTCATTACTCTTTTATAATTCTGCAATGTTACGTTTTTCAGAAACAGCAAATAATTTTCTGGTTTACTATTTGAGACAGAGTAGAGAGATTATTTCTGCTATTTTCACCTATATCTTAATTCCTCAGTGCTGTGTCTGTAGTCAGTTATCTTGAAAAATGAGGTAAAGTACTCTTATCTGTGATAATAGTGAACTAAAACCACCATGTTTCCTGTGTTTAGCAACTCTGCTGATTTTTCTGGTTTGGATTTTTAAGAATTGTTCATTGAGCTAAGCATTTTTGATAGAGATGATGGTGGAAGTTATCCATTGATCTGGGAATGGCTATGGTTCTTGCCTGGTTTTTTCAGTTATGTTTCTCAACAGGAGAGACTGTGAGAGAAAACGTTTCATTTCATAGCAAATTCCCTCATGATTAAACTCTTACCTCAGTACTCACCAAATTCCCTCATTATGAAGTTATTATAACACTACTAATTCAAGCTCCAGGTCATTATGAAACTGTTACTTTTACCTTGATGAGATAATATATCCTGAGCTATGGATACAGTAAAATTCCTATTACACCTTGCTTCCATTATCTGAAAGGCAGTTTTTTAAACTTATATTTAGCTTATCTAGTATTGTGATTTGGAGATTAAAAGATCTACCAGAATTTTTAACCTATGAAACAAATTCAGTGACTGCAAATATAACCTAGAAAATACCACTGCTTCCTCAGGTTAGCAGTATTCATACTTGCTTACTGTTGTTTTGTTTCAAGTGATGCATCTGCATGTGAAACTATTAGGATTCAGCCAAAACAGATACTTCAGAGGTGTCAAATGCATGAGGTGTTACTCTGCCACTCCTTGTTTAATGCATAGTTGTGTGTTCAAGCATAGCCCACATTCAGAAGTACTGTGGAGTGGAGCCTACCCTGTGGAAACACTTGAAAATGTAAAACTACCCAGAGGTTTCAAGCTTGCAGCAGTGATCAGTCTTCAAAGGAGCCTCTGCCTCAGACTAGGGTACAAAACAAGTGGCTGGCAGTGCAGTATTGTTTTGATTTGAATCCTCCAGCTTTAGTTAATATTTTTTTCTTCTTTCATATGTTAAGTAGAGGTATGTATGACATTTTTGCAGTAGAAAGAAAATAGCATTGAAAAACCTTCTTGCAGTCAGCTCTGCAAACTTCTCAGAAAACTCATTTCTGATGGACATCATCCTTTCATGCTTCCCTTGTTGAGACTGCTTTAAACAACAGTTTCATTTATATCCTGCAAACTTTCAGACCAATTCATAACATAATTAAATTAGACCCAGAAGTTCACTAGCCAAGCTAAGCCTGTTTTCAGAGCTATCAGAGGAAAAATAACATATTTCAAAGAAAGATTACTGGCTTTATAACAATTTTTTTTCTAGAGACAAAAACCCACAAACCTCTTTCCAGTTAGCTTTGTATTTACAATGCTTCAAATAGGTTTTTTTTACTGAAACATATATGCCAAGGACAAACTGAACATTTCTTAAGAAACATGTGCATATTTATGCAGTTAAAAAATTGAAACAACTTCTTCCATTTCCTGTATTGCCTTCTAAGCCAGCTCTAAGAAGAGAAAAATAAAATGGATGAAATTTCATGGTCATCACTGAAATACTTCCTTTTCTTCTGAGAGGCAGGAAGTAAACTTGGATTAACAGATGAGCGAGTTTCTGTTATATGTTATTAATACTATTCTATTGAATCATTAAAATGGGAGAGTAGTAAAGCAATAACTGACCACATAATCAAAGTAAAATTCCTTGCTTTCTAAATTTGATGAATTCAGTGTAATTTCTTTTATAATAGAGTTACATTAAAACTTATGCAAAATATGTTGATAATAAGTTTAATAGAGAAAGAACTGTTTTCTGCATGCTTCTCTCCTTTTTAAATGATTCTCGATTCTGTTCACATTTCTGCTTAGTAATGGTAATAAAAAATACAAATACAATGGAAACTTATTTCTTACAAAGTTAGATACATATATAGTGGACTCAGAAAATATCAAACTATTGTCTGAAATTTTTTTCCTGCCTCTTTCTAAAGATAGTTTACAGCAATTTGTGGTATAGTAATTTATGCCCAGAGATAACTAATTTGTAAAAGTTCCTTAAATGTCACCAGTTCCAAAAAATAACTTCTAATTGAATATTCTTCACAGTGACAGTAAACCTGGCTCAAATGTTCCCGCTCTGCTATAATAACTGAGGTGTAACAATGCACATCACTGAATGTACACCTACACAGAGAGTTCATTTTTAATTTTTATAAAGCCTATTCTCATTTACCTGCAAGGGTTTACTTGCGTATATTTAACTCAATATATATCAGACCACATTTTTATTTAATGCCTAGTTAATTGTGAAGACACCTTGACTTTAATATTATGCTTTAAAATTAACTCTAGTGAACTGTGACTGAAAATGACGTTATAGGTTATTAGGTATAATCTGGGAAAATAAGCACTTAATCTATATTATTTTTCTATTGCTGCAATGGATTGTTTGGGAATGAGTGCCAGTGTTATTACATTTGTTTACAATTTACATGCACAAACCATGTGGGTAAAAGGGAAAATACCAATGCATCTTATCTCAAGTATATACTTTAGTTTCAATAGAAAAACTGTAGGAAGGTGATTGATTTTTTGCATAAAACTTCAATTGCATGTAAATCTACTTGAATATCTGCTTTAAGAAATTTTCAGGCTACATGCTAGAACAGTTACTAGGCCCATCTAATCCTATAGATTCATGTGGTTATAGAGTAATCTCTACAAAGCCTATCACTGCCTATCACTGACTTGAAAGTGTGATGCTCAGCAGGTTTTATTTGACCTTGGTTTTGATTCCCACATTTTTGTCTCATGTCCTTTCTTTTGTTTTCATCTTCAGCAGTAAAGGTCATTTGCAACAAATAGTTCCTGAGACCACTAGCAAATTAATTTTATAAAGCATTGTCAGCACCAGTGCAAATCTCTGCCACTGCCAAACTTTGTAGAGATGCTAGTAGTTCATCATTTCTGATCTAGATAACATCCAAATCTCAACAAAATACATTCCCTGGTTTACATTCTTCTTCATGCTTCACTCTTTTGCCTAATAACATCAACATTACAATTTTTTTAGTTCTGATCAATCAATTTACACTCCGAAGCAAAACTTAGTAATCTGAGTAAGTCTAGATGCTTGTAAATTGATCACTATCAGTTCCTGATTCAGATGTGTTAGAGCATGCCCAAAGAACAGCAACAAAATTTGTGAAGGGTATAAAGCACAAGTGTAAGGAGGAGTTGCTGAGGGAGCTAGGATTGTTTAGCTCAGTGGGGACCTTATCACTCTCTACAACTACCAGAAAAAAGGTAATAGTGGGGTAGGAGTTGGTCTCTTCTCCCAAGTAACAAGGGATTGGACAAGAAATGACCTCAAGTTGTCCCATGAAAAGTTTAGATTGGTATTAGAAAAAGCTTTTTCACCAAAACAGTTTTCAGCCATTGGAACAGGCTGCCCAGTGAAGTGGCAGAGTGACCATCCCTAGAAGTATGTAAAAGATGTGTAGATGGGCTGCTTAGGGATATAATTTAGTTATGAGCTTGGCAGTACTGGGTTAATGCTTAGATTTGGTGATTTTAGAGGTCTTTTCTAACCTAAATATTCTATGAATTGCTCATCATATGTATTATCATAGATTGGTATTTGGTATTATCATAGATTGGTATTATTATCATAGATTGGTATTTGGTATTATCATAGATTTGGTATTATCATACCAAAAACCACATGTTTTTTGGTATTTTTTAATACAGTGGAAACCAGCTACACAGACATTTTCAGTAAAATATAAGACATGAACTGAAAATGTAATTAACAGGTCTGATGGGAAAGGGAGATATTTAAAATATACTTAGTTGCTTCAAGAAAAAATGCTCAGTCAAGAAAAAATACTTCAAGTAAACAATTGTTACAAATAGAGGTAACGTATATTCTAGTTAGGGGTTAAGTCAGGCTTAGTACTTATATTCCCTTCTGCTTAAAACCAAACCTATGAGCTTAGTTCTGCTAACAGTGTCTCTCACTAGGGCACTCTTTAATGACCTCCTGTCCAAATGCTCTTGCTTCTCACTAGATTTGGATGCAGCTGAGGTAGAAATTAATCATTTTCTTCCACCAGTGACTCTGGGCCAGCAGAAGAGCCATATGTCTATACGACATTAGAGGACTTCTTTTCAGAGGGAAACCATGTTAAAAAATTGTTGCCTCTGCTCCACCACCATATGATTATGTGGCACTGGTGTGTTAACTGCAAGTGCAGTCCAGAGCACGAGTGTGGTTAACCCAATTCATGCTACTACATGCTGCTGTTGTAAGTACTGTGCTACTTAAGGAAAATTGATAAGTGAATGCAAGTAGCAATTTAGAAAACAACTACTATGAAAAAGGAGTAAAATCATAGCTTCATTACAGTAAACAGTGTAACTCCCACTAATTTTATCCCAAAGACTCAGCTGCTTGTGAACACCACTGGTTTATACTGTCTCTGTTTCTTTATAGCTCCTTGCATTGCTGCCATTATTAGAAGAGGTGAAGCTTTTCTGTAATGCTATTTTTTCATATATATTGTAGCTTTTTTGCTTAAATATACTGAATAGTTAATAGTTTCTTCATTTTCAGATATTTGCATATAGTCTGAAGGAAAAGTATTACCACAAGAATTATATTCAGTTCACTTATTCTTTAAGAATTCATCTGGAATTAACTGAGTCTCAGAGTATTGTTTTTATTTTATCCTCTTACTAAAAAAAAATTATAACATAACAGATTTGTAAAAGATTTCTCCCAATATTTTGCTTTATCGGTATTAAGAAGTGTTTTAAAACTAGGGCCACTTTTGTCCTCGTATACACTATACACAGTTATAGATTTTCAGATAAAATGCTCCAGATAGAAGTCTTCCTTGGTGGAGGAGCAGTTGTAATGTCAGCTGCAGTGTTCCAAAATCCAGTGGGAGATTGACCAAAAAATTTCTGTCTTTAAAATATGTCATTGCAGTATAGATGCGTCTGTCTGCATGTGCACATGTGCATGTGTGACAATCAGTGCTGCTGACTCATCTAAATGCAGTTAGAACTGTCAATTTTCTTTGTTACAAAAGCTCTTCTCCTTAGCCTCCTGTGCTTTGCCTAGCATAGTTATTCATCTGCCTAGTTATTTATTCCTATCCCCAAATTCCAAATCAGCCTAGTCTGCTCCACCTCCACATGACTTCTGCCCTTACCCAGCTCAGCTACTCAGCCTTCCATCAGTCTTCATGTCTGCCTGAAGTATGTCTAAATCCCCCCTCCCTTCTGTCACTGCCAGTTTTTTGTGGCCAGAGTGCTGCACCAGCTTGTCAGCTGAGTTGACACCCTTCCTTTTCCATTTGTTGTCTCTTCATGTGCAAAATGTCTGGGAGGAAGCTGAGCTACTGGTCCAGTAAAAAAGATAAAGTGAATGGCCTATACTAAACTAACAGGTTTCATGGCTGTAAAATGGAATATGAGAAGTCTGACCTAGGACAAAGCCACACCTTCTTTCTACAATGGCTAAGATGGCAGCTGAATAGCTGGACAGAAAACTTACTCTCAGGCAGGTCTAAAATACATTAGATTACCTTAGCTTCCTTTCTGACACACTAAAATATTGTAATTTGTCTAAAAATAAAATGGGGTGTCTTCACTGAAGTTTTTCTACTGACGTGAATTAATAGGTCAGCTGTGAAGAGCAGAAATCTTGCCAAGAAATACTCAAAAATTTCCAGCTTCCATTTTAATTGAAATATTTACTACCTAAAGCCACTTTTAATAAATCTGCATGGTCAAAACATCCTTAATTATTTTTCCTGCTTCCCGGTGTGTAGTTTCTCATTTAAATCTATCAAAATATGTTTTTTATGTTTTTGGTACACTTAAGTTCTTAAAATGCATGATCAACAATATCAGAAATGCACCGTGTTGTGGAAAAAAGGCTCAGTATGTAATAAAAATCACAACTCTTTCACAGGAGCTGCAGGAAAAAGAGAGGCCTGTCTGCAACTCTGCTTTATAATTTCCAAGCAGGATATAAACTTAAGTCCTGCAGAGTTGTTAAATCTCACTTACCTTGGTTATTATAGGGTATTAGAATAGTAGATGGCTCTACTTTCAGACATCCCCTGCAGGAAAATTCTTCTATTTCCTCTAAAAAATAAATACTTTGAAATTACAGGAAAATAATTCATATTAAGATAGAACTTTTTTTTATTGTACCCTAATGTAATATATGGTTTATGCTGCTAGAGAATTTTCAGTCATTTGCAGACACCGCTGGTTTGTGGTTGGTGTCATAGGTGGACTGGTTTTTTGCTGTCCTTCTATAAAAACGGTGAACATAGAGAGAAGTCAATAGGGAATACAGACAAATTCTGACTTGGTAACTGATCCTTGCCTCTTTTTACCTCTTGGAGTAAAGCGTTGCATAATAAAGTTTAGTTTAGACTTTTGCCTTTTAGTGTAGTATAAGTGACAATAGGAAAAAAACAGGAGGAATCCTTAAAGAAATTTAAAACAAAATCTAAAAATGAGCAAGCAGCACTAATTACAAAAAAAAAGTCAAAAAATCAAACACAACACACATCTAACTGTATAACTGTGATAACCAAAGCATAGTTATCTCAGACTCTGGTGTGTCTGTCGGGACTGCTTCAATGCATCTATTTTATTGTGTTTAAAATATTGTGTACAGAAATGTCTGGGCCTGCAGAGTTTACTTGTTTCTCAGAAGAAAGACTCTGCAGGAGAGAGTTTCCATCCTGTGGAGCTTACAGACTCTGCAGGATCTTTTGCTCAATGACCCTAGTTTATCAACAATTCATTTGTGTGACTGAATCTTATGTCTCCCAGAAAAACGAGTTTCAGATCATTAAGGCTGTACTGTCCTTGTTAACAAGAATATATGATTGGTCAGAGGGATGCCAAAGTGTCCTTTACCAAACACAGGAAAATAATGTTAATAGAATTTGTTTTCAGTTTGGTTTACAACTAATTTATGAGATGTTTCTTGTCCAATATCAAGAATAATTTATTGATGAGGTTTCCCAATTCTGAGTAGATTTATATGTTTTTTAATTCTCTTTGATAAAGAATTTGCTTTTATGCAATATGGGTTGAATTTGGATGTCAACTAAACCTTAATAAGAAAAAGAATAAAATAAGGAGAGAAATAATATCTATATAGGTGTGCAATCATAATGATTTAAAAATTTTAAAAAATATATACAAAAAGAAATGTCTAACTAATTAAATTAAGAGATTAACTAAACTAAGAGATTAATAAAACTAAAAGATTTCTAAGTAATTAAATCAAATCTAATGTATTGTGTGTTTAATGTATAAAAACTAGAGTCTAGAAAAAACAGGAAACTAAAAAGAAAAGCTTTGTGGTAAAGGAAAAATCCCACTTTTTTTTTTTTTTTTTTTTTTTTTTTTTTTACTTTTGCATCCTATGGCATTCTTGGAAAATATCATAAAGATATTTTATTTAAAATTTTAAGATTTAAAATTTGTCTTTCCCCATCCTATATTAAAAAAGCAGCAATTTCTAGAAAAAATAGGCTGTATAGAAATCTGTTGTGTCAAATATGTATTAGAGCCATATATCTCAGAAGAAATAAGTGATAAATAGACATCATATAGAATATCCAGCTGCAACAATATTTGAAAATACTCTGTTTTCAATGCATGAATAATCTGATGAGTGTCCCAGTGTAATACTCAACATGAATAGTCATAATAGTTCTGCAGCCAGTGTTACGTATTCGTTAATATGTAAATGAATTTATTTCACATTAAGTAACTTTGTGCAGAAATCATGAAACAGGCTTTGTTTGATTACAAATATATGAATGTAAATTCTGCTATTGTCACTTTGTCATACTAGAACTAAGGCTAGAAGAGAATCGATTCTATTTTAAAACTTGTTTAATTATTGTTACAATGAGCACAAAGACAGTGACCTGGATAAATAATCAGGTTTTTAAATTCATCTATTCCTATAAAATACTTGGAAGTAGAACAATCATATCACTATAGAAGCAACACAGGTACTCTCCAAAAAGATCTCACTGATACTGATGCACTTTCAGCTTGATTATGCATATTCTCTGTTTTCCCTGCTTTAGAAGATTGGCTTCAGCTTAGGTGTTCCAAGTTTAGATATTTTAAGAAATATTCATATTTAAAATTAAATGCATGAGAATTAAGTTACTATAAATAAATAACCCTTTGCTTCTATTTGTAATAGTCATGTGCATATCTAGCACAACCAACTTAAACCAAAATGCAAGCCTTCCAAAAATATGGTATTCTGAGATTAAGATGAGCAAAGGAGTATAGGAGATAAGTCTGTAGTCTAAAATCTCTCATATCATCTTGTGTTTGGAATGATACAGAGAAGCAAGTTTTCAGAGATGCTATTTATTGCCCTTAACTGAATGATGATTGCATTTTTCATTCAGTGTATTTTTTTTCTTTACTTGCCCTACTTCATGTCATTTAGTCTTGATTTGAACAATGTAATATAAATTAGAACATATGTGCTACTCTATTTTCTGAACTTCTTTTTAAAAATTCTCATTTCTGACTTTTGATCACTTTTTCCTTCTTCATTTCTTGGCATGCACTATTGCAAATACAGTTTAAATGTCAATCAGCCTTTGCCTTTACATTCTTCTCTTCCTGTCTTTCACAAAAAAAAACCAGGACACAGACTTTAGACATTCTGGGAATAGCTCCTCAGTGTTTCTGTGACACAAAACAAGAGTTAGGGGAGGGTAATAACAGAATAATATTTTCTAATGGAAAAATAGTAGTCAGAAAGTAGATTGACTCCTGAGTTTCTGAGCTCATTTTTTTCTATTAAAAAAAAATGTTCCAAATTAGTTCTAAGTTTTTTATATGCTTCATATGCATATTGGTGCCCAGCAGATGCCCGTCTGTTTCCATATGACATTTTACACTTTAAGGAAGTCAGCTTTCCGTGAAGTGTCACCCTTTGGTATGCGTGTGCTCGTTCATCAGGAGTGAAGCACTTGGAGGAGGCATGTCAGTTCCTATACATTTCTGCTGAAAGAGAGGTGGGAGCCTTCAAGTGGCAACCTGTCTGCTCTCCTGGCAGCTTACACGGCAGCGCTCCCTGGCCAGCCAGCGGGCCCAGCCACCTGACTGCTCATAGCTCCCTGACAGGGACTGCCCTGTACTCTAAGGCCTGCGGCTTTCTCCTGGTTTTTAAAGTTAAACAATTGACTTGTGGTCCACTAAGCCTCCAGGTGAAACTCTTCAAGCCTGGAGTCAGAGCAAGGCTGTTAGGTACCTGCAGATTTAAGATGTCAGCTCTCCCCCTCAGCGGCCTCTGGAGGCCCCCGGGGTCACCAGCCGGGGACTGCAGACCCGGGTCTGCCTCACTCTCACTGAAGCTCCCCTGGCGGCAGGCACCTGGCTGTGACTGGTCTGGCCTCTCTGCCTGCCCTTCTGGAAAGTTCTCTGTGCCCTGGTCACAGTGGCAGCCGTCTGCAGGTGAGCGATAGCAGGATCATAATAAGGGGAAAAAATGTTAGCATAGAGTCTCAACCCTATGCCAGACTGCCACCCCATCTATCCTGTATCCCATACACAATCCTGCAACTGTTTATACAGATTGGCTTATCTTTATGTTCCAAAACTTAGTGTATGCTCAGTATAAACTCTGCACTTTCTTCATTGGCCAAAACACTAGGAATTAATCACAAAATTATAGAATTATCAGTGTTGGAAAAAACCTATAAGATCATCAGGCTCAATCTTTAGCCCTGCTCTGCCATCTTCACCACTGAACCATGTTTCTTAGCACCACATCCAGATGCTTTCTGAACACTTCCAGGGACGTTGACTCCACCTGGACATCCTGTTTCAATGCTTGACCACCCTTTTAGTGAACAAACTTTTCCTAATAGCCAATCTAAACCTCTCCGGTTGCAACTTGAAGCTATTTCCTTGTATTCTGATGATTCTTACCTGGGAGAAGACACTGATCCCCAGGTTGCTATGATTTCCTTTGAGGCAGTAGTAGAGAGCACTAAGATCTCCTCTCAGCTTCCTTGTCTCCAGGCTGAACAGCCTCAGCTCCCTCAGCTGCTCCTCATAAGCCTTGTGCTCTAGTAATATCTCCACTATGGTTCACAAATTTCACTCTTTTCCACTGAGAAGTAAATAATCAGATTTAATATTCTACATTTTTTGAAGTAATTAAAGTAAGTAATTAAAAGAGAATTCTTACTTACATCAATTTCTATTTTATGGCATGGTGATTCAGGTACCTGAAGTTCTTTCTGCATATTATGTTTCATCAGCTATGCTGCCAGTCTGTCAGTCTTGATAAAGATGATAGTAGCAAATAAACAACTTTAGGAGTGATTTTTAGCATAGATTTCATCAAATTCCTAAAAGATGAAAGACTAGGGCTTAGTCTAAAATTTACTAGATTTATTTCTGAAAATAAAATATATTATAGAAGTCTTGTTGTGTCATACTTCGTGTGACAATTCCTCTTCTGTCCTGTACAATCAGTTTTCATGAGTCTGCACAGATGTGCGTTCTTTAAAAATTGAAAGGACTGCTTAGTTAATGTTGACAAGAAAGCACACTACTATATATGTTAAAAAACTTGACAGTGTATGAATTATGAATAAATAGGTATTTAAGTGCATAAATCAGTAAATTGATTATGAAGTTTTATTTTACTTCTAAGGCACCTGTAATTTAGTAGTGAAATGTTCTGTCATGATTTATAGACACTTTCAATACAAGGAAAATGAACTTTTACTCACAGCTAATGTGTTGATGAGCTACCATTCTCTTGTAACGCTAATAGAATCCACTTCATAGAATAATCTTATTTCTTTCTCTTTATAGTTAGAGATTATATTTTTTTTTAAATATGTTGTGAAGTTTCGGGTAGTCTTTTGACTTGCTTGGGTCTTGTATCTTAATATTTCTAGAAACTTAACAGAACAAGATGTATTTTGGATCTCATATGTGTATATGTTTGTGTGAATACAGTTATACAGATATATACTGCATATTCTTTCAGGAGGCCATGTATACATTCCTACAGAGGGGCATGTTTATGCCTCACAATTTCAAAGAAGGAAGATTTCTATTTCATTATCCACAGGAGATCATTTCTAACCTCTCCTCTGTTTTCCAAGGGTTGGCATCCAAAATGGAACATTGCCATCACTTCAGCTCCTATCTCAGTTTGCCTACCCTTCTGAGACAGAATCCTTCCACTTCTGTCACTAACTTTTCTTCCTCCATAGTATTTGGAGACTTCTCAAAAAAGCCTTTTTTACCTTGTGCTCTCTGTGACAAATCATCCTGCTTCAACCTATTTTGTGGGTCTTTGTGCTGCCTCAGCAACTCATGGTCAAAATCCTGCCTGTGGTTCAACCTTTGGGCAACGGGATCAGCTCTAGAGCTTATTTGTTTAGCAGCCTCAGAGGTCTCATCTGGTATCAGAACCAGACGGCTGCTCTAGTGCAGCCAAGTTGCATTGATCTCTCAGGCCTTGATGTCTCAAAGGGCTATGAGAGCTGTGGGAAAAGGATCAGTTCTGAGTAGATACCTGCTTTCTTTTTCCCTTCTCTACATCATGATATAATAATGGAGCTTTCCAGGTCCATGAAGTCACTGTGAGGAATGAAGCAATTCTCTTGGTACAATTTCATCTGACTAAGCTGAAGATAATGAGATGCAAAATTGCATCATTCTGCTCTCCAATAGCACTGGATTATCATGCAAAGACTGATTTGATAGTCTCCTTTACCAGTAGTTGATCCTCTTCTTCTGTTCTTCATCATACAATAGCATTTATGATTCTATTATGCAATTGTAAATGCTATTATACAATAGCATTTATTATCTGGGCCTGTGCTCCAAGGTACTGTTTCATCAATTGTTCATGCTGTGTACGGGGAATGAGAGGATTTCAATGTCCAGCTAAATGTCTTTTCCTCTGTCTTATATACCATGATACTGCCTCCTGGAGATGACCTGATCTGCAGGTCATGTGCATGTGCATTTAATTCTTGGATCAGATGACAGAGAAAGATATTCTCTGTTTGACTCATAACCTTCTAGGACCAGGAAGGAATAAGAATCAAGTTGCACAGATGATGAAAAAAGCTTCTACTTTTTTCTAGACCCTACTAGAAGTGTGAGTCAGGACATAGAATCATAGAAATGTTGGAAGGGGACTTTGAAGATCATCTAATTCCAACCTCCCTGCTGAGGGCAGGGATGCCTTCAACTCAAGCAGGTTGCTCAAAACCCCCTCCAACCTGGCCTTGAACACCTCCAGGTGTGTTTCCCTTTTTTCTGACATTTTATAAGTGCATCCCCTTCAGAGAAATGCCTGAAATTTGTCACAGTTTTACAGGTACCTGTCACTGTTTTATTTCTTCCAAAGTTTCTCTCACTGTTAGAGAAGTCTTGCTGGAGTGCAGGTATCAAGTGTTGAAATTGTATTCAACTTCAATTGTATTCAGTTGCTACCTTACCCAGTAGCAAAGACAGTGGCAGGCAGGAGGATGGAATACTCACATGGGTTCCACTGTCCTTTTTTGTATGTGCACCTTCTATCCCTTTTCTTCACAGCTGACAGCATGAAATATGTTGCTTTCCCTCAGTAAAAGAATGAGAAGAATTGGAGCTTGGGGAGGGCTTTAACTCTGTTCTGTTAATGTATTGTCTGGTTGTGTGTTTTTTCCTAACTGGAATTTTGTGTGCTTTTTCTCAAAATTCATATCATCTTCCTGTCAAATCACCCCTCTCAAGTGTCAGGTCTTGGCTTGTTCCTTCCCAGCTGGTTTTATAACTATACCAGAAGTAATCTGCATAGACCATAATAATAACAGGTGTAAGCAAACTGTCACTGCTGTATTCCTTATGTCAGAAGGCAGAAGTCCAAATGTAAGGAGTCACAGTTGAAATTTCATTGCAAAATGAGTGACTCATATGAAGTTCTTTTGTCTTCTAAAAACATTGTATTCCTTATGGTTTTAAATCCACCAGTGAAATAGGTACTGTTGATAAAGCTGTTTTTTATAAGCTGTTTTCTATACTAATTAAGCACTGTTAAGGCCTGTTCAGAAGCACAGGTGTGCATGTAATCTCTCTTTATGTATAGTTCATATATAGCTTAATATATCTTCACAGTCTTACCATGGAGTATTTTTTTTGAAGTAAGGAGCTGTAAATTGAAATTAAACTGTCAGTTCAGAAATATTTACTTCAGTCTAAAGACTACATCAGGATGGGATATTACAGTGTCTGTTAAAATGTACAGAGGTCGAAACTTAGATTAAAGAAAATATTTTGAGTGAATAGAATTGGAGTTGCCATAAACTCCTCAATTTGATTTGCTATTATAGTTGGAGAAAAGAAATTTGGATATCATAGGGGCATATGGAATAATGAGAAGCCATATTCAGTCCTTGTTGCCTGTCATAAGGAATAGTGATTCTTCCCTCTTTTACCACTTTTTTCTAAACCTACAACCTATGGGAAACAGAGCAAAGCTTGTGCTTTGTTAGAATTCTCTCTTTAGAGGAATCCAAAACCCAGCAGTTTTCTTTCTTAGTCCTTTGCATCTGATGTGGTCTTTGCACCTCAGGCAGAAGCATTCCTGTTCCTATTTCTCCTTCATAAATTCTAATTCACTGTTTTAAGTTTCTTTGCTTTTAAACATTTGGAGGCTCTTTTAAAGCTGAAAGATATTTTAAGACTTTGAAAAAAGTTAGTGCTTTTTCTGGTTAGTTTAGTTACTGTTACTTGTCTGTGAGGTGAGCCTAGAATTCTTTTCCATAATTGCAGTGGGGATGATTTACTCTTGTACTGTGGGAAAATTAGGTGAAATGACTCATAAATATATAGATTACATCAGTAAATAGTCTTTTTCCTTTTTTTAGACTAAAATAAATTCTTCTTTAAAGTATGTTACAAATGTGTCTGACTACCTATCATGGTTTCACAATGGATTAAGAAATAGAATATATAATTCTAAACCAGAATTACATATACAAATAATTTCAACCTCCATTTCATTGATGTTATAAGCAATAAATAGTCACTAAAATTGTGTTTCATGAGGTGAAATGAAGGTAGCAGGTCTAGCACAGTAAAATTTTAAGTAATTACAGTAATTAAATATATTTTGTGGTTGCTATTGCTTCCTTGTTTTTCTTTTTTTTCGAGCTGAAGTGATAGTGAAATTGAAGTAAAATAATTTTTGGAACTAAATAACATTATAAAGTTGAATTTGGAAGGAAGCTCAGCAATAAAACAGTGTTTCTTTTCAATTTCTGGCATACACTTGGTTGTACTTGTCACAATTAAGCATTAGATTTGCTATTTCCTGTTTGTCTTTTAATTGTAAGGACTACATCAGGTATATATTGTAGAATTATCTTAAGAGGAAATTCATGGGTAAACTACTAATTTCCAATACAGCTAGACCTGTAATAGGGATGCAAAAATGTGATGCAAAATATACTTATGACCATTCTTGAGGAAAGAATTATATTTTATCAGTAACTAATTGGAAGAGTGCTTTAATTACACATTGAGATGGGCTTGATGGATTGACTTATTACTTTAAGATCTTTGAGTATAAATGAAGTGTTATATATTTAAAATTATAGGTATTTTGATTAAAGATATTAATTTAACTTTCCCCCTTGAAAATAACTGTGCTACATATATGTTAATTGTATTAGTAACATAAGAGATGACTACTTAAACATGATATACTGGTGTCCCAAATAATTCTTTGGTATTATGTATGAGAGCCAGAGTTCTATAAAATATTTTAAGTATTAAAATAAGCAAATAATCACAAAGTAGGGTTTAGGTTAGAAATTGGACTGGGAAGATTTAGGATGCAGATGCAAAATTGGTCTATTTAAAATATCAGAATTCAGGATTGATTTGATTTGCTTATTTTGGCCTAAATCAAATCTTCTTATTTCTATGACTTTCCCAAATAAAGAGTAAATTCTATGTTAAATTGTGTGCTAGTGATAAAATTGTTGTTGGGAGTTATCATAAAAGATAGATCTATGAATAAAGAATTCAATGTCAGAGTAAAACTTTCATCCAATTTAATTGTATAGAATTTAATTGTATAGAATCAATAAATCGTTCAAAGAAAAAGTCATCTGCAAATCTAATAAAATACTTCATAGAAATGTTATTTTGATGGTTTTAAGAGGCAAAAACTGATTGTTGAAAGATCAGATGAAATGTAATTTTGTAACAAAAAACCCAAAAAACAAAGGCTGTTTATTCATAACAAATAGTATTTTACATGACCTGAGGAAAGCAATTATTATATATAGTTATTAATACCTACATGTCATTTTCCCTTAGTTAAAATAGTTTGTTTTCCTTATTTTGTTCAAAGACTCTTTGTGTGATCTAGTTTGAAAGAAAAACCAGAGGAGAGAATTACAGCAAGTATACTGCAGAGATGACAAATGCTGTTGGATCAGTTATGGGCTTTGGTAAAGCTGTGCTGTAGGGAACCTGCAGAGGTATTGCAGCTTTTTTCTAATCAGAGGATAGAGAACATTTTGTGATAGAGTGAAAGAAGGAAGAAAGGAGGGGAAAGGACATGTCTTAATTTCTGTACAGAATCTGCTCATTAAAAAAAAAAAAGTTTTGGATAGACTCAAAGCTTTTGCAGGGCGTTCCTTTCATTGTATGCTTTCAGATTGATGTACACAATGCAACTCCTGTTATTCTACATTTTGGAGTATTTTAATCAGATTAATTGAGGGGTTTTTAAGAGTGTCTTACTGTTACTCTACAGCTGTAATGATAATATCAGAAAGCATTGTCTTTCTAAAAGTGTGAAAAGTAATCCATATTTTCTATTAAAAATTGCACAGGAAATTAGTGTGGCTGGATGAAGGTTGATAAAATACCCATATTTAGTATAGTTAAAGGAATAACAAGTCCTTTATCTTCTGATTTAAATTACTGATATACACACCAAACTTTTTTTACATGTGTTTCTAGTTCATGTATCAAATTCTGATACTACAGAAGCAAAAATTCCCCAAAAGACAACTACACATAAATCTAAATAAAGAATATGAAAAAATCCAGAGAACAAGCTGAAAAGAAGACTAGCATTTTTATTTTTCTATTAATTGAATTTTAATGGCATAATGTGATTAAGCAGTTGTTTTTTACTAATTATATTGAAGGTAACAGATATAGCAACAGCTTTTAAGGACATATGTTAAAATGCCATCATGAGGAGTAAATGAAGTTTACAGGAGTGGTTTCAATTTCAAGCAATTTAAGAGGCAATGTATAATCAGAATCAGAAAATCAGAATTAGGAACAGGAAGAGCACAGTTTGTCCACAAATGTAAAAATATTTTCTTAAACAATTAAAAAGAAATTTGAAAGTGTAATAGAAATCTCCAAGTTGTCAAAATGATCACACTAATTTTCTTGAAAGAAAGTTCAGAGAACATCAGTTATTTTTGTTTGAGGGTTGAAGTTTTTGAGTGTACTAGGCTTAATTTTCTGTTTGGCAGTTATAAGCAGATTTCATCTGCCAGCACATTTCTTAACTGAGAGAATATTGAGTTCTTTACTTATGTAGAATTACATATTCAATGAAGAAAAATTTAAAATTATGATAAACAGAGATACTATTTGTTAGTATCCCAAGTAAATACAAGCGAAAGTAAAAAATAGTAAAGAAAGCTGAATAAGATATTAATGATTTTGTCATAAAAGAGCCTGAGAGTCTGTTACCTCGCAGTTTCAGCAAGTCAGATTTCTGAATTAAAATGGGCATTGCTTTTGTAGTGTCTGTAAGATAATGAAACACTTAAAATCCTCGGCAGTAACAGGGTTTGAGCAGAGTGATTGAATTATTCTATCTCCAGAATAGGTGCGTAATTCTTGAGTCAAAAGAGATAACCCAAAACTAGTGTCTTTGCATAGTCACTGAGGTGGTTGCATTTGTCAGTGCACCTTTTAGTTGTGGTTTCATTATTTCTGTGGTTGAAAATTATGTTCAATGAACATAGCAATATGAAAATGAGTTTACTCAAATGTGCTGAAAAGTAATGAGTGCGAACTCTGAGGGGAACTAAGAAAAATTATTACAGAATGGCCACTGGCAGTGCCCCTCACTGTTTTCATAATTATGTACAGAAAATACTAGATTTCTACTAACTAGTGGAGATAGTAGCTTCTTTCACATAGCATTGCTGCTGTCAGTGAGGAAGATTCAGGTTATTTTTCTACCCTTTGGAAGATATTTGGGTCCCAGCACTTCTGAAGTCTGTTTCTTTATTTGTATGCAGACAAAGGTGTTGCTGTGTACTCACTGATGCTCCTATGCCAAAGGCAGTGCAGAACAGAATATAAAAAACCCTGAAGGGCAAAACTTTTTTATTTTTAAATCAGCTTATGATATTGGTGATGTTTTATGATGGTTGTTCACAACTGTAGTATCTAACAGGATATGTCTAAAGGGAGTTTCCCAAAAAATTAGCTGGTACAAAAATTAATCTTCACAATTCAGCAAATGTCATTGTTCCATCTGGGTCAATATTAAACTAGTTCTTTTCCCATGACTTTGGGTCACAGTGTTGTTGAAGATAGATCTGAGATAAGATATAAAGTTGAAGACTTTCTATCGATTATTTGATTTTCAACCTTGAGGTAAAGGCATGTAGGGAACCAGTGTAATCTTTACAGAAAGTTTCACTGTTCCTGTTTTGTCTACAGTCACCTGATGTTTGGCCACATTTCCCAGAAATTTTGAATTACTGAAAAATAAAGATGAAACAGAAACATTACTTCAGGAAGGAAACAGAAATAGTTGCATTTTGCCATTGATAATATCAATTAAATAAATGAAGAATTTAGCTGTAAGCCAATAATTCAAACTTAAGGTTCTTTCTATATTTTTTTAATTAATCTAAATTGAAACATCAAAATAAGTGAATGTCTTCAGCAAAAGACAGAAGCTTATTCTAAATTTAGGTTGAATATACATTATGTCATATATTTGTGCCAACACAGAAATGTGATGTTTCACATTTTTAGTAATTATAAGTTTCATAGCAAAACCCTACACGCACAACATTTTTTTTTATTTTAAGCAGTTGTAAGGATTTTTTAAAAAGAGCATGTCTTAAAAAGGAATAAACTATGAAATTTTGTCAAGTAGGTATAGCATGTAGCAAAAAATTTTGCAGACATTTAGACACTGAATGTTTCTACAAGTAACATCATTAGGCTCCTGAGGTTTCTTGCACTAAATCTTTTAGAAATCTAAATCCACTGAGGTAAAATCTATTTTGTTTATTCTTCTAATCCAGCCCCTAGAGGCACTGTTTTATGGACGGCTTACCCACTAGCTTAAGAAGACCATTCTTGCTTTTTCACGTGTACTGTATTTAGGCCATCAACAGCAAACATGGAAATTGTATTTTGTAGCCCTCCAGGGAAGTAGAGACTTGATAAGTATCCACCAAGTGCACTTACTTCAAGTGATATATTAAAACAGAAGTAGGAAAACACAGAAACCACAAAATTATATTGTCAGTCAGAAAATCTACACCAAGTTGAAAATACTAGTTGACAAGAAACTTGATTAACAGACTGATCTTGGGCCTCTTGGGCTCAATTTGGAAATGGAAAAAAGCAGCAGAAATGATAAATTCTGTTAAAACAATATCTGCTCACAGTACTACATATAGTGTAGGCATTTCCATTAAAAATCAGTATCTTCAGGGAGGTCTCAGTTTGACCCAGAATGGTGGGATGTTTTTATATTTAATTTTGGGGGGTTTGTTGGTTCACATATTTTTGTTTCTTTATATATTTTCAAGAGAGGAAAAATATTGCTTGTATTTTTAAGCTGTAAAGAACTTTTAGTATATAAAGTTCTTCAATTAAGGTGTTTCCCTGATTCACCACTGAAATGAAGGACTGGTTTTGCAGACTCATTTACACTCTTGTGTAAATGATCTGGCTTACATATCTGTTGCTAAAGAAAATTGGGATAGTTCTGTTTTCATATCTTTAGCATTTGATTTCTTTGTTCCATTGAATAATCTAGTGTTGTGATTTGTAAAATGCAAATTTTTTGCCATTTGAGAGCTGTAACATATCTTTACAGCAGATAGCTGTCCAAATATTTATGCTGACCCTCTGATTCCATATTCAGGCAGATGACCTATGTTTTTATTACTATTTTAAATTAGGTATGAGAAGTGCCTGCTGATCTTTTGTGCTTTCAATTTCTTCCATGTCTCATCTTAAAAAGACACATATGTCTATGTTTGCAGACTCACTTTTTTGATTTTTAAATTAAAATTCAGAGAAGATTACAAAAAATGGAAAGAAAAAAGCAAAACCTGAAGTGCATCAAAAGAATCAATTAGCTTCATTTTTTTATCGTATGAAAATATAATTTCCTATCCTGACATAGTAGTTGTTATTTAGCAAAATAACATGTAAACTTGTCAGTGCATGAGAACAATATACAGCTCTCTTTATTTTTTCCATATGTGTGTGTACATATATCTATATAAACAGGAGAATATCCTGAGAATTCAGAGTCTGAAAAGAGAATAAAATACTGTTTGAACACCATCCCAATATAAAGGAGTCTCCAAAACTAACAGCAGAACTGCCTGTGGAGTCTGTCATAGAACCACATGCTGCTACTGGAAAAATACTTTCTACCTTGCTGAAGAGTGGTGAGATGAAGTAGCAATTAAGAATAGCAGGATAGTTTTGTTCACCTTCAAGGCTGGGCATATTCTTCTTTTTTTTTTTCCCCATGTGAATGCACAGAAAATGCTCATAGCATGGTTCTCACAGTGTTGATTCTGGTTAGTTCTGCTTGCCCTTTAATAACATTAAGTGTATTTCAAATCATATTTTTGGGACTATTTTTAGTGTCTGCGTCTTATATTTTTTAATTTTATACCAGTTTTGAAAGACTGGAATAATTTATATGTAAACTTTTTTAAAGAAAACCTGGTGTTTGACAAATGCTCATCAAAGACAAGCATAGAATTACCAAGAGCATTGTGCAACAAATGCAGGCAGCTCAGCAGCAGAATGCAAACTCTGCTGTCTTTTTGTGGTGCTTTTAATGCTATAAAATACAATTAAGAATAGTAGACTATTTCTCTGAGTATTAAATCTAAAGATATGTCAGGCTCAGAGAAAATTCCTAATATGTAGGTTGCCATTTCCCATGGAGGGTAGGGCTATGAAATTTTGCTTTTTGTGCTGTGTTTTTATGCTACTCCACTCCAGGAACATCACTGGCCACTGCCGGAGGCAGCGCAGTGACTATATAAACCTTTATGAAATATAAATCCACCTTTATATTTCATAGCATTTTGAAATTTAAATTCAGTTTATTGCCAGATTTCAGATCTAAGTAATTTGGGCAGCTTCTCTAGACATGTGAAACTTGTCCTTTGGGTTTCTCTGTACCCTGGAATACCACTCAATGTTCCCTTTTACATGCTATATCTTGGTGTTTAAAATGAAAAAAACTTGTTGGGAACTCTTTTGTTCTAGATATTGTTTTGCAATTCAGCTTTCCAAAGTACTTGGTTGAATTGGAATGTTCTTTTCAAAAGAGGTATTTCTAAGGAGTTAACACTGCTGGCTGATAAATGCCTAGCTGATTACATGGCTTTTTTTACTACCATACATAGTTAGAGAAGTGTTTCCCTTCATTTGTCACAGATCCTATTGGTTTTACATGTCAGAGCTCTCTCAATGGCTCTTTCAGTGGCCAGTCTCTCTTTCATATGTCCATAGAGCATACACCTTTTTTTTGCATATGGCTATATTTTGACTTAGGTCTTTGCTTAAAATACATCCTATTTACATAGCAATATTCCATACCATGTAATAGGTACTGGATGCTGTGTTATCTAAATTTAACCTGGCATTCAAATATAGTTCCAAAGTTATGGTAGAAAGCATGTTGTATTGGAATTTTTTAAAGTCACAATAACAAAAAAGTTTTATAGAAATTAATGATTTCTTTTTATATATGGGTGTCTTCCATTAACAATATTCTGTGGTTACACTTGTGCATTAAAGATTAATTATGGATTAAGAAAAATACAGAAAGGACAAAATATATTTCAGCATAAATAAAGGCCTATTTTCTGCCCTGACACCATGTTAGAGTTTCTCTTTTTTTCTCTTTCATATTTTTGTCACTGGTACAACCAATCATAGAGATGGGATAACTGAGCTTCTCACTAATACATCCCTTAGGGTGAATTAGAGTAAAACAACACTGACTATGACTAGAAGGTTGTGACAAGAATAGGTTAGCTGTTCAAAAGTTTTCTTATTTCCTGCATCAGCATATTATTGGCCTGTTTATAGTCACAGACTGGGGCACACTGGAAGGGACCACAGTGAGTCATCTGGTCCAATCTCCCAGCTCAAGCAGGGTCATCCCAGAGCACATGGCACGGGATTGTGTCCAGACAGTTTTTTAAAATCTCCAGTGATGGTGACTCCCCAGCCTCTCTGGGCAATCTGTTCCAATGCTTGGTCACCTCCACAGTGAAGAAGTTCTTCCTCAAGTTCAGGTGGAACTTCCTGTCAGTTTCTGCCCATTGCCTCTTGTTCTATTGCTCCGCACCACCGAACAGAATCTCCATCCTTATGGCACCTTCCTTTCAGATACTTGTATGCATTTATGAGGTCTATAATTGTGTTCTTTATATTCAGCGTTTTTATACTCTTTCCTTAGAGTATTCTTTTGTGTATTAAATAGAGAGGGTGGCTTTAGCTTTTTTTCTTCCTTTTTGAACAGTTAAATCTTGTGAGCCTTTATCCTGGAACTTTTTTTTTTCCAAAAGTCTGGAAGAAGTATACTATATTACATATTTATGAAAACATTTGTTTGAAAAATTATATTTTATTATTTATTTGTTTACACACATAGTACCAAAACATTTATCAATGAAAACCAAATTCAGCAATTCCTGTTGATAATCAGGCTTGATTTTAGAATTTAGGTTTCTTGTGCATATGGAAGAAACCTACCTATTAGTGTGCATAATAATGTGTTTGATAACCTTCTTTCTTCCTTCAGAAAACCAAAGCTTTTGAAAGGTGTTGTTTTAACTTGTCTTTTTACTTATTTATTTGCAAAGTGCAGGTGTAATATTTCATCTTTATTATTCTTAGACAGTGGAATAAGTATTCTGCATTGCTAGCAGAATAAGACAGTTGAGTAAGTGCAGAGCTTCTTCAACTCAACAAAATTAAAACTGTCTTGAATATGCAAAATAACATATTTCCTGTATCCTAACAACCTCCTCATCCTTTTCTGTTGATAAGTTACAGATAAAAGAAATTTCGTAGTGTGGGTGTCTGTGTGCAAATGTGTTTGTGTTATGGTGTAAAATATAGACACTGTAATTCACATGACCTTGAAAAAAAGTTATTCATTATAGAACTGGAAAAGGGCTTTTGGTTATTACATGATTTCTCTGTTTACTTCAAGTAAGTGAACTCCAAAACAACAGCAGAAAATGAAGTAGCGGCTTACATTTGACTTCAGAAAAGTGTCATAGGATTTATAGATTGTAAAATTTATAAGGTCATTTTGCCAATCTTTCTGTCTGTAGGAGATTTTTCCCTGTGGTATATTAAGAGTTTTATAACTTTCCACAAGATTTTATGAGTTCCCCAGGAGAGGATTTTGGTCTGTTGAGAGAGCTAGATGAGAAGCTCTTTTACTGTATTTTACAGCTGGCAAACCTATCTTTTATTGACAGCTTGCATTGACGCTGGGCTGAGGAACGCAGTGAGGCTGTATGTCTCCACAGATGTGAGAGTTTGGCAGAAGCATTTAATGGGGTGACAGAAGTTTGATTGCAAAAGCAGGGAAGCTGAAGTTAGAGATTTTTCTCTGCAGCTCCAGTTAGCTATATTAAAAGATGATCTTATTGATGCACAGGAATACTTTTTACAGCACTCAGGTTTAGCAAGAGCCACTTCAATTGGTCCCCACTGCCATGTAGCACAAAAAATGGAAAGGATTAAATATTTCTGTAGTCATAATTCCAGAACTTGAATTGACAAATATTTATATTACACAAACTGTTGCTCATTTGAAACAGTTTATTTCTATCATTTTGAAAATGCACAACCAAGATGAATATGCATGTACCTTTTGAGAAGGCTTAGTGTCACTGAATGTAAGAGATTGCTTACTTGAATCTTACATCTTACTTGATGTCTTCAGGATGAGTGCCGAACGTATAAATTTATTTCAGATCTTTGAACAATTTTGTATTATAAACTGACGTGTTTCACTCACTTTCTAAAAAGGACAGTTATATAGTGAAGAATTTTCTTATTTTTTAAATACTTTTGCTCTGTAAATATTTTATTAAGACAATGTATTTAAAAAAATGGAGGAACCTAAAAGTTTTAATGTATAGAGTAGCCTTACAGTTGTATACACAAGGCATCCTTCTTTTGTGCTCTTTTGACAGTTCCTTAATAGCACAATTCCAATGTAACAATGCAGCCAGAAGTTTTCCTACCCTAAAGCTGCCCTATGAATTGGAATTGGAAGTTTTTCTGGCTAACTAACAGTGAAAGATATTGCTAATGGAGCTGACGAGTGCATCTGCTGATTGATTGTTTTAATCAGTTTTCACTTTTTTAAAAGGGTGCATAGATCTCCCAGGGCTATTTTACTCCCACTTTGCATCTGAAAGTAGAGTTGATGCTACAGAGGTCTCTCTTCATGTATGGAGTTACAGAAGTTGATCAGGGCAAATAAATTTCATGGAGAACATGTACTGAGTGCTTACAAACATCAACTTGGGCTGTTTGGCCTGGGGTATGAAATTTTAACTTTACATGTAACAGGAGTACTCCACTTTAAATACAGTAATAACAAATTTTTAATTTTGCAGTTTCCTCAGAATGGCTAAATATGTAGACTCTTATCTACCTTTCACTAGAGGAAAAGAAAAAAAAAGGAATAGAAGAGAATATTCTCCATCTCACACCAAGATGAAACAGCAGCAGGAGTTTCTTGAGTATTCTCTCCTTTGATTGTGGTGCATTTGGCTCTTACCTCTCAGGTAGCTAACAGAACTAATCCAAACTTAGTATAGTGTTAGTCAAGAACAGAGTTGTGTTATTCATCTTTGTGAGGTGAATCCTTACTAAATGTCTTGCTCTAAGGTCTCAAAATTCAAAGCACATTGAATATTCTTGCAATTTTTTTTTTCAGCTAGGCCATAAATAACAGAAAAAAAAAAAACCTGAGAAGACATGAAGACATTCATTGTATTCTGTTTGCAAAAACTATGCTGTTTATTTCTGCCTACCTTCTTAGGCCTACCCTGTACCAAATAATTTCTTCTTTTAGGAGCTTTCAAAGTTTACCCATTTTATCTTTAATAGAAATTACTGTGCCTATACTTTCATTCTTAATTAGTAGAATGCAATGTGAGTTCTCTTTTTGTCTCATGAAACACTCCTATCAGCATAACTATGCCAAACATCCACAGTAAAAGAATATCTTTGTTCATGAAACACTGGTAGTTTCATCTGTGTCAGTATTTTTCATCACGGACTTCCCTACCATTAAATGTTCCATAAATATTCCACAAATATTTAGTTTCTTATACTTTAAAAGTGAACTTGAATGTCACATTTTCAGAGAAGTCATTATCTGTGTATGTGTGTTGCTAAACAGAACTTTTTATTAGGAGTTGTATTTTTAGTGATATTTAGCCTGTTACATTTTTCTTGATAGAAAAAAGTCTAGATGAGCTGTGTCGATGGAATGGTGAACCATCTAATAAAATTAGGAATTTTAGCCTCTCAGATTTCCAACCAGAAGACAGATTTTGTCTCTTTTACACATGAATGAGTCCATAAGTAGTTCTGTAATGGACCAATTAGGAAATAAACTGACTGAAAGTAATTCTCAGCCCATCAGAGCTATTGATGTGGACAGAATTTGCCATTGTAAGGTACACTGTTGATAGAGTCTGCACATTTTGGGGGTGATTCTGCATTTTTTTGAGAGAAAATAATGTAATTGAATAAAATGTTTAAATAGGATAATCTAATTTCTAGATGGAATAGGTTCGGAGATGTTGCATTCATTTCACTGAATGTGCACGTTGTGTGAAAAAGTGAATTCAGTCCTCCTGCAAATTAATGGTTTCTCTTTAGAATAAAGGATATTTATTCTAAAACATTTATTTCACTTTTCTAGCTTCTTATGTTGGTGGTGGGTTTTTTACATATGGGATTAGTTTATAACACGGTATGAGCAAAAGATTAATATTATGCCATTTTGGTAATACTGAAACTGTATTTAAGTCCTACATTACTACGGTTCTATAAGTGCCTCATGGGTTACTCTGTCTATTGGAATAGTCTCAGAAGTTGAATTATGCTGGATGATCAGGTTCCAGAGACAGGTGGTGGAAGTTTTAGCATTGTGTGGGTGTGACCACAGTGTTTATTCTGCAATACTCGCATCATCACTGAGGGTGTGGCTTCAGCAGGAAATGCCAGGCGGCAGTCAAACCCCTCTTTTGTGTACTTTCACTGTTAACACTGATGTTGTTATTGTGCTTTTAGTAAATTTGTATTTCAGTTCATAGTCCCTCATTTATTTTCTTTCGTTACCCAAAGGGATGGAAGGGGAGTGGCTTATTTGTAGTTCAGTTTCCTTGCTGGGGTTAAAACCAGCACACTGGAATAAATTCGAAGGCCTGGGTATATCAGGAAGCTTATTGAGTTTGCCCCCAGATTTGACATGCTTGTTTGGACCATTAGAATTTATACACTCTTTCAAAACTAGATTGTTTAGCATGTAGAATAGTTTGCCTTGTACAAGTGTACATTTCTGGATAACATGACTGAGTGGTGATTGAAATTTGAATTTTATCAGCTGGAGAGATTTGATTAAAGATTGAAAGTGTCTGCAGATGTTGGAAAGAATCACCTGAGGCAATTTTTAAAATAAATCTAAGAACTATGTAGAGATCATGTTGAAACAGCTGGAGTGGTATGCTACCTTCTTTGATGTTTGCCACCAAATGCCCTATAAAGTCACATTGGCATTGTGCATGAACTGTTCCTCTGTACTTCACACAAATAAAAGATTTCTAGAAAGGGTGTGTACTCTTCCAGCCCAATGAAAACCAGATTTTCAGTATTTAAATGAAAACTATCAGAGTCACAAATGACTTGATGGCATTAAATTCATGCTCTCCTCTCTGTAGCACCAATCCACAAACTATTCCTTTATATTAGAAGTCAAGAATGTTCATTGACACCTTCAGACTGTGTTCACTTTTTGGATGTATCCAGACAGCATTCACTTTGAAAAGATATTTAACTTCCCTAAAATAATAGAATTAAAATTCGTGAGATATGCAGGTGTGCAATACATGTAATACCTATCTTCCTTGTAAATCTTAGAGCCACTGTTTATTGGCAAAATCATAGGAGTACTGGGGTAAAGACTTCAGGGCTTTTCAATTTCTTTGAATGAATCTTTCTTTGAAAGATTGTAATTATTTGGTAACATTTGAGAGAGACTTGAGAAAAAGAAAATTCATTTGAACTACTGAGATGTCTCTAATTAGATACCATTTGCAAAATAACAACTCTGAAGTTTTTGCTTTTTTACTTACAAGCAAGAACCTATTTTGTATGGTTACTTTCAGTTTTATCACTGTACTACTTTAGCACATTTTGCTAGAAATACAGTTTTAAGTGAGCTGGAATTGGTTGCTAGGTTCCTGATGTTCTTGAGGTTTTGGGGGTTTTTCTCAACTGCCAATCTGATTAAAACAGTGCTTCATTTCTTTACTTTGTTTCTATTTAAAGGCTAATTAGTGATGTTTTAATTTGGGTTGGGGTTTTTTTAGAGTTCCAATCTAAGGGCTGTCTTTTGCTTATTTTAGTTGTTAGAGTTTTGGGGTTTTTTGCTAAGAATAATGTAAAACCAGTTAATTCACAAACACTTCTCTCTAAATTGGAATTTACACTGAAGAAATTAAAGATTTGAAAGTGCAAACCACTCTTCTAGGAAATACTTACGTGCCTGCAAAATGTTTGGATATGAGCAGTCTTATGCATTCCAATATATGCCTTGAGTATATGTTGAATGTTTATTTAAGGGTTTGCAGGATTGTGAGCCTTAAGATATTCCTTTCATTTTAAAGCAGATAAAACTATTGACAGTGTGCTACCTAATGCAAAGCACTATCATAAAATAGACATTAGATTTTTTAGAAATTTTATAATAACTTCTAAAACAAACAGTAGATTAAAACTGAAAGAGTTCAGTTTTCTGAGATCTTTAAATTCCTCTAACTGCAGTGATGTTTGTTAGCCACTAGTCATCAAAACCTGAATTTTAAGAAAATTGGAAAAGCATTGAATTTTGAATTTTGATTTGAACAGTTTTCTCACCTTCTGAAATATCTCAGATTATCTTAACTGAAGGCTGGTTTATAAAAACAAGCAATGTCCAAATACACACTAAGCAAGCAAAGTCTTATTATTTTTTAAAAATTTACAATTTCTTAAAGATTTTTATACTTTCCATTGAGTTTGTTTTTTCCTTATAGGGTATATTTGTTTGCGTTTTTTTTTTTCTTTTTACTCCTTTTTTTTCACTGATCTTTCTGTGGAATGCAAGAATTGATTCAAATCTTTTCACATCAGAACCTGTTAAGAAATCAATTGTTAATCTTTTCCTAAGTTAAAAGACACATTCAATTCCTTAAACTGATACCTGAGTAAGTCTCTCTCTGAAAAAGTCTTTTATAGCATTCATGTATTTCTAGACTGAACTTTAGGGAGAATACTTTTTATTGGTACAAGGTAAGTAAGTTCCTGTAGAAACTAGAATTTTACGGACATGAATTTGAAGCAACACATACATATATTTGTTAGCTGTAGAAGTGACAAGAGTCCAGCACACAGCATAAAATTTGCCTTTAAGTGTCATGATTGATTCAACAAATCACATGGATTTGTGTTCCATTTTTAATTTTTTAAACATAATTCCTGTAAGTAACTCAGTGGAACTTAGCAGGCCTCCTCACATATAAAATTCAAGCATGTAGCAGTGTGTTGCTGTATAGCAGACACGAGTCACTAACAATACTGTGTGTATAAAATGCTTAGTGTGCTGAATATTTGCAAGGGGTTAAAAGTGTAGTTGCACATCCAAATTATGCATATTTAACCACATTTGCACATATACACCGCTTGTCAGGCAGCCCTGGCTGGTAGCAGAGGGATCTAATGTATTGTCAGCATGTCAGATCTCTGCACATTCACTGGGCTGCTCCTCGGTGTGTTTGCTGGGAGTTTTACACATGCAAAGCACATTGTACTTGGAATGTAAGTATTCACCACCACTGCAGCACGTATGCAAGCCTGACACATACTGTGCTGGGAGATACCAGCACTTCCCAGTATGCTGCCAAGTTTATTTTTCTAGTACTGTAATATTGATACAAATGAAAATTACAGGGTTTTCTGCACTTTGTCGTACCTAATGATACAAAAATACTTATTTTACAAGATCTTTTTTTTATAATTATGTAACTGTATTTTTGTAGCACAGTATTTCTTACACATAATGACTGTCATTGTACTAAGGTACTATTAGGCATTATAAAACAGAGCAAACCAATTCTGTTTTACAGTAGTATTATAAAACATAGAGTTCCTGGGGTTTTTTTCACATTACCTGGTACCTCTGAACTTTCATTGTTAAATATTATTGCCATCCTGAGACCAATAATGCTAGTCTCACCCACCTTTATTTTATCATTATTTAAAGGTTTTCATTTTATCTTTTTCAAATGTTACACTTCAAAACACTTGATTTATATTTCTGTTTACCTTATCTTTCATGGCATTGCTCTCATTCTCTCCATATGTCAACGCTTGCTTTTTTTTATGGTAATACTACATTTTTAGGTTACCTCTACATTTTTAGAGGCCGTATTACCTCTACCTAACCCTCTACATTTTTAGAGGCCGTATTTTATTATTTCTGTCATGCCACATGATCAGAAGTAGTTCTTTAAGCCTTTATATTATAATAGCTTTAATATTGCAAAACAATATGGAGAAAATGCTGTACAGGTATGACTTTCAGAATTGGGCATCTTTGTTTAAAGGCAAAGACAGTACTTAAAATGTTTTTAACAGCTTGAAAACCTAGGTCTTTCTCCTTTGTTGTTTTTATTTTGCTGCTAAAAAGCAAGCTGAAGATCCTCTTGCTGGGAGTAAATTTATAGCTGCATTTTACTTCAGTGGAAGAATTGTATTAACAAGGCTTCCAAAACATAAAATGAATTAGATTTCCAAATAAAGGTATGGGCATGAGAGGGCTGAAATTTAAAAAAATTGCAGCAACAAGCTGGGACTGTTTTGCAGTTTTCATTGATGTCAAGGTTTTATTAACCCTCTGTTAACTTGTTAAGAAAGCAGACATTGCATTGCAGTCCCATCTTCAAGCTTAATAAAAGGATTCTTTGTTACTATTGGAGGATTCCTTTGTCCTAATTTCTTGTGTGGATATTCAGAATTCAAGTATTACCCTTGGTAGGTGACCTCATGAAAACTTCATTGCTGGTTTTTGAAGAAGGATTTACATAATTTCTTAGGATGTTAACTGCTTCAGTTTGGGTTTCTTGTCCATTAAATGCAGCTGCACTACTGGTGGTAGTGCAACAAACTAACTTACCAAACAGGTATTTGGAATAGTTTCATAAAAACAGTTCTCACAAAGCAAGCTATATAGCCAATATTGCTGAAATAGTATCAGGAAATTCTTCTGGCATGACTATACTTGGTTAGGAGTCATGAGGGGTGTGTGATGCATACCAGCTTTTCTTCTGGCACAGTGAGGGAATGGACTGTTCTGAACCTCTTGTGCCAGTGGGAGCAAGGAAGATCTCCATAGATGGGTCATGCCTGAAATGTGTCATTCTTGAATGCAGTCTATTGTTTTCCCACATTTGACAATGCTAAATCAGTAGGATTAAGTAGGACAACTGAACAGAGTTCTTGAAGTGATGTGAAAGTGGCCAGTCTGAGAAAATTGTTAATTGCAGGAGAACAGTTGGGGGGGTTTTAAAGACTGCTTTGTTTTTCATTATGTTCTCTTAGCTTCCAGCCTTCTATATGCCCCCTTCCCAAAACCAGAATTATTAACTCTTTATATGCTTTATAAGCAACTGTGAAGAAAAGGAAAAAACACCTTCTTTCTCAGATATTGCTAACATTTACAGCTAAACTGAAAAGATGTTATTGGTTTATTTGTAAAATACTTCCTGACTGGAAGATTAGTCAGTAGATGTTTCAAAGGAAAGAAATTGATGCTTTTCCTGGCAGCTAAGCTAGCTTCTACTGAGATTTTTAAAGTCACTTAAAAATGGCAAGGAAGACCAAAAATGTCTGCATTTTTGTCTCCTCTTTCCATCCATTAACACATCAGATATGCTAGTAACTGACTTGAAAACAGCAAACTGATCTGAAAGTCAGCCTAGATATCCTAGGCTGACTAGGAACACTAGATATAATGTTTTTTCACTATGATGTGTCATTAGATTTGAGACAGTGCTTTAAAAATTGAGAATGGGAGTGGAAAGGTACCAAATAAATAAAACTGTAATGCAGTGGATGTTGTTTTCCAATTGAGAGACCACAACTGCATTTGATTGTTTTTATCAGTCAGTATAGATTTTAGAATATACACATATTACATTTCTTTTTCAAGTGAACCATTTCACAACATGAAACTGCACATCAAATACTAGAAAATTTGTTAGGAATGAGCACTGTCCTTACAAATGTATCTGTCTGGGGAGAGTGAGAAGGAGGTTAGGGGAGTTAGCAGTGAAATGACACCTTCCTAAAACACACTTCCATCCATCCAATACTTCATAAACCAAAGGCCTAAATATCTCTCAGGAAGAAAAATTTAAACTTTTAAGGCACTAATGATCTTAATTCTGATATTAAGTCTTGAAAAGCTTTTTTTGCCTAGCTGATTTTTGAAGTGCAATTTATCATCAGTTATACTAAGGCAATACTGTTTGCTTTTGGATTTACTCCTAGTGGCAAAATATCAGTAGCCTCTTGTTATGATTTCACTGGCACCCCCTACTCCTGACCCCTGGTAATAGATGAGATTTCTGTTGACATCGCAGGAAATGGAACAATAAGTCTCACAGTTAAATACTGTTGTTTACTGAAGCAACACTTAGAAGAAAATTAGGGTATATAGTTTTGTCCTAGTCATTTTTAATGTAAATTGGTGGGGTTTAAAATATATGCAAAATTAAGATATTTTTTTTTTTAATCTCAATCTTCTCAATGTGTTTTTTACACAAGAGAAAAGAATGGCTGTTCTCAGTTTGATCAAAGAACCTCCTAGTCTGATACACTGTCTCTAATAGTGGCCAGTCAAAAATGCCTAGGAAAAATAAGAACAGATCAAGCATAAAACTAAACTTTCTGGCATGTGGCAGTCCACAGCTCAGGGATTTCCCAAGCTGAAGGTTGTATTTTGAAGGCTTTTTTCCATGCATTTCTGATAAGTTTTCAAACCTATCCATATCAAACCTACCAGATCTTTGGATGATCCTGTATTTTTTCTACTTTTTTCCCTTAAGGGATGTTTGTTAATCTTAAGAAATAAGTAGTTTTAAATTGCACAGCTACTTTCTATCTAGTCTTCATTACAAGGGTCATTTTCAACTGATTTTAGAATCTGGAGTCCTAGTGTAAAATATTTTAGTGAAACAAATATTTTAAAAGGACACAATAATTTGACACACTAAGTAAAGTGGTATTTCCAAAAGCCTTGGAACAATGTATTCATACACAGCATGATATGATGATTATTCTTGTTTCATTTGGTAGGATTGGCACAGATTTTGGCCAAATATCCTGGAAGTAGTGGAACTTAAAGGAATTTAGTTTTTTCTTTCAAAGACAGAAAGATTTTGTAGATTAAAAAAAAAATAAACCAACTACATTTTCACACTATGCAGATAAAAAGGAAATAACACAGGGCAGGGTGCTAGGAAAAATTTGTAATTATCCTATGATTTTTGGAATTGAAAGGATTTCAATAAATTAATTTGTAAAATTTTTCCCCAAGGAGCAGAATCACTTGCTACGTATTACTCAACATATGTGAATTTAGTATAACAAGTCTAGAAACTTCAGTCAAAATTCTTTAACAAAACCCAAGAAAGGTGTTGTATATTTTAATATTGAAAATAATGATTGTAAATGTTGATTTAAATGTATAGAAATAATCTGGGTTTTTTGGTTTGCTTTTTTTTTTCTTTTTGAGGTTAGAAGAGACAGGCTAGAACCTTTCTGTTCAAATTCTGAAATGAATTAAAAGTTTTATGTATTCCCTAACAAAATAAAAACCTGCTGTTAAGGTAACAGCTCCAATAGAACTATGGAATCAGGGAAGTTTTTAGATTGGAAAATAAGTTAATGTTCATTGAGTCCAACCATCAACCCAGCAAATCCACCTCTGAACTATAACTTTAAGCACCATCTCTAAATGTACCCATGATCCTTACCATTGCATTAATATTTCTGGAATGTCTGAATGCATGTGAAGTGATAAAATGAAAAAGACAAGTGTAACAAATATTGTCTGTTTCTGCAGATCTTCTTTTTCAAAACAGAGATAATTTAAATATTTTAAATATTTTAAAACCCTGTTGTCTGCCTTTCTCATCTACCTTAGATTAAGCACACTTAGCACACATAAGAGCACATGGAACACAAAGCATAAATAATATCTCTTGGATGAGGTTTGAAATTACCCCTAGGAGAGAATTAAAGATGAGGTGTGTTTGAATGGAAAAAGTATGAATGTAATCATTGATAAATCTGTCCCAAACACACAATTTCTGATAAACACAACAAAATCACAGCACTGTTACTGGGTCTGAGAGACCTGCCCTTTTTTATACTCTTGGTTGAAAACAGTGTTCCTGAAACCAGCATTCCTGATAAAAATAAGCAGGTAAAAGAATATATTTTTTTCTCAAATTGAAACTTAAGAATAAGTATAATAAAATTATGCATAGCTTTAGTGTTTTCCATTTTTCTGCAGTTTTTAATACTAGGTAAAAATTGAAATTTTTTCTGTCACTTCAATTTTAAAAAAAAATCCCTTTTTTTTACTTTTCAAAAAGTAATACCTAAAATGTCATAACAAAGGCTATCATGGTCCTAAGGTTAACAGCATTAAATATGTTTTCTTCATGTTTCGATTGTTCATAGTAAATTATTTTTTAAGTAGAATGCAAAAGCAGTGAAAATGTATACAAACCTTCATGCTAATTTATTCTAAAATAGAATTTCACATGCTAAAAGGTGTGAAAATTGGTATATATGTAACCTGCATGTGTTGTTTTTGTGTATCAAATTTACTTAACTTAAAAAATATTATATCAGAACAGCAATGGAATGCAGACGGATTAATTTAGCTTGAGATTACCTAAACTGAAACAAACGTAGTCACTCAGTTCACAATTTTCACTTCCTGTTTTTGTGGGTTTTTAGAGATTCATTCATTTTAATTGGAGGAACTGTTACTGAATTGGGAGGGAGAGAACTTTGTCAAATCTGGTGAGATGAGAGAGGAGATGATATGAGACAGCATAAAGGGAATTAGAAGGTCAAGAGGAAGAAAAGCTAAGTCATTGACAATTTATGAAGTGATGCAATATGTCTGACTTTAATATTCTGAGTGAGCGGTAACATAAAGAAATCGCAGCTGTTCTTCCTGGGCTGCTCTTTTTCAGAAGTGACTAAGCAAACATTCCATGTAAAGAAAGTGATGATACAGGAAGATTTTGCCTCCAATTTGCAGTTATTTTTGCTCCTTGGAAGGATCTCCAAGGGGACAGTTTTAAAGTAGGGTTTCCTAGAAATCTGTCAACGTCTTAATGGTGCATTTCATGCAAAATTTTAAAATACCAGTGTTGTCAGCTTTAGGCTCAGGGCATCATATTTATCTCAAAAGAAGTGAAAAAGGTGGTCTCAGATATTTCATGGATTCCATAAGGCAGGTGAGGAGCTATGGAAAGATGACTTGGGAAGTGAGGTTGAGGCAGCCAGCTTTTTTAAGTTTGGTGAAAAGAATGCTGGTGGAGCTAGATAATTCCCTGTAGTGGCAGACTATGAGGAACAGCAATCACTGAGTGGTCCTTGTGAGAAACAGAAGAAATCACTAGCAAACACTTCTCCCTTAGAAGGGTGCTGGCACATTTCTCTACTTTTTATGCATCAAGTACTGAAATGAAAGCAAAAGATGGAAAATTAAATGAGAAATTGCTTTGTGAGACATGAGGCATATTAGAGTCTGCCTTCTCAGAGGAGATTCTGTGTACTACAGACAACTGTAAATAGATAGGATTTGTTATCTGGGTTCATTTTAACTAAGTTTCTCCAAAGTGCAGGGATGCTCCTTTCTAGAAAAGTTCCTATCCAAATTTCTTTGACTATTCAGTTTAATTCTAAGCTTCTTTTTCAGTCCAGAGAGTGATTTTATAACAGTTTGTTGTAGTTAGCAAGTCAGCATTTAGAGTTTTCATTTTCTTTGCATACTGTTTCACAAAACAAGTAAAAGTTTTTATACCTGTGTGCACTATATAGTGTTGCTTATTCTATGACTCTTTCAGGAGCCAGTGTAGTCATTATTTCTCTAGATGTTAAAGAACAGTTACAAAGATTATATTGAAGAAATGAAGATTGGTTCTTTAGCCACGTTCACTGTCAGAGCCAGCACAGATGCAGGAATAAGCTTGTATTGGTCACTGGGGTGTAGTGTTAGTGCCCTTTACCCCTTTTCAAGAGCACACACACTCAGTCCTGTTCAGAGAAGGCCTCAGGGTGGTGGCAGTACTGTTCAGCTCCAGCACAGACATGGCTGATTCACTTCTTCATCTGTGGTTCTTCCTGATTTCTGGTACAGTTGTTAGACCACTTCTAATGTTTCCTAATTCTGTTTAAATTTTTGTTTTAAATTTCCAGTCCATAGGTCATCCATGACAGTAACCATGCAAGGGTAAGGTTAGAAGAGGAAAAGGTTAATGTAAATTGTGCCATGTACAACATGTGTACTTTTTTAGTAAACAAGTCCCCACTCTGAAATTCTTTGAATGCATTTTTTCAAAAGGGGTTGGCAGGTAATGAAGCAAATTAAATTTTAAGCCAAAGAAATAGCAACTCTGGTTAAAATGTTATGACATAATTAAATTGTCACACATTGCCTGATGATGTCATAGAGGCCAGAACCATAGATGACTTTAGAAAGGGATTAGTCTAATTTCTATCTTAGAAGTGTGTGTGCTAGGGACTAGCAGAAGCTTGAAAGGCATACCAGGGAAGAAAGGCATTACAAATACTTCTATGTGTATCAATTAATATCCACTGTCTGATGTAGAAATCTGGATAAAGTGAGCCCCATTCAGACTTTTCTGTGTTCATGTGAGAATTATATGTTAAAAACAGAATAAAAATTTGAGTTCTAATGTACAAGGAAAATTTTCAGATGTCACTGTGACAACTGACCTACCATTCAGATAGTGAAGAAGAAAATTTTCATTTCTTAAATATTTATTACAGTAATGCTAATGCTATAATGGTACAGGGTTAAAAGCCATTGTTAGTCATGGCACAGCCTTCATTTAAAAATTAGATTCTGTTGTATCAAAAGAACAAAATTTAAAAACTGTCCAGTAGCTACAGATGTTATACAGATATTGTCCCGATATTAAACAAAAGCAAAAACATGCAAATTTTGATGATACATAAATCAGTACTAAAATGCTGGATACATGTCCCATTTGGAAGAGAAGAATTACACAAACTAAATAGATTTTGTACAGATATTAGAGATGAAGATAGAAAAGCATAAAGGTTAAGACCAAGAAGTAATCAGATTAAAACTTAGAAAACCTTTCGTGTTCACTGGGGGCATTGCATTTCCCATGAAAGATCCTGACTGTAGATAAAAACTACTTAATGCAAAACATATTTGCCTTTTAGCTTCTTAGTTGAGTTGAAGAAAATTACTATTCTGCCCACAAAGCTAGGATTTGACTGTTTTCTGTATCCTAAAAAGGGATGAGAACCTTAGCTACAGATTTCCAGGCACACAGTGGTTTTCTCTGTTAATTTCATGAGCTAACAGTAATCACATTTACACATTTTCATCAGTAGGAATCTGGTTTAGATTTTTGAAATTTTAAGGTGTTTAGAAAGGTTACCAGAGTTTTTGTGTGCTCCGACTTTGTCTGTAAATCATGTTAATCAGAATAATTTCAAATGTTCAGAATAGTTGCTGTTTGAGAACTGTCAGAAATAAAGGTTACAGTATGAATTTTTTTTCACCTTAACTTTCTGACGCTCTTTAACCTTCCTGTCTGTTAAACTAAGAAATATAGTGACCTATTAAGCAATTAGCAAATGGAGCTGTAAATGTAATAGGACTGTGGTCAATATTTCAAAGACACATGCCTAAACTTTCAGTCTCTGAGGAATGTCAATGGGGGTGGAATCGTGAATATGTTTTTTAAAACAAATTTCTTTATTTTCAGAGCAAAATGTCAGACCAAAATAGTATGAAGTATTCTCCTGACAGCTAAATAGAATCATAGAATAGTTTAGGTTGAAAAAAACCTTTAATATCATCAAGTCCAAAATTAACTTAGCACTGCCATCTTCATCATTAAACCGGGTTTCCAAGTCTACAATATTTTGAAGACTTGCAGGAATGGTGATTCTATCACTTGCCTGGACATCCTGTTCCAATGTTTAATCACCCTTCCAGTGAAGAATTTTTTCCTTTTACCTGTTCTAATCCTCCCCTGATGCAAACTGAGACCATTTCCTCTCATCCCATCTTCTTGTTACCTGGTAGAAAAGACTGACGCCCTCATCACTACAACCTCCTTTCAGGTATCTGTAGGGGAGCATAGGGTCTCCTGCAAGCCTTCTTTTCTCCAGGCTAAACAACCTCAGCTCCCTCACCCACTCCTGATAAGCATTGTGCTCCAGACCATTAAACAGCCTCGTTTCCCTTCTCTAGAGCTGCTCCATCACCCCAATGTCCTTCCTGAATTAGGGGCTCAGAACTGGACACAGCAGTTGAGGTGTGGCGTCAGCCGTGTTGGGAGAAGAATCACTTCCCTGGTCCTGCTGGCTACACTTGTTCTCATACAAGCCTGGATGCCATTGGCCCTCTTGGCCGCTTGGACACACTGCTGGCTCATGTTCAGCTGCTGCCAAGCATCAGCACCAGGTCTTTCTGCACTGGATCATTTCCAACCACTCTCCCCACATCTGTAGGGTGATGTGGGGTTTGTCTGACCCAAGTGCAGGACTTGGCATAGTAATAGCAGCATGGAAAGAAACCCACCTCTATGCAGATTGAGGTTATCTTGTCAAAGACAAAAATATTTTGTTCTCAGTGTTATACCTAGATAGTAATCAAATGACCTTTGTCCTTAATAACTTCTTCCTTCCTTGGCCAAACAAAATATGATTTTGATTTCTGTGTCATTAGAAGTTTCTGCCAGCCACGTCTATGGATTTGTCCAGCATTAAGGAATATTGAGCTTATAGCTGGAGCAGTAAACCTGAGTATTTATTTGGAAACAGTGTCCTGTAAAATCTAGTTTAAATTTGTACTTAGAGTAAATGTTTGGGAAAGTTCGTTGTTGCAGCCTGATACAAAATCCAAAATTTATAACTCTTGTATCTCCTATTTTTTCCCCATTTCTTTGTTCTTCAGCCTGTATTTTTCAATGGATCCTAAATTTTCTGTATTTCTCTGTCCCTCTGGAATTCATTAGTTCTAGAATATAAAGGGGGTAGTTTGATGTAAGAATGTTTGTGTTACTTCCATTTTAAACTGAGATGTCCAATCAACACCTGGAGACTGTGCATGCATTAGTTTACTCTGCATGCTGCCCAGGAAGAGTAGTCTAATGATGGTTTTGATTGAGTAAACATTTTCAAGTAAGGTTTTATTGTATATGTTCCCATTATTAAATGAACAAAACAAGTTAATCACCCTGGCACCTCTTTTCTTGTGAAACTAACTTGTTCTGAATTTTATTGAATTCTTTTTCACTCTTTACATCTCTGCTTTCACTCTGTTCATAGCCATATACACATTTGTAGGTAAAGTGGATTATTTTTTGTTATTTTAGCTATAAAGCACTTTTAGCTAAAAAATAGGTTTCACCTAAACATATTGTGATGACATTGTCCCTATAAATGTGAGCATTGATATTTATGAATCTTGTACATAGCAAAGATTATAAGAGTACTCACCAGGAATGTGTTATAGACTTTTTCATAAAATGTTACAAAAAAGTACCCATTCTGTTAGATGAAACCATTTCAAACTTCTTTCATTACTTGAAGACATAACATTGTCTTTACAGATCTTTTGAAGGCAGGATTTTTTTAGATAGTTGAAAAAATTCTTCCAATATTTGAAAAGATCAACTAAAAGAGATGGCTGGTAATAGAACTTCAGGGCAAACCCCAAGAGGGTTTTGATCCACAATCCCTTAAGGTGCTGTACATTTGTGTTTTCATTCATACCAGTGCCTTCAAATACTTGGCAAGTTTGAAAAATATTTTTTTTTTTTATTTCACACTAAAGGTCTCATTCAGAGAGGCACTTTACAACAGTATATCCTCTGTCACTCTTCTTGGGAGTCAAGAAATGGTGTGGCCTAATGAGGTGCTACGCGGGTTATCAACAGGATTGTAGGATGCACATCAATAGCTTTACATCAGAGGCAGACTTAAAAGACTTAAAAGAAAAAAAATTAGGTGAAGAGTTAGTGCTGTATGATACCATTTTCCAGGAAGTGACAGTTCAATAATAATACCAAATAAAAAATAAATAACAGAAGTAAATTCTTAATGAATGAGGTATTGTGCTCTTTCTGATTCATTTATGATGACTAAAGAAATTATTTCATCAATTAAATAGTTAGATATTTCTGTAATCTTCAGAGCTAACAAATAGTTTTAAGAAATTTAAAATAATTCATTTGAAGTAGTGTATGTAGACTATTTTCAAAAGACCTAAGGAAAACAGTAATGTTTATAAAAAGCAAGAAACATATGTTTAATGTTTTAAATCTTTTGAAATGTGACCATGATGGAGCCAAAAATTATTACATATATTGATATATATTGTTTATTGTCACTCTGAAAATTCTTCCAAATTATTTCCTTTTTTCCTGTGGAACACACATGTCAGTATTTTTGCTTATTTGTCACGAACACTTGTGAATTAATTGCAGTTGGTCTAACAACATTGGAATATAATTTTCTGCGGTTTTTAATTAGTCTTTAGTACTGTGTATCCTTAGGTGACATATTAATTCAAAATTGAGCTTAGTCTGGTAGTTTGAAATCAAATGTGACCTTTTTGTCTATAATTAATATATTTTTAGGTAGAGCAAAAAGTAACAAGGGTTAATAAATCATAAAGTTCCTCTTAATGGTAAACAAATCTAATCACTCATCTTTTAGACCTAATACTTGATGAAGTCTTACATGGTAAAATATATACTGAGGCAGATTGGTTTACAATTAACTGCCTGAAATGATAAAATTAGATATTTTAATGTATAATTTTCACCATATCCCTGTCCTCTCTTGCAATTGGAAACTTTTCACTGAACTATTTGATTTTTGAAGTAATGGAAAAATTGAATTCTGAGAATGCAGTTTTGGACAAATCTGATGTTTCAAATGCTACGCCTGAAAATAGAGAGCAATTTGGTAAAAAATGTACTTGCGTTGTCAGGATAGCAGGAGGACTGTATCCCCCCTGATACATCTTTGCAGTTATAGGAAAAACTGAGATGTACAGCATAAACACATGAAAAACTTACAGTACTGAGACCAGATCAAAGCTCTGTCTTGCACAATATTGCGTTTGATCAATTATGTATACCTATAGAATAGTATAGAAGCAGGTAAGTATGTGTTAATAGCTCCATGCCTCCTTCCACCAGGTGTCTGAATCCACTTCCAAATTCACTGCTAACTGTTTTTCTATCAATAGGTCTAATTCATTTGCAGTCTAATTTTTTGTGAGATAAAGATTTTGGTTGTTTTGCATGTGTGACCCCCTAACTTCATTTAAAATGCCTTAATATTTGTCTTAAATAAGGCAATTAGTTAAGTTTTGCTAGATGACTTTCCCCATGACATATCACACATGAATTTCTAGATAGCCATCAAGCAGACTCCAAACCTAGAATTTCCAGGCTTATGAGTTGTGGCCAACAGTCTGTCAGATGCTTTTCTGTTAAAGGGAGTATATGGCATCTGGATTGGAAATAGTCTTTGGTAGTGCCTGAGGCCATGAAAACTAACTTGAAGATCTTCATGAGATCATAGAATCATAGAAGTAATTTGGGTTGGAAGGGAGTTTTAAAAGTCATTTAGTCTAACCCCCCTAAAACAAGCAGGGACATTTCAGCTAGATTTGGTTGCTCAAAGCCCATTAACCTCGCCTTAACCACTTCTAGGGATGGGCATCTAGCACCTCTCTGGGTATCTTGTTCCAGTGTCTCACCACCCTCACAGGAAAGAATTTCTTTCCAGTATTGAATCTTAATCTGCCCTTTTACAGTTTAAAGCCATTTCCTCCTTGTCCCTCTCATTACGAGCCCTTGTTAAAAGGGCTCTTTCTCCAGCTCTCCTATAAGCCCAATTTGCATACTGGAAGATTCCCATGAGGTCTCTTAGAAGGCTTCTTTTCTCCAGTCTGAACAACCCCAATTACCTCAGCCTGTCCTCTTTGGAGAAGTGCCCCTTCCCTTGGATCATTTTTGTGGTCTTCCTCTGGATCTGCTTTTGGTGCTGGGGAGTTCAGAGCTGGATGCAGCATTCCATATGGTGTCACATGAGGGCAGAGTAGAGGGACACAATTACTTCCCTTAACCAGCGGATCACGCTCCTTTTGATGTGGCCCAGGATACGACTGGCTTTCTGAAAGTGCAGGTGCAGTCTGCTGGCTCATGTACAGCTTTTCATCCACCAGCACCCTCGAGTCCTTCTCAGCAGGGCTGCTCTCCAGCCCACTACAGATAGCTGTGCTACTTTTCCAGATGTTGAGGTGGTTGAAGTCCCCCAGTCGGAAGAGAGCCTTTGAGCATGATGCCTCCTGTAACTGGAGCAGGAAGGTTTCATCAATAATCATCCTTATCTGGTGGCCTGTAATAGACATCAACCACAAGTTCCCTTAGTTGCCAGTCTCAATTCTTACCCAATCAGACTTACACTGTTTTGGTTCAGTTACTTTGCAAAGTATTCCACCTTGGTTGTGTTCACATCTAATCAGGATTAAAATAAATCACTCTAAATAATGATTTCCTGTGAAAGATTTTGTTTTGTAAACCATACTGTGGTGAAAAAAAAAGCTTCAAAGGGAAACTTTTGGACAACCAGAATAGATTTGGAGTTTCCAAGTGGATTTAGATCTAAAGAAAAAAGACACATCTCTGTCCCTCAGCTGTACATCAGGACTACCATACATATGCACAGTCCCTATAGTATTTATGAAAAGGATGAACTATGGAAGGAACACTCAAAGTTCGTGTAGAAAATTGAATACACAGTTATATTCAAAAGAATTATTGGCATTTTACTTTCATAAATATGCATGCTTTTTTTCGGTATTTGTATCCATATATAAACATGTAAGTTGGATATTAATGTTTTTTGTGATTACCTTTAGAAATTCAAATTTAACATACAAAGCACCGTTTCTCACCTACTTGTAAAAAAGCCATCCTTTATTTTTTTTAATAGTGCTGGCTTTGAAACTTGATATCATCTCAGAAGAACACATCTAATACCATGCTTTATCAGTTGAAGTTAACTTCATCCCTGGGTCTTTGAAAGCTTTTCAGAACAATGTCTCACATTTCCTCTACATCATAATAGTTTTAAATCTAATTATTTATTTAGAGATTAATATAATTTGCTGTTAGAAACATACTTGTATTTACAATTTGAAATAATAATAGATTAGACTTGATGATCTCAAAGGTCTTTTCCAACCTAGTTCATTCTGTAGTTCTGTAATATTTAGGAACGCATATAATAAATTGTAGTCAGAGCAAATGAGAGTACTACTATTCATTTATATATGAATATATATTTGAGGTAAAAGTTATTAGAGCTGTTTCATTTCTGTCTGTATTTATCTTAACAAGCAAGGTAGCTTAAGGGGTACATGTGTTTTGGTTCCATTTCAGTGCAGCTGTACAGTTTAGAAGAAACCGCTTCTGAGTTGCTGTTCATGGGTTTTGATGCGAATCTCACAGCTTTCTCTCTAGCTGTGAGTACTCATAAACCTCACAGGCTGTGGTAAGAAGAGTAATTTGGATAAGTTAGAAATCCAGAGAAAACTGGCAGATGTGATATATTATAAGGAATTACAGCAGTCAGAAGGTTATGTATGAAGGAGAATGTCATGCATTTAAGATATATGTTGGTGTGTGTTGCTCTTTGGAGGTATGTACCTCGTGCTAGACACACAGAGTATTTTTTAATAGTTGTCTGATAATTTGGATGACCATTTAATAGAAAATTATTAGGCACAAGTTTGCCTGTATCTTAAATAAGTTCCTATTTATAGGAAACAAATGGACTTTTTCAATCTGAGTTCATCAGCAAGAGGGAAAGACTGATACACCATGTGGTAACACATGGTTACAAATGGTTTTGCACTTGGCTAGAAGAACTCACAACTGATCAAATTGAATAAACTGTGAGTTCTATTCTTTGAACACCCCATGAAGCCATAAAAAGTCTTTCTCTGTAAATCTATTGTGCATTAAAGGTGTGTGTTCCACTACCATATTTACAAATTAAACCTCAAGAAATAGCTTGAAAGTTCTTATCTTCTGAATAGAGTAGAAAATACCGTTTGGGGTTCTTTTCCATACAAGGAATAGTGATCAAGCTGTATGGGTAGCCGGCTGAAGAATTTAGTGCTCTTTCTTAATTTCATCATCAATATTTACAGCATGTTGTAAAGGATATGAATTATGGTGGGAGCACTAATTATTCAACAGAATTATTTAAAGTGTTTGTGCAAAAATTCTCGGTCTGTATCCCATTTATATTGTCTTCAAAATATGAAGATTTCATTTTGTGTTGGATTGCATTGTCCTGTTTCAACATATGTAAGCACCTTTCATTGAATTAAGAAAGACATAATATTAGCAAGCTTCTATGCATATATTATTTTATTAAAATGAGGAATCAATTTTCACAGCTATTATGTAAAATATAAAAAGAAAAAGTTGTTCAAGAAATTGTATAAAATTAAGAATGTTAATATAAATCTCCAGTATTTTTCTGAGTATAGAGATGTACTCAGAATTAGCCACAGAGAAATTCGACTGCATGTATGGTATGGAATTGAATGCAATGGTCTCTGTGTTATAAATCATAGGGACCTTTTTGTATTTTCAGCATTTTGTTCTGTAATTTGGTCTTAACACTACCTTGCTTGTGTATAGCCAAGGCACTAAGTTGAAATAATACACTGTGCCAGTTTCCTCTTTGGTTGAGGGATGTGATGTATAGTCAAGCTGTGAGGAAAAGCAGAAATTAAAACAAAATATAAATGAGACAGATTGAAACACTGCAATGTTTTGGGCCTGAACTGTCTAAGTACAAATGCAGAATACAATTCTGTAAAACAGTCTTAAAAATTCTAGTTTTCATTAAGGCTGGATTCAGCTCTGAATTCTCTGATCTGAAGCATTTTAATGATATGCATACACATCATAGAGTTATTTTTTTTTTCTTGAAAGTACACTCTAAAACTTTATCAAAAGGAAGCACTGATAACATAGATGTATGTCTCAGTTTGTAGATGGAACTTTTCTACTTTCAAAATCAGATCTGTGGTGATTAGATATATTTTGCTGACATATGTGACTATCTGGCAGTCTCATTCGGTTATATTTTTTTCCAATTTTCTTTCTTTCACCATAAAAACCAAACAGTTTTTACTGCTTTGAGGAGAACTTTCTTGCTGCAGCACTGCACAGAAAGACATTTCAACATCAGCTGTGAAAAAGGAGACAGGAATATCAGATAAATTTAGTAGCTAGAATGGAAGAACAGAAGAAAAAAACACCATTAGAATGTTAGAGTTCTAGCATAAAATGGTCTACATACTTTTCCATTTCCTGTATTGTGACATTCAACGGATGTAATACTTGAACTAGGTTCTCTGATACTTCTATTGGTTAAATAAATAAATACATAATATCTCGATAGAACTCATGCAAAACTGCCACTGTTCTCAGACTTCTGTGTGTAAGCAGCCCCCAGGGTGCTTCAAAAATATAACATTCTGTGTTGAAATCAAATTCTTTTAATAATCCACAGTGTTCCATCTTGATGCCATCTTTTTGCTATCTCTAATTCATGAAAGAAAATTTCAACCACACAGACTACTTTAAAATACTCTTTATACTTAGTTTAATAGTGAGATGTTAATTTTCAAATTTGTGCTGTTAAAAGAAAAGAAGATGTTGAAAATTAGTAACCTGGAGTTTTGTTCAAAACTTGTAATTTTAGAGTAGTTTGTATCATATAAATTGACCTCCTCCATGGATGCTGCTGTGCTGAATGAGAATCTTTAACTAAGAGGTAGCAGTCATTCCTCTTTACTAATAGCACTAAATTGGTTGGGTGTGTTGATCTGCTGGATGGTAGAAGTGCTCTACAGAAGGATCTGGACAGGTTGGATTGATGGGCCAAAGTCAGTTGCATGCTCAACAAGGCCAGGTGCCCTAAATTGTGTTTAACCTGGAGAAAAGGAGGCTCAGGGAAGACCTTGTTGCCCTCTACAACTAGCTGAAATGGGGTTGTAGTGGGGTTGGGGTCCGTGTCTTCTCCTAGATAACAGGTGACAGGATGAGAGAAAATGTCCTTGAGTTGCACCAGGGAAGATGGATTGGGTATTAGGATGATTTTTTCACAGGAAGGGTTGTAAAGCACTGAGACAGACTGCTCAGGGAAGTGGCAGAGTCATCATCCCGGGAAGTGTTCAAAGAAACTGTGGGCACAGCACATGAGTACATGGTTTGATGGCGAAGGTGACAGTAGTGTTTCTAGGCTGATGGTTGGAATTGATGATTGTAAAGGTCTTTTCCAGCCTTTAAGGTTCTGTGCTTCTAATGCTGTGAATGCAGGTGATGAGGTGACTTTGGCAGTTAGACACACTATTGCCTGCTGTTTTCATAAGATTTTCAGGCACATCTGGACATGTTTTTATATTCCTTATTTTTCATTAGTTTGGTAAAATGCAGTTGAGCACATTTTCCTTTTGACAAGCAGCAAAGTAATATTGTAAACTGAAACACAGGGCAGTAGACACTAAATCACAGATACATTGTTTATCCTGGAATACACAAAGGCCAAGTCCTGAGTCTAAAATAATTTTGTGAAGTGGGATAATGAACTGTGGGGAAACTGCAACTTTCCCAACTACTGCACTCAGCTAGAATGTAAACTGGAGAGAGAATTCATTCCTGCTGAAAAAGACCAAGAAATCTATTGAGATTGTAAATTTCTTTTTAAATTACTACTCCTAAGAAAACTTGGAATTTTAATTCCAGATCCTACAATAAGAACTGGACTGGGGAAACAGGGCAGACTAGTACAGATCTATAATCATAAGCTATGATTCAGTAGTTCAGAATAATAAATAATTTTTCTAACTTCATGTGGATTAAAGGTTTAGTATAATGAGATGAAGAGGGAAAATGAGCAAACAATAGTTTGATAATAGTTTATTACTGTCATTTTAGAATAAGTAAAATATTCCTGATTTTTCTAGTTCATAGAGATTAATTACTATCAAAGTGTATTTACCTTTGTATTGTACAAAATCTTAGGTTGCCATAGTTGCTTGGGTAAATTAAAATCAGAAAATATGGGCAATCTATAGCAGTCTCTCCTCTATTATGCCATTTTATCCTAATAGCCTTGAAATGCTTTATGAACCTCAAAAAGGGAGAATGTAACCTAATGCAAAGTATTTGCTCCCTAGAACAAAGAAACTGTAAAATTACATTGGTTTTTTTCTGCTCTTGGCATAGAATGTGCCACACCATCCCTTACAAAATCAACTTCATGAAAATAAAAAAAAAATCAGAATCTAGATAAACTTCAGGAAGTTTTAAGTAAAATGAGGCAACCGAGTGAAGAAATCAAATGTTAAAAGAAACATGCTGTTAGCCATAAAGAGCACAGTGTAATACTCAAAAAAATAATAGTTGATATCTCAGTCTAAATCAACCTCTTGAAGGGAATAAAACCTGATGTAGAGCATCTATGATGCCTAATACTGTAAATAGAAATGATGCCTAAAAATATGTCTGGTGTCTTTGAAAAATAGTCTTTTTAGAGTGTCTTTAACATATTTTTTCCTGATGTCGTCTTCTTTCTTAAGAAATCTTCTTCTGTCTCAGGAAATGACATTGTATAAATGGATCTCACTGGTCAGGATTAGTTTCCAGTATTGAAGAATGCATTAATGTTCCAGAACAACTCAGTTTGGGTGGTTTGAACATTTACTCTGAGTCTTTACCTGTGCTATTTATTGTCAGTTATATACATTTATTTTCACATCTTGGACTTAATTTCTTCCACAGCCTTTGTTTACCACTATGGATAGTGATTGTAGTCCTTCTCAGATGTTATGTTTGGGAAGGTTAAACAGAATAAATATTTTCAGCCTTTTCAGTTCATAAACACAGTACTTAATGTATACATTCTGGTTTTTTAGTTCATATGTGCATGACTCTGAATTTTGCATTTTTACATTTGATTTCATTTAGTTATGTGCTGTTAAAGTAGTTGACTAACTCATAAAGTGGTTCCTGAAAGAACTTTCATGGTTTATATCTGTTGAAAATATCAAAATTTTGTAAGCGAACTACACTGATACACTCCCTTTTAAATGACTCATTAAGGTTTTACAGAAAGTCCACCTTATTTAAGGAGCTCCACTAGAAATCTTGCTTCAGACTGTGGACATATTCTTCTCTATATCATAATTCTTCTCTGCAGTCCCATCTTCAACTTAAGTTTCTCTGGAGCCAATGTCAAATCTATCACATTTCTGGTTTAAAAAAAACTATTTAGCTCACTTTGAATCTGTCAGATTGCCGTCACAGAAAATGGCAAATGGCAAATATGAAAATCTCCTTCTGGTATGTTTTTTTTTCCTTTTACCATGTCCTTAAATCTTTTTTTACTTCAATATTTGCTGAAGTCTTGTGTCTTTCATAGATTCATCCCAAAGCTTAAATAAAATTATAATAGATTTCTTAATATATTACAGTTACAGGAGATACATACTACTGAAATAGTCTTTAAACAAGGAGCTTATCAATGGTTCTGTTTCATGATCCCTACTACATCTGTTGAAATTAGAAAAATAAAAATAAACAAAAATGCCTACTCTAGTCTATAACAATACAGTACTTAGATTTAATATGTTTTATTTAGAAAATTATTTCCCATTTTGTACAATTTCTAGAATGAAAGATTGTTGGAAGGAGTGGAGTTTGAAAAAGAGCTGCATGCCAGCCACATAATGTGTGACAAATAGGTGAGCTGAGGCTCCAGGTTAAACCCACATGCAATGAGTCCTATAGAACATCCACTCTCTATGCATCCATTTATCATGGATCACAGAACTCTTTCCAATCCTTACAAAGAAAGTGTTGACTCAAACCTCACTCTGTATGTTGTTTGTTTCCAATTATCACATACAACATAACATGAAGTTATGACAAGCACATTACAGTTATAATGTGTCAATAAACTATACGCCGTATAATTGAGCATATGCATACCTACAACAAAGTTGCAAACTGATATGAAAACAAAATAAATGCCAAAGTAATTCCAGTGAGCATCTCTACCATATGTAAACCTCAGCAAGTTTTTTTTGTGGAAATACTCTAAAAAGAAAATGTGTTTGCCATAATCTGTGATTAATTTCAACTTGTGTTTGTAACTAATCCACTCAGACTGCCTCCCATCTTATGTACTTAGTGACTTAGCAGTGACTAAGTAGTTTATTTACATTAAAATCTGTTCTCTCACCTAAGCCCCTAAACAACATGATGAGCTTGCAGCATTTTTAAGAGCAGATACATAGTTCTGTTTTATGTTTATTCCCTGGATACAATTTAAAATTGATTTAAAAACCCAGAAATTCTCTTTCACTCAAATATGAACATGTTTCATTTAGAATAAAAAAAAATCCTGAGCAATACAAGAAATAACTGTTAAGAAGCCTAAATTTACAGAAGATATGCATCTAGTTGGTGAGTTTAAAACATCTAAAGTATTAAATTTCCAGTCCTTAAAACAAAACATATGTTTAAATGCATTATACAGCAAAATCAAGATTAAAACCTAGGATTTTTATTCTTCGTTGATTCTCTGGGACTCACTTTTTTTTATGAAGAAGTTTCTAAATATCTGTCATTTGCTAACTTAATGATGGTTGGATTTCAAGAAATTAGAGTAGTTATAATGTAGCAGCTCCAGGTAATATCTTGAAAATGCTGGGGTTTAGGAACTGAGGTCTAACTTCTGTCAAATTAGAATTTACAACAGCTTTAAAAAAAATCACTGAAAGCGCTGTATGTGCTATCCATTTCATTTATTAATTGTGACTCAAGAAATTCACATATTTCTGAATTCAAATGAAAAATATCATGTGCTTTAACTTAACACATATGGTAATTCTTTATGCTAACATATTTTCAATAAAAATATTAGGATTGCAGTAGAAAATGCGATAATTTTAAAAGGTGTTCCATTTTCTCCATAATTTTCTCCAGTCATAATTCTGTCTGCAAAGGTATTCCAGAATTCACAGTTTTTATTGCAGTCCTATTTACATGAGTATGTAACAAGAACTATGCAATAATCAACATAAAGTTCTTGCTGATATAAAGTGTTTGCCTGTCATAGCTGTGTCAGTTTCCTGTTCTGTTCTTAAGCACTGAGTTTGACAGATATACACTCTGTGCCATTAGTGGCTTGCTCTGAACTGTATAAAGGTGAAGCTGCCACATTAATTTGTTTCAAAGAACTTCCAAACTTGACTATAACACTGTAATATATCTAGAAAAAAAGATACTGCAATTGTGAATACACTTTAAAAACAGCACTGCTTATATAGTTTAAGGAGAAAAAATACAGAAACTTATCTTTTTCTATTTGTATATTCCTTCTGTAAGTTGTTTTCCCAATTTGCGTTATTGTAAGTGTGAGAGCGAACAGCAGTGTAGATATTCAATGTGAAGTAATCTTTTACTATTGACTTCTAACATTTAAATAACATTTATATAAATGGTGTAGATTTCAGCTACTATGAATCAGACTTATAACTGTATTCATCTGGCCTTTTGGAAAGACTTGAAATTTCTGTATTTAAAATGAAATGGGTCCATTCTTACCTCATTCTCAGGCTCTTAGGTAGAGTACAGCAGCAGGAATTATACAACTGATAGGGAAGGATTATTCATAAGAGAATGTCAACCCAAAGAAAGCATTAAATACACTAAAATCAGCATTGATGTGGGAGATTGAACATGTTTATAAGGTTATGCTTTTATTTTTAACACTTTTATTTAAATCTATTCATCTTGTCATTTGATAGCAAATTTCACTGAGGAATTCCTCACTGCTTTGTATTAATCTCTGCTTTATATTTATCATATAAAGGTGTTTTGTTGTAATTACAGAATATATTTTGTCAAGAAGCCACATATCTGTAGTAATCTAAAGAATCAAGACACAGGAATAAAACAGAGGAGCATTTCAGTCTCCAAAAACTTTAAATTCTGATGCACGATAACTTGTTACAAAATTTGGAAAATTGTCTTAGGATATGGACATCAGGCTGTTTTGCAGAAGAGAGAGAACAGCTGAAATATTCTGTCTTGCTTTTCTTGTTGAAGTCTTAATTAGGTTTACATTCACTTACTCCCTCTTCTGATGTAGCACTACCTCATACCAAATTATGAGAGCAACATCTGCCAACAGTTTTGTCTTCACAGCACTGAGCTACTGGATCAAAACTGTATCTTGGAGAGCTTTACTATAGGTATCCTAATTTTCTGCCCAAGTTAGATATTAGTTTTATAATATATAAGAGGTAGGTGTTCGTAAGCAGTAAGTGTCATTTGAAGAAATAAATTACTTGCATTAACCTCTTATTTGGCAATGATGTAAAAAGCAATTTTTTTCCTCCACTGAAAAAAGTGTCTGAAATCTTCAAGATATGTAAGATATGTCTGTATAACATCACTGTCATAGTAGCAGTATATGACTGGGAATAAAATTTGAATAATTTTTATTTTATCACAGCTTTTAATATAATTTTAGCTTGGAGGAGAAAAAGGAATTAATGTGAATGTATTTAGTATTTTAAGTTTACTGTATTGTAAATATTGTAAACATTTGTGTTCCCAAGTGCTATAAAAATTATTTCAGTTTCCGTTTAGGAAAAAGAAATCAATAAAGGAAGTCAGACATAACAAATGACAATTTCAGGCACAGTGACAGTAGATAGACCTGGGTGCCTTATATTCACAGACCTTTCAATCAAGCAATATGTGTACTGCAGTGGAATAAACTGAAGACACTCTAGCAGCCAAGTGGACTTTGATCACTTTTGTTCATAAATGTGACTCATATTTCAGTAGGCACTTTTTTCTAAGCTACTGATCTTCCCTAAACTTCACAGTGAGTGCTCAGTGAACTTAATGGAGCCTTTACTCATTCTGCAAACAGACATTAAATACTCATGCTGGATCACACTGGGGTTTTTTTTCTTACATATCAGATACTGTCTCTTTGTTGCAGTTTTTGTTTCTTTTGTTGTTTTGTCCAATGTCCTTTGCATTCTACAGAAAAAATTGAGATGGAAGATGAGTTCTTTTTGTAATCACAGTGCTTTCATTAGTTCAGTTTTACAGCAGAAATGAAGTTTGGAAATACTAATTTGCCTGCATTTCTTTGTTTTATGGTTTTTGTTCATTCATCTTTCTTGATGATTACTCCTATGCTTTCTGTTGATTGCATGGCAATTAAGATACTTTGTAAAATTAAACATGATAAATACACTGTCATAAATCTCCCTAGTTTTCCAAAGAGAAAGCTAAGAAGAGTGTAGTTTTTTGTAACAAGAATACATGGCATAGTAGGGACTGCCTTATTCTTTTGATGGTTTGTAATTATAGGACTGCAGCCATGTAAACAATGTGGTGGTAGAAATTAATGAATAGCCTTTGGTCGTGCGGCTCTTGTGCCAGTTCGGTCTCACTGGATCTAAGATGTGACCATTATTTGTTATTAATTTTTTCCCAGATAGGGGCATAATGCGTGGGCTCTGTGTATGTTACATGTTCTGTGTGTGAAATGAAGGCATGTGGGAATGTGAGTGTTTCCAACCTGCTGATGTTATGTGAGACAACTGCAAAAAAAAGGAGAGGGTCAACCTTGGTCCACTGTTCTCTGTGTTGCCTGTTCAGCATGACCTCTGGAATGGGCTGTGCCTACACTGCGCCCAGGTTTTACATAAAACAAAAACAAAACCAAAAAAACCTAGGAAAGAAATAATATTTGACTTGAAGAGGTATTACTTGAATGTGTAGTCAAAGCCCTAGTTTGCTCCTGCTAGATCTGCTTTGTCATTGCCTTTTCCAGTTGAGCTGACTGGGTCCTTTTTCTACCTCTCTACTAGTCAGAGCAGCTGTTGACCCATGCAGAACACATACTGTGCTTCCCCCTCCAAGGATGAAAAGCAGCTTTGTTTGCTGTGTTGTCTCAGGTCTCCCAGAGGCATCATAACTATCAGAGGCAGAGTACTACCCTGAAGTTGTGGGAGTAGTGCTTCCTTGCTACACCTTTTTTGGCTTTTTTTTTTAATGCTACAAGAACTGTAAATGATGTTCCTTAAAACATCCTCATCTCTAGTTTCTCTAGGGAAAACTCTAAAAAAATACATTTCATGTGGTCATTTATAGCAAGAAGTACCAGTTTTAAAAACACAGCATGGATGAAACAGGTAAAAACTGAATCTTTTTGCTTGCAGCAGAGAGGGGTACTGAAAATCACTCTAAAAGAGATATTAAAAAAATAAAATTGGTTTAGATTTTATGCTCTCTAGGAAGTCACCTTAGAAATGACTTTCTGAAACACTATCTTGTCTCCTGCCTCCTTTATGTTAATTTTGTATGATAATCCCTGGGATTCAAATCCCAGGGAGATAGTTTTTGTTCCTTTTATATTCATTTGAGATCATTAATTATATCAACACTTGCTCTTTCCTTGGCAGCATCAAACATGTATTGTAACGAGTCATTACAATGTTTTACAGCAATAGTCATCACAGAGAATTACCATTCTATGCATTATCAGATTTCTAAAAATTTGTGAGGTTGTGAATATTTACTTAATAAAAGAGGGTTGCCAAGAAAATACAAATACTTCAATAAGTATTGTATTATAAGTATTAAATTTTAGGGATATAAGTATTAAATAATACTTAATAAGTATTACATTTTAGGGATATATAAATAACGATTTTGAGAAACTAAGAATAACTTTTGCTTTATTCATATTTTTATAGTGTACTTCTCTTTGCTTTTTCAGTAATTAAGTCTTATGACATTCCAGAAAGCATAAATCCTGCTGAGATGTTTAGGTTTGGTGCAAACTATTGATGTACAAACAAAATTTAAAAAAAAAAGAAAAAAATACACCCAGAATCATAATAAGCTGTTTTGCTTTTACCTTTGAAAGAAAATTGGATAGTAAAGTAGTATGATGTGCTGCAACTGTTCTAGCCTTGTTGTTAACTAGAACCTCCTTTTGAAATTCATTGCCTTCAATTACATTTTTAAAAGAATTTTAATTATGTGCCTGAAAAGAATAAAGATGCTTCAGGCTCCATTTGTTTATCGTGGAAGGCCTGAAAAAATGAGGACAGAGCTTCCCAGCTCAAGCAGGGGTTACAGAGAGAGAGAGATGACTTTTAATTCGACAAGTTCAGAGAGATTTCTTAGTTTGACGCACACAGCAGGGGGTCTTTGAGTGCCTGGCAATACTTCAGCATTCTGAGCTTTGAAAGTCTTTCCCTGCAGCAGAAATTGTATCAAAAGCCAGTGATAATATTCCCTGCAAGGTAAAGGACCCTATTGAAGATTTCTAGAGCTGTTTATTTATTCATCACAGTTTTTTCTTTTAGGACGTATAAGACGTATAGGTAAAAATTCACACAGATGCTAAGAAAATGGAATAAATAAAAAAAATTAATGGGGACCTCTCATTAATTGTTCAATTTTCCCTTAAGTTTTCCGTAGGCCACGTTCACCTATAAAATTTCCTGTCATTCCCTGCCATATATTCTGCATGCAGTCTTCCCTTCAAATCTCAGCTTTTCCTCATTTTTATCAGAATTATAATTTTTGTCTGCCTTCTACCACCAGCTGAGCACATAAGATGTTTATGGCCATTTCTTTCCACTAAACCCTTAAAGTGATTGATTAATTTTATGGAAGAACATTTTATTCCATAGGGGTCTTTTTAAATCTTACTTTTAAAGTAGATTTGAGATAGCTATTTCAAAGCCAAGGTTAAAGTGTCATTTATATTCCGGAGATCAGACTTTTAATGTTTTGACATTACGCTTATTTGAAAAGTATACAGTGGTTTGGTTTTGTTTTGTTTTGTTTCTGCAGCAGAGCTGGGACTGTGAGACTACGCCAACCTTTCCCTTGTGTAATGTCAATGTCGGCTATCACTTTGGCAGAATCACCCAGCTCAGTGAAGACAGAAAACCCCTCCTTTCCTCCTGTTTTTCATCTGCTGGTGGCATTCCAAGTGACCTTCCCTCATAAATATTGGTGAGTGACCGCATGGGGAAAGCAGCTCCTGCGTGCAAAGAAACTTGTTTCAAAAAGCTGTGTCGACCTGAGGGGTTTCCATTTTCTCAAAGTTTCAAAAAAACCCACATGTGCAGGTGTTGCTTGGGGAGGGTGGATTTTCCCTTCTTTAAATAATACCTTGAGTTATTTAACATCACTGATTTATCTAGACTTATAAGCATTTATAGAACACTCTCATGTGCTAACTATTCAAACTATAGGAACCAGCCTTTCAAAATACTGCTCTACAGAGTGAAGTATTTCCTGAGAGCACAAAAGATTTTTCCTCTCTTGCTGTTCCTTTCTCATGGTTAAGAGGTCTGGAATGCTATAAATTTATCGTAACACCCCAAATATGTCAAAATGAAAGTTTCCCAAGTGTAGGAATTAAGGAAGATAATTAGAGGCCTTTTAATTCTTTCTGGTTTGGGAAGTATGCCTAGAGTGAAATCACAGCACTGCAGAAATTCTGATACCTTCAGGGCAGTCCAGGGATGATGTCATAATTTTAGTAGTTCCATAAGGCTAAGTTCCATAGTTAGTACTGAAAAAACTTTTCAGGTCATTTGAGGCTATCACAGCAGATTTACCCCACTTGAGATTAAGAGATTTTCAGTCTTAAAACCAGATGTGTTGATAGTGAAATAGTCACCCATGGCTCAGAAATATTTACAGTATCATAAAACATAACAATATAAAATACAGGAACAGATACTGAAAAATATTTAACCTTTCTTGGAACAGTTTGGAAGTTGTAAATATGTGCAGAATCTAAGGCTACAAATTATTTAAGTGTTAGTTACACATATTAAAACGAAGACATGGACAGGAAAATCACTTAGCTGTCATTCAGTATTAACTATGTATTGCAACCATCTCCCATTCAGACAAAAGTGATGTATCATTTATGACTATATGATATGTAATGTTAATTTTTTTCTTTTTTTTTCCTTAACCATATGGGAACTTGAAGTATGTCAGTTTAAAGGACTAGAGCATCTTCAAAAGAAATATTAATGGGAGCATTATGGCATCAGCCTAATAAAATAATGCCCTATGATTAATGGAAAATTTTCAGGAAAAGGAAAGGCTGGTGTACCTATTATATCTCTTTTTGTGTTTAAAGAGTGAAACAGTTGTGCTATTTATAAGTTCCTCAAGTATGTCTTAGAATTGTCACTAATTTCTGTGACTACTTGTAATCAGGGGAGAGAATGAAGAGAGAGAGGGGAAGAAGTGAGTAGAATTCCGTAAATGTGTATGCTCTATCAATTTTCTTTCTTTGTTTCTGTATCAACTTATGTGATGGAGTCGTGACTACTTAGTCATTTGGGGGTTTTATTTGGGTACAGGTAAACAAGGTAAATCAGCATCAGGAGCTGTTTTGAGGATTTGTGTGAATCTCTTAGGACTGAAGTAGGTCTTCAGTCTTGGATGGGATCATCATAATAACAGCTTCAAAAAAAAAAAAAAAGAAATGCATGAATACACTTGCTACAGCTTTTTGTCTCATAACATTGCAGTACTCAAACCCACACACTGTAGCATTTAGTTTGGTCACATATGACAGTAAGGCTGCATACCATTTAAAATACGAAGCAGTAAGAGAGAGCATTCATCTTTTGAGAAAGACCTCCTTTAACTGTGTTTCCATTTTAAACTTCCCTATCAATTAATTTTTTATATCTTTAGAGGATGTTTTATCAATTTACTGTAGCTTTATGGAATAACTTGCTGTTTGATCAGACTATGATATTTTGCATATGTAGCTGCTTTCTTTTAAAATGGGCAGGACAGAACTATGCAGTCCAACAATTAAGGATCTTGATTTTGTTCTTCTTTCCATGCCAGATTCCAAGTGTGGGCATACAGTTCACAACTCATTATTTTAAATTAAGATGACATTTTTTGAAATCTTGCAAGACCAACTGGTATACTAATAGCAGGTAATTAGGTGATTATAAGGTCTTTAGGTACGACAGCAACTGCTTTGTCCTCACAAGGAGAGTGAAGAATCTTTGGGGAAGTTAGGATGTTACCTGAAAGAATCAAATATAACCATTTATCAGTACATAACATATCTGTTTTATTAAAAAAAGGTGGCTTTTTTAATTTTGACAACATCCACATTAGAAAGAAGTGACAAAGTATGCAAAAAATTTGTAATATTATTTTTCCTGGTTTAATATTTTTATACAACCATGTGCTTCAGTGTAATCCACCAGATGGTTCTAGATTCAGTAATTCACTGCCTTTATTGCATTTTGCACATATTTGATATTTTCTTCAAATTTGATATTTTACAAAGGGTAAAGGGCCTTAATTAAAGAAATGAGAGGCATACATTGATAAATAGATTAAATATTGTATCAATTTAAATATTTCCTCTATGTGAACAAAGTGGAATTAAACACATTTTGGTAGTAACCTATTTTGTCAGAGTGGGCATAATCCACCTCTGATTATTTTATTGTTTTTTCTTAAAACCTCAACTATTTATCAAGAGTTTGGTTAAAAAATCCAGTGTGAATTCTAACACAGAACTTTTAAAGCCAAGTTTACCCTTGGGAAGCATGTAGCTCTGAACCTTAATGAAGACATTTCCGTGCAACTAGGTTCAAATATCCATTGAATGTGCTCAGTGCATCAACTTCCACAAATATAAACTGTCATTAGTCTTAGAGAGTGTTACTCTCCTGTAAGGAAATGACTTTGCTGTAAAATAATGCACATTCTTCTTTCAATCTTTATGGGTTTTCTTAGTTTTGGTTTGTTTGGGTTTTTTTGTATCTAAACTCTTCGGAGTCTGATGAAACTGGGATCATAGAGAAGTGGCATAGTCTGCCAACTAGTAAAAACATGATGTTTGAGGAGGTAGAACTAATAAAGTCAGCTCTGTTTTCTTTGTACTCTGAGGTCACCAATTTCAACTGCAACCCTGATCTCCCTATTCCCCTTATTACCTACTCTCTTTGCCTGGGAAACAATAGAGCTGTGCTTAGTCTGCAGCTCCCTGAATGCTGAGTAGCCCAGCCATCTCCTATCCACATTCCCCTCCCTGGGGATATTAATTTAGATCTCCATCCTTGAGACTTCTAAGGGTCTTAATTATCTTTAAGACTTGCTGCTTTTCTCCAATTTGCTTAACACTTGACAATCACCCAGCTAAAACATTTCTGGGTGAAGGGAGATAGGACATACATACAGACTGCAGGTTTAGCCTTAGCTAAGGCTAAAATATGCAGGCATTAAAAAAGATACAAGAAATAGCTGGGATCCCCATGCTGAGATTGGGATTAAGAGACAGCTCAATTGAAAAAAAAGTTTCCACAATTTTTTGTTGTTTTTTTTTTAATTAAACAGCAAGTTTTTGTGAATGATACTATAATTCTTAATTCCTTTTTAGATATTTTGTTTGTTCAAATAGCAGCTAAAACAAAATTATTCTTCCTGTCCAAGGTTTTTAAATTGAAAAGTATGTTAAAGTGAATTACTGAGGTTTACTTGAGATTTTACAGTGGTTATTTAGCTATGTTGTCCCAAATGCTCATGTGAAAGTCTAATTAACCAATAAGAATTGAGAAGACTTGGTAGTGATTGTTTACATTAAATGTTCAGAGATGAAAGAAATTAATAAATAATTCTAAGTCATAAAATATATACATAAAATCACAAAAATGCTAGTAAATACTTGAATAACATCTGCAATTCCTCAGACCTGTCATAAAAATTAATTTTAGCTAACTGCTAACAAAATAGAAGAAATTATATGCACATATGACAATCATGAACCCAAGTTATTCCTTTCTAAGGCAAATATAATTTTGACTATATGATTTGTTTGAGTACAAGGAAAACTTTAAAATCTGAATGGTGGTGTTACTTTCTCTATGAAAATATGAGGCAGTCTAAGTTTACTCCTGTGTAAAGGAAGTAAATGAGAGGGCTCTGAAGAGATGCCAAAAGCCTTTTGAGTGACAGCATATAGGAAGCACAAGCTCTTCATATGGTAATACTTTCAGGTAATTCAGTCGTTGTCTGATCTGCTATTCAAACATCCAGGTCAAAGTTATTATGCATATATTCTTGTTACTTGGTTACAATTACACAGCAAAGTTAAAATAAAGCCATCGTTATTCAGATGTCTCTTTGCAAGAGGAGGGAAGAAAATATTTCATAAATTTGTTTTCTGTTGTTTCTCTTTTTGCTTTCTATATTATGTCAAAAGAAATTTATTCTTATTTTAATTTTAGTTCCGACTAAATGCACTATTAAGTAAAGATTTGTACTTATGAAACTGTGAATTTTATGATTTTATGGTGACTTTAATAAGAGACTTGTGTATGAGTGCCACAGAGAATGATGACATCACCTAGGTTTCAAGCATCTGCTACTTGGACTGTCACCCAATTCTGTATTATATGCTGTGGAATAAGTGACAAGTTTCGGCATAAAATGCTAAAAGGAGTTGTGCCTTAAGTGTGGGGAAAAGAGATGTGCCACATATCTCATCGTTTTGAGCTACCAAGAAGCATCTTTGACAGAGCAGGAGTTGCAGCTGACTAAAAGTAGAGTAAATGTGAGAACATTCACAAGGTTAAGGGTGCCCATATTAATAACTAAAGCTTTAGCTCAGTTGCCATTCCTAGCCTTAGAATTCTGTCCATGCTATGTCAGTCTGTGCATCTCTGGTGGCAGGCATTGGCTGTCCAACCATGGGATCGAAAGGGAATCAAGCTTCTGACCAAGTTCCATTTAGACACTCCGTCTAGACACCATTCTTAAAGAAGTCTCCTCTGTTCATCACTAATGTTAAGAAACTTTAGGAAATTGAAGGGAATAGAAGGATTAGAGGGAGCACAACTGCAGCCTTGTGGTTGGTACAGTCTCCATAGAGAAGAAGGGAGAGGTCCCAGTCTCAGTCTTAAGGACTGTTCATGCATATTTTACTGAATAGTCATTGGAAAAAGACCTTTCAACTTCAGAGATTGGCTTTTTGTAACAGAGAAAATGTTGACTTTATGAAGGTTACCTGAAACACTCATAAAATAGAACTAAGATTGTATTTGGTTTTGTATGTTATAGATACAAGCCTTTAGAAGCAAATACAGTTTTTCAACTTTCTTTTTTTTTCTTTCTTTTAACTTTACTGGTAAGAAAAAAAAGATATCTTCTATATCCTACAGTGCACTTTGTTTCACATGAATCCAGGGATTCATGTCAGGGACATGAATCATTCAATTATGGCTTTTTTTTTTCTTCAGTACTCAATCTCTTTCTGTCAGGTATACAGCTTTTCTATTCATGCTTTTCTGTTAGCTTCACAAAATTATGGTTAAAAGACATACTGGACCCTTGACTGTGTAAAATTTGCTTAAAGAAACTTTACCTGTACATTTTCAAAGTGGTCTGGCAATACTCAGATTTGCTGTGAAGTAATTCCTGTGACTCTTTGGTGTAAATGACATTCTGGTTTTGAATACATGCTGGTTATCCATACCAAAAAGAGCAAAAGATATGTAAACAAATAGAATGTAATTAATAGGCAAAAATGAGGAATTTAATGCCAAGGAGTTGTGGTTTTTTCAGTACCAGTTGTTGCTTTTATTCCTGGTAACTTCTGATTGACATAGCCATTGCATTACTGTTAAAGCAAAATGAATGGAGCATCAGTTTGCACTTAGACTTTTGAATCATCAGTGAGCTGTGACCAGCTGACAGCAACCAGCAACCAAACTGAAGGTTTGCCAGCCAGCTGCATCTACATTAATGAGTTTCTTGCATGGTTACATATTCAAGCAGTCTTAAGCAGATCTCAGAGATGAAGATACTTTAAAAGAATTATATTCTTTTACTGTCCCACTTCAGCGACTTGCAAGATTCTCATGGTTTACAGTTTTATCCATCTTTGTCTCTGTTAGGCTATACACAATTGTGTTACCACATTTTATAGTCCTAGCTCAGGAACTGAATATAAGATGTGCTAAGGTAACATTAGCACTTGCAGACATAAAGGACTAAATCATAAAGGTCTTCCTCTCTATTGTGCAATATACGTGAACAAATTTTCACCCCAGTAATTTTAAGCATGAATTTCCGCATATCTGTAAATCGGATTAGCCCTCAATCAAATTCTCTATTCTGCTAGTGCTAGATTTCTCTTATCTCCAATGCAATCCAGTTTGTGTATGCTTGCACAAACTCTCTGGGCCAGTATAAGAGGGAAATTCAGACAGACACAACAGGAGCCAGATTCTGTCTTCATGGCCAAATAATAGGACAAGGGCTAATGGCTTTAAATGTAGAGAGGATAGGTTTAGATTTAGATATTCAGATATTAGGAAGAAACTCTTTACATTGAGGGTGATGAGGTGGTGGAACAGGTTGCCCAGAGCCCAGAGAGGTTATGGACTCTGCATCCCTGGAGGTGTTCAAGCCAGGCTGGACTGGGCTCTCAGTAACCTGGTCTAGTGAGAAGTGTCACTGTTCATGGCAGGAGGTTTTGAACAAGATGATCTTTAAGATCCCTTCCAGTCCAAACCTATTTCTCTACCTTAGAAAAAGAAAGAAAAAGGCTGTTTCCCTCTCAGTTAAATTTTAAATATACTCACACGTCAGGTAAATAACAATTCAAAATTCATTCCTACTAAAGATCTTTATCATGCTAGCAAAGAAAACATGCTTTGGCAGATGGGGACTGGTCAGAACCATATAAGGTTATAGATATACTTTATGCTTTACTATTTTCTGATGCCAATATTAATAGTGATTTTTTTAATATATAATTGATTTGTAGGTTGGCATGAAATTCTGAAATTAATTGTACATATCAATCAATTAAAAAGAAAATAATAGAAATGGATAATTTTGTCTTCAGGGCTAAATGAGCTATCACTCTGGTTTAAAATTTTAAAAACTATAGATAGTAAATTTGAACATGGTTTTGAACACTGAGGAATCTATGGTTTGTTTCAGATTTGAAAATTCACTTAGCTCCATGAAAAGCCTCAAAACCATTGTCAAGTTTTTGCCTCAGATGATACATTAGTGAACGTTACATTCATAGCAAACTAAGGTCCCCGTCTTGAAGCTATCCTAATTCCTTAAACACTTCCATGCAGGCAAAGTAGTTTTCAGCTTGTGGGCAGTTATAAATGCAAGGCCTTTGCTCTACTGAGAAGTGCCCTTACTGTGTTAGGGCAGAGCTGTACCAGGGGAATACTGAGGTCGAAGTAGCTTCAGGCATTGGTAAATGCTAAGTTACCAGCAGCTGAACACTTGGAGGATGTATTTTCCCATCCAAGTGTTTCTTTACTTTCTAACAGGAGAGGAACTGGATTCAAATAAATGCATTTAATCTTTTTTTTTAAAAAAAAGACATTAAAGAATAGAAAGGTCCACAAAAAAATTTTTTTTTCTCTGGAAAACCCTATAAATGTTTTTAAAGGAAACAGTAAGAACTGACCAGTTCTTACTGTTTCCTTTAAAAAAGAAATTAGCTGATAATATCGTGGGAAATATTTGTGTTAAAGGTCACATTAAACAAAAGTCAAATCTAGACTATCTGAGAAGTCTGGAGAAGATGTTTAATGCAAATTTTTTGTGGAAAAAAGATGTGTGTCACTGCAGGTCATCTCTGAATATTCTTGTAGGGGTTTCTCTGTTGGATATGCAATCTCAGCTAAATGTTTTGAAGAGGAGGAATCAAATAAATTGCCCTATTTTGGGTCTTTCTCATCTGTATACAGTTGTGCAGCTCTAGTAGACCTGAAAATTGCCCAGAGACAAACTTAAAAAATAGAGTGCTTTTGAGGCAGAAAATTGCTTTTCTGCAGCATGGTCTAAGGGACAGGATGTGACAGGAGGACAAGGAGTTGTCACTATGTAGTGATATTGTAAGGCATATCTTACATAACAAAAAGGATCATTTGTCCCTTTTTCTTTCATTTTAAACTACAAGAGATTTAATTGAAACAGTTGGAGGTATCACCCCTAAACGAAGAACAAGCCATTATAATTTACAATTAAAATTGAAAGTTCCCTCCTTAACCCACTTGTAATAGCTACTCATTGTGGAGAGCATGTGGGATAGATGCCTGTCCACAATTTCAGAAGCCTTATTCTCAAAAGGAAGAGGAAAAAAAACCCATCTCATTGTACATGCATGTCAAATATTAGCATGATTCTTGTAGTATAATAAGAAAAGAAAGTGGTTTGTGCTTTTGATTAGCCTCTTGATGTTTCAGAGTGGTTTTGTATGGCTTAATTTTCCTTTTATGGCAGTTTGTACATATAAAACAAAATGAGGGAGGGGAGGGGGAAAGAAATGTGCCATTTATATACCTAGGATATGAGGCCTCCTTTGGGCCCATTATACATTAATGGGTCAACTGAGATTTATTAGGATATGTATATTAATCTTTATACACATTCACATACTATAATTGTTCCTTTGGTGCTATAATGTGATTAGCTGTGAATTTGTGCAATATTAACAATAATATGGATTTCCATATTACAGAACAGTAATAACAAATGGTTATTAAAAATGCATGTAAAGTATGGGATGTGAAAGCACTTCTAAATTCTCAGTAATCCGATTATGTTCTGTTGTTTTTAAATACCAAAATGGTTAAGTCTTTACTATAAAGTAAAACCTAGTATTAAAGAAATCAAAAATTTTATGTTAAACAGAAGTGAACAAATGAATCTAAAGCTGTCTTAATGAAAGATTAGTGTCTGTTTCTCATAGGCAGCTGAGATGTGGATTTTTGCATTATTATTAATTGAATATGTAGCAAAAATAGAATATAGAAGGTAACAGTAAATTCAGCATTGATACCTCTCTACATTGAAACTGAAGGGATCTTCCCTCCTCACATCTGTAATCATATGATAATAATTCCACATGTAAGGTAGTCATTTTGTGCTATAAAGGCAGAGTACAGTAGGTATATAGAAACGAGAAACTATTAATTTTAATTTTGTGAAGCTAATTTTTTTTATTATTTCTCTTAAGCTAATTATTTTTTTAATTTCTTAAATCGTAAAAAATAGAGCAGCCGCTTTTTTTCCAGATAGTTTATGATAATAGTACCCCTGTGGGGCACAGGATTGTACACGCTCACCTGTTTCTTTCCTTTGTTTTGTGATTGGATATGGCATGATTCCACCATGGCAGTGACTTCAATCCCTGCATGAGCCATTCACTTAAGAGCTGGACTCCCTGACTCTTGTGTGTCCCTTACAACTCAGAATGTTTTGTAGTCTGTGGTCTAGAATTTCCTGGACTTGGTTTTGAGAGAGACAGAGTATGAACATTGAGAGCATTTATATTCTCCTCATAGAATACATACTCCGTCTGCAAAAAGTTGCAAGCTTTACTCTCAAGTTATTTTCATCAAGTAGTGATACTTTTTTGAGCAAAGGTTTTCTTTACCCTCCCTTCGTGACCGCATAGTGGGAAGGTATCTTCTTTGACCCCTCTTTCCTAAATCATAAATTCCTATCTTTACCTTGAGTCTATATGTGGGAATAGAAGAAATTTCTGTAATATAGAATTTCTGTAATTTCTACCATTTGCCATGCAGACTTAAGATTCAGTCTTTGTTGATTTCCACAAGTCTTGGTATAATCACAGCTCCTACTTTTCTTTCATCTGATTTGCATTTTAAGATTATGTTTATTAATAGATTGCATTCTGTAAATTATTGCCATAATGGCTCATTTTTGTCTTCATCTTTTAGAAATTCTCTTTCCCAACCTCAATGTTTCTGGTCCTACAGACCCCCAATTTCCTTATAGGATGTGCCCTTGATAAACACAAGGTAAAATAGGGATTTTTTTGTTATGCACTTCAAAGGTATTCTTTAGACTTTCTTTATTTTTTGTCATTTTATTTGGAAATACAATTTCCCTATATTTCCATTTTATCATTCACTATATAAGAATCCTACCAAATAAACCATGTTAAGTAAGTTAAGTCTAGGGTTTCTAGCTGGTTTATTTTTATACCAACTGTAGAAAAAAGGCACCTACCTTATTTCTGCTCATGGTATTATGCAATTTAAGTAGAGGGACTTTTGTCATGCATTTTACATGAAGATGATGAGTATTCCATTGTATTCAAATGCTTGTGGAATTGCTGTTAAATGACATACAGCAGGTGGGCCAGTGTCATTTGTGAAAGTCTCTCTGAGCTGCAACTTGAGATGCTGCTATTTCTCGCTGGCATACCATACAGCTTCAAGGCAACTACTCTTCTGCTTAGCTATTGCATTTTATTTTTCTATAAATTAGTTACTTATTTTCAGTTCTTGTTTGTTCTCTTATTTGCTTCTTCTTACTAATTTGTGACTGCAAAAGGAACCCAGTAAAAGGTGACCATAAGAAATATAGCTCTCTGCAGCGTAGTTTCAACAACAAGGGCAGGGGTAGTCCATGGCCTCTGTTCAAAGTGCCTTCTCTCATGTTTGATTGGACTGGAAGTATTTTCTTCTATCTTTTTGGTAACCTAATTAAATATTTTTGTATTTTAGCTGTGTTGCAGCTAAAGCTGTTGTAGCTTAGCTATAGCTGTCGCAAATTCCCCCTCAATATTTTACAGTGCTTTCTCATAATTTTAATGGCAGCTTTGGGAATGTGTATAGCCAGGTACTAAATCAATATTGTCACTTACTTACTATTATGGATTAAAAACTAATATTAGAAATTAACTTAAACTATGAGAATAATTGTGTATATTCATTAAAAAATATATTGGAGAAATAGCTTAAGACCATTTCAAGCTAATTACTGACATAATTAGCATTGAAAAAACCCCAAACATTTTATGTATTGAAATTACACAACCTGCTTTTTTGATTTTGAACAAATTTGCATTATCTGTTTTATTTAAATTTTCAGTTATATAATTTGGAGAAGACCATTTTATGATTACGGACATAGCATTTTAAATAAAATTAAGTAGAAGATTAGAACACCTTATGTTAGAACACTGATTATCCAGTTATATTTTGTCATGCTCTTCTCTTCAACTGTAACATTTTAAACTAAGATATTCTTTCAGATACTTTGGGACTTGCATTTCCAGAAGTTAGAAAAGGATATTTTCAACTGTCTCGGGTAATTTTGTTGCTTCAACAGAATGAACACCATTAGTTTTGATTCCCTTGTTTGCTATCTATAAATATCGCATAATCTTTTCAAAATTAGAAAACTGGTCATAATACCTCTGAAATGAAGCCATTTTATTTTCCCTGGATGGGAGGACACTGAAGGCTTTGCAAGCAGTGCAATGCATTGGCTTAATTCTCCAGTGAAAACCCACTGCTTCATATTTACCCTTATACAGCAATTTCAGTAGGAATGTTTTTACATGACTGATCTTTGATTTTGAACAGTTTATTAATCTTAACTTCAATTACATTTCATAGGCATTTTTATAATAATCGTAATTATAATATTAGCCCTGTCATATTTTGAAAGTACCTCCTTGTCTCCTGACAAATTTTCCCAGTGTTGCAGCAGGTTTTTTGTCTGTTGAGTTGCCATTTCCCAGGAATTTCCCAGGAAGTGACATTTTTGAATTATCTGGAGAAATCTGCTTGGAAATGTTCATTCTCTCCTAGAGACTCCACTCAGCTAGTTCTACTTAAAGTATACTTCACTGTCTTACAGTGTGGTTGTAAGTCACAACTCTCTTGAACATTAATGATGTTCAAGGTAGTGGAGTACACATTGTGGTGCGTCCTTCTTCAACATGTGCTACAGATCTCTGCTGATTATCTAACGTGAGTTTGTGCCTGATGTGTCACATGCTGGTGCAGCTGCTCAGGATATGTCAGTCCAGAAGAGTGGGGCTTCAGGCCAGAAGGAAGCATTGTGTACTGGTAGCTGGACTTAAAGATACTCCATTTCCTCTGATCTCACAGAATACTCTGGCGTGTCACTTACACTTGGCAAACAGGACGGATGTTTTGATGGTAGTCGCTGGGTGTGAACACTTAGATGTTTTACACTGACCTTTTGGAATTGCAGAGCCATGTTCAATCACTATGAAAATTCACTGCAGTACCTTACCGGTGCTTGTGACGCATAATTTATACATCACCTTTTAAAATGTGTGAGCTTTCCTTAATGACAAAATTACAGTTTCTTAGTATTCTTAACAATACTGTAAAAGAGGCAAAGTTATCTAAAACACAGTGGGAAAATTCCTATGCATTATTTATAAAGTAATTTAATTTGAAAATGTGATTTCTCTGTATTTCAAAATAATGATAATTTTTAAATTTTCAGAACTCACTGCAAATGTTGAAGTGTCTGAGTTCAAAACAGGTTAAAACTAAGCCATGCATTGAAAATTAATAATGTTTATCTCTGATTTTTAGATGTGCAGTTGTACCTGTATGCAGCAAATGAAGCAAACTGCAACAGTTCTGCTACAGGACTTAGGTCTGATACTTGAACAGCTTAGGCAGAGAGGAGAGGAAAAATGATAAAAATTCTGAGAATATAAGTACATAAATATTTTCATTGAGCAAATCTAATGCTTTTCAACTTATAATTCAGAAGGTACCTTGTCATGCTGTGTAGAAGAATACTTTTTGTTTTCTCTATCTTCCTTGCTTCTTCTTTCTTCACTTCTCTTTTTCCTTTGTCTTAAATTACTTTGTTTTAAAACCACTAACAGTTGCTGACTACTACAATAATAGGAAAAACTCATTTCTATGCTTCTAATGGACCAGATTTTCTGAAGCAATGATCTGTCCCAGTTTACAATACACATTTAGGAAATTACCTTTCAGGAGACATGCACATTCAAAGTAACAGTAAAATAATCAGTGCCTTTCATGTGACCACATGCATTCATTTACTTTCAATAGAAATAATTTGAGATCTCTATCCAGATTGTCTAGTAATGGTAATTTTTTATATGTTTGGTTATTTGTCCTACTTTTACCTAGTTACTAGGTAATATCTCCTACTTTCCACTAAAACAACTTACTTCATGACTGAAAAAAAAAGTATACACCTTTCCATATTTACACCTATAAATTGCTTCCTTGGCAAGAGGAGTGTAAGCACAGATGCATTCAACTCTGCAAGTTATTTTCAAAGTTTTCCAAATACTGTAATTTATTCTTTTTCTTCCATCCTCTTTTAGTCTTCTAGCCTAATTTAATTTTTTTGAAGCATTCATTTTATTTATAGCAAAGAACAGAGTGCAATGTATTTAGCAGAGAACTGTAGACTCTCAGGGTGAACAAAAGAAAGATAAAATATCTCTTGGTTTTTCAACTCTTTTCTGTCAGAATAAAATTTGACTCAGTGTGGAGACAACCTACATGCAGCCTTTCTCCACCCGCCTACCAGCCCAATGGAGTTTGCTTTTGACTCAGCTGGATATTGCTGCTGCTTTCAGATACAGAATGATTTTCTTTGATTTTGTACTGTATTACTGGATAAAGAGCAGGGAGGGAGAGATGAGGCGCAGAGTAACTACATTATTGTCACGTTCACAGCTTGACCATAATCTTGTGGACACAATTACCATTTTTGTTTATAATTAAGAAGAAAAGTCACTTAATACATCTTAATAATATTGTGTGATGTTAAAGATTCTAGAGTATTAAACCTAAAGAATCTACATATAAAGTATGATTTCAAACTAATCAAAATCCAAATTGACCTTCAATTCAGGAAGGAAAGAACAAATTGTTCTCTGCCCTTATGAATGAAGTAGTTTCAGCTTTCGCTGTCACTTTGCAAATGATATAATCTTTCCATGACTCAGTTTCCTTTATGATGTGTTTAAGATTCTTTGAGTGTTTTCATGAATATTGTGCAATAAGCCCTATTACCTGAGTACCTAAATTATTTTATACCACCGTTTATTGTTTTTGTTGCCTGGGTAGCAGAAGTGTGAAGAGAAAAGCTACATGAGGCCTCTCCAGTATTTGGGCATCAGAACATCCATGGACAAATACAGTGTCTTCCTGTAGTGGGACAAAGATAATTATTTTTTCTAGTTTCTCTAGGGTTGCATTGACTCTTTCAATGCATACATCCTAAAAAGGGATGGAATACAAGAAGGTACCTAATTTTCTTGAGGTAACAGTGGACTCTTCTTGATTTACCAGAAGTATCAAAGATAGACTGTGTCAAATGAGTCTGTTCTCACGTATCACTATTGTGTCTAATTTGTGAGCCTTTCCAATATTTTTTTTATCTATGGGCATGTAATGCCTTCAAATACCAGCAGAAGTACTGACAATATGTGTATTAAAGACAGGAGTGCTTTTAGCCCTTGAAAAAGCACTCAGTGAAAATGAAATTCACCCTCTGCGCTTTGTGTTAAAGACAATACAACCACCTAATTAGAAATAAATGGGTTGTTGCTTTAGTAGTGCCATCCTGATGAGTATTTGAATTTTAAAGGAAATAACAAATAAAACAAAAACCTCCAGAGGAAAAATTGCTTGTTTCAGCTGTTGTCCAGCATTCCATGGTTTTGAATTATTTCATTTCTTTCATTTACCTAATCCACCTGCAAAAGTGAACAAAAGAATGAAATGTTTCTTTTTTCCCCTCTATGTGGAAGCACCAAGCTTCCTGTAATTTCAGGAAAAAGAGAGAAAAGAATGTAAATTTTCACCTAAATGTTTCTGTAGTGTTACAGAGAGGAAATAATCCTTCTGATATGAGTCTTTTCTGCAAGCAAAAAAAACTACATTAACATTGAGAAACTGTTTCTGCAGTTTATATGTTGTCTTTTACCGATGGCTATAACTTGCAATTCAGTCTCTCTTTCCTTGGAAAAAAAAGACTGAAAAAAGAAAACAAAACATTTATGTGAATACAACAAAAAATATTAACCATCATTTAGTAAAAGGTTGCAACTACTCCTTTAGTTAAGCTGCTGCAGAATTAGAACAAACATTATATTGAGAACCAAACAAACAGGGTTTGCTTTGGTAATTTCAAGAGCTATAAAAATTCAGAGATATGCACCAAAATGAACTCTGTTAAATAAAGTCCGGTGAGTACACACACCTAATTGCTGTACTTTTACCCTGCAGTACAAGAGGTGTTAACTAGCAAGTGCATCAGATATTGAGTGATTTTCCCAGTACTGCAATTCAGATAGTTGATAAAAAACAGAACCTGAAATGTTTTACAATAAAGAAAATTGAACTTCCTTGCTAAAAACGTTACACCTCTTAATAATAATGTCTGAACAAGTGTTAAATACAAGTATCATAAGACACCTTCATGAAATTTTAGCATTCATCAGACCAAAAATACTAGTTTTTCACACAGCTGTGGGCAGAATTTGTGTATAACACATGCTTTCCTATGTTTCATGCCTAACACAGGCATTCCATAATTTGTAGTACCAGTTGTAATGTATCTCTCTTTTGTTTTCCAATTTTCCCTGATACTACCTGCATAACTCTTCTCTGAACAAACAGCAGTTCTGAATTTATATCTTTAAAATTACTTTAAATCTCTTTAAACGTGTGACTTTCATACAATTTCAAATAAAAGCTACCTACCTATATTAATCTCTTTTTATATAAATTCATAATTTAGTAGTAATTATTTAAAATTCCTTGACACTAAAAATGGGCTCTGCAGTGCTCTGTATCATGTAGTTTACAACTTTCCTTAGAAGTCATTGTCTTAGTTGCTTTTTTCCTGCTAAGTTGCTTGGAAACATAAAGAAATCTCTTTGTTTCACTCTCTTTTTATTATGTAGTAACAAGGATAATTTTTGTTATAACATCCCATATTATTAATGAAAAAATAGTTTTAAAATTACATGTATTCCCTTTTCTTACTCTCATATGCACAGGTTGATGTTCCATGTTGCTATCAGTACTTTCAGAATTCAGCCTGAGGCAAAAGAAAGGATGTCATGAATTCCTTGTCATACCATTGTCACTGGTCCTGGGTTTATGTCAACCCAATCATACTTTTCACAAGTCAGTTCATCAGCTTGCTCTCCAAAATTCCAGATGTGCATTACAGCACAGATCTGGTTCAGCCCAGTCATCTGTGTGTTTTCCATTTTAAATGAGCTCTCATTGATTTCTCTCAATTAACTGTGTTAGTATTTCTGAATGTAGTATAGACATTGCTTTTATAGAACTTTAAAAAATTATTTTTAAAAAAGTGTAATTAAGGACACGCAAACAATTACAAACACCTGCCTTTTTACAATGTTTGTACAAACACCAAAACTTGATTATTGCATTTTGACATCTGTGGTTTAAATTCTGCATATAGTCTTTACTTTCAGTTTTTTTGTTGGTTTTGTCATTTTGGTTTTTTTACTGGCTGCTCAAGGAGAGCCCTGGTTTTGCTTCCTTTGAAGAGGTTAGCTAATTTCTCAGCAGGATTAATTTGTTTTGGAATGTGATCTTAAAGCCTGATGCTTTCAGAATCACACAGATATGCATAATTTTATGAAGAAAATATTTTTATTTTTTATAATTTAACTTGCAGTTGTGTTTTGCTTAGTGTTATTATGGCAAATTGTTGATGTGATACATGTAGGAAAGAAAGGAAGGGGACTCTTGAACAAAACCAGACATTTGGAAGGATGTTTTTATACACATGATTAGTTAAGAGAAAACATGAGAATACCTCTCTTGCAGGAAACAACTCTGACAAATTGCCTTAATTTTACATTACTTATGTTTGCTGATACTGGACTCAGGGTAGCACTATCCCAGTCATGTCATGGAGATTTTGTATAAGCTGTCTCCATGAGGGAATGTTTCCAAACCATATGCTTTTGCACACTGTCCACATACTGAACAGAACTTCTGTTTCAACTTAATTCCTCTCAGTGCATGGCCAGATCAGAGCTTTTCTTCTTGTGATTCTTGAAGTCTGCTCTAGTCCTCTGCTTCTTTGTAGCATCTTGATGATTCTGCATTAGCTACCTGCTTTTCCATCAGTCTTTAGACATTTCTTTTCCTAGTTTGGCTTTTAAACCAAACTAAATTCCTAGCTTCATGCATGTATCTTTAATACTGTGTGAGCCTTTGAAGCCCTCCTCCCCAAAACCTGCTCCAGTTTCTTTGAAGAAATCAGGAAAAATAGTGGTGTCTCTTGACCTGTTCTCTTAACTCTGTCATGCCATCTTTAGAACGGGACATGATGAGATATTGCCCTCTGAGAGGCTTCAAAGCCACATGAAGCACCTCAGTTAAGTTATGGGCATGTGGAAAGAAGAGACAGCATTATGTGTTAAACTCAGCTTCCTTTAGTAGCAGTAAACCCTTGTAATTCTTCTGAGACCACAAAAGTCCTCCAAAGGAAATCTAAGAACATCCCAATGCATATAAGTTATATTGCCCCGGCATGCCTGCACACGTTTGACATTTTTTGCCAGTGTGCATGGCCTAAAAATTTAGCAGTGCTGACAAAGACGCTATTTGTTCATCAGCTGCTAAATCATCTGTCTACAACTAATGTAGAAATGAAGTTGAGGGACTCGTTCCTTAAGCTTTTCCTCCTCCTCCTCTCTTTTGACATCTTGAAGAGCAGACTGTCAGTGCTGAGAGCCCTTGGAACTTGGGTCTTAAACACAAGAAAAGCACAGCTTACAAGAACGGAGGAGTTCATTCTTCCTTAAGCTATGCTTGGAATCATGTCAATTGATAATGGATACTTCTTACCACTTCTTTTTTCCTTTAAAAATAAAACCTGAAAACAGAGTTAGTCTGAAAACAGAAATATCAATTCTCTCCTGGATCCTGCTTCGACCATTTTGTAAAGCCCAGCTTCTCGTGGTGCTATATCTAAACAAAAAGACAGACTAAGCCAGGAGAACATGCTGAGATTGTTTTCTTTGTTCTCTACAGTAAGCTCCCACTATAGGAAGAAGTAAGTTAACCTATTTCTTTCAGGGTATGTAAAAAAGTTGATGTTTTTCTAATGTAATTTTGCTTTCCTTTTCTTTTTGATTCGTTTCAGTTCCATGTTGACAATGGGTTTGTTAATTACAAAAATAAAAGTTACTATTTTAAATAGGTTCATTTCAGATCTTGTCCTACCAGTTCTTAGGAGACACCTTGATTTTGTAAAAGTAAATTGGTCTCTACAACACCAGTCAATGCCTTTGACACCGCCGTGTGATCTATAGTGGCAGCACTTGCCCTGAGAAGACACTTCCTCAGAACATGTTACTCTGTGTAAAGTCTTCATGTAATACCCAACAGATCTCTGTTCAGCCACACTCTCTACCCCAAGATCTTCTGTTATGTTCCCAACAAGAACTATAGTTTCTCTTAGATTACATCTATATGGGCTATAGCTCTTCTGATATAAATTCTGCCCAGACAAAGCAATCAGAATCCCAATGTTTAATAACTGAGGTGAGTGTCATGTGTACCCTGGCACCTATGCTATCAGCACTACAAAGTCTGTCTTCAATTTAAAAAATGCATAATGTATAAATGTATAAATACACTAGAGAACTCTACGCTCTCCCCTCTTATAGAAGCAAACATTATGTTTTCTTTTTAAAGTGCTCTTCAGGTTTTCAGTTTGCCAGTCAAAATTGCAGTGCCTGTGGAAGCCTAGTACATCTGCCAAACAGGCTTTGTATAGTGTACCCCAGAGCTACACAGTCCAACCTCTGGATATGCCATCTTCTCAGAGACAGTTTTCCCAATACACGCTTCAGACCAGATATAATCTTACCTGTGTTTAGAGACTGTAGAACCAAGTCCCTTAAGAAATAATAGGAGTTTTATGACAACGATCTTATATAGACTTGCAAAAAAAAAAAAAAAGTGATTCATGCCAAATCCTTATTTAAAAGAACAAGACTTTATAAGAATCTAAATGCTTAAACTGAAGTTCAGGAACCCCCTTGCTTTCACAAGGGAGATTGCTTTGCAACTCACGCTCTGCAGGATGCTCCATCACTCAGTTTTCACATCAGAAATCCCTGCGAATCATGCTAGGCTACTAATAGTTGGCCTATTGTCAAAGATGAACAATTCATGTCCTTTATCTTCTGATGTGACAGCCTTTTGAATCTTTTGAATGCTGTCTTCTGCATTTATCTCTGAAAACAGTCTTTATGATCTCTCCTCTGCAACAAGGACAGCTGAGATTCAAACTCTTACAGTTAATGCCTTTGCACTGTTTTCCATAAGGACAAGTTGTAGGATCCATCTGAAGCTTTTACCTAGAGAGAATTGTGACTTTCATGTACTGAAGGAAGTTAACTTACCTTATTCTTTCTTAAACTTCACACTTTGTCTCTGGAAACAAATCTCTATAAAGTTAATGTTGTAATGAGGACATGACCTTACAAGAACAGTCTTTTTTCATCAGAAGCTGAAAGATTCAAGGAGCTGCCAGTCCCTCTCAAAGATGTTTAGTGTGTAAGGGAACATCATTACTAACTCTCTTTTTCCTATGAAAGGTCCATTTGGTTGCAATTCATGAAGAAACAGAGGCCTTCCCCTGGATTTTCGCATATTTGACATTTGCCATACAGCCACCTGGAGCTCCTTTCACACTTTTGCTAGATATTATGCACTTCCTGAAGTGTCTAGAAATTTTGCAGTCCTTGAGAAGTTCATACCTGAGTCCTTACTTAACTGAGTCTTTATAGAACTCTTCCAGTTCATTGCAAGGAGTTCTACTTGGAATTGTTATTGTGTAAATTTAAAAATTAAAATTTCTCTTCTGAACTGTTTTTCTTTAAGATGTTTGTATATATACTCAAAACTCGCACATCACTGTCCATTTCAAAATATTTTATAACTCCTTAGATGCATCCTTTTAGAGAAACTGAGAATTGGGAATATGGCCTGCTTCTTTTATTACTATGTAGATAGAAGAGGGCATGGGCAAGGGTCTTAATAGAAAGTGGAAAAATTTAAAGCAGTTGGAGTACCAATGCTAGTAACTGCCTTGGTATCCAACTGGTAATTGCAGTGTGAACTAATGTATCTTAAGTAAAGGTTACATCACTATCTTTCTTCTTATCTTATTGATTATACCTGAGTGCCAGTGCTATACAGGTGTTGAAATAACTATGTGCCTTCTTTAACAAAAGAGAATGTATTCTTAATCCACTTATAATAAAGGTATTGATGAAGTCTTGTCACCTCTTTTGTAGCCAGACCAAGTACCAAGCATAGGTACTTCCTTTACAGTAGCAGAATTTGCTTAGACCTGCATCTTTCCATAACACAGATCAGTTTGAAGTCTCCAAAGTTCCAGAGCAGAGTTTTTTTTTCCCCTAGCAACAGTTCTCTAAGCAGGTAAATATATTTTACGTATTGTTTCTTAATGTTTATACTGACCTACAGATAAGATTTAAACATCAAGCAAAGTACTGAGTTAGCTCCATGGTTCATAATCCAAGAGTCTACTTCTCACTCTCTTTCCAGCATCAGATAATTCAAAATATTTTGTAATATACATTCAAAGTAATGTGCAAGTCTGCCAAGTTTGCCAGGTAAACTCAGATACAAATTTCAGTCAAATTCCAATTCATAGTAGTCATAGTTCTATGGGGGGGGGGGGGGGTTGTTGTTTCTTTGATTTTGTTTTATCTTCTTTGTAAAGAGTGGCAGAGATTTTTCACTTTTCCAAAGAAACAGGCACTTGAACTTAGAGTCAGTGGACAGAGGGACCTGTCACAATGGGAGAGAATTGTCACTGCCTCATCCAGCACAGACTGCATTGCACTTCACTGATTAGTGTAGAAGTAAGTGATCAGTTGTTTAGTGATGTAGAAGTCGGGTCTAAATCCTCCATTAACATCAAGTCAGTGAATGCCTCTTAAAGGAAATAATTTTTTCCTTTTTTCTGTCCCAGACTTCTTTATTTTGTGCTGCCTAGGTAGAATAGGATGAACAGATTTGTACAGTATGAGACTGTCATATACCATAAAAGTTATTCTTAGCTCTCATCTTGATTGCAGCTCTTCTAAAGTGTTCTGTGGCCATGAATGTCACAGGTTAATAATAATATATGTCAGAAAGCCTGATGGTTGTAAATATTACAATTAAGCAGTTAGTAATCTGTGTATAATCAAGGTTTGTGATATCCCCAAGTCTAACAGTTTAAAGACCTGGGAAGCATATCATAAGAAAGCAGATTTACCATACTACTTCAAAACATTATTCTATCTTAACCAATGTTATGCTTCTATTTTTAAAGGCCAATATATCATTATTGTTTGTACATCACAAAGATGGCTTTTTCTTGTGCTTATTTTAATTCCATCAACAGAATTAGGATTTCTACTGTATTCAGGAGGGTACCCTTAACCTAGGTGGTGTGTTTAGTATTTTCTTGTCATGGCTGATTTTCTTGTATGGCTGATTAATATTTTTAAGCCTTAGAGAAATGGTGTTTTTCAGTTCCCAAGACACTTATGTTAAGATAGAAATTCATTTGATTTCAATTGAATCGTATCTCTTACGAATACAAAGTAAAGTACATAGCATTACTTGGTGCCATGTTTTATTTCTACAAAGGAGGTATAAATAGGATATTGAAACCTAGAAAAGTGCTGATTTTTAAATTAGTGGTTACTACTTCATTCTTCATGAAAGTGTGTCATATGGTGAATTAATTGAAATTTTAGGAGATAATGTAAATAATAGAAATTACTATTAATATCAGTAGTTATAAAGACAGTTAAATCAGTACTTCAAAACAGTTTTCACAGATGTCTTCTAAACCTGAAATAACCCATGGCTACATATTACAGACATACAAGAGTTTGATTTTAGAGGTTCACATTAGTATGAGGTCAAATTTTAGTTTATATCTCTAAGCTTTAATCAAGTCTCTATGCTTGTTTGTGTAGGCTTCATTGATGTGAATTCCCGAATACTAAATGGAAATCTTGAAACCTGTATTTAATTATAAAGCAGAACACAGATTGTGTTCTTTTTTTTATGGTCTTTTGCGTGTGTGTGTATGTGTGTTTTTTGTGATTGTTTACAGGCATACATATTTTTATGTAATTTCTCTACACTATGTGTGTTAGAAGCTACATGATAAATCTGGGAAATGGTATTACATTTTTGTTTATTATGCTGTTCTTCTCACATATACTAAAACTGAATTACAAACTCCCCTCTGAATTGCCAAAAGTGATGACCTTGCTTTTATACGTTCATTGCTAAATACCCCTACAAATTCTTGTTTGCTTCTGACTCAAATCTGGTCAAGAATAACACCTTTGCTGTTGTCAGAAGTCATGCATGGTTTATCAAAAATATGATGGAAGTGCTAAAATTATTTTTCCTCACCATGTTACTGTTTTAATTCAAAGACTGTGAAACATTTTTTTCTCATGGTTTACATGCAAAGAGCAACAATTCCTTTCGTATTTAAGCTTTTAACATTACTGTGCTTTCACTGGGAAAATATATAAAGCCTTTTGCATATATTTATCTCTTTATTTTCTTGGTGATGATAAATAGCTTCTGTATGACTTGACAGCTTGGATGTTCCCTCCTGAATTAAGTTCAGACCATTTGTTGGGTACCAAGGGGAAACTCATATGACAGATGCCCACACAGGAAAGCCTAGAAAAGTTCTAACAGTACAGTAGTTGCTCTTTGGGAATTATTTCTCTGTTAACAAAAGTCCATTTCCCCCAGGTAATTTAAAGAGTATTATTAGTCTAATTCTGAAGTTATTTTTTAGATAAGGTGTCATACAAAAGCTGTCCAAACAGACCTGCATTTTAAAATATTTTTGTATGAGTACTTTGAACTTTCTATGGATTTATGTATTTTCAAAAGTAATACTGTACTTTTATGACATCAATTCAAAAATGCAATTTAGGAAAGCCTAAGCCTGGACTACATGACTTACAAATACAAAACTGTGCAGACTTCTGTTGTTGGCCATAGCTTCAGAGGTTTATTTTTCCAAAAAAAACCATAAAGCCCTCATCTAAAATAATCTATAAGAATTCTCTTTTTCTGAACTGTCTCCAAAAAATGAATATGTATGCTATGCAACGTTAAAAGGTTTTCAGTAGAAAGTAAAAGAGTTCTTGACTTCTAAGGTGGCCTTCAAAAGTTTGACAGTGTTGTCCATATCAAATATTGCTTCCCAATTAAAATGAAAATGTAAACATTAAAAAATGTGTAGGGAAAATACTCCAAATCCTTACATGTTTTTTTTTCACAGGAATAGAAAATCATTTACATAATGTTTTCCATTCCTATTCTAACACAACTGAATGGCAAAGCTAATAAATGCCCTTTCCCTGTGTGGACTCATAATTACTCCTGAATCGGCTGAAATTGTGTTCCTGCATTTAAAGCTGTGGCACTCCCTGACTCCATTATTGACATGCTGGAGTCTAGATTGCATTTTTCTACTAGAAGCTGCCTGGTAAAAGAACAGGCTGTGAAAGTGGCTACCCTGCTAAGGAAAACTAAAGCTTCAAAATGAGAGGAGGGTAGCCAAGGTCAGAGGAGTACTTGGTGAAATACCAGAGAGCAAAATGTTCAGCAAGGGAAGGAAGAAAGCCATAAGCAAATGAAGTTTGCTCATATAAATGCACAACACCTACCTCTAAGTAAAACTTTAAGTCAAGGACATCAATGTGTATATTAACCAATCTGACTGCATTTCTATTTTATATATCTACAGCTCTTTATTTTTTTTTTTATTTTACACACAAACACACTATATGTATATATATATGTGCTATGTGTGTGTATATATATAGATAGATAGATATGTATAATGTATTTTGACCTAGAGGAACTGCTACTGGTACATTATATATATTATAGCCTGCTCACTTCAGTGGTACCTAGAAGCTCATCTGTTCTGTGCTCATGTGCTCAGTTTCTGACAGTGTTCATCTAGCACAAATGAAAAAGCTACTGTATAATTTTTTCCCCTGTGAATTGATGACATCTTCCTCAGCAGCAGGAAATCTCTATCCCTAAGTTTTCAGTGAACAGACAGATTGCATGTGCAGTTTTCCTTTCCGTAGGACCAGCCTCTCCTCATGTTTCACTGAATCTTCTTTGGGGCACAAAGAAAACAGAACGAGAAGAAGAGTTCATATTTTCCATGCCACACACTTGCTGCTCAGGAAAATATAAAGACATAATTCATCCATCTCAAATTTTCTCTGTTCTACAATGATCTATTAATTCATTCCATCTATTCTATTTGGTTCTATCATAGTTTGGTGTTGGGAGGGGAGGAGGGATTGGTATAAGACCTTTCTTCAGTAACTTCTGATAACTTATGCATTGACTGGCATTTTGTCCCATTTCCTCTCCCATTCACTATCCCTCTTCTGTGCCACTTTTTTTTCCCATTCTGTTTACCTTGCACAAGAAGGGAAGGGAAGACTTAAAGAAGCAGAAATACGTAGAACTTTTATCAGCATGCTTTAAGAACAATTTTGACAAACTTCAGAACTGAGGAGGTTGACGTTTGCTGTCCTGAAATACAATGCATTTATATCCATACAGCAGAAACCTGTTCCAAAGACTGAGTTGTACAGAAAGTGTCTAAAGGAGTGCGGAATTAAAATGTAGTCATATGTGTTCTTTTCTTACTATTTTACCTAAAGCTATTTCCTTCAAATAACATAGAGTTTCTGCTGTTGCTGGTTTCAGACATAAACATTCAGATAAAAGGCAACATGGGATCATTTTGAGGCAATCAAGTTGAAATCAGAGAGAATTTTTAACAAGTTGGCAATACTTATGTCTGACTAAAGCCAAAAGCCCTGGTCTGAAGCATTTTGGATAAAGGAGAGTTTAAGGCTTTTTTTGAAATGAATGTGAATCCAAAGGTTTGCTTGAAATTTGAATGAGAAGGTTTCTGTAGCTCAGTAAATCATTTGGTAATACTTCTTCCATTTCACTCCAATTCCCTGCCTCCCCAGTCACATAGGTGAAAACTGAATTTAGGAATTTTGGAATTTCAGTGATCCTGCAGGTGATATTGTACATAGGATATAAAAAGAGAGAAAAACAGTGATTTTTCAACATGGATTTCTACCCTAGTAGCAAGAGTTTTAGACAAATAATCATATTTCACTTAATACAATTTGACAGAATTGTCCCTTCCTGCTGTGGAGAGACCTAGATCTGAGTTGGCGAAAGGTCTGAACTGGTTCTCCAAATTACGGTGAAACTTCACCTCCAGGTGATTATTAGTGACATAATTTGCCCTGCGTTATGAGGGAGCTCCTTTGTAGTGTTTTATGTAAGACCTAACTTGCCAATGAATGGAATATTGGTTTTCCAGTCTTTATGTAGTTTAGCTAATTTGAAAAATATGTGCAAAAATTGCTAGACATCAGCATTTAGCATTTAATAGCAGAAATTTTGTGTATGTGCCTGGTTTTTTGCCTGCTAGATGTTATCTCAGCAGTCCCATAAGTTTTCTGCATTGCCTTCTTGTGGGAACAAATGCAAGTCTTCAATAGGTGTGGCTTTTTCCACTTGGATTTGTACTAAAATCTATTAAAATTCCTTCATATTTTAGAGACAAGACTGAAGGACATTTGTATATGGATTTTTTTTTAATTTTCCCCAAATTTCAGTCCTTATTTAAAATGGAAATATGACTACATATTATTATGTTATTTAATGTCTGAATATCAATAAGCCAGATATCTAGTAAAAAAACTCCACTTCTATTTATCACATCCTAATATAGTTGTGCACTGAGTATTGAGAAGAGTCCACAAAAGAATACAATTTCTTATTTGGACTGTGAACTAACACTTCAAATAATCAACATCCACAATTAATGCAACAGAAACAATGATTCAAATTTATGACAGGTTTTTTTAATATTAAAAGAAATTTTCCAGTTTAATGATTAAAGAAAAAAAAAGCAGAAAAAACCAATGTATTCAATTTTTATTTCCTGCAATTTTGTACATTTTCCATCCTCTGAATTATCTTGAGAAGGAACACTTCAGAGATGCAGGCCAGTTGCAATTCAGTTCATTGTAGAAGCACATAAAAATCATGAGTTTTTTCAGCTGATTGCTTACCTCAGGCTGAGACTTTTTCTTCATTATGAGTCAACAGACTTAGCTTTACATCATGTGTTCTAATAGAAGTTGTTTTGGGGTTTTTCTCCTGGCCTGTTTCATGCATATGCTTTTTTTAAAAAACCAAAGTAGTTTGCTCTGATATTGAGCTTAAAAGATGGGAAAACCAAAACCATCTAACTACAAACTAAAAGAAAATCCAGGCTAGATCAAATAGAGCAGAATGTCTGTTGGACCTTATTTTTATTTCAGTATTCATTCCAAAGGAAAAGATCAAAGAGATGCCTCACTGAGGAAGCTTGCACAGCTCCTAGACTTTTCAGGTACTAGGAGATTTTTTAAGAAAATGAAATTATCAAATCCCTGATTTTAGAAGTGAAAGCTGAAAAGAACATATTTCTTCTCAATGTTTAGTATTCTTCCTATAAGTGGAAGCAGCTGAATAACTTTGCTTTCTCATTTCCAAGTTTCCCATTTAGTGTTACATGGTGCAGCAACTTCTTCCAGGAGTATGGATCTTCACATGTGTGTGCACATTGTGTGCATTTCCACGCACTGTAACACACATATCTTCACAGGGAGGGAAATGTGCTCTGTGTAGGCAAATTCTGGGAAACCACATTTTCTATCTTCAGGCTAAGGAAGTGTTCCCTTGGTGTTTGCACAGGGCAGCATTTGGGATGTGGAGGTTCTTTAGAAAGGCTAATTTTCTCAAGCTGTAGAATTGTCCTTCAAATTGCTATTACAGTGAATTAATAGGATGTCAAGTGCAGTGAAGTCTTGATAGAAGGGAAAGAAGGCCACCTTATATGGAAGCTCAGAGCTAATGTGGATCCCTAGCCTTTTACAAAATATCATACCCATGGGCCTTTTGTATCTCAGAGGCTTCACAGAAAAAGATTAATTGAGTGCTCATGGTGTATTTTGAGCCACCAAAAATTAAACAGTAGAAAAAATTCTTTTCAGTGTTTCCATGAGTCATTCACTAGTTCTGACCTGGTTTAGTTTTGATAGCTTAGCTTCTCATAGGCAGTCATGCTTCCTCCCTGGAGTTTAATTTTGCTTGACAAGTTGGGATCTTAATATTGGTTAATTAACGGTTCATTCTCTCATCAAAACTGCTGAGCTCACAGATGAGTGGCTAGTATGTCCCTCAAGTTGTGCCATACATAATTGTTGCACCTGTTACAGTGCCTCGGGGCCTGCAAGTCCATGGAATTTTGTTCATTCTGAAGCTCAATATATTACCACTTTATTCTTTTCTCTGCTTTGTGAGTCCCTAGCACCAGTGTTCCATAAGCCATTCCTCTGCATCTCAGTTGCCATAGGCCAGTATCAATTTTCTGATAGAACTGAATTTTCATAAGGGTAAAGAACTCTATTGTCAATTAATTAATTAGAGTCGTATTGTTATCTTGTTATTCAAGTCAGATGAATTTGAAGATGTCATTAATTTATTAGTGCCATCTTCCTCAATCTAATAGATATTTTTTCTAGATACTGAAAAAATATTTATTCTTTTTACATGATTGTATGTGCAAGATTTCTGAATGTTTTCAGTGCAAAAATGTAGCTACAGGAATGTAGTCACAACATTTTAAGTTATGCAGTAAAATTTTTTTCCTCACCGTGCAAAGTAAACCTTAGAAATGAATGAAGCCCTAGTTGATTTGGCAAAGGAGACATTAATTAGGGTATGTAGAAGGAATAAATGAATATTCTCAAATCAGTTTTAATGGCAGTTTATAGTGTAATTAACTATCAAGTAGTACAGTATAGAATCTGCCTATTTTAGTTGACAGGTTTTTAACTAACTCCATTTAGGAGCACCTTGAAATAGCAAAAAAAAAGCAAATTCTTGAGAGAAAGGAATTAACTTTGTTTCAGTCATGCTGATTTATGCCACAGATTTTGTTTTTCTCTATGTTACACTTTTTTTGCTTGAAGAATGATGCCTCCATCTTTGATCTGACACACTTTGTAGATGGGTATACCTATAGGAGCTCCCATTGCTCATTATTCTGGAAGAAACACATTCTACAGTTCAGTTGCCTGACATCGCTAAGGAAAGGGTGGGAACAAATTTGTTCTCATTAGCAGAAAGACCAAATAGTCTTAAAAAATGAAGCAAAAGAGTATTTATAAGGTTAGAAGTTACTTTAAATGCTTATGGCTGCAATCCCTATTCACTGCTATCACTGCAATCACTGTTATCAGAGTGAGATGCATATAATTAAATTTGAGAAGTGTGTGATTCAGAATTTGTAAGTCACAAAGTGTTTCTAACAAATAAACCACAGTAAAAGTAAGACCTGGTACCAGCATCTCTGAGATTCACAAATGGTACATAATGTACTGAGCCAGCTGTCCTTTAAAAAATAAAAAAAAATCTTGAGGTTTTTTTTAATAGATTTTTTGTTGAAAACTGAATTGTTGAAACTGCAGGCAATAGGATGCCTTAGGCTGCCAAGCATATCAAAATATGGTGCATGGAGTGATTTTTACTACTCCTGCTATTTAAAGTCCTATTTTCATGAGCTTATTAGCTACTAGTGATCCCTAAGGAAAAATACAATTAAAACTTAATCATACCAAAAGCTGAGGTTCTTCTGATTCAGCGAACTTGTAATCTTGTATATTTAGTAGTTTACTTGTAAATGTCTTAGTACTGAGAATGTAAGATGCATCAATTAGCTTCAGTTTGCAATAATGCTGCTCCTCCAAATTCAGATGAGAGATTCTATGTGTGTCAGAAGATGCTAAGGAATTCTGAGTGGCAGCATTATTTATTTATATTTTTTACATTTGAACAGAAACTTTATTCCCTTTAACAATCCTATTGTAAAACCTCCCATACCCAGTCCTGTTCTCCACAGAAGATTCAGACAGTTAAGAAAAGCTAAGTGTGAAGAATACAAACAGCTGTAGAAGACAGTCTTTGCATACCGTTCAGAAAATAAATTTTATGGCTATTTTTTTCCCAACTGAAAACTAAGTGGAAATAATTTCAAACAGATCTTTCTGAAGTTTTAATATCTGGGTGAAATCCAATGGAGTAAAAAATGTTTATTTTGAGGAAAATAGGACTTTAATTTGAAAATATGAAAGTCGAATATTTCTAATGGCGAAAGATCATAGTTCAGTCAGTTCATTACAAGTAATTTTCTTAATGTTTTTTATACTGTTTTTACCTAGAAAGTTTTTTGCGGAAAGGTGTTTCACATGTCTCTTCTGTGATAGGACTGAACTGGAGAATGGATGCAAACATACAAAAATAACTTTGCAATGTTATTGCATTGTGACACAGGACACAAATCCCCTTTTCATGACTTGCCTTGTTTTCAACTAAACTCTAAAGAGAACCTATTGCAAAGCCTACTTCTACTATTGCTTTGATAACACTGTAGATTAAGGCATAAAAAACACATCAATTGTGTAACATACAGTAAATAATCCTATGTTTCAGTTCCCAGATGAAATCCAGAAAAGTAACACTATTCTAATCCATTAGAAAATTCTAATCTGAATCTTTGAACTTCTGAGTAGTTGTGTTTGTTGATCTACTTTCTATTTCTGACCGCTTAAATTAAGAAAAGAAGAAATTTATAAATTAAGTAAGGTATTTCACTTTCTGTAAAAAATTCTTGCTTCAAACAGACACTTTTTTTACGTACGTAACTGACAACTTTTTGACTAACTGGAATAGGAATATATTTGAGGTCTCAATTTACTTTCTTTATGAGTTTTCCTTAAGTTCTGGTCTGTTCAAACCCACTACTTGGGTTTCTGTGTTCAGGCTCAAGCACAAACAATCATATTCAGAATCAAATTAGGTGTTTTACAAAGATATTTTTCAATAAATAATTCTGACAGGCTCTGTTTTCAAGCTACAAAAGATCTGTGCCTGTTAATGAGACCAAAATTCCAGGAGTAGAGTTAGATTTTGTTAAAGGGAGCTGTTAGCTTTTCAAAAACTAAAATTTTCAAAATAGTTAGGGAAAAGAGTAGTTCAAAGAAAAAGAATACTTTTTTTCATAGGTGGAATTTAGAATAGCATCCTTACCAGCCACTCTCTAGGAAAAAATACAATTAAAAGACTCAGAGAGAGTCTTTTACCTTTGGTAATTTTAATCAGTGATACATTTCCATAAACACATTTTTTTCTGTAAACAATTTGCAAGGGAATGTATTTCATGCTGTTTTAACATGCTGAGACCAACTTTATTCTGATACATGCAGGTCTTTTAAAACAACTGAAATAGGACCCATTCTGTGCTTGCTGGAGGGCGCCATGTCACAAAGATTATAAAACTATAAACTGCATTCTCCCTATGACTGGCCTTGAGACATCTAAAATTACTTATTATTAGACAGTTTGGAAATAACCCTTTCAAATCTTTCATCTCATTAAATCCGCACATTGTTGGTTGCCATACAAGATGTACCAGACAGTTTATCCATTCTTAAGTAACTTCCTGAATTTTTCCACTGATATGACAACACAGTTCTTGTAACCTGCTTGAAATTTAAAATTAATTTAAATTTATTTATAAAGTTTTGCCACCACACTGTGTGTGGTCTAGTTTTAAACTTCATACATATGATCTCAGAGGTCAGAGTTGTTCTGATATGCATGAAAATTTGGGTTTCCCAACCTAATCATTAGGCACATTCTTCCCACCAAAGAGAATGGTAGGAATGTTCTTATCTACAGAAAGATCCTTCTGTCAAGGTTTATCTGGTCTTCATCAGAGATATTCATAGCTGTCCATCAAGGTGGTTAGTAACAGGCTTTTCTCTCAAAGCCTTTTGATACATAGGAAAACAGAAAGAATTTTAAAAATCCAGGGGATATGTGTTATTCAAGAAAGTGTTTGTATTGAGAATTTCAGCTCTAATGATGGCAGAAAGTTCTTTTGTACAGGAATGAAATTGCCAGTTCCTTTCAGCATTTAGACCTTCAACTCTGTGTCCAAAATAATAGTTATGCAATTTCTGTTGAATGATACACCTCCTAAAATAATAGTATCTCAAAACAGATGCACTTTTTAAACACTATTAATTTTATATTGTTGTTCTAACTGAGCCTGCTTTTTCTATAATATTTATTTAAATCCTAAAGCACTGTTTTATTATAACCAGTCTCATGTAGGTTGTGCACGGGCACCTAGAAACAATCTGTACCTCCCTGACTTACTGGGAAATAAAGAGAGCAAGAAGTAAGAATAAGTTGCTAAATTAATCAGGTGATTAAAGATTTCCAAGACTTTTTTTAGATGCAAAGAACAATCAGTTTTGTAATAGTATGAGCATTTTTCTGTTCTCTGTGTATCCACAGGCATCAGAAAAGAGAGAAACACAGACCCCATTGCTAATAACAAGTAAAAGAATTGGTAGCCCAAGTGCACAAAGCAGCAGTGTCCCTTCCATAAAGAAAACCCCCAGCCCTCCCTATGAGGAGTAGCATTTCCTGGGCCACACTAACTTGCAGTAGGAGTGAAATGTGCCGATGATTGTCACTGATTGCTCATCTACCAAGGAGTTTCAACTGCTCTTCTTACTTAAAGGCAGTTTACCAGCATTCTGTCTTCCTTTCCTATCTCCTATTTGTATTGGATTTCAGTATCCCATGACTTCTAATTACAAGAATTTACATACCTTAATGTTCTTGCACTTTGTTTTTGGCATGAATTTTTTTTAGATTGTGATGATAGTCTGTTGGTGATAGTGTCTTGCTGTTGTTCTGGCTTCCACTAAACGTTAACTAAACTACCAACACAATATTTTATCTGTCTCATTCTGTGCCTTAAAGGACCACGGACTGGTCAGCATAATTCCTGCTTTTTACATCAAATCCACCACTTTGAACAGCTGCATCTTCCTTGTTGTTCCACAGGCTATGACAAATCACACACCCATATGCATGCACATACATTAGATATATGTAGAAAATATATTTAAGAGAATTCCTGGTTTTGTGCCAAGCGGAATCCAGGAATGTTTACAAATAAAGAATAAAGACAAAAATAAAGGGAATTAAAAAATTGATTTCTTTAATTTTTCTGTAGCAATCTATACAAATATACACAGAATATATAAAAAAAAAATTCCTTCTGTTGTTACTCTTAATGTTCTGTGAGTCATATTTATAGAAATTATTTATTTCACAGACTCGCCCTGTGCCAAAATGTCACTCTACATAATTTGTTCTAGGAGGAGGGGGTTTTTATTCATTTTAGTACTTTGTTCTTACAAGACTACAGTTATATTTTGTGTCAAATTTGACTTCTTGCCTTGCATTTTGTCTTTCTGTGACTACGTGGAAAATGTATGTTTATCAATACAATAGTATTACATAATTTTTAAAGCAATGCAGGAATAAATGAGGGAATAATATTTTAGATAAATGAAAATCAAGAGATATAATGTAATACATCCTTCAGTTCCATGTTAATGCATACAAATGTTTAATATATATGAGGACAATAGGAAGTGGTATTTACATTTATTTTGGTCAATTGCCATGTTTGTTCAACAGCAGAGAATAATCAGTGTAGCAGGAGTGAGGAAGAAAAAACAATTTGGAAATATAATTTTTCATAACTTTTTATTGAATGAGTGACTTAACTACTGTTGTGAAACTGACCAGGCTCCACCAGGGCACAAGCTATTTCACTTCAAAACAACCTGATTGGAATGATTTTGTGGTTTTGTTTGTTTGTTTTGGTTTTGTTTTCTTTGTTACACTACTTGATGTGACCTTGTGTCCCAATGGATTGTTATGTTCTGTGTGACTGACTTCCTCCTCTCCCTTTGTGCACGTGTGCATAGTTAGTGATTCTGTCTATTAGACCAACCAAGTAAACATTGTTTGCCTTTAGGGAGCAGAAGTGTGACACTGGCAGTGGTCTGCTGTTGCTCCTTGTCACTTTTTGGGGTCATTTTTTTCCTGTTTTGCTTCCTAATGTTTCTTTTGTTTGATGAAGGAAAACATTTTGTGCCTGAAACAAGGTGTAACAAAGCAACAGCTTTACAGTTTGTTTTAATAATCTATTTTAATTAGGACCATAGTTACAAAAACTAGGGTTTTTTTCTAGTAATGTTTTTGGCTTATTGGTTAATTTGTTGCATTTTCAGGTTCAAGTAAAGATGCTGAAAACTTTGAATATATTTTTCTTTATATGAAGAACTACACTTTCTTGTTAGCTATAGGTATGCCATGAATTTTCTGTGAACCTTAAGAATTTAGATATGTACTTCCTAACACGCAAATTTCCCACCTGCCAAGGGCTCTTGGCTTCCTGTAAAACCCTTACTCTTGTCCACATCCTTGTGATCTTAACTCTACCAAAGCATACGAGGCTGCTCTGGTTACTTCTGAATTTCACAGAAGTGTATCTTAGATTCAGACACTTGCTAAGTCTATTACTGTTCTGCAGTCTGGTGGGTGACAGACACAAAAAAGATTAAAATTACTCATGGCAATGTGCCATTGTTCTTTAACCTTAATTAACCTCAAATGTCATATTAAGTTAAGTGTGGATGCTTTGCCCAAGATATTTCTTCCTCCTACTTCTCTGTGTCTACTTGTTTACCATCCCACTCCTCTGATAGAAAGATAAGCATAAAAATTACTAAAGAGATTCTTTAATGCACCAATTTTGTTTATTCCTCTAAGGAAAAAAGTGTTTTCCTGTTGTCCATTTTTTTCATACCTGGTGCCAGTTTTGTGAATGTGACTGAAATTATTTTACTCTTTTCTACATTCTCCTTAATATGTGGTAATCAATATTTCATTTGAATTTCCTCTCCTTTCTCTGTATTGTCAGGCTGCTTTTCCTCTGGAGGCTGCTGAATCTAGTCTTTCTACTAGATTCTTAACAAATTTGATTATAAAGCATCATTTAAAGATAATATTTACAAATGGGGAAGGTAGAAATGCTATGCCTAATGAGAGCTTTCTTTCCCCTTCACTCTTGATTTTCCTGTTCTCTATTCAGATACTATATCCCAACATTGTCATAAATCTTCTCCCTGAATTCTAAATCACTCACATTATTTTCTGTCATTTGATTCAAGGTGATTTCTTGTGGTCATTATCTGTCCAACTTGTCTTCTGTCATCCAATATTCCTTTTAAAAAGCTTCTCTTTTCCTCAGTAGCTCTCATGTGTGTTTGTTAATGTATTACATTTCTGTAAATCAGTTCAATTCATTAATAATTGCATCACTGTTCATGAAGTGAAAGCTTCTTTATTGGTATCCAACTGTTCATATATTTCAGAAGGCTGCCAATGATTAAAACATAATTACTCTACATTGCAATGCAACCCTATTTAAAATGGTAGCTTTTAAAAAAAACAGAATAGTCATAAAAGCATAGATTTTTTTTTTAAAGTAAGCATTATACTTGTTTTTTACATATGAACTCCAAATAATGCTATAAGAAAAAAATAAGGGAAAAAAGGGAAAATTTTCAATAGCACTCTCTGTTCTTGTGGACAGAATTCTTGTCAAGCAATAGTTGATTAGTTATTTAAACAAAGCTAGAAATTTGCAATAAAAACTTTCAAAAGTAGAGATGCTACCATTGGAAAACATACCACTTTAAAAAAATTTTTTTTTCCCTGTATTCGCTTATATTGCTTTTAATTTAAATTCTGAATTGTCTTTTCTAGTAACTTTGTGGCTTTTTTCCTCAAAATTATATACTCAGAAAAAATGTATTTCTTTTGACCAATACCAGAATCATTACTAAGAATGCAAAAATAATGATCACATCATTAGAATTTGAATATATCAATAATTTTTCTAACTGACCTGTAGTACTGAAAAGAAGAAAAAACTGATAAATTAAATATCTGAGGAAATTTTTAGTGGTAAGCATGTAGTAATAAGCTTCTGCCCCCATCTATGAATTAAAACCAGAAGTAGTTCAGCAAGAATTAAATACAAATATTTAGATTTGTGTAAGATTGTTTTTAAGAAAGTAATGGGAAATATATTGATCATTTTGCTTCAGGATATGAAATAATTGCCTCTGGAGATTGTTCCATTATCATGGTACAGCAGTATAGGTACATGTTAGGCTTTTCTCTTAGGAGATACCAGTTAAAGGTCACTGCCTGAAGCAAGGTGACAACTGGAATTGATGGGCCATCATAATTTTCAGTAATGGGCTCTGATTTAGCACAGAAGTGTTATCTGAAGTGAAGAAAGATCACAGTAATCCATTAATCAGTTATTTTTTATTTATATCATTTGAGTTCTTTAACCATACTGAAATAATTCTCGTCCTCAAGTTGGTTTATGGACTGAAAAAAAGGAAATGGAGCAACGCAAAATAAAACCGCTAAATGTAGATCTCTCCAATCTCCTACAGATATATCAGCACTTTTATTTGGAATTTCAATAGTGGTAAAGTCAAGGGATTGGCTTAAAAGAAAACACATTATACACTGCTTTGCATATATTCCCACTGTCCCCTTAAGAGAAGAACTGCTTTTTGTCTGCTGAGACAGATGTGTAAGCCAGCTCTACATGTGATCTCTAGCTTGAGAGGAAATAATCTATCTTTTCTCTCTGCCCAAGGAGTAGACTTTGATTTTGTTTCTCGAAAATGGCTTGCGCTGTACCTGCAGTGAAATTCCCAACACCCGGGCAGAGTAGTTTCTGCATAAGTTCTGTATTAATTCCTAGTTCTCATTATAATGGCAGAAAGATGACCCAGTACAAAAGTAATGGTGGAAGATGATGCAGTACAAATCACAGCAGTTGCAGTTCATGAAATTTTTTATTTTCATTACCAAGAGTTGTATGATTCATTTTGTTAAGATGAAACCTGTAAGAAATGTAAGGAATGGCCCTGAAGGAAGTATTTACTGCCTCATGCAATGCCTAGGTGGTACTTATCAAACAACAGTGCTAATACTATTTTACCTTTCTTCCCCTGTATCTTAACCCCCAGCACTCATGTTCATTGAGTGACATGAAGATGAAGAGTGGAATTGTTAGGTTGATTAGGTTTAATAGAAAGAAAGAAAATGAAATTGGACTTTTTTTATAAACTACATTTGGTGTGGTTGTAGCAGTAGCGGTACTCCATTGAGTTTATTTCATCGTCCCTTCAAATTTTGCATGCATAAATATGTATTAACGGCATTAAACTAAATAATGAAATATAGGAACTAAATAACTAAATATAGGAACTAACTCCTAAAAATTCAGCATGCTTACGATCTTACTATACTTACATATACATACATCTGTAAATAAACAGTGGTTCATGACATTTTTATTACAAGATCATTAATTCCTCATCAGTTATCAGTAGGCCTATTGATTCTGTAAAGAGAATGTCAATGTCATTTGCTCAAAAAAAAGTGTGCCGATTTAGTGACAGTGGATGTATTTTAGAATTCCATACTTCTATTGATTTGTTTTTTGATAAGGAGAGGCTTATTTATAGACCATTTATAGAACCACCAGAAAACATGTACTTTGTTCCCTTTTGGTATTACATCTTAGAAAATTTTAGCACTGCTACTGCATTATTATTTCTTCAAACTAATTAGTGGCTTAAACAACTGAGAAGAGCTGCAGTGTACTTCTGAACCAAAGAATAAGTTTTCTGTTGCTAAAAGCAGTGGGATTTTTTCTTACTTTTATTTTATTTTGTTTTATGTCCCTGCTCTCTACAGTTTTCTGGAACAGTTGTGCATGATTTCTAAAGTGTTATCCTATATTCTTGTACCTGCTTGTATATGACTTTAATTTCCATCCACTCAAAACATAAATAAACTTACTGGTTATTTTAAATTTACTTCTTAGCAGAAAACATTTTGATTGTCTAAATATTTTTACAGAAGAATTGTTGAATCCACTTTCTACAGTATTCTTTTTCACTTAGAAATCAGGAAATGCTATGGACTGGATTTTTCTAAACATATCAAATGACATTATGATTTCATAATTTAAGCAACTTGTGAAGAAGTTAGTTAATTGTCAAGTTAATGTTTTTAAAAATATGGGAGTTGAGGGAGTCACACAATTTTAGATTCTTAGTAAAATACTCAAGTATGCATAAATTCTTTTAGAAGAATTTGCTTAAACCTTTTACTGTTACCAGTGAAGTAATTTTGAGTAGTATTAGAGGAACGAATGAGGTCAGTCTCTAAAAACTGTGTGGAAATTTCTTTTTTTTTTTTGCAGTCAGTTAGAGACAGAGGTTAAGAGAATGCAAATGAACAATTTCTTTCCATCTGATTTGATACTTATGAAAGAATGCAAGTATTGACCATAAGTGTATCAAAAATCAGATGTGCAACAAAACGTTAGAGTCGTAGCTTTCTCTAGAAACATAGATCTATTTTTTTTTTAGATGTATAGCTTTTTAATTATGAACAGAGGTTATTTTTTGCTGGATTTTCTCTAGAAGTCTGAAAAGTTAGCAGAAAAAAAACAGCTACGCTACAAATATAGAGTGAGTTTATGCTTTCCAGCAAATGCTGCAGGTTTGTCTCGGGCATGTTTGAATACTGATTCCCTTTTAATTAATTAACTAAATTTTAATTTCCTTACCTTTTCAAATAAGAAACCCCAGGGAGCATTCTCAAGAAGTTTAATTTACTACATATTGTCTGTTATCAGTCCCATTCAGACTGAATAAAGGGCACAGAGAGTTTTGATTTCATTAAGTAATATAACCTCAATTGTCATTCAATGAAAGCTGTTCTTTTAAGAATCTCTGCTAAACACACTATTTCAGTACTATTTATGAACCACATTCTCTTTCATGCATCCCTTTTCTCAAGCCACAGTTTATTATGAGTTTATTTGAATGATGTCTGTAGTCTCTGTGTGCAAAGGACTGTCATGCCTTGTCTTGAGCCAGGGACTAGGCCAAGGTGACCTTCGGATGTCCCTTCCAGCTGCAGCCATTCTGTGATCTTGATGGCATAAGGCATCAAGGAAGAACTCCTTCTATTGGAGTTCCCACATTTAAAGACATTTACTTCATTTATATGAATGAATATTCTTTGCTCAGTACTCCTTATTTAGTATTGTTGAGTTAGATTGTGGGTATATCCTTCCTTGCACACATATTGCAAACAGCTTTATGCTGCTTCCATGTCATCTGATAACTTTGGGATGAATATTTGGGATCCAGGCCATTGCAAAAGAGTACTGTAGCTTTGGGGTGTAAGTTTATGATAACCTTGGATAAGTTCCATTACCCTCAAATCAAAATTCAAAATGTATGGTACATTAGTTTACAGTGATCCAAATGAACGATGCAATTGAAATGTTTTTGCTAAACAGATAGATAAGATAGATAAAACTGCAATTAATCTAGGTGTCTGAATAGTAATTTGGAGAGTCTTCTGTCCTCATGTTTGTGGAGACACTTGCTGGATATGCCCTCCTGATTCAATTGCCAGGAATTTAGTCTTTGTGTCCATTTTTTATCTCAGGTTACAGACTAAGAGAAAGGGCTCTCCAGTTTGGAATATAGCCACTTAAGAAATCCTTCAGCTTGAATCCATTTTGCTCATTTCCCTCTTTTACTAAAGTGCATGTTCACTTCTAATTCATTCAGAAAATAGCCTCGTAGTCGGCTTTTGAAGATACAAAAAATTAGTTTGCCAAACTTCTTTCACCTTTTGTACTTAATGTATCAATTTGACTTAACAACAGGTTAAGCTTCACGCTAAACTAAATGCTTGTAGCTTTTAAGTGTCTCCATCTACTGACCCATTCTTACCTATCTGTACTTCAGCAAGTTTGACTGACAAAGTATCTAATTTTGATTAATACCTGCAATTCCTTATGATTGAAACTGGGTATGATGGCCTCCAGGGGTAAATGTTTAGCATATTATGGAGTATTATATTCCAAAAATTTATCATTTAAAGGAATTAGCTTCACCATTTAGCAAGGTAGTGAATTCAGATTGTTTGACCAGATGGCCATTTGCAACAGTAGATATACATTGGTTTTCAAAAGGCTTTGTGACCTCTGTAAGAAAAAACATGAGGCAGCCTAAAAAAAATATGAATTGCAAGTAATAATGCCAGAGTTAGAAAAACCATAAACAGTTGCATTAAGAATAAGAAAGAGAGTGAAAAGAAAAATAAACCACAAACAAAAAAACCCAGAAACAGTTGGATTATTTACAAAAATATTTATTTTGCCATACTCTGAGGCTAGGTAATTCCTAGGCATGGCAGATGCAATATCTGAATCACTTGTAATGCAGCATGCTTTATTTGAAAAGACAAAAAACATCAAGCAAACCAATGGCACACTGAAAATTCACTGAAATAGAAGTACCAGTTTATGAACACTAGCAAATTAGTACCTGCATTCACACGCACACTGAAGAACAAAACTCACCAGGAAATCAGGAAATCAAATGGACTGCAGAAGTCCAAAAACTGTGAGCATTCTTAGTGCACTTCAGGGTAAGGGGTATTCCTCTCTGATTGCACCTAAATTCATTGTTTTACCCACTAAAATTTCATGTACTAATTTTTGAAAGTCATCTAGCAATTTAGTTCCTTTGGCCTTTTTTTTTACTAACGTTTAATTTTGGAGGCATTTTTTACACCTTATCATGCTCATACAATAATGCAGTATCTGACAAATGTAGACATGCAGATCTGCCAATGGCAGTAAGGTATTATTTAAAAATATTTAAACTTAATTGCATTTTAAAAAGTCTTGAAATTCATTAATAATCCTGAAGCAGGCTGGAATCATCAAGAAATATCAGTGCTGGTAGACTTAAAGATGGGTCAGACTACAACAGAACCAATTTTGTGGATCGTTTCTGCCATGCATGTATGACATGTACATATGTAATGGGATTTTTCCTTTCAGTAGTCCCCTCTGTTGCAATCTCTGTACCACTGGCTACTCAGGCTTCTTTCATAAGTCTACTAGAACATATTCACACTCAGAGGAAAAAAATTTGGGTGCCTGAATGTTCTTCTATTCTTAAAGCAGTATTACTTTCAAGTATTTTGCAAAGAAAGCAATAACTGAGAACACCCACCCTCTCCTTTATGTTCATTCAGGTTTTGAACAAAGGCAGGATAGTCTATTCTGTTCAAACAAATCTGTTGTTCTTACTGCGCCCAGCCACAGATATTTAGAAAAGGAGGAAAAGAGCAGAATGACTTTCCTCAGCTTCCAGAAATCTACAGCCTAGGGAAAATTTAGAGCTAGAAGTTGTATGTTTGAATACATTTGTATGTCCTTCATTAATTTTTCTTCTGTTGCATTGCCCATGTAAGATTATATGTCCCTAGTATTTTCCATGCTGTGTCACGCACATTTGGAGGTTAGCTGTAGAGGTTGCTTCCAATCTCATTGTTTTTATTGGCCTACTTTTTGATATTTATGTTGTAGTTACAGTGTCAGTTCCTGGTTTAGTGCACATTTATAAGATACTGTATTTTCTATTTTGAAGTAAAAGAGGAGCAAGAAAAACTGTTAGCATCCAGCAACCACACCTTGATGCCCCCAGAGTCTTGGTATGGTGCATTAATTTTTCAGTTTGTAATTTGCCAGATGCATTTAATGGAACCAATTTTCATTACATCTGTTCTATGGTTCAAAGAGATCTTTTAGTTGCCAAAGGGAGCCAGCTTCACACAGATTGGGAGAGGGTGGTAATGCACTGTATCTTGAAGTATTAGATAACTAGGGATGGTTTTATAACAAACAGATTATTTTTAAGACAGGCAAATTCTATATTCATGACTTGCCACTATTAGAATTCAAATTTAAAATGCTTAAGTCTCTTCTGCAAAAAAACATGTATTGATTTTAATGTAATTTTCTACATAATACTCTCAGATTACTTATCTTTTTAAGCAATTATATATTTCTGTTTATTGGTAGAAGAAGACATAGTTATACATAAGTAAATACAGATTTTAATACTAAGAATAGCTTAGTAAAGCTTTAATTTAAAGCTTAAATACTAAAAGATGTGAGGAGTAACATTTTTTAATTTTATGCTCTAAGACAAGACAGTTTATTATACCAAAACAAACTCACATTACCAAGATAACTGTACACATTGTGCATAATTTTAATCTTCATAAAATGTGTAACAGTTGAATGGTATTAAATTCAAGATTTCACTTGACAGCAGCTTTCAATGAAAAGGTTTTTCCTCATGGGCTGAAGAAAATTTGAAATGTTCTACTACACTTTGAAGTTCTAAAGCATTAGCCATATGAGAATTATAAAGCATTAATCCTGAAGAGTTTCCACCTGACAGTCATGAAATAGCATACCTGTGTGAAAAGTGACTCAGTTTTACTTCCTCAGGCAATCCTTTCCTTTTTTTCTGCTGCTTCAGAAATATCATGCATCATGTCGTACTGAGAAGATGGCCTTGGAATGACTGGATCTTTTTGAAATTTCTGAAGTCTACACTATCACTGTATTTATCTAAGACATTTCAATGACATTTTAAAAAGTTGTTTATACTAGGAGTTTTATTTTAGTTTGATAAGCCATGTGTAAAAGTTGTTCCAAAAGAGTAATCAAAAGCTTATTTTCACTGTGTCGTTCTAAACAAATGTTTGTAAAGAGAAAATTGTAATGGAAGGAGCAAATCTATTAGCAAGAGTTCATATGCAATTTAAGAACGTTAGATATCTCCCAGCTCAGTCAGAGACTGAGATCAATCAGAAGTTTGTCATGTTGCCTACATTTAGGTTTTACACTAGTCATGTTGTAAAATCCACTTTTTTGGGGGCTTTTTTGGGCACCAAACAGCTTAAGAGGGGAAAGATACACGCAACAAGCAGCCCTCCAAGAATCCTAATCTTTTGTTTTTTCTCATTTCATGGAGCACAGGAAAAGGAATCTTAGCTTTATTGTGTGCTCTGGCAAACAGCAGGACAGTGATGTTTCCCCCTTCTACTGTCTGCCCTGGTTTATATTATATACCGAGCTAATGACCACATTTACATTTCCTTGAAGTAAAAACAAGTCCTTATAGTGGTGGTAGGTTTTGTCACTGAGGCTGACTGAAAGGGGAGTTGAATTTGAATTAGCCATTATGAGGTAAAAATGCATGAAATAAGGAAGGGACTGAGGAGAGGGGTGAAGGAAGATATTCAATCCAGGTCTGTATTTCGAGTTCAAGATTTGGGGTCACAGAATTTACACAGTCGAGAAGAACACAGAAAGAGCAAGAACAGCCTCAAAAGGGAAATAAAGAGTTCTCAAGTATGTTCTTATTACATTAATTTTTATAGAGGAATACTTAATACTCACTTAAATTAAAATTCACAAGAAAAGAAGCAACTGGAGGTGTTTTTTACCCTGTGCATTCACACAACTGGAGACTTAAAAATGGGAAAGAATTATAAAACATGATTATGTAAAATGAAGCCATTGGGGCTTTTCTGTAAACAAATGCATTCTAATTTCCTTTTCACATTACTGTACCTTCTTTTTTCATTTCCTAGATTTTTTTCATATTTAGATGCATTTGAAATTAGGTGTTTTTATGCAATAAGACTCATAGTATTTCCATTGCAAAGACACAAAATAGCTGTGGGTGTAAATTTATGACTGAAACTGAAAGAATAAATTGCTTTTCAAAATAATCCACTTATAGTCAGTAAGCTATAGTCATTTGTAATGCTTTTTTTTCTTTCTTTTTTTTAATTTTTTTTATTTTTATTTCTGTTACCTAACAGAACCTGAGTACTTGGTAACATCAAAATTGTGACAACTCATTTTTGCCTGAGGTCTGGCTTTGCTACCAAAACGCTCATCTTATAAACTTTTTGGCAGTGTTTCACTGCTGGTTTTTTCTTTAATTTCCTGACTGAGAACTGCTTTTGCTTCAGCTATTGAGAAGATCCCAAGTCAAATTTTCTCTAGAAGCCATAACAGTTCATAACAAAAATTAATTTCTAGCCAGAAAGCAAGATATAGCAACTACAGTGGAACAGCCTATGTCATACCAAACTTGAAAACGCAACTAGTGAGATGGAAAGCAGATGGACCGGAATTTGCTCATCAGTACGTTAAAAATGACAGATTTCAGCTCATAGATCCAGCTTCACCTAATGTCACATCCTGAGAAAATAGTATTTTAAAGAACAAAAAACCCTCTAAGAATATCTAATTAAAGCAAATTTCAACATAAAATCTTTTTTTCAAAATAGTTTAGTTAATATTGTCCAAATTGCATTTGGCTGTTTTCCTGGACTTTATGTTAGCAGGGATGGCCTTGGAAATACAACAGGTTATAAAGTTTACCATTACATTCAGTGATAAATGAGTATTTTTAGGAGAAAACACGAAAATATATGGATATTTTTTCTAGATAGTACTACTTACTGTGAGGAAAATTTTGGCATTCCAGATGCAGAAATAAACTGAGACTAAGGACTGAAAATACTCCCAAGAGACTACTGTGTAAAGCACCTGAAATCTCCTTGCTTTTGTTACACTGTTCTGTCTTTTGTTCTCTTCTGAGGTTGCCTCATGTGAATGTAGATCTATTCCTGTTTAATTTATGAGTGAGAAAAAGTAACTTCATCCAGAGAGGACTTCTCTAGTCTTGTAGAGAGCACATCTTTCTCACTGTGCGTTTGTGATGTTATGTCTCCTTTGTGCTTAGATAACTTTTCCAAAGCACATAACTTCTCAAGGTGCATACTTTTCAAAAATACAAAGGTGATTTCTTTATAATATAGACTTATCCTTGTGCTGTGCATGGCTTGGTCCACATACTGAGTTTTCATGGCCTACATTTTGATTATAATCGAATTCTTGTGATTTAAAATATGGAACAGGCTGTTGTCAAAATAAGGACAGTGAAAGTTGAAATAAATAAGTAAAAATAACTTAAGAGCTTATCTGATGACACTAACAAATCGAACATTTGCAATAATTTTTTATTCATGAATGTTGTAAATTTAATATCTTTTTATCACTACCTGGACTCAGGGCTATAATGAAAGGTACTAGATACAACCAAGTATTTAGGAACCTACAAGGCAGACCTGAATTTTAAGTTCTCTTTCCTCTCTTTTGCAGCAATGCAAACTCCTAATGTACATCATCATGTTTTTTCCTGTATCTGCCTTTATTATCTGGCCCCATCCTTTCCATTCTCCAACATGTAGATAGCTTTGATGGTTGTGCCAGGACTAGGGAAATGCAGCTTTAAATTAAACACCCAGATTATCATAAATTGATTATTACACTAGGCTTTTTGTAAATTATGTGAGAAAAGGGTGTGTGGGGATCGGTAGATGGAAGCATTTTGTGGCACACCACAAGGTTTTCTATATTTTCTGTTTTGACCAGTTCATTAGTTTGAAGTCTTTAAAGAGTGACCTAAATTCTGCAGCTAGTCAAGATGGGCCACAGACTACATTTTCTGTGTAGAAATTACTGACATTTTCAGGACAAGGTATGTTCTAGGTTTGTGTAAAAAAAATGCACACCCCATATTTACATTCAGTAGTATTTTGGCATTTTGTGTATTTATAGCATCTCAGGATATTTTAACAGGAGTTCTAGAACTAAAATGCACATACTTCAACTCTCATCCCACTTGAAGTGCCTAGACTTCTTCACTTTGCCAAAGCTTAATATATTGTCATTGTAGAGATTTTAAAAAAATGCTCAGAAGAATATGCTATATAGTAAAAACATAGCACCTATACTGCACATTTAATAAATAGAGTCAGATCTGATATAAGTTTGTAGTGGAATCAAACCAACCAATTATTTTGGATATGTTTTAGTGATAAAAAATGCACATGCTAATCCACATATCTTTTAGATATGATTGCAACAGGACTATACTTACATTTAGAAGGTTCTTCTGTTGCTTTTCAACCCTTTCCTTAGCATTGGACTGTATTTTTTTCTAGGAAACTGTAATCCCTTTCAGCTTGAAATTATACAGGAATTTAGCTATTGCAGTGTGTGTGCCTTTGACTTGGAAAGAGTGAAACAGTCTGCTAGCAAAGACTAAAGTGAGCACAAGGCTGTTCAACAGGAGCATCATGAACTTCATATTTTTTAGCTAGAAACGAAATGTTTAATCTAGAATCTCTGTGTATTTTAGCCTGCTGTATTTTCAAATAATCCTTTATTACATTCATATTTCTGTGACAGATCTGCAACATGACATCATTATGCCATGTGATTCTGATTTTGCTCTTATGTAATACCACAGAGCAAGCAGATTGTTTTACATGTATCGCCAACATCAAATTTAGGCCTCATTAATTTATTTTCTAAAAATTTTCTTGAGAAAGAAATTTACTTAGCTTTGCATAATCTGTTTTATATCAATCAATATAATTTAATATTTTTACTTGTGTCTAAGTTAATCTTAAAAAGATTTCATTATTCCATCAATTTCCTAGGCATTGAAAGAAGATCCGCTATTCCTAAAGAGTTTTTGCTTTTTTTCCCCCAACAGTACATACCTTCATGTGCCACTTACTCTTCTGATACTTCATGTAACTGCTAAACATCAGGATACTGCTAAAGCTTTTCAGCACAATAGCTTGAATTTATTGGTTCTGCTATTTTTAATATGTTTTAGTGGTACAAAGTCTTTTAATACACTGTCATTTCCAAGGCTTTCTCATTACTCCTTTTCTACAATTAATGGACTCTATTTTCCATTATGATTTTTAGTTGAGACTGAAACAAAAGCTCTTTTTCAGAAATCCTTCTTCCGTTTAGTGAGTTACTTTCCCTATTTCTGCTTTGCTTCCATTGTGCTCCCCTTGCTCTTTGTCTGCCCAAATGGAGCCTGGTCCCCCTGCATTTCTTTTGGAATACACCCTTTTGTACCTTATTTGATACAATAGTTGGCTTTTGTTAAAGGATGTGGTCTATGTAAATACTCCTTGGTTATCTGTGTTTCTTTTCTAACTTTAATTTCTTTGCCATTTCAAGTTAGTCTGCCAGCACAGAGACCACATTATAAAGTTCTTACAGAGAGATTGTGCCTGAATTATGATAAAGTTCATCACTGATGCTACCATAACTAGTTGCTGTTTGCATTTCCTTTGTGCATATGAAATAAAGTACATTCTTCAGCAACATCCAGGAGACCTGACAAAATTACTACCATGAATTTCTGTTCTGTTAATTTTTTTCATAAAAAATTTAAACTTTTATGAGCATATTTAAATAGCAATGAAAGCAGTCATCTTTCTATATTTTTATATATTAGTAGTACATTTGCCTGTAAACAACTGTAATAATTATGACCAAGTAGGCGACAAATTCGTTTCTGCATAGTAATACCCTGAGAATCCCATTGACTTCAGGCAGTTAAAATTGTCTGACAACCCAGAATCTGACCAATTAAAAATTAATTAGATTGCTGTTAATATAGTTGAATAATGTTTCATATTAGGAATGCTGAATTTTTTTTAAAAAATTGAATCATTGTATTTTTTAAAAAAAAATAAATTCCCTCCTCCTTCATGGTGCAATATGTAAGTGTTGCTTTGCAATATTTTAGTTCAGTTAAATGTCTCCTTAAGAAAGACAAACATGCTGATTTATTATTGCTTTGCAGAGTAAATGTTAATGAGTGAAATTTCACTGATGATTAAAATCCATTTTCTGAAGTATAATTTTTCTTTTATGGAGGCTGAGTGCCTTTGTAATAGGCATGTTTAGGTTTAAAATTATTATTTCTCCTACATCAGTTACTATTTAGTGTGTATTAGAAGAATGCTTTAATGAAATTTATGGAATTTTTCTTTATTTTTAATATGTTAATTATGCTATATATTTGAAGTATTTTTTAAACTGTTGGACCGCTTCCCGACAGCAGGAAGTAGCTTTTCCATATAGTGTATTTTAGTTACATAATTCAAATTTATATATATTTATGTCAGCTGAAAATTACCAAGTTATTTCGACTTGACACAATGCTAAAAATAATGTAGAACTCACATTTTATGCCATTATGACTCAAGGCACTTGCATATGTGTTTTGAGATGTACTCTTAACGTGAGCTATCACACATTCTTTTCCCCAGGGGGAAAAAAAAACATATATATATATATATTATATATATATATAGTGTGCATGTGTGTGTTATATATAAATATATAAGTTTATCTATAAATACATATATCTCTTTATTTTGATAGAACTACACCCTTGTAATTGAAGCAATGCATTCTGCAATTGAGACCAAGGAGGTGTGCAAAGGAAAGCTTTTTTACACCATCTAGAAAAGAGGAATATTTAAATCTGCAGCCAAAGCCCATTAATTTCCCATATATTTCTGGTTTTATGGTAAGGGGTACTGTTTCTAAGAGTCATAAAGGAGAAAAATATGGTGAGACTCTGTTTCAGATTTGCATCTGTGTTACACTTAAGACAAGTTTTTAGTTATAGGTAGACCAGATAGCATTAAGGTTGAGTATCTTCAATTGCTTTAGTTTAATTTCCTTGTAATTTATGATCATTTTAAATTGTTTAACCACAATTGTGCACCCTATTTAAGTCAAGAGACAGATAATAAATAATTGAGAAAGATACAATATTTTATTGCATATTTTATATATAGAATAGACTGTTCTACACTGTATTCTCTGAATGATGTAGATTTCCAAATCGCAAATGATCCTATCATATAAAAGGTATTTGGGTTTTATACTTAGCTTAAATGCATGAATAATTATTTACGTATTTATCAGTCTTAAGTTTTTGTCATTGGCATTTGTAAGTGCTTTGATGTTACTGTGAAGTTAGATGAGTCTTGCATTTGGTTTCTATTTTTTTGACATAACATGTATTATACTGGCATCATAAGACACTATGGGATTGGACAATACAAAGCAAGATAGCAAGATAAATAGATATCTTTATAGCAAGATAAAAAAGCAGGGTAGAAGTTTCTTTTATGAAGAAATAAAAAAGCAGGTAATAAGAGAACTGAAAAGTATCTTGATAACTCTAGTCTATTTTTCACTAACATATCTACTTATCTATCCAGCTACTAATTTTACTTGCACAGTGAAGAAACAGATTAAATAGATGGAAAGGCTGTTCCTACATTAGTAGGAACAAGAGGAAAAAAAGCAGGGTGAACCTTGAGAAACACCTCATGGTGAGAGCTATAGGGAGAAGGAGAATACATGATGTAACAAGGCATCACCAAAAACAAAAAGTGAAGGCAAGTGGCATCAGAAAGAAAATAAGGGGAGGACATCTCTGTAACACCTGCATATTCCTTATCTTACAGCAGCTGTTTTCTGAGATTGATGAGGCAGAAGAATTTGCTCCACTGTACTAAAACAAGTATTTGCTCCACTGTACTAAACAAGTTCCTCATAGAGCACGGTAACAAAATTCAGGAGCTAATGGAAGGTCTGTTCAGGAAGGCACCTACATAGTCTTGAAAATGCCCAAAACCAGATTCTCTAAATTTTAAACTCTCAATCAGTAATATTTAGAATTTCCAAAAATACTTTTTACTAGATGTGATTTCTGCTAGCTGAAAGTTGCTTGTTGTTGTTTAATGCTGTTGAAGTCTGTTGCACTTGAGGGCTCAGGGGTTCTCTGATTTGCCTACTTTAAATGCTGCAGCTCCTGTGCCTGCTGGAGGAACACTCTAAAGGGGTCTTGAGGGTTGGGTTGCTTAAGTCTTCTCAGATGATATGGTAGGTGATAGGTAACTGCCTGTCAATATCAGTGCCAGCATCCTCTTGTTTGAAATCAATCTTTACATGTAGCTCTTTCTCAAATTCAGTATCATAATTCTCAACATTGCCATTTCCCATTATTTTCCTGAAAGATGGTATTATTTTTATCTCTTCTTTGATGTTGTGTTGAACATCATTTAAAGAACATTGCCATTCTGAATGATATCTTTCCATTAAAACTTGGAGAAAAATGTGAACAGATCTTTAAAAATTGATCTATTCCTGGCATTTGGGATGAAAACTAACATTTTATCTCTTTTTTGTTTTGTTTTGTTGTTGTTGTTTTGTTTTAATCTTCAGAAATAGGTTTTCCTCTTTCTACACACTATAGCTAGTAGTGCATGTTTATGTTATCTAGATTGCAAAATCTAGGATAAAACATGGGGATTTTGTAAAAATCATAGGATTCAAAAAAGAGTCTTATTTTGATGGATGTATAATAGCAATACTTGTATGGAATTTCCTAGTCATTAAGAGAATAATGGCTACTCACATTTCCCAAATGCAGTCATCCAATGTTTAGAGAAATCTTTATGAAGAAAATGACCAGACATAAAAAGTTCTTCTCTTGTAAGTGCAGGCACTTAATTGACTGCTCTGATCATTAAAATAAATTAGACTTCATTCTCCACAACTCCCCATGGAACTTTTATCTCAGGAGAAAATTGTAAAACAATTCACTGTTGCAATGCAAAATAGAAAACCATGTTTTCTATACAGTAGCTGTGCCAAAGTACGCACATTTCTTTTTTCCATTGTCTTTGCTCTGTCATCCCTTAAATCAGATTATTTTAATTGTGTTCACTTCCTTTCTCTCTTTCACTCCCTCCTTCTTGACAAGAGTTCAGTGTCTGCTTTAATATTTTTGATTTTTAAAATAGTCTAACATTTTCATGAGGTTTAAGAGCCATAGCTGGAGGTAGCAATTCTAGTAAAATTTTCTTCCAAGATACCACATCTTTTGTGACTGTCTAATTAGTTTTTCATTCTACATGCTAATCTTATATTTCTTCAAAGTCTGTTCTGATAATATAGTATAACTCATTTTATTATCACAGAAAGCATAATCAAACAACTGTTAAGGTAACTCTTATATCTCTATTGGAATTTTTAACTGTGCGAGTTTGGGTTTTTTGGGGGTTGTTTTTGGTTTGATTTGGTTTTGGTTTTTCTTATTATAAAAGATTCCATGTCTTCAGTTTCCTTTAATTTACTTTAATAAGGTGATCTTCAAAACTTTCTATTCACCTTCTAGGTGCTATTTAAATCTTAGAAAAACAGGGCTTGAAGGTATCTCAGGAGGTCATTTAATCTTCTGCCAAAGGCAGAATCTGCTCTGCTTAAGTCATTCCTGTCAAACATTTTTCTAACCTGCTTCTAAAGACCTCTAACCTCTTCCAACAAATTTTTATGACTTCTTTCTGTAATCACATTTTGAAGGTTCTTTGATAGTAGTTTGTAATTTGAGTTTTTCTTGTCGCAGTTTAAATTCAGTAAATCTTACCCTGTTCAACCAGATTATAAAGAATATTTATTTTCCCCTCATTCACATATCATTTAGCAGTCTTTTTGTTTTCCTAAATCCATGCTTCCTGTAATTTTTGAGTTATATCTTCATCAAAGCTCCAATTCCTAAAATTGGACCCAGTAAGCACCTGGTGTGTTGCCAATGACAGAGAGAATGGAAGACTGATTTCCTATGTATTGCAAGCTACCTTTTATTGCAGTTCCCATTCCAGTTGCTGTTTTCATAGCAGTAAAATGTATGTTGACTTATGTGAATGTGTGATCCTCTGTAACCCCATATTCCTTTCTACATAATTATCAAAAAAAAATAATCCTTGCCATGCAGTTGATCATTCTTGCCTAAGTGCTGTATCCTCAATCAAAAGATTTCATCAGCTGCTTGATTTCCTTGCCTCTGCTCTGAGACATATAAATAACTTTAATCATGAACAGACACGTGATCAGCTTAATATTTCATCATAGGACTTCTGCAAAAGTATAATCATACAATTTGAGCCACTGCCATGTTTGTAATTTACAGATTTCTGGAAGCTGTGTTCTGTAACATTTGTGAATAATTTCTATCAGTTTTCAGACGTTCAAGGTTTCACTGAGAGTTGTAAATAGATGTGTATATCTTTATATATAGTATATATTTATTATACACACACACACACATTATTATTGTTTATTAGATCCTTGTCATACAGCAGTCATTTTAAAAAGAGGCAGAAAAAATTATAGTGTTGCCATTTGTCAGATTTCTTAAAAGACTTAAAAGATTATCAAGCATAAATTTCAACTTCTTTTTCTTTTCATAATTTAACTAGTTTTCATTTCATCTCTAGAGTTTTTTGTGGGTTTATTAGTTTACTCTTAAAAATTAATTTCATAAAAAGATAATCCTTTGTTGTGTCACATTAATTACAGGAGGAATCAAACATGGAATATGCAAAGACAAAAACCCCACAGATCTATATGATTATGTAGAAATTGTAATCATAGGAATACAAAAGTGTGCCTTTTTGATGGCAAAGTGATTTTATTTTATCAGAGTATCTTTTAAGACTTATTATACACTATGGAGATAAATGACTAGCTTTAAGATACTTCTTTGCCTTCCCTCTCTTCATGAATTTCATCTCCTGACAAAGATCTCAATTAAAGAGTTTTATCATTTTCATTTGGAAAGAGAAGAAATTACTCATCTTGGATTCTTTAAAGATATAACACTGCATTTTACTGTAAGTTGACCTCTTAAATAATTATGTCATGGTTTTTGTTTTTGAGGATCTAAAGTTGCAATCCAAGGAAATTTGTAACAATTTTGGCTGTGCTCTGTTCTCAGTTTAAAATAATTCTTCTCATCTCCCAAATTCAAACTCTTCTAAGCTGGCATAAACCAATGAAGCTAGGGAAAAAAAGTTATTTTTAGAAAATTAGGCTAGGGGGCTTATGTTCAACATGTATACATACAACTGTTAAAGTTCCTCAGGCTGTATTCAGACACACTAAGGTGTGACTGGTTTTGAACAGTTTACTTTGACCCTATCAACATGAAGTTCTGGATTTAAAATATGACATTTTGGGGGTGGGTCTTGCATGTATCTCTTCAAATGCAGCAGTTTTTTCTCTGGAGACTTGCTTAGTAGCCTGCCACATAGAAAAATGTGCTTGTTCCAATACTGGATTTATTTGAAAGCCTAACATTGTTTAAATATAATTGTTTTCATTACATGAGTTAAAAAATATGTGCCTGACAGAACTTTAGAATGGTGCATGTGATGCAGGTGCCTGTGTTTTTTCCCAGCTGCAGGTTGTCACGCTCAGCAAAAAGACGAGGCATCATTCACCTCTCTTCTTCCTTTTCTCCTTCACTCACTTTTTCTTTCCCAGTTTCCATACTGCAATTGTCTGCCCTTTCATTAGCTACACTATTTCTATGATTCTTCCCTCAGCCACTGAACACTTTAAAAAGGCAAAAAATTACCCAGGTTGAGTTTTGCTGTCATTTTAGTAAGTGCTACTTGCCTTCAGAGGGGCTCAATGCTAAAACAGTAGGGAAGAGAGTGGAATGCAGGAACAATTTTTAATGACCAGGAGTTGTTTAGTTGGTTTAGCAGCTTGTTTTTTGCAGCTATTGTCTCACTAAGCTGAATAAAAATACTGCTTGTCCTCGCAAGTCTTGTTTTCCTTATCTCCATAAATGATCATGTCTTCAAAATGATCATTGGCAAAAGGCAGCTTTTGTCTAACCTGTAAATCATTCATCCCTAATGTGTACTAATCAAGATGTACTTTCTTGTTGTCACAAACCAGGTAACATAATCAAATAATCAAATAGAAGAAGTCATCAGCTACAAATAATGATTTAGCACTAGAAAATGAATGTTACTCCTTTTTATACAACACAGTCTCTTTCTGGAAATTGAAGGAGAGGCAGTCCTTGAATTTATTTGCACAAACATGCAAGACACAATCCCAAAGCATACACAGCTCAAATTTGCATTTAATTCAAGGTATGACTAAAATTAACATTAATTAAGACTTTTTTTTTAATATAATGGATATTGGCAGTCACATTTGTTTATTCGTGTCTTTTGCCTTTTGGTGGAGCTTTATTCTCTTTTTTCTTTTAGGTTGTTTGTTTAGCTTAATTTTCTTCTTATTTCCTCTGTTCTTCAGATATTTGGGATTTCTTGTTTATTTTTGCATTTTTATGTGTGGTTTTAGTTCTTTATGGGGTGGCTGTTCTTATTTGGCTTTGTGTGTATTCTACTTTTTTATTGTGTTAGTCTAAATTTCGGGTTACTGATGTCTTCTAGGGATTTCTGCAGCTAATAGTTTTTCTTACATTAAGCAGCTGATACATGTAAAATTTGACATACATTTTCAAATTTGAGGCATCTTTTTTGATTTAGTGACTAATGGCTCAATTTCTGTTCTGTGATCTCACTCTCAAGGAATTGCTAATAACGAGGAATTGTCACATCATGCATCTGACACATGTCTAGAATAATGGTAAAGGAGATAATTTTTATCATCATAATCATTCAACTTCCTGCAGAAAAAAAAAAAAAATAAGTGCTATTTGTTATTAAGACTGGTATTCAAGACCGTGGTGACAAAACAGTCATTTGGGCTGCCACTAAAGCACATGTATTTTGTTTGGTGCCCAAAGCAACTCCAAATAAAGCACAAAACAAGCCAGCTTGCCAGTTTTCAATGCAAAATTAGGTCTTATAGACCAGGTGCTCAGTTGCTTTCTTTAGCCACGCCAAACTTTTCTAAGGATGAAAACTTTTTTAGAAGAAATATAAATAAATAGTATGAATCTGTAGGTATTACTATATAGAACTGATTTGAGAGTTTATTCATGAAAACATGCTTCCTTCAAATGACCATCCTCAATACTTCAGTGACAATTATCAGTCTTTGGAAAGCATCAAAGAAATAAAGATCAGAGTACAAGCACTCTAGGTCAAAGAGGGGAAAACATATTTTTCAAAATAAGCACTTGACAGAAATAATGAATATTTGAACTTGAAGAGTGAATTGGAGTATTGAACTAACTTAATGGCTACTGACTTGCATTGTTGTATAAGGTAGAGATTTTGTAGTTGTTTTGAATTCCTGCACTCTTGACAGACTCTGCTGGAAGTTACCATAAAAATGTTATTCTCTGTCTCTAAAATTAGCTGATATTGCTCGCAGATTTTCTTCTCTCATAAGAAGCAACAAGAATTCATGAAGATAGGGGTGAGAAATTACTTTTGCTTTGGGAAAAATTGCAGTTTAAGAGGTAGTGGAAAAGCTCAAGACTTCACGTAAAATAAATCAGCATTCTGAGTTTATGGCTCAGAGCAGTGAAAACTTCCCATGATACATTTCATACCTTAGCAATATATTTATTTTGCTTTTTGAGCAGATTTTTCAGATCTGTCTGAAAAGTGCACGGAAGGTAACATATGATCATCTGTGTAAGCTGGATGAATCAGAACAGTCCATTGTTCTACAGAATTTATCTTGTTTGATGTGACCAAAAGGGAAAAAAAAATCTGTATTTCTAGACTAGATAGATATAACTATGATATTTAGATTTATGAAAGTTGAACCATCACCGCTAATGTTTATGCTGGAGTTGAATCTGGTGAAGGATGTCAAATGCCATGAGGGCTTCTACAAGTACATAAGCAGCAAAAGGAAAACAAGAGAAATCAGGAGCCTGAGGATAAGTGGGACAGGGGCACAGGTGATAGAGAGTAAGGAGAAGGTTGAAGTACTGATTGCCTTCTGAGCCTCAGCCTTTACTTGTAAAAAAAGCCTTCAGTAATATCTGCTGGGAACCAGGGGGTGAATCCAGAGCAGGAAAGGTGTACCCTTAGTGGAAGAGGATCAGCTTAGGGAATACTTCATAAGTCCATGAGCAGTGATGGGATGTATCCATTAAAGCTGATGGAGGCAGCTGATATCATTGCAAGTCAGCATTAATTCACCAGTGGAAGTCAGACATTAGCAGCCTGATAACCTTCTGTAATGGAGTGCCTGGTGTGGTGGATATGAAGAGAAAGAAGTGGATTTTGTCTATTTTGATTTCAGTAAGTCTTTTGATGCTGAATCCCATAATATTTTCATAAAGACGCTGTGGAAGTGGGGACTGGATGAGCAGACAGTGAGGTGAGCTTAAAAATGGGTGACTGGCCAAGGTCGAGTGTTGTGACCAGTAGCTGAAGCCTAGCTGAAGGCCAGTAACCCCAGGTATATCCCATGGGTCAATACTGAATCAAATCCAGTTCAGCATGGTCTGGATGATTGGTTAACTGCAAATGAACAGTAAAATCTTTTAATGCTTTTAATTACTTTTTTCATCTTTATAATGTTTGGACAAATTCTGGTTTGTGCTTATTTAGCTTTCTGATACAATGAGTGCCATAAATTTAAGAAAAAGATGGTTTATTGTCCTTTGATTCAGATGTCTTCTGTTATTTACATAGGCCAAGACTGGAAAGCAAACATGTCTAACAAACTATTTCCAGACTAACAAGAGCAAAGACAACAAAAACTTGACTGCTGCCTAAAATATTCGAGATTATTCTTAGGCTTTAAAGATTCACTTTTATTTTTAGACATATATGGGTTTTCCCTTTCCTTTTCCTCTTTCCCTTTTCCTTTCTTTTTTTTTTTTTTCCTTTTTTGTGTGATTGTACAGTGATTTTGCTTGAGCTCATAATGAAGTGCTTTTGATCAGCACTAAAAAAGGTCTACTGGTTGAGTCCCTAAATGCAAAACTTGTGATGAGAATAAACTTCAAGGTCTCAGAATGCACTTATCAGATCTACTGTATGAATAAGTGTCAGGTCCCAAAGCAGATTGCATAAATCTTTCTGGTTGAGCTTGGAGAGTGCAAAGCTTAATACCCACAGGCTTGCAATCTTTTTGAAGGTGATTATAATTCAGCACCAGCTTTGCATCCTGGATGAAGGTTCCCCTTGAACACAAAGTATGTTACATGCTTGTGTGCTAGTGATCAAAATACCCAAAAGGTTGCCAGTCTTGCAATTCTTAAACCTGCAAAATGATGTTAAAATGCTACATTCACTCAACTAAGCTGTAAATTCAGCCATTATAGATTGAAGGCACAGTTCTACTTCATATGCCAAAAACTAATTTCAGTCATAGTATTTTGGTTTTTACCATGCTCTATGGTGTAGTCTAACTCAGAGATTTACTGAAAGTTTATGAGTGGTAAATTTAAGATTTCATTACTTTTTTTTTTATTTGCACATTAAGGTAAGAGATACTGCCTGAGGAAGCAAATATGTACTTCGTTTTTCAAGTAAGTATAGGTGGTAGATGTTCATCCATGATTGCATTTGCAGTCATACTATACAGAGCTTGGAGATTTAGTTGTTGGTAAGGAATAATATACTGTTTTATGATCTGTTTGTTTTGACTCTTCATTTAGGTAATGGTCCCAAGCTTTTCAGTTTCAAAATTCTACTAAAAAATTTTTACTATGTTTTTTTAAAGTTTACCATGAACTATAAATTTTGTAATAACAACTGTCTCCAACCTCTTACTAGCCAAATACTGAAGAGAATAGATAAAAGAGCTTGTTATTTTAACAGTGTAGCAAAAATACCCTTAAATATCAAAAATACTCTTAAAGCTCTATTAACCTCATACAAAATATTTTCCTTATTAAACTGAGGAACAGTGTGATCTCAGTTGTTAAAGAATATACTGCTGAAAGTTTCCTCCTACTTTTAAGAGTGCAGCATAAATCAAAGTATAGCTCAAAAAATTTGTAACATTCTTTTAGTAATTCTTTATCTTTGTTTTTGGGTGATTACAAAGTAACAAACTAAACTGCAAAATCCACTGATTCACATAAATTCATGCTTCCAACCCTTGATAAAACATAATTTAGGCCACTTTACTTGAACAATTTCATCGTCCCTTGGCAGTAAAGTTTTAAGGTAATTTTGTTTCAACCTCAGTACTTTCCTAGGAAAGGAATATAAGCTTTTTTGCTCAGAAAACTATTCCCTTTGTCATTTCTGTACCCTTTTGGAAGGTATTACAGAATGATTTTTCGCTGGCTTTGTGGTCAAATTCAAAACATTGTCCATAAAGTCAAATGAAGAGCAAAATTTGATATAAATATATAGACTTCAACTGCTTTATCAGCTCAGTAAGTCAACTCCCTCTTCCACTAAAATCAAACAAACAAAAATATTCTTAAAAGTTGCAAGCTATAGAGATACCTTTGGAGAAGTATACTGATGTGAGTTAGAATGACTCGAAGTTTAGCTATGTTTTACTGCTATGTCCAGTTTCAATTTCATGTTGATTTCCATGACTATTTATTGTGTATATTAGTACAGTGTCCCAGTACTGTGTCTAATACATGACTGTTACATGGATATTAGGTGCTGTAAGGTAGATAAATGGCCATAAAAGGACATTACCCATCAGAGTGGTACAATTATAAGCACTTAAGTTACATTTAAAATGTGGTGAACTAACTCATTTTTGGGTAAACATCCTAATATGAACTGATGTTTACATTCTTACTATTGCCTGCTAATCTCTTTTTTTTTGATATACAGATAAACATATTACACAAATATGTACAATGATATGTACAGTGTGTGTGTGTGATAATTTGTGCACAAATGTGCTCATGTTTTATTAAATCTTCCCTGGCAGCTGTACCCTTTCTGTTGATATGTAGAGTTTAACCAGAGGCTAGGAAAAGAATGATCACTGAGTGTCCTGCTCTTCAATCTATTCATCAAACTTATGTACAGTATAATGTTGAAGCAATTAGTTGCAGACATAAGAGTATTTATTCTGAATTCCATTTGGGATGCTGTAAGGAAGTTCCAGCAAAGTTTATCATAGTTTTCACTCTTGTGTTTGTACTTGAATCAGTATAAATAATAGTTATACTGGGATAACATCAGTCAAACCAGGGGCTGTATTAAGATCACTGTTTTCATAAAAAAACCCTACCTATTACTGGGTCTGTTAGAACAGTAAAGTTTCTTAAGTCCTGACACTACTTTGGAGGTCATGTTGTTTTCTTGCTAACGAGAGACTGTATTTCAACCTAACCAGCAGCATGGAATAAGTCAACAACAATCAAAAATTTTCACTACCTCTGTTCCCCTAAATTTCTAAAGTTATCTGAGGTAATATTCAAAGCCAAAAGGACATTTCCTAGACAGATTCATTTTATCCAGCTACAGGAAACTATGATCTGTACAAAGGTAGTTTAAAGTTTTTTTAACTTTTGGACAGGGAGATATTATCCACTCCCTTCAAATTAGTTTATACTATCACACTTCTACAATAAAGGATTTTTAAGGTTCTTTTGTTTGCTAAAGGTGAAACTCTGTTTCTCTTAAATGTGAGGAAACCATTTTGCAGTTACCAGGACTGCCAAGACTATAAAATTATTATTTTGGAAACAAGTGAATGCCATTTTTCTGCTCAATATTTTGTATTCTACTCCTTTTTTAAAAATAATTTTATTACATGTGCTAATTATCTCAAGGTGAAAAATAAAAATATACCACAGATTAAAAAAAAAATGAAAATTTCCCATGATAAGGAAAAATGAAAAAGCTGGACCAGAGAAATACATTTATGTAACAGCTACTTATAAAAAAATTGGAATGAAACGCTAGTTGCTTGAGTCCAGTGCTGTGCTGGTTATACCACAGTATTCAGGAATAATTATGGGGAAAACACTGAAATCATTTTTCAGGTACTTTTTTTTCCTTCTTTTTATTTTATATGCAGAAAGCATAACCATTTTGCCGTGAAGGCTCAGGCAACCAAGGCTCCTTTCCATGGAAATAAGATGCTCATTTGACAGTAGTGTCCTTAGAAGTGTGAACTGAGATGCTCCACTCAGGTGAGTTAGCAGCTCCTAAGGTCACACAGGGCAGCAGAACTGTAGGTGCTTGCTGTTTCTGAATAGACTATGGAATGAGACATGATTCTTACGCATAGCTCTCTTGGCTTTGAATACCTGAAATTCTACCTGAACAACACTTCATATTACCCAATTTTTTTCTCTGTTTCTCATCTAGTCAGTTAATGAGATGAGAATCTCATGTATTTTCCTATTTCCCATTTCTGTATAGCATTGCTACTTCCTCTGTTGTGACTTCAGACCCTATTGTTTATGATAAATCTTATTATCAGTTTTGTCACCAGGTTTTGAAGAGTCTGTCAACATTTTAGGAAAAGAAACATTAGCAATATGATCTGAAACTGCAAATTCCCTTTTGAATCACTTGGCACTTTACATCAGAAAGTTAGTTGTATTCTGTGTTTATTTTCATAAATATTTTTAAAACATCTTATCCTTTGAGAATGGCCATCAGTATATTTTTTCCCCAGCTGGAAATGGTGTCAGTAAAAGCATAGCACATTTATAGGTAGTGACAAGTTCTTGACTGACTATATCCAGCAAGGGGTGCTTACGAATGCAACAGTCAAACTCTTTTCCTGAGAGACTGTGCTTTTGCTTTACAAGGTCCAGCTTATACTGACTTAGTGATCAATTTGATATCTTGTTCCAGAATCTCTGTCTTGAGCAGGTACATTAGACAACATCAAACTAGCTCCCTCCAAGAAAGCTTGTTGCGTATGAATATCCTTGACCTTATGTGAGATGTTATAGATCTGGTTCAGGTAGCATTTTTGTCGTGTTGTGAGGCCAAAATTGTAGTTGACTTAAAATTCCTGCTGGTTCTTGGAGCATAGGTAATGTACAGCCACTGGGAAAAACACAGAGGGAAAAGCAAAAGGGAATAAACTGCTTGTAGCTCCTACGTTCCTAAAGCATACAGATTTGTTTGGCTTTGGGTTTTGTGGGGCCTTTTGTTTTGGTTCAGTTTGGTTTTCTTAATAAATGGAGTATTTCTCATGTTTTATAAAAACATCTTCTTGTAGCAAAATTCACTCTTCTTTTCCCTGTCTAACTGATAAAATTTTGTACTAGTGTTTGTCCCTACAATAGCTGAATCTGACAGATGAAAGAGTAAAATCCACAGTGACCATAGATGAAAACCCATGCTGATTCACCTGCATGTTACCAAATTAGCACCTGGTCACCATAACCCATCACCACAATTACTTCTTATCTAGCTACATATGTCCTCTTGTTGCTGCCTCTCAGAATTTTTCTGCCTTCTTTAAGCTACCTTGAATGATAACAGTGATTTCAGCTGGAGTGTTTATCTCAAAAGACACTTTTCCAATTGTATTCAGCATTTAAAAAAAACCAACTTTTATTGATCCTGATTCCTATACTTAGACCACGTTTGTTAAATAGGAACCAGACTTATTGTCTGATTTAACACAAAAATGTGTGTGTTATACTGTGTTTTCTTACAGTATCACAGATGATACGCATTTGTCTAAATTTTTAAATAAGAGAAAAATGTATGCTTATGTCTGACATACTAGAATGCACAGATATACATATTTCTATGGCAGTCCTTCTGTCCTGATTTTGGTAGACTGAAGATACCACTTTAGGTAAATGAGGTCAGTTGGAGACATCAGGACTGGATTTTGAATATCTAAGTTAATAGAGAGTCTTCAGTGAATATTTTTTCACTCTGTTAGAGCAAAGTATTTTATGTAGCTATTAGGTAAATTCAAATATGAATGTTACTAAAAATCACATAACACTTTCTTATGACAATATGGAATAAAATCCCTTTAGTGACTTCCTTGTGTTTGGTCCATAGCAAAACAAAGTAGCTTGTAAAAATAATCACTGTGATTGCAAATATTGGTTGATATCTATACTACTTCCCAACATACTTTAATAAAATTGGATTGGGTTAAAATTAAACCAACCAGTATGTTTTCCAAGATTTGATCATTAAAAAATAAGAAAAATTATAAAGCTTTAGGCTTTTAAGACACAAAGATGGACACTGTCAATATTCCAGAAAGGTATCTTGGATCTTAATTTAAAAGACATGCAGATGGTGGTAGTAAAAGTGTTAAATATTTTTTTGCTTAGTTGGAAGATTAAGATATAATGAATTTTTGAGTAAGAGAGAAGTAAATTCTCCTGCTTCTACTTGATGGTTTGAAAATGATAAGTACTAGGAAGGACATAGAAAAAAGGGATTGGAACCAGTCAGGCAGCAATTCTAATAAGAATGTGGGTCTAAGGCTTCTTATGAGTAGATTTCTTGTGACAAGTATAAACATGACTTAACATGGCAGACCTTGGTGAATATCAAGAACAAAAACTGTGAAGTGTGATTGTTGTGAACAGGTTCACATGCTTCTGTAGCAATACTGAAACAGCAGGCAGCAAGGAATGTTCAGTATAATAAACATATCAACCTGAAGGATCCTTCATCTGTATCTCTGCTTCTTATTATCCAAAATAGAGCATACTCACTATATTTTCTGTGATTAAGTGATTCATTTCCTACAGATGCACAGTGAGCTCCACTTCTGAATTAATTAGTATATCTATATATGTGTGTTGTCTCTACAAAAACAATTATGTTGGTCCAAAATTACAGGAGTCCTGAAGTCTTTCTCTAATCTGAAATTAATACGTAGTGTTGTTTTATTCACCCCTAAAAACAGATGGGACAAGACAATGATTAGTACAATCTGAATTCCTCAATATTTAGGCTTTGATGAAAGTACAGGCAGCATAAAATTTGGGGTAAGAATCCATAGCTGAGAACACTGTATCAGTAATCCCAGAATTCAAGTTGTCATCACTGACCTTGAAAAAGTAAACACGATCTCACCACTGCCTGCTCTCCCCTAGTCTGTCCTATTTCTGTTTTTGAGGTATGTAAACTTTAATGGCAGTAAAGAACAATCCTGTGCCCCCAGTGAGACTCTCCAAACCATGTGCTGCTCTGTTGCTCCCTGCTTTCCCTTTACCCCTCCCCCTGTGGCAAGCTGGAGAGGAGGCTTGGAGGTCCATAAGGTAAAGATCAGGGGTTGAGATAAGGACAAAGTTTTGGGAACAGCAGTGAAACAAGAAAACACACAGTAACAGCTGCAATAGTAATGGCAGAGGGAACAAGAAAGAACAGATTCACATGGGAAGGCCAAGACAAGATGCAACACCAGACAGCTCCCTACACTACCTTTACTCAACTGCACAAGGACCCCTTCTCCTCAGAGGAGAGTCCCTGTCCCCCACTCCCAGCACTGGTATGAGGTGGTATAGAATAACCTCTGGGTCCTAGCCTTGCCCCTTCACAACAATGGTAATAATTAACCCTGTCCTTTCCAGAACCAGGAGTGGCATTCAAGGGGAAATCTGGGGGGAAAAAAAAGCAGAGGCAAACATCCTGTATATGGCTGGAGGAACAGCTACCACTTGCCATGCAGTTGGTGTTTGGCAGGCTAACATGTCTCCTTCAGATTTTCACATCATTACTTGAGCATCTCCAGACCTTTGTCTGTACATCCTGGTCCAAAGCATTTTGTGCTATGTGGCTTTGGAATCATAGACCTTAAGTCGCTGTGGAAATGTGAGTGTTCTTCTGGAAAAATATAGGTGTGAATATAGTCATCTAATTGGCAAAATGGAATTTCCCTTCTAATTGCTTCCTGATTTCTATGCTGTTTCATGTATCAAGCTGAAACATTGAAATAATTGTCCAGAAGTTTGGAGATGAATTTTAAAAGCATCATATTATTATTTCAATTTTTAAAAATATATAATAATTTTATTAAGCTCAATTTTAATTTATAAAAGAATGCACTGCAGGTAAGAATTGGACTGCAAAGCATGGTCGTTTTTGACTTTTACTTTGAAATGTGTTTACTCAGACATACTGCAAAAAATCAACTTACATTGTAACCAGTGGTATTTTGATGCAAAGAGCATCTCTAAGTAGGAAGTAGGAACTCACAAGATCAGTCTCATTAAGAGAAAAAGAAATCTGAAAATAAGATTGGACCTAATAAAAGGCTCCTACAACATTCTTGGTAAGATAAAGTAGACTATCAAATGATGGGTTGTGACAAAAGTTTATATATTTAGCAATTTTTGAGCAGCAGTTGATTTTGTAACACAAAGAGAAGGGTCTCCATCTGCACAGATCACTGTCTATATTGAATGTTTCAAAAGACTCATTACAAGTTTATCTCAAGAAAAATACTTTTGTGGTTTGATGACATGCTATTTGTACGTATATCTATGTATTTGTATGTAAATCTATGTATGTATGTTTCAGTGCCATGGTTTAGCCCCAGCTAGCAACTAAGCACCATTCAGCTGCTTGCTCATCCCCCACAACAACAGGATCAGAGAGAAAATTGAAAGATTAGTAGCAGTATGTAGGAATTTCTTTTAAAGAGTATTAAAAACTTTTCAAAGGAGCATTTTAAAATATTCATTACAAGATTTCTCTGTCTTTTCGTATCTCTGCAATACAATATGATTATGAAGAGAAGTAAATGTTGGAAAGTGCAGGGCCGTAATCTTACATCTTGTAGCTCAGAGAGTATGTATTGATTGTTTTCACATCAGCTGATCTATATCCAACACCATTAAAGGATTAATATATATTCATAAAATTTCATTTTCAGTTATAGCCAAGCAACAAGTATAGGCTCTCTAGACATAGTACCTAAGAGTGGTACAGCATATTTCAGGAAACAACTGCAAATTTTATACCATCATATGATTGGTTTCTTCAAAAATCACTCAGATATTCTCAATATAGTTGACTTAGAAGTATGTAATTTCTTAGATTCCTACTATACCATGGTCCCAAGGCAAAGATTTCGTGGGAGTAAGAATTTTCCTTGAAGTGGGCAATTAGCTAAAGAAAGAAGAATCAATTTCTTATCACTTAGCCAGAGTCATAGAAGTTACTGTAATCTCTCATATCTATTTTTCATTTAAGTCTCCAAGTTATTTGCTAAGCTTGAAGAGAAGAAGAAATAAGGGGGGAAAATTAAATCCACTGATTATCTTATACCAATGAGAAAGTTTCTGCTTGCTGAAGAAACAGGATTAGTACCTCTAAAGAAGGAAAAATTGCACTAAAATCCACTGTCTACTAAATCGCTGGCCACTGTTATCTAAATAAAGAATAATATTTACATTTAACATCTGAACTGCTCACATAGTGGACTGATTTTATTTTAGAAGGTAATGGGTGAGAGTTAAATATTTGGGAATGATAAATTTACCATCATGTTTTACATGTGCATGTATATTGGTCAGTGGAAAAATGCACATCTGTGTATAGATAACATAAATACAAAGCCGCAACTAATTAGAACCATTAGAACTCTGCAGTGACAGACTTTTGGTGCAATTGGCTTATGGAGCTCTCATTTGAAGGAATACTCAGTCTAATTCAGTTTAGGCAATGTCTTAAGCTCTCCTTCTGCTAGTTCAATAATATGTTGCTCTCTTATCCCTGCATAGAAATGCATCAAGTAATTTGCCATACTGCAGTCATGTCATCTAAGCAATCTGGAGCTATTTCATAAACACTATTTCATAGAACCCTAAAAAATGAAATACAAGAAACATAATAATCCCTTTCCTATTGTGATCTCATCCTGCATTTAGATCAAAGTAGTTCAATTTGTCTAGCAGATAATTTAGTGCAATTTATCTAGGAGATTATTAATTGTGGAAACAAGCTCATATGCCTTAATCTGTTTATAAACTTTCCTAAGCACAGTTATTTTAAGTAATAAGGACAAATAATAAATACCTCAGGATAGAATTTCAATAATGTAGACTATGCAGAATTACAACTTATTAAAATAGAAGTCAGCATAATAATTTGAAACACACCTAAGTACATTCACACCAACATTAGGACATGGCAATGAGATATTTTATTTTGGTAAAAAGTTAACAGAGGAAAGGATTATGTACAATAAGTCACAATATGAGTGAACTGATATATTTAGCAAGCTTTTTGAGGTTTTCTGTTTAAAACGGGAGCTTAAATGATCTGCCTACCAACCAAGCATTTTATAATAAAGAAGTCTCATATTCTAAATTTTCAGATGTCTCTCAGTAGAGATAAATTGTATGTATATTTTATTGTATTAAGCTTTAGATATCTGGATTCAATTTAAACATGAATTATTAATCGCACCAAATGTATTACAGGATTTGTTTGTGTCATTTGAAATATAATCAAAAATGTTAGGCAACAAAGCTGAGAAATACTCAATAAATAAAACTACATAGCTCTATTCTACTCAATACCTATTTCCATGCAGAATTGAGTTTGGAGAAGCATTTCATAATTCATTGTTAGAAAAACCCTTGCTGGTTTAGTCAAGCAAGAAAATTACCCCCAAAGCCCACAAGATTCATAATGCTTAGAAAACAAAAAGAAAAAAATGGCAACAAAAGATAAGGGTAATTCAAAACCTAATGAGACATTTTAGGCCTCATTTACATCTCTAACCTGATGCAATTCTTCAAAATGTTTTTCTTACAAATTTGCATACTAAAAGCTTATTCTTCCCTAACCAAAATGATTATGAGATTTCCCACACTATACTAAAGTTAGCATTAGTTTAAAAGCTACTTATAGTCACTTCTAGACAATGACTTGTGTATCATTTTTAAATTCACACCTCTATTAGAGCTGATAGTGCAACCAAATACTTTTTTCTTGATATATGATGTCTGTAAATTTAAAACAGAGATTTTACAGATCATTGCTACAAAACATGGTAATTTTATCAGTGAATAGCCTTTTTGCTAGATAAGTCTATTTTTTAAAATTAAATATACATTTTAAAAATCCAAGTATGTGGATAAATGTCTTTTGATTGGGTAAGCATCATCTGGTGTATAGTGTATATATGGATTTCCAAAAGGCTTTCAATGCAAACCCCTTGTCAAAGGCTCTTAGGGAAATCAAGCAGCTGTGACATAAGGAAGGTCCTTGCATGGATAACTAATTGGTAGAAAGAAACACACCAGGCATATGTTCCCTGTAATCAGTAAAGCAAATTGAAAAACTAAGGCTCCCTTCACCAGAGTACAGCCATCCTATGGGCTGTGTATGTCCTTGCAAATGTGTGGCTAAAGGACCAGTCTTCTACTTCTGTTTATATTTTGTTTTCAATCTCAAAATTTGAATTTTAATTGAAAATTGGGATTTTCAGAAGTGGAATACTGTTGTTAAAATAACAAGAGGAGACAGAATATCTGTTTATTCTTCTTAGCTGTATATGAATTTTTTAATCTGGTTCAAAGTTTAAAATATTTCATATTAGATTAAATATTTGGGGCTAAGGTGAGTAATGGAAATATTTAATGCAAAAGAAAAATAAAATAAATATGGACCATTTTATAATATGTTTAAGAAGATACAAACTTTAGGCACAAATAGGAATGATGAGTGATATAAAATATAAAATGATGAAGGTTATAAAATGCGAGCATGGTATGAATTTAAAATTCCTTTTAAGGCATAGCCTTTACACAGGAAAGTGCTTTTTAGGATAAATGCTTACCTAAGAATTGTTAAATTTTTCATGCACAGCCCTGAAGCGAGAAATCTGTCACCTGAAATTATCTTTGCTTTGTGTGTTTTCACACTTCTGTTAACAGTGAACTGTTAATTGATACGCACAGGAGACACACACAAAAAAAGTAAGATTGTGGACAACATGCTGCCACTTTATGGATTAGAAAGCTCACAAGGTTTCCTTGAATAACTGATATTGAGTAATTTTTGCTTTTATATTAGCTTTTTACATCATGATTTGAATACAACAAAAGTCTTCATCAGTTTTAGACAAATAAAGCAGAGGAATGGGAATACAAAATAATTTTCTTGAAAGTCTCTTGAAAATAGATGTTTGAGTAGCAGCAAGGGATCCAAAATTATATCCCAATTCTGCAGGAGTAAAATGAATTGAACTATATTATTGTAATTCCTTAGATATTAGACAGATGGAATGAAACTACATAAGTTCTTTTATAAAGGTGCTGTTCATGGAAGTATCTGTTTCCTAAGCAAATGAGATTACAAATTTTTAGATTCCTGTTGCTTAGTACCCAGTAACATTATGATCTCAGAATCTTATGCAAGCTTAATCTGAGCCCTTTGACAGATGTGATTACTATCTTAGCTGGATGTAATAGAAAGAGGTGAATACATAATTTTGTCCAACACTTCCTGAAACACATTTCTCAAACTATAGCAAGCTAAAGTATTAGTCCACAGTCTAGAAAAAGGGACCAAAATTATTCCTTAGGAAAAAATTAGGCTTCTATGTCCAATACCAATTTCAGAAATTCCTCTCTTAGTTACTGCCTGACTCTGGAGGAGCCTTAACTCCAAATACCCTGGGTTTTTTGACATAAAATAACAACAGCCTATATTCCTTTGCATGAAAAAAGCCTTGATCTTGGCAGCCGAGTTATGTTACGTCTAGCTAATTCCTAGGTATTTTTAGGGATCCTGTGGTTTTGTCCAAGGCCAAGAAAGCAATCAGTCCAGCAAAGCTTCTTGTGTTACATCTGTCTTCTTAAAGAAAACTGCAGATCTTAGAGCCTACATGCTATTTCTGGATTGAGATACATAATTAGAAATTCTTCATCTCCTCCCAAAATTATGTGCTGTGCAGAATAGAATTCAAGGTTCCTTGGACCAGCAAAATGACAAAAAAAACCTCCACCAACCTTAAATTTCTGGCCTCAAAGCAAAAACAGTACAGATGGAAAAATAAAATAGGCTTGGCATTTACCACTCTTGTTTTTCTATGAAATAACCATGTTAAAGTACTACATGTCAGCACCTTTACAGTTCCCATTTCCTCCCTCTCCCCAGGGCAATTCCCTGATTAAACAGACACACTTTTTTCCTAACAGAACATGCATAAAACTGAAGAGAAGTGTATCCTCCTGAAATAGTACTGCAAAGGAAAAAAAATAGTCTGTCCTCTTCCTCAATTTTGGAAAAAAATAATGGCTTATAGCCTCAAATTTTAAAAATGTTATTAGAGATAATATGCCAAGTTGAAGGAGGAGCCTCGTTATATCCTTATGCTCTGAGATTTTAGGCCTCAGAAATTTCAAACAGCCTGTCTTAGGTATTGCCCACTATCTACCTGTAAATACCTGCACATGCACCCCTAAGTGACCCCCAGCTCAGTCTGTTGGTCCTGTGCTTTAGGAACCACACTTTGACACCCAGCATCAGAAGCTTTCTCTTGAGGAGGTCTGAATTCCACACTGCAGGCCAGTTGGCAAAACATTAACTATACATTATTTAACTTCCTGTTTTGTTAGTCTCTTTTGGCTTTTTTGATGATCAGTGATCATTGTGAGAATATAAGATTTTTCATCACTAGGTAAGAACCCTGTCTGCTGCAGGAAATTTTCCCAGGCCTTGTGGCAGGCAAAATACCTTCCATGATCTCAAAATCTTAATGGCTTCACTTACATGACAATGACCTTTTGTTATTCTCATGCTTTATAAACCTCTCTGTCATAGTTATTTTCAGTAGTTCCTCGCCCTTCTGTTTCTCTTGTCACCCAACTACATTCATGTTGGCGTACAGAACTCAAGTTATTTTCTGCCCATATGGTCTCAGTGAGTTAATCCATTTCTAGATTGTTGTACGTCAGTGCTGAGCACTCCTAAATATTTTCTTGTGATTTTCCATCTGGAAGTCAACATCTCACCTCCTGTCTTTCTAATATCTTTTTGTAGCAATTGCATGGATTCCTCAGAGCACATGGAAAATTGAAATTGCCCCATTTTAAATTTTATTTCTTTTACTTTTCCTTTTTCTGCAGCACTGGCAACCACTGAATTATTGTCACAGACATTATTTTTATTTGAATTGCGTTGTGTTAATTAATTAACATTAATATTTTGAAGTAATAAAAAAAAAACACATCTGCCACTGTATTTCCCTTTAAAAATTGTTTTTATTATTGCTGGGTGTTGGATGATTGAGAGAGGACAAACCTGTATATAGGAATATATCTATGTAATATATAGATTTTATAAAATATATATAGTACCTATATTACATATAAATATCATATATATATAATATATATATATATAAAATTATATGTTTGGTTTTTGTTTGTTTGTTTCACAAATGTAAACATTTCTCATTTATAAATAATACCAGGTCTTCACAGTTTAGTCTCCCTTAGTTTTGGTAGTAATATTTTAATAATTTTCTTATTTAAACAAATTATTTTTAGTATTTCAGTATCTTATCATTATCCTTATTTGTGATGCCAAAGAACCCAGCATTTCTACTTACCCCTTTTAAATAAGTTTGTCAGAATTCATAATCTCTAAATTGCTGTACTGCTCTTTTCAAGGCATCCATACGCAATGGAACATCTGGAAAGGCCTTTGTGACAATAAGATGCATTAAGCAGGGCCCTTTATATGTTTTCTTGGTTATTCTCATTTTAATTTATTAATTATCTTTCCTATTTATAAAATATTACTTTTTAAATACAGACAGGTATTTTTGGCTTTTCCAAATCAAGAAATCATAAGAAAATATCTGTAGGAGTTTCTGTATAAAAATAGAGATTTACTTGCAATTTTATTTGTTTTTTGGCATTCAAAAATTAATTAAATGTGTTTACATAGATATCTATACTTTACTTCTTTTTCATTGTTTACATTTCCAGCATTCTAACACTTAGAAATAGCACAAGGGCAGAGTTTATGCATCAAGCCTCACCATTTGTCGATTGTGTCTGTGAAACCAGAATAGCTAACCCAGGAGAGTGGCTGCTTTGCTTCTTTTGTCACCAGAGAGGTGTTGTGTTGTGAGCAGCAGCAGTTTCTGTTGTACTGTGCAGGGGTGCTTTTGTGCGACAGTGTACACTGCTCACACTGCAATGGGAAAGCGTCTTTTCCTTTCCTTGTCCCTTCCCCAGTCCCCACCCCATGCCCCAAGTTTATCACTGGCTAATTAAAACTCTGAATATATTTTAAAGATTTTTCTTAAGCCCAGCAAAGGCTGAAGTTAAACCAAAGATTTCTTATATCCTTCTGATCTATGGATGTAATACCAACCTTTTAAATCTGTTAGCAACCAACATAAACTGAATTATCTGCAGTCTGCCATAAATTATACTGTGAGATCCACAGCAGGATGAGTAGTGGAGAAATGCAAACATCACAATTGCTCATATCCATGTTCCTTAGATGGAGGTTTTAGTTTTCAGAACCCTTAGTAAACCATGTAATTTTAAGGATTATTTTAAAATTATTGTGATAAAACAAACCACTTATAAGTTGTAAGGACATGATTCCACATAAGTAGACTTTGAAGGGTTTTTCTAGATGTTTCTGTGATTTTTTTTCTTGCATGTCAGATGTCTATTCTACATAATATTACAAAAGCAAGCCAAACTTAAGCTGAAATATGTCAAGGTATTGGGCATTTCATATCAAGTCACAACATATCTTGCTATTGCTTAGTATTACTATGAAGTCCATTTTAGAAATTTATAATTTCCTTATGAAAATAAACTCTTCTAGATATATTTATGGCTTTGCATCAAAGTCCTTAACAGAAGATAAGGTGAACTGCATTATTACTTCTAAATGAGCTGAAAAAATAAGAAGCAATCATCAAAAAAGCTTTTATATGTCACAGAGTTTAATCAATATGATTTAGAATATAATCTTGACACCTTTATTCTTGAAAGTTCCAACAAGTACCTTCACTGTGGTAAAGCATAGGCCTCTGAAGGTAATACAGAAATTTCAGAAAGTAGGTGCAAAGGAAGATGCACCAAACATTTTTAGAGGAAGTTTGTGTCTTCCAGGAGTGTCTATTAAAAAGAAAATGGCAGCTATGAAAAAATCAGTAAATAAGACAATCTAACAGGAAATTATTAGGGATAAAATTAGCACTTAGAAAAGAGAGGGACCAGGGTATCTGCTAAATGACTGAAAGTAACATGTAGATTGCACAGCCTGTAGTCATTCTCAGAATATGCATTACTATATCTTTTGCCCCATTTCTCTTTTTAAAATACCACCTTCCCTTCCCTTACCTTCTGCCAGCACAGTGATGAACTATTTCTAGATGCTGTGGAAGATACTTCTGCTACAGCACTATGGAGTTGCTAAGATCTAAATCACTTCAGTGATGAATAGAAATTTTACTAGTATTATTGTAAAATCTTATCATTCTATCAGGAAAACAAAAAGAAAAGAACAAGAATATGCCACAAAGCCATATTTTCAACTGTGTTTTCCTAGTGTTTAGTTTAAATTGATGAATCAGTGATGGGTGGGAATAGAGCCCTTACACATAGTGCTCAAAATTTAATAAGTAACTATCCCCCAAGAAAACCTAAAATTGGAAGGATACACTGTCAAGTGTTTTCCAAAGAATGGGAAGAGAAAAGGCGTTGGTTTCATAGACAGAAATTTGAATACTAGAATTCTGTTATCACCTCAGGAAACCACCTGTACACTGTACTAGGTGCAATTTGGTGTCAGTGTGCAGGAACATGGACATAAACATTCCATGTCCCTTTCTACAGGTCTGTGATTGGTCTGTGATTTCTCCCACATCCTGATGTAACAACATCCATATGTTGTTACATGTGCCTCTCCTGCTTAAATGTACACACAATGGATGTTATAAATGTTCCCTTCTCTAGTGCAAAATAAGAGCTTTATGGACAGTTGCAAGCCATATGTTCTCAAATAAAAACCTTTTCCAGATGAACTAGTGAAGCCAGTTTGACATTTTTTCAAAATTAGGTAGCTGCCAAATTTTGCTTGGTATTTATCATTCATTTTTGTCACCTCTAATTCTGTTTCATATGAATCCTAGAAATATTATTTTTGAGTAGTGCAGAAATTAGTTCTGACTCCCACTTTCTAAGCATATTTTTATTATAATTAAGTGACATTTGTAAAAGGATATCTTTACCTTTTATATTTTATTACATTTGGATCAAATGAAGATGTAAATATACTTAATGCACAATAACTTAGAAATATGGAGATCTAGCTTGCTTGAATAGGCAGAGTAGCATTTTGGAATCAATAAATCCTCATAATTTAAAGAAATCTGATTTAGTGGAGAACCGTTTACTGCTATCCCTTATTTCATTCAATGACCCAGACTATGTCTTCTGCTTGCTAAATTTTGCTTATTAGGAGGGGGTTTGTGGTATTTTGATCACTTCACAAGAAATTAGGCTGGAAAATCACTGATTTATTTATCATAATCTGGTACGTAGTTCTCAGGTGACCACATCTTTTGTTAACTGTTTTTGACTATGAATTTGTTTATTTTATGTACACACAGTTACTAGAGTACTACATAATCATGCAAAGTTCAAACACCAAAATAACTTTGCAGAGTTAAGGCCTTAACAATGGAAAATTCCACTTCCATTGCTCCAACAGAAACTGTGCTGTGTAGGAAAATTCTATTATGGTGGGCAGAATCACGTGTGTTCTAGTGGAATTGTTGTTACTAAGGAAGAGTATCCAACAGTGTGATTTGCATCATGCTGTGTGAGCTGCCTACACTTTTCAGCAGTTGGTTCTGTGTCTGTAATTTATTGCTCTAGAAACCATTATAATAATACAAGAAATGCTGCAGCAAGTGTGGAGGAAAGAACACATCACAGTCAGACTGTAATGACTATTTAGACCATTTAAACTCACTCAGCTTGTTTTACATCAGAAAAACAAGTCCTTTTCAATTACCTATTTTAAGCATTTCACTGGGCTTTCTGGTCTCAGAGTGATTGAACTTAAATACACTATTACACATTTTGAGATAGTTTATGATCGTAACTGTCCAAAAATGCAAGACTAAATATAAAACTGTAAAATCAAAAGATTTCCACTTTGAAGAAAAATGATAAAAAGTATGCTATTTCCTGCATAAGAATTTGTCTCATCCTCACATAAGTACTCCATAGTGTATGAAAAACGTCTGATGGCATCTCTGTGTCCAGCTGTACAATTATTTGTCTTTTTGAGAACAAGGATATTTAATATAGGAACATTATGGACTTCTTCATTGGGTAGGAGGGACATAATCAGGGTGGGATTTTGTAGCTCAGCTTTTCAATTCATGTAAGTATCATGGGGGAGAGGGCCAGTATAAGAAAGAAATGCCTGAGGCTGCTAAGAATTCTTCAGTGGACCAAACTGGGACTTCCAGCTGGTGGTCCAATTTCACCTTTTCAGTCTTGATTTAAGTACAGGACATGGCCCATAATTTTTGTCCTCTGGAATTTTTATCCTATGTCTTTCAGGACACAGCTTGTTTTTGTGTTTCTACTATCCTGAAAAATTAGAGCAATTTTTGTCAAAATTATTGTCCTTTTATCTTCTGCAGAATAAAACCAATTTTTGTAACTGCATACTTTTTCCTCAGGCATCCAGATTCTTGTTTTGACAGGAGGACATTACTGTAAGCATTGATATAATGTTCTGATTTCATTCCATGTCCTTCATTTCTTCTGACTCAATTCTTTTCTCTATTTTGCTTTTTTCTTAATTTTCTAAAATGCATAATCTAGAGTAGAGGTGACAAAAAGGTTTTGATTCTAGAATCCTTTAAACCTCTTTTGTTGTAGATTTCTAAACTGCCCTTTCCACAAAATTTTCTGTTCTGCCTGTCACTCACTGACTCCACTCCAATGAACATCCCTTTTCTCTTTTGGCAGAGCTCATTTACAAATCCTAAATGTTCCTCTCTGTCAGTTTACCTCTTTGTCTCTTTTATTACCGTTGTTCTTCATTCCCAGAGCTCTTTTCTGTCACATCCTTTGCTTCTAGCCTGTTACTACCTTTCCTTAAGCTATTTCTGCATTTCATTCATATTTAATGTTTCCACAGTTCTAACATCAGTATAGTCACTTCCTTAACCTCCCAGCATAAGTAATTTCTTCTGCCTGAAATACTCTCTTTTTGAAACCACCTATTGCTTTGCTACCAAATGCCTACCCTTTTCTTGGGTATGTTAAGCAGCCAGTGTACATTTGCTTCCTTTTCCTTCACATGCCATGTGAATCTATAGAAATCTTAGTGGTTTTTTAGCATTCAGTACAAAAACCTGAATAGGTACACAGAAGCATGATGTACCACACAAAATGGTACTGCAGAAAAACCCCAGTATGGGGGATAACCACATGCTCCTTAGGATGCTGCTTTGGATAATTTTTCCTTTTACAATAAAACAATACATGGCAATGTCAGAGATAGGAAGGAATAATTGCTAGCACCAAACCTAATTTAATTTTCCCTGATACAGTCTGATGGAAATAAAGTTCTTAAATGCTAAAGCATTTTCACCAACTCAGTAAACATCTCTTCAGAAGAATAGATACAGTCATCAAGGGACTGACCAACTAGAAACATCAAGGGCAAAATTTTACTTTCATTCTCTCTTTTGTTTGGTGCTTTGTTTATCTCAGATTAGTTGTTGGGCTTTTCCCCCCCGGATTTTTTTTGTTCTGGAAAAAAACCTCATTGAATAATCTGTTTTCAACTTTGAGTGCATATATGGAATTTGAACATGCTTTAGCACAACAAGTTTGAAGTACATGTAGATTTATTTTCATAGAAGTATATAGGTATACTAATAGCTTTTAGTTTTCTGATGCAATATGGGGTATTTGAGTTGGTATTATCCAACTTGAGAGAAAATCCATAAAATTACTTATGGGTCTGTTGTATTCCTTAACAAAGCCTGATTTCATAAGAAGTATTTTTTCTTTTGAGCAGAGTAAAATTAAGCAGCAGTTATGCAATATTTTCCAGAACCGCTGGAAAAGTTTGAGAAATTGTAAACAATAAAACAGTAATAAAATTGTTGACATTATCTATAATAAAAGATATTAACAGTCCACATTTTTATATTGGTTTGGTTTGATTTGGCTTGTTTTTCTGCCAAAGCATTAGCTATTTATATAGGAAATTGCAAATAATAGTAATACAATAGTGGTAAGATATTTCTATGACCCTAGAGGTTTGGGGTTTTTTTCTCTGTATACATTTTTTTTTAATACTCTCATAGTTTATTTTTTGGTGGTTTTTTTTTTAAATATGTCACTGGAAATGTTTTCTTTCCTTCTTTAAATCACTTACATATGCTCCATTAACAGGTGCAACAGACAAGCCTGTAATTTTTCCAAACTCTTGTTCAGTCAAATGCATTACTTGAGCAGAGATGGGCTATTGCATTTCTCTCAGTTAAATTATTAAAATCTTATATTTATGAACTTGTTAAAATTAGAAAACCTGGTTTTAAGCAGTGACACCTAGCTTAGGATTCTTTGGTGTTTTGCTTCTCTCTCCACGCCAGGCAAAGCACTTTTTACTTCTGCAGCTTGATCAAGTAAGAACCTAGTTGTTTCATATCAGAATTAGCAAGAAGTTCACATTTTGTTAGGGCTGCTTAAAGTGTAAAAACATCTGCACAGATCTAGCCTTCACTAGTCACTTTCTTAAACTGTTCTGAGTCAACCCATGAACTTTTCTTCTACATCAAAGCTTATTTCCAACTGGGCATTAAAATCAGCTTAAGCCATGCCTGATGTGGGGCACCATCTGCACCATTTCTAGTACCTTATTGAACTTCTTTTAATTTTTTTTATCAGTAATTTATTAATTTATGTGATTTGAAATATGAGGACTTTAATTTTTCCCCCCCCGCCACCCCCACCCTTTTACAGGCTACAAACGATGAAGTGTGACTATGCAACAATCTAATTGCCTATTAATGCTATGTCTGTTGTAAGTAAAAATATTTTTTTATCATGTAGTCTACAGCGTTTTATAAATCTTCTCAATTTATTCTACTACCTTTGAATGTTTTCTGCTTTTTGCCTTACTTTTTTTTCCCTTTCTTTCATGACTGAATAGCATGAGCTCAGCTGCTCTTCCCTGTCAGACGTTCCTTTGCCTCAGTGTCTGTGCTGCAGCTGCAGACACCTTCAGAGCACTGCCAGCACCTTCTCTCCATTGGCACAGCCCTTGCTGCTTAACCTTTAGTGCAAAGCACTGTGTACAGCTTATGAAGATGAGGGACTTGTGCCATCAGATATACCTGGGCCCGAGATCAACAGGTGACTTTAGAGCTGTAGTGCAGAGGCAGGCGGCAGAGCCCTACTGTGCCTGCTGTCAGTGGTGGTGAGAAGGGCCTTCCTTCTCTTTTGAAGGAGGCTGAACTGCAGCAATCTGTGTTCACAGTCCTGCTGGAGATGCTAAATGCTGTGTAGTACAGTGCTCTTGTTTAATGGTTTAATCAATGAGTCAGAAACCAAAACAAACCTGCAGTCCCATTCAGAAGTTGCTATGAGGATGAAAACAGTTTACAAAGGAGTAAATGCTGAATTATTTCTAATTTAAAATGACTCACCATTTTCACAGGTGGATAATCATCTTAATGACAAAACAATATCATGATACAAGGCTACAGAGGCCACTATGTCCAACCTAATCAAAATATTTTCATCTCAACCCATAACTTTATTTGGATATGTTTATCCTTATTTACTCACTGATGCTTTTTCTAATCCATTTAATAACAATCAATAAACACTTTTTGAAAATGACTGGCAATCTCAGAGCAGGTCAGCTGGCTTCTGGCTGACCCTGAAATGACTGACAAGTGGCAGCATATCTTATGTTTCTAGATCTAGCAGGAGGAGTAAGCAAACATTTAATTTCCATCATGACATGGGCCCAGATTTTTCATTAATTCTTTTGGCAAAAAGATGAGCTTTAAAGAATTTCCTTTAAATTTATTTATTAATCTAATGTAATATGACAGTACCTTTTACAATACACCCCTTTGATGTGTAAGTTTATCTGTGACTAAGAAATACATTAATTTCACTGTGCTTTTACTGTCTTTATTATTTTATTTATTTTTTCTTTAGGTAGGAATTTTTTTTTTAACTGACTTCTTTATAATGACCAGCATGAGATAATTGGAAAATAATAATTACCTGTATCTACAGATATCATTTTTGTCTCCAAGGACTAATAATTGCTATGCTGTTCTGTAGCCTGTCTGTATCTGTCCTCACCTTGTGAACCATGCTATTATTGTTAATTTTTGTAATGCAGCCATGTTTGTGATCACTGCAAGTTTCAGAGCTCTTTTGTGGTGTGAATTCTCTAAAATTAAAGACAGCCCAAGTACCAGAAAGCTTAACACTCATGCTAACACACATCTGACAGGTAGAGCAGAGAGAAAACCTAATGTAAACACCACCTTATTTTTATTATTCAAACAGAATGTGGCCAGTTACTACCTTGCTCATTATCTCCTGGTAATTTTCCATGAACATTAAAATGAATGGGTTTGGAACAGCTCTTTATGTACTACAGAGCAATGACTGCTTGGGCTTTTTCTCTGAGCTTGTTCCATATAGGCAGTTCAGTGGAAGCAAAGATACAAATTATTGAACTAAAATGATCAAACAGGTGATTAAATGTATAAATAAAATAAAAACCAAAAACCAAAACTGAATTTTTAGTGAACACCAGAAATGAGAAATTGTGACTTGGATGGTATGATGAAACAGGTCTTAGTAATAGAGTTTTGATTAACTGAAGTTACTTAGCAAATGGGGGATTGCAGCTGGAGAAGAACTGAGAATTTCGAACAGACAGATGAGAAACAACATATGAAAAATAAGGAAAGAGGGGAAAATAAGGAAGGAGAAAGAAGAGAAAAATAAAAAATTCTTTCATTTTGGGGAAGATATATCCTAAGTATGTAGCGTAAAAGGAAGTACTACTCCTATGAAATGTGGACATGTGCAATAGAAAGAAGCAACTTTCTGCTTTGGTCTCCACTAGGTTCAGAAGAGAAAAACAAGGTAGGGTTTTAGATTACAGGATAATTTATGTGGAATCCAATATTGGGAGTCCTTACTCCAGCCTCCAGATCAAAGCAGGGTTAGACATGATTTCAGAGGGTTTTTTTAATAATTTTCATTTAAACTAATTATAAAATAGTTTATAATAATCTGACATCAGAAGATGAGACCTAGTACTACTCTTGTCACAGATTCTAGAGAATCTATAGCAACATGCAACATTTCTCTGGATGTGTTTGCATATGACAACTAGAAAACATTACACTGATCATTTTATTATTACATTGTCTTGTATAAATGACAGTGGATTGCACAAGATTTGAGTCAGACTGCATGGCTGTATGTCAATGTATTCAATGTTCCTGAGCTCCAAAAGGAGGCAAGGCACCAGAATCTGACTCTCTCCTGCTCAGCAGCTGTAAAGGAACTAGGAAATATCATGTCATATCCTGTTCTCTGCCTTCCTTCTGGATCTGCTTCATGTCTTATAGGTTGACTACCAAGCATGAGATGGAGGGAGGGCGCGAGTAATATGGAAAGTTAAAGGAAAAAAATGAAGCATGTCAGAGTCAGATGGCAAAGTTCAAAAGGACAAGATATTGTCACTGTGATAGGAATTGGCCTCAGACAATTGCAAGCTAGCTGTTGCCGAGGTTTTCTATGTGTACTATAGAATGTGAAAAAAAAATACTTTAAAAAGGATTTTTAAGAACAAAATTATATCTTCATAGTACATTAAGCCTCCTACTGAGACCTAAAGGTTTCTTTGCAATAAATAACTACATTTAAGGAGTAATCCGATAACTTTCAAATGCTGTCACACTAACAGTCTTCGGTTGTATCCCATTTATTAGAGTAATCATCCAGCAGAATCACAAAAAGGTTTGGTTTTTTGGCCTTAGCTCTGTCTCAGAATATCCTATAAACTTGCTTATATTTCTATGTATCTTATCTTCCCCAGGTTTAAAACAGAATGATAGTTCTTTACTGACTGATAAACACTTGCAAAGTTCATTACTGTTTGTCAGGTGGTTTTGATGATAATCAACATAGCAGAATCAAAAGTCATGTGGAAATTTAAAATTATGCAGTCTCTGGTTGAAGGGATGCTTGGCAAAATGGAGACCGTTGGTCCTACATGGCACTGGTGTGCTATTACTAACGTACCTAATTAAGTACAAAAATGATAGATTTTAAACAGTTTCTAAATGATTGATTAACACTTCTGAAAATAAAATTAGTTTTTCTTTTAGCTAATGACTAAAAATCTCTTAAAGCCAAGAACGATTCACTTCAAATGTCATGGTATAAAATTTCAAACAATAAATTCAGCTATAAATTATATTTTCAGTTGAAAGTCCACATGCTTTTCTGTTGCTGATGAAGACAAACTGCTTTTGTTGTGAATAGCAGTCAATAACAATGAACTTTTTTGCTTTATTTGCTCTTTGGCAGAGAAACTAGTTTTCTTTTGTGTGTTTCACATCTTTTGTTTGTTTTGTTATTTTTTAGTAGGAGTACAGACATCTTTATTTTATGGTCTGCATATAATAAAGCCATAAACCAAATTACACCGCTGACTATATAATGTATACTGTGTTCATGTGATAGTGCAATTTGGGATGGGAGACAGCTAAAATAAAATAACTGCATAAAATCCAAAGAATTCTAAAAGATTAATTTTTCTTGATTCTCAGAGATGGCTATATGATATTTTTGTGCCATTGAGGCATATTTGAGATGTGAGAAACATTAACAATGAGAAGGGCTTTAGGTCAGGATCACTGTGCATCATAGATGGCATTATCTGCTGATTTAGCTGAGCTGAAAACTGCTGAAAAATAATCCTTTTTGTGCCCTTGTCAGTGGCTTTGGCCTAGAGTAATATAAAATCAGCTTTACCTGAGTCAGATAATCATTACAAAATTAATTTTGTTTTTGACTCACAGAAATAATTGGGAGGAAAATATTTTTTATAGATTGATGAATATTATTTTAAGTTAAGCTTACTGAGATGTATAAAATACTAAGTGCTGCTGGTAATTGAGCAACTCTATGCAACTGTAAATTAGCTGCTTGAATTGAAAACAGATGATGACTAAAAGCACTTTTTTCCCCCTAGAAAACTTGCAGTTCTCTTTTTCCTTAGCATTCACAAGGGGCATCCAGTTAATCATACTGAGGTCTCTCCCTTAGTGCTGCAGTAGCTGATTACCCAGCAGGAGGTGCAGTTCCAGCAGGGTAAGTCAGAATGGTGTTGGTTGTTCCCTAGGGAGGGACATCCTGTAAAAACACCAAGGTTGAGAACTGTCATATTCACAGCAGTAGGTGCATTTTCCTCAGAAATTAATGGAGCAAGCTGGGCAAAAATGTTTTTAAACTACATCTTCCCTAGAGTAAGATGCAAATTCAAAGCTCTTTTGAAGCATTGGAATGAAAGTTGAAGATAAGACTTTTTAGTTTTTGACATTGATGATATAGGCAACACTAGCACTAGGAATATTAAATTGAAATGGAGGATAAGTGGGGCAAATGTTATTCAGGCAGCTCCCAAACACAATCCTAGCTGTTTCAGAGCTAGTTTAACTAAGGTGCTTGTAATTATGGTTGTTATTATTGCAGAATACCTGTCACACATTTCCTTCCTTCCATTTTTTATTAATTGATAAACAGGTTTTTTTTTCCCTGAAACAAGAGGATTGGATGTAATCTTGCCCACTTGACTCCCATCCAACAAAAGAGGGTGAGCAGGAGTGAAGCTTTGAGATGCAGCTTTTTTTTTCCAGCTGCAGTCTGTGGTGTTCAACAGATGCAGCAGCTCTAGTCTGCTTTCTCAGTTGAAGGCAATGCAGCAAAGTGATTTGGATCTGTTTACAGAAAGGTTGTGCAGAAACATTAAGAGCCTTTTTAGTTCTGTCCTCTTGAACAAAGGCATAACAAGGGTCTATTTATAATACGCAGTTTCTACTTGCACTATTTCTTACTAATAGAAGAAGATAAATCCTCAAGGATTGTCTCTAATAGATTGTAAGGACTGTACAACCTGGTCACAAATTCTCCTTCCCACCTGTTTTCAGCTTCTATGTTTTTTTCATCTTGTCTTTTCTTCAGCTCAGTGCTGCTTTTTTGTGCTTCTCATGTGATTTCTGTGTAAGCTCTTGCACTGCATCCATTAACACTGGGTTATAAGAACATGAATGGCCAGACCTGAAATCCACCTAGCATGGCACACCAGAGACCTAGATAAGGGTTGGAAAAAAAAAGGGGGGAAAAATTAGAATAAAAAAGAAAAGGAGAAAATACTTTTCTCCATTATTTTATTTTTAGTCTGCAATAATATCTAGATAAGGACTTCCTGATCCAGAAACTATATCTCTGGGTGAGAATGTTCCATTAAGTTTACAGTCAGTCTTATGTCTTCTTTAGCCATCAGGCTCTGCTAACCCTTACTGAAAATCCACTCCGTAAAAGAGAATTAAAGATACCACTGAAAATGTGCAGACACAAAGTTTGCAAGGTTTTATTTCATTTTTGTTTATGTAGATTTTTATTGCATCTGTCCCACAATTACTGTCAAGTAAATACCAGTTCAAAGAGAAATTTATGACCTTTAAAATCATTCCAGTATAGTCTATAAGTCATTAACTTTCATAAAATACTACCCTCAATTTCACTTTGTCACCATATCTGTAGAAGTGTTTCCATGCCTTTTTATTTAATGCATACCTCTCTAATAAACCATAAATAAAACACTCAATATTAAATACCCTTTTAAAATAGCTTTCATTTAATATTTCTTCATGGTAGACCTGAAATATTTTCAATAGCTATAAGGAAAATATAGCCTGATACTTCCAGAGAAGGGGGACAGCATTCAAGATGACAAATGTGAAAGGCAACATCAATTAGGAGTTCTAATTTTTTGTGTCACAAAACAGTCTATAAATACTGATGTAATATCTCCTAAAGTCAAGTGACAGGGCCTTCATTGTTCCTTAATAGGACCCAGTTGTTCATGAACATATGGGAAGCTGGCTTATTAATAAAATTTTTCTTCCCTAGTCATCTTAATTCTGCAAGATTGTAAATTATGCAGCCAGGGTGAATTAGAGTAATTCACTATTACCAGAGACGTCCTGAGAGATTTTTTCCATAAAGAACTTAATGTAGGAGGTTTCTAGGTTCTCTCTGGTCATTTTTGTGGGTAAATTCATTGTTTTCTTCCAACAATGTGCTGAAGGACAAATGTCGTTTCAAACCTAGTGTAAATTAACAGAAGATTGATGTGCTGAAACAAAAAGGATCTTATTAGGCAGGAGATTTTAAGTATCTCTTTACTCCACTCTCACAGGAAGATAGGTTCAAATCAAAACTCAAGACTGAATATTACCCAGGCTTTGACCTGATCCATTTTACAATGCACACTTGCATAATTTTTTTTTTTTTTGAGTCTGAGATAAAATTTTTAACACCTTCCAATTAATTCTAATTTCAGTTGCAAAATACATGTTTTATAACGTCTACAAACACAATAAATATGCACATTTACTCTGTTTCATAAAGGTAGAGGAGTATGCCCCTCTGACAGCAATGCACTTTAATATATTGCAGTGTTTAAATTTAGACATTTGAGGCTCCCACTAGACAACAAGTTATTAAAACATCTGCCTTTCCATAAGCCATTCTGTTCTCTGCCATTCCACATGTCCTTTTCTACTTCACCAGGCAAAATTGCCCAATCTAAATTTCAGCTCAAGTGTTTGATGGCTTTCACGCTGAGCTCGTACTGTTAGTGCTTCCCTGAGAGAATAGAATTGAAACGGGATTTAATCTAAAATAACAAAATAGAATAAAGGTTTTACATATAAATAAGTAATGCCCTGTATATTTTTATGCACACTTTTCATTTCTGGATTTTACATGCAGTGAAGTTAAATGTTAAAATGCATACATAACCCAAAGCTGACAGGAAAGAACATCAGTGCATGTTGCCAGTGTGCTCAATTAATGCCTATGCTAAAATATATTTTAATTCAAATCCATAATAATTGTTACTAAAAAATACATTGAAAAACTAATATTTTTATTGCTACCTTTGTCCTGGGTGTTTGTTTACTTTTAAACAATGGTAATTTCAACTAGCATTCCAAAACCATTCCAAGCATGCTGTTTAGTATTTCCAGTAACAATAGTTGGAGTTTTATATGCTCACTGTTCAGGGTAGATTCATACTTGGAGCACGAAGTTTTTCACAGAATGTGAACAATTGACTTTATAACCATAAAACAGAATTATGAACTACCTGTTATGAATAGATATTTCAATATTTAATGAGGGGGTACTAAAAACACTCAGGTCTTCTGCAGTAAAAATTATGGGATTAATTCCCACTACTAACTAAAATCATGTGCTTGATAAGTGAAGCAGAACAGGGTCAAGTTACTGTCACTTACCTTGCCATTTTTTTCCATATCTAGATAAATGACAATTAATCACAATTGCTCAGATAAAAAAGGTGTAGGTTTTGTAGCAGTGAAAGCTTAGCACATACTGGGGAGCAGCACAACCAGCAGCTTGAGGGAGTGATATTCCTCTGTATTGTGTCCAGTTCTGTCCCCCCGGTGCAAGAGACAGTAACAGAGTGTGATGGAACAAGGGAAGCTGAGGAAAGTAAATTTATTCAGCTTGCAGAAGAGAAGGATTAGAGAAGGATTTATTTCCTGCTTCCAGCTGTATCGTGGTGGAGAATATGGAGCAGCATTTCAGAAGTGCAGAGCAGGACAAGAGTTAATGGTCAGCAGCAAAGAAAGTTGCAGCTGATGTAATTTTTTTCACCATGCAGAAGGTAGGGCTAAGCTATGGAAGAGGGTCCTCAGATATTCAAAACTGGGTTGGACAAAGCCCTGAGAAATATGTTTTAACTTTGAAATAGGAGATGATTAGATGACTTCCAAAGATCTCTTCCAATCTAAATTATTCTGAGATTCTGATCCGTAATTCATCAAACAAATGAATTGCTAAGTATTTGAAACCTTTTTATTTTGTAATTTTCACTCCAAGATTCACACCATTAAGAATGTCTTCAATTAGTAATTCCTTTTTTTAACTCCATGCTTCTGTTCTGCAATCTACACACTATAAACAATTTTTTCTTCACTGTATTTAGGCTGTATGGTTCTAATTATAGGTATTACAGATGTTATACAATCATACAATGGCAAACTTCAAATATTCCATAAGGCAGTCATCTTTCCAGGTATGAAATATGGGCATAATTGTAGGAGAGTGTTTGCCTATACACTATGCGACCTGATGACTGTGCAAATATGGGTCCAAACCATTGACTGCTAAATTTATTGCAATTATGCCTTTCCCATATCACTCAGACAGACATGAACTGAATCTTGCATGTGTAATAGCCAACCTTCCATTTAACAAGATGAATGACAGATCTGGACACTGCAGCTTCAAACAGCTCTAACCTTAGGAAGACCAGGAAAAGTAAAATTTTCAATTTAATTTCATTGCTCCATAAGGCAGAATAAAATCATAAATTCTTCACCATGCAAAGTGACAAAGAGAGGCTGAGACTTGTTAACAAGCTGATTGTGAACTGTCATTAAACTTTAAACTGTGCAAAAATAAATTTTAAATCTTAGTTGTTGTCTGAAAGAAGACTCCTATTTCACTAGGACACTTTTCAAAATATTTCCTTCAATGTTAAAACATTGATCAGTTGTCAAGCTTCAAGCCTACAGTGTGGCCACTTTATCACATGTTAGCTAGTCCCTAGACTTTTTCCATGGAAAAAAAATTCTATAGAACATGAAGACAAATTATCTCAAACAAAACCAGCTGTACCCCAGAAATTTGTGTAACTTCCTAAGTTCATCTAAATTCCAGAACTGGAAAGATTAAATAATTTGCAGTTTAGAGAGAAAGACCCAAGTGGTGCCATCCCTTTATTGCTTCTGTTGATTTAAGTAGGTAGACATATATTTCAGCAGTCACTAATATTTCCTGCTTACCTTTGCTCCAGCAAAAAGACCTTGGAGAAGAGTTGATTCTCATAGCCTTAGGAGTAAGCATGGGAGCCAGAACAGCAGAATCACATCAGGGAATATCTTGTTCTATCCACTAGGGTATGACATGAAGGTGGAAAACTGATAAGCAAAGGACACCGTATAGACATCAAGGACAACTATAAAAGTATTCTTTCATTCTACCATATTTCCTATATTTAGCAATATACTATATGTGCTGTAGGTGGTAGAAACATACTGTATTTTCTATTCTGGCAAGTGTCACAAACAGTTTTTTCTTATCTACTTCGGGGCTTCTTGCAGCTTGGCCCATTCATTTCACTTGTGCAAAACTCCAAACTTAAATGAAGCATCATTTCCTTTGCCGTCAGTAATTTAACATTCCAGTGCATTGGTAAGATGAGCACTTCAGAGAATGGCTTGATTTTCCTAATGTGAAAAGTCTACATAGGTCACATGTAGTAAATTACTTGCTACCTTTGGCTACCATTCTCAGTTGGTGAAGTTGAGCTCTGAAGTATTATTACTTTTCTTGATGACATGAAGTCATTAAAACATTCTGTGGTTTGAGATGTAATTTTAACATTCACAGGAAATAAGAGTTTCAGAAAGTGGTGCTGTCAGATTGTAAATTATGAGGCACACGGCATGTGTCTACAAACTGCATTGACACTGTGTAACTTTGTGAGGCATGAACAGATCAAAGACCCCATAAACTGTGCTCTGAAAAAAGAAATAAAATCAAACCTGTTCTAAAGAATCAGATGGCATAATTTTATTTCTGGTAGAAATGAGGATAGTGGATATTGTTCTTAATTGAGGATTATTATCACCTCTATTATTTTCTAGTTTTGAGTTTATGTTCAGCATCTCTCAAGCACACAATCATGAAAATTATCATTAATTTCCTTAATCTATGCCCTTTCTGAGCCTTCATGACAATATTAATTTAACGGATTTTAGTTTTGCAGCCAACTTTTATTATTCTGCTATATAAGTGTATTAATGAAGTGTTAAGTGTAAAAAAAATTACCCATTGTTTTAATTAACTTTCTAAGGACATCTTAAGGCTATTAATATATTTTTAGTGCATATATTGAAATAACATAAGCAAGGGACTAGAAAGCTCTTAATAATCATATGTGTGACCCTCAATATAGGCAGTTTTGATTTTTCATTTTCAGTGTAACCTAGCATATTGCCTATTTTCCCAAATTTATTAATATCCTGTGGATACAGTGCTTGTTTGAAGGTGAATGAAAGTCCAAAAACTCCCAATTATTTTCAATTTTGCACTCGTTTGATTAGAGTGCCATTGTCTGTAATTTTTACACTTGTTTTGAGTCTTCAAAGTGCATGATTCATGCCTTGAAAATGGCTTGTTTTGTGTTTCCCAGCACTGCTTTTTTTTTTATCCCTGCCAGTTATAACCTGATAACCTGATTTCATACTGTGCTTTAGCACAACAATACAGTCATCAAACTAAAGCAACACAGTAAGTGGGCACATTAGCCATCATTTTACTTGATCACTTGGGAGAGATTAAATTTATTCATTTTCAGAACAGATAATGAAATATTTAAAACATTTTAGAGTAAACGGTGGCAGCATTTTGAAGCTCTGGCATGCTCTTTGCCAAAGCAGTGTACTATAGACTGTACATGTAAGTCTCTTGTGCAGATGTTTGGGAAATTTCTGCAGGTTTTTTTTTTCCTTAGGCTCATTTGCATTTAGTTTATCTAAAGTGAAATCCATTCAATTTTATTGAACTGTAATTCTGGTAATTTACAATATTTACATGCTGTGGTTAGATTGAAATCAGTCCTTAATTCAAATTCAATCTAAATTTACAGCATAGTAATTAGGGCTTTGTAACTGACACTAGGGGCCTATTGATTTAATGAAAAACTTAACCTTACAGTAAGTGTTTAATTAGTTGCTGCAGTAGATTCTGCACTGTCCTAAATTGTGGACTTTAGAGAATTAGGTACTAGTTTAAATTACATTACTATATAAAGATCAGAACTATATTTTAAAAGAGCATGTAACCCTACAGATGAATTAATTTCTCAGTCTTTGAAAAAGTTAAAAGAAAAAGGCAGTAATCAAAGCAATTGCCTACACATCTGAATTCAGGTAAAGCAATGATAGGAATACTAGAAATTACTACCTATCTTTGCAAAATATTGATTTAAAGAACAAAAAAAAAGTGAGATTTTCTTAATGGAAATTTTCTACAGGAGGCAAAATTTGAAATTTTATATATATATATGTATGTATGCACATATGTATGTGACTGCTAAACCATCTTGGAGTAGCAGTGACATTGCAGCTTTTTGCCGTGCTGCCAAGGTGGATTGCCTGGCAATCATAGAGTATTTTGTTATGTGTACTCATAATAGATAAATTTTTGTGAGCCATAAATTTTATATCTCTAGAGGGTCATCATGGATCTCAGTAACTTTAATATATTTCAGAAAAACATTGGTTTTATAGAATTCAACTAAACTCTATGTGTTATAGTAAAACTTTTCATTATTTTGCTTGATTTCAAATGTACTGGGATTTTTTCCAAAAGTAGCAGGATTTTCTTTTTGGTGTCTTATGTGAAAGGATTTTAACCTGTCTGTTATCCCGTTCATGGATTTTCTGGTCATTCCATCTTCCTAAGTCTGGACATAGTGATATTCCCATGTGAGGTTTTTGCACAGAAGCCAGGAAACTGAGAAATCTGTTGATACATTGTGGGGGTATTATGTCTGTTCTAGTAAGGAAAAAAAGAGAAAAATAATCATTTTATCATTGCCTTTTTTTTGTCTCCTGATAAAGAAGGGCATAAATAAAATACAGATGCAAGAGAACAGATTTTTATCTACCTCAGTATTTATTGTAAAAATTAATAATTCTTACTCTTACATTATTCTCTTTATCAGCAGGTAGCTATTAAAATACATGAAAACAATTGTCTTTCCTGTAGTCATAGAGGAAAGCAAGAATAGAAAGTAGATGTTCTGGTCCTGGTCTAGGTCCTTGTAGGCTAAGCCATACTGCTTCTCCTGATCTTTTATCATTTTATGAATAAGTCAGCACAGTGTCACACCAGACACTTTCTATATTCAGAAATGATAAATGGCTTCTGCCTGAATTAGCATTACAAAAAAGTGACACACATCACCATCAAAACCAGTTCTCAGAGCTAGAAGTCAATGTGCAGTTTAGGGGGCAGGTCAAAATCTCAACTGTAACAAGCAGATTTGTTTCCAATCTTGCTGTTTCAAGGAAAAGGTCATTTTATTGTTTTCTTTTTTTCAAAGAAAGGCAAAGAAATTCAGCACCTGGAGAATTTTAACCCATCTCAAGTAGAGTGTATGTGAAAGAAATAAAGACAGGGCAGGGAAAGGAAATACTGTGTGGGTAACCAAATACACAAGACCACAAAATAAAATAAAGGGGAAGTAGCAAAGGAAAAGCACAATTGATGCAGTGAAACTTGAAGAATTATGTAGATGGAGAGTAAAATCAGTAAAATTCACAAGTTCCATTTTTAAACATAGCATATACTTCAGCCATGTTTTCCCAACAGTAGTCATCTGTGATGTATTTTTTTTTCCTAGAAAAGACAGGCTTAGGCAGGGAATGTTTAAAGAGTCCTAGATCACCCTCCACCTACAGCACATTTGCCAATGGTTGCAAGTTTTGAAGAGTCAGCAGCATAGTTCATCAGCAAAAGCAGCTTGATTAGTCAGTCTGATATGCATGATTTCAGCATAGAAATTTGCCATATTTTTTAGTCTGGTTTTATACCCTATACTAGGTTAAAACATAATTAAAGCATTGTGTAAGATTGAGGTGACCCTAGCAATTTGCAGCAGTAGACTGAGAACATTCAACACTTGTTTGGCTTCCCTGAACTGCCAGATTAGAGGCCATATCTAGTATTCCCAAGAATAAAAAGTTAGCTGAAGGATTTCTGTGTCCTAATGACCCTTGACTTCTAGCATATGCCTTTTTAGGAAACACTGGAAATTGAAGATCACATTTTAATAGAAGTTGAAAGTTGCTCAGAATTCAGGAAAAAAAAAGAAACCAAAACACATCAAAAGACAAAAACCAGCAAGGAAAAGGAAGGCAGTCCAAATTACCCTCATTTTTCCTCTGTTGTCTAATGATCAAGTGGTCACTGACATTTTGGAACACCAAATAAATTTCCTTGAATCCTTTCGTCCAGCTCAGAAGAAATCTAAATAGATATTTACTCATTGCAGAGGAATACTCTGACTCCAGAGTTTGCTGGTGTCAGTTGCACTTGTCCTTCACCTATGACTTTTGTTCCTGCAGCCAAGTGAATGTAGGCTGACTACAAATGAGTGCCCTAGCTACTGCTTGACTTTGTGTCCCTGAATGTATTCAGCTTTTCTATATAAAATTGAATTTAAGTTAATCATTTAAGTAAATAGGCAAAACCAAAGAACCTTACCTAAAAACAATTATAAAGTTTCAAGCTAGGAAGGGGCAGATACTGAAGCCATATAGAAGTCTAGCAAGTATGACAGTGTGATTTATGCCATTCCTACATTATTGGTGTACCATTGATATCCTTGATATCCATGGTGTACTGTGATATCCTTGGTGTAATCCAGCTTATTTAAAAACCCTAGATCCTATAGAAAAAAAAACACCATGAAAAAAATAAAAGAAAATGGCTTTTTTATACACCACTATGTTAAAAGTTTCAAAGCTATTAGATCATCAGGAACCTACTAGTACTATTTACTTCAGCTTGGGTTTCAGCTAAATTTTAATAAATTTCAATTCAAATTTATTTGAAACTCTTCATCGGCATGGAAGTATGCAAATTTAAAATTGGCAGTTTCTTGTTTTCTTCCCCCCAAAAAAATTTATTTTTGTGTTCTTCCACTTAGTAATTTCCTAATGGGACACCCTGCAGTAACATTCATTTTCTAGCTTTCAAATATAAAACAGCTGATTGCACAAAGTTTGGGGAATTTTATTTGTTGTGGTTTAAAATCTGACTACTGTCTGTAAAGTGCCCTTGATATCACAATATTGTTGGTGTTCTCAAGAACAGTGCTCTGTTACTGGAAAAAAAAGATAATTTCCTTTATAGATGTAATAAGTTTGTTGTCGTGAAAGATCATTAGAGTAACAAACATTATAATAAAAACTAACATGCCCTTCTGCTGCTGCCATTCTTTCCTCCAAATACACTGATCAGTGTGACAGGAGAATGAAAGCAAATGTGATATAATAATTTCAGAGCACATGGATATGTAATTTCTGGCTTGTGATAATTTTCATCTACAATTAGGCAATTCTCTTGCTTTTCTAATATAAGAATTTTCCATTTGAATTTGCATGTGGCAAGTCAAAGACAAGGAAGAGTGTAACAGTCTCTCTACCTTAGAACATAATAGATGCTTTCTCAACCTTACAATAAGCTAAATAGTGTGAAGCTTTCCACGAGATCATGGGGTCTTACTTCAATGGTACCTGAAATAAATGAGATCAAATGATAAGACTGCTTTACCTTCCATTTTTAAATTTGTGCCCAAGGCAGAATCAGCAAGCTTAAAAGTTCAATGCACGTAGAAGCAAGAAAGGAAGAGATATTGCAGAGCAGCTCACTGTACAGTTTATGCTAATAGTCATCTGCTTTTGAACATCTTCTGCATTTTCCATAAATTCCCACCAGATATATACATATATATGTATGTATATTTATGTATACCCATACATTTCCAGTTCCTTTGCTCTTATACTGGCATAATGGCTAAAAAGACATTGTAGTGTTTAAAATTTTATGAGGAAGTTTGGTTCACACAGTGAAATTCTATGAACTTATTTTTACAAGAAAGCATTGCTGAAATCATTCCTCCCAAGACAGTACTAAAATACATTCGAGATTTGCATTCAATAAACATGATGTAAAAACAATTAGTAATTTATTATTATCCACTATCTTTATGTCAAATTTCCAAGCTCCTTGTAAAAATGTTTTTTCTTGTTCATACATCTGCTTTTCTTCTGGTATTTAATGCCTTCTTATTAGCATAATGCAGACTGGATAGGGTGGAAATAATATGTAATAATTCTTACAAACTCTACAGAGTGTTTACCTCTTTCTTACCTATATCTTGCTTGTTTTGCCTAAGGTGAAGCTGATTAAACTTTTGAAAACAACATTATCTCTTCAGTAATCAAGGCAGATATTTGAATCACTGGAATTTCTAAAGTCTGCTTTAATCTAAGAGTCAGAATAGTAATTTGCTCCCTGTTCAAGGTTGTAATCCTCATATTTCCAATTTTTTAAAACAGCATGGGATAATAATAAAAAATTTAAATATTCCTCATGCCTCTTCATAAGGTGAAAAAATTAGTATCCAAGTAAAAAAATTGAGTTAATAACAGGTCTAATGCCTTAATGTGCAATCTTTTCTGAACTGATTACTTTATAAAGGGCCACCTCTAGCAACTTCATCTTTAGAAAGGCACTGCATTTTGCAGAGCTAAACAAATAGGTCATTAAATGTGGGAAATGGTAAAGGTAAGAAGATTTTCAGAAAGCTGGGAAAGCGGGCCTTAGAAACAGAGGGATCAGGGAAATTAGAGCTAGCTGCAGCTGCAAAGTCTGAAATTAGAAAAGTTACAATAATACAGCAAGCAAGGACATGAAACAATAGTTTGAGTTTTAGGCTTGGCTAAGATAGACCTTAAGACTGCAGAAAAATATGCCTAGCAATATAGTAGAAGGTTTTAAGCTTAAAAATGGAGTATTGTGTATTGTCAATAGAAAGGAGACAAGCAAGCATTGTCAGAAGCAAGTGTATGTGTGCTTTTAGTGGTTTGCTAGAACAAATATCTGTAAGCTTTAGCAATATGCTATTGGCTAGAAAGTTTTTAAAACGGTCTGTAACAAAGAAATATTTGGCTGCTGCTGGAAAGACTTGAGCTGGTGCCATCTTTCAATTGTCTCAACCATGTAATGAGACTGATGCCACAATAATGCTCAAGGAACATATCCCAGCAGTCCCAGCAGTGAAAAACTACCAACACAATTAAATTACATCAAACGTGCAGTTCCTGAGGTTAGCTGATATATACACCTCACATACTAGTTTCCATAAAGAAAGCTGTTTAGACTTGAGGTCAGCTCCAGCCTGAAAACTAGCTAAGGAGATACACAGATGCTCTGCTTCTGTGAAGGCCAAAGAGCTGTGAGCGTGTCCTGCCTGCCTGGCTGACCACCCACACTGAGCAGGGCTCCTGGCTGCCCCAGCTGAAGGGAGTTGGGCGGCCACAGGCACTCAGCCCACACATTGTCTGGCCAGCCAGGCAGCCAGGGGGGATGCTCATGTGTATAGGTTAGGTGGAGAAACATGTTGCCTCCTACACTCTCACTTGTTGGCTTTCCTCTCTTCATAAACATAATAGGAGTACCTGTTCACAAGAGAAAAGTTTGTATTTTACTCATCTATAGTATTTGTCCCCATTCCCATTTTCTGCCAAAGCAATCTCTGTGCCTTTTTCTGGTATTTGGGAAGGGAAATTACTATGTGCTCTGAGGTTTGTGGGGAGGACTAGGGAGAAGAAGAAGAAAACATTGCTTGGAAGGAGAAAGATAAGAAGAAAGATGTAGAAATCAGGATAATATTACAATAAGAGAGAGCACAAGGGTATTGCAGCAGTAAGACAGGATCTAGATAACTCAGTGTGAGCAACCAAGAAAGCCTGAGTGTTATAAACTAGTGTCAACTATTTTGTATCCCATTTGACACTGAAAGTCTGTCTTCATGGAAACTCATTTTTAGAGAGGCAATAGACTATTTGAATCCTTACTTGGAAAAATGCTCCCTGTCCAAATGTTCCCGCCCTGTTCTTACTGTAGCTAGTAGTTGCTTGTACTGCCTTGATACTGCACTGTTCAAAGCACTATAAGTCCTTTCATCTCCAACAAGAAGAAACCCTTACCCCACTGTATCCTGTACTTAATTATAGAAAATCTGTGTGGTTTTTCTACTATTTATACTAGTTTTATGCTCTGTCACTGTCTCTGAAATTTTTAAATACTGAAGCATTGACATAGACATACAATGTGACTCCAAGCAAGTAATTTTTATCTTATAAGGCCTTCATCTGTTAAATGAGAACATTTCTAATTGCTTATTCTTGCCATTTTTCTTACCTTCTTTCTGTAATTAGATTTGGATTTTTAGCTCTAGAACAGGAACAGCAGCTAACTTCAAAAAAGTTCAATATGCATATAGTGAAGCCCTTTTGTATAGTTGATATAGCTGGATGATAACATAGAGCAAATATTTAATAATTCTTAGTCAATTTTTGGTTATATAAACAGTTTCTCCACACATCAAAATATTTATTCTTTTCTGGATTTGGTTATGCAGAGATGAGAAGCAAATAGTGGACCTAATATTGAAAACATTTTGCGGGTTTTTTTTGCATCTGTGCTGATTTGAATCTCTCTGCATGTTATGCTGTCTTTACACCTAAATTACTATTTTATCGTTCATGTTAAGGTGCAGCAAAAATTTCATGAGCTAAATCATACTTGAAAAATGTTGTCTATAAATGGAGGATTCTCCTAACAGCTGAGCTGGGAATATTTCTGCCATTGAAGAATCCAATTTCTTTATCCACCTTTCTCCAACAAAATCAAAGCTGGTATCTTTTTCATGAGAATACTTTTTGCACTGCTAGAGGTTTGCAATTCTTAAAACCTCAGAGGTTTCTGATAAACATTCAGATAACAATAAGCTTGCTAAATTCATTTTATAATCTCATTAATCTGTGACCATGTTTCCATTGCAGTCTGGAGAATGGCTGAGTACCACTGTACTGCATTGCTTAAATATTATCATGTTTGCTTGTTTGCTTGATGTGAATAACTGTCTTTATCTCTGAGGTTTTACATTTTGTACAGATTTTCAGTTTTTGGAAGTTCATATTTAGATCACTCAACATTCTGGGAAGTCAGGGTGTTTTTTCATTCATTCTATATTCTTTCATTCATTAATTAGGAAAGTAGAAAATTCTGTAGAAATCCTTTCTATAAACGTTGTTTACCCATCTTTTGCGCAAAATGAATCAAAAGTCCTATGTAAATCACGTTGTAGAAGTATTACCCTCTCAGGATATAACTTAGACAAGACCTTAAGCAAACTCATTAACACATTAAATTTACATCTGTGCCAACATTTGTCATTAGTTTGCAATGTAGGCAAGTCCAAACCATCTGTACACTGAAACATGGGTGTCCCATCTACCCTGGCAGTGAGATTTCAGAGCCAGTTCCAGGCAGACAAGGAAGGACACTGCACAAAGGAATGTGGATTAATAGCAATGAGGAGGACACACCAAACAGGTCTACACATATCCTGTATTCTGGCATTGTAGAAGTGAGTCAGGAAGCAATGTGAAAACACTTTTCAGGCTTAGGAATTTTAGTCTGCAATCAATCCCCCTTGGCAAAATGTGGTTTATGCAGAGTCCTCCTGATTCCTCCGTATGCCAGACTGTTCCCTCAGCTTTTTCCTCTCTCTCCAAGAACTAATGAGACAATATCCTTATTCATACCTGGTCCTGGAACAACCCATAGTGGTTGTTCTTAACCATAGGTTAAGAAAGCAACCAACCATACAGAAGGTACTTTCTGGCTCTTTTATGGTGTTGGTCTACAACATTCTTGGTCTATAGAGTTTTCAGATGATTCAACTTCTAAATTCTTAGCAAACTTCTAGTTAGCATAAGCAAAGTGAAATTCCCAGAGACTTGCAAGACATCCAAGTGCATGTCAAATTTTGCAGTTTTTCAAAGGGTCTATGACAAAAATTCACTGTCTCTCCATTTAAGATTTCAGTTGCCTGCTTCTGAGAATGGAAGTTGTCTGACAAACCTAATTGTATATATTGCTACACCATGGCAGTGTGAAACAAGGCTGACAATTTTGTGGTTTTGGGGGAAGGATCTTTGACAGTGGGAAGGTGCTGGCTTATTGAAATGTTCTTTCCTCAAAAGTCATTAAGAAAATGGTGACTTAAAGTTTTGAACTAAGGAGGAGCATAACTCAGTCATTGTTCAAATAAAATAATGCCTAATAAAATTAAACATAGTTAGACCTCAAGACATGTTCTTTACTTCCAGGATATTAATGGTAAGACATGTTCTTTACTTCCAGGATATTAATGGTAAGTGATGAAGATTCAGCAATCATGCTTTTCCATTTAGAGTACGTTTATCATTCTGAGTGTGTTACAGAAGGTGAGGGAAGACAAATACGAACTTTAATCAGTACTACGTGGCCAGACACTCTTGATTTGTGGTTCTGATTGATGTGTCTATATTCATTCTTAAAATAGTTTTATTCACTGAGCCTTCTTGGCAATGAAAGCACAGAAAAGTCTTGCATGTCAGCAGCAAAAGTCTAGTAGACACTATTCTGAAACTATTTCTGTGAAGTAGTTTCAGGATCATTTCCAATTTTTATGATATTCTGCATCCCCTGAGTTACTCAGTATTAAAAAAATATGTGTACTGTGTTGAATAAGTTTAAATAATGTTCTCTAGCTTTAACATAAAATACAAAAGAAAAATTAGAAACCTTTTATAGGAATCATTAATTGAAAAAAAACCCCAGTGCATTTAAAGTACGTTGCCCAGCAGATAGTAGTATTGAAATAAATTAAATCAGTGGGACCTCTTCTGTTTACTTATTTTCAACCCAAGTAGAGATGCTTGAAATGTTTTTTTATGTCACAGTTTGGGGTACCTTTGTTTAAATTATTGAGAATCAAGAAGGTCTGGAATTAGAGAAGACATTAACCTTGTATTTTTTGAAAAACAATGCAAGCCTTCTGAGGCAACCAAAAATTAGTGGCATCACAACTTTTTAAGCATTTTTCAGTAAGTCTGGGCTTATTGTATGTTATTAATTTAGTTTACCTGCACTTGATACAATAAAAGTATTTATATAATGCTATTGATATTATCTTCAAGTGTGATTATATCTGAGGCATTCTGAATCCATATTTTTGTTGGTTTGTGTGCTATTTTTAGGAATGCCTTACAAATTTTCCACAAATGTGATGTCAAACACCATAGTCCCATATTGTGCTAATTTAAAGATCCCATGATATACTTATGTACAGGTTGAAAGAAGTGTTTCACTTAGGAAATGGCTTGACATCAGAAATTCCTTTGGCACCCCTGAGACTCCCTTAATTTTCTGGGAAACAAGAACATATGAAGATTATTACTGCTATCTGAGGAAGTAAGTCAGCAACTTTATGAATTATAACAGTAATACTATTTTATTAGCATGAAGGATTTTTCAGTTTGAAGTATTTTGTCTAGGACAAGCTACTGAGTTGGAATTGTTGTACCACCCATGTATTAAATCTTTCCAGATAAACTGCTTTCATGTGACATTCAGAGGAATTTCTCAGCACCCCACAGTTCTTGGAAGCAATGCTTACATATAAGGGAGGGAGAGGGTTTCAGTTGGCACATTTACAGACATTATCCATATGCATGTCTGTAACTGCTGAGTGCAGGGTGAGAGATGCAGCCAGCTCTTGCTATAAAACTGAACTCCCTAAGATGGTAACCATTGGCCACAGCACTTTTCACATAAGCCAAAGATGTTCACAGGCAATTTGTGGGGAGCAGTAAGCTGAAAATATTCACAGGACATGTGGCACTAGGAGGTTACCAAAGTTCAGTGGTGTTCAGAGTTTATTGCCTTAGGACAAGTTACTGCAGAGGTTCAGTACCAAATGATCGCTTGGTCATTTTTGTATGCTATATTGACATCCAATTCAACCCATTTTTATAAGAGTGTGCGCTTGCACATGCCATGTGTAAATTTTGCTGAGGAAAACACCCTTGAAAAAATGTATAAAATACCCTAAAAATAAGTTACGGAGAGAGAAAAACTATTTCAATTCAGGACATCAATTAACACTGATTTGCACTGGAGTGCATTTGAAAGTACATGCGATATTCACATGCCAAATGAATTCATTAAAGACCAGTGTGATTACAGCGAATGTCAAATGAATTAATAACAATGGGACCTTTAAGTGTTACCATTAATTTCACAGTGTGTTGCTGTTTTATACTTATGGGCTCTGAAGCTAAATGACACTCTACAGTTGCCCTAGTAGATTAATTGTGCATTAATAATCTATGGGTGGGCCAGCAATCTGGTTGGCACTTACATTTCATTGACGCTTGGACACTAAAAATCATAATTTCCAGTTTTCAGTCAGGAAAGCCATTTTAGCTTTAAAATAGGCTCACATAATTTCTTCTGTATGAGATTAGAGTTCTTTAAAAGTGTTGGTTTTGAATTCTAGGTCTGCATTAAAAATTAAGTGTGATTAAACAGGTAAACCTTTCATTGTTTTTTCTGTACATAGCTCTCCACCTGGGAAATATGTCAGTGATTTCTGCCTGCTAGTAATCAGCCTGGTTTGTTCAGGGCATTTCTTTTCTGCCTAGTGTTTGAGACTATTTGAGTTGACCTTTGTTTTGGATGAGGGGTTTTTATTGTTGTTTCTGTTTATTTGTTTGGGGGTTTGGGAGGGATTTTATTGGGATTTTGTTATGATATTTAGATCAGTTAACTTTACACTGTTAAAATATGTGCTTCCATTCAGAGCTTAAAAAGCATATACCAGTTATGTACCAAATATTTTTATATGTCGTTCCCTAAAAGAAATAGAGCACAGCTTAAATGAGAGGTAAAAAAGATAAACTTTTTTTTCCCCACAGATTTATAACTAGTAATTTATATATTTTTATTCCAAAGTATTGCATTTTGTTATCTTATAGGGAACTAGGAAAATCTGAAAACAAGATAGCCTGATGTCAGTTGTTTTTTTAGTCTTTTCTTGTTTACTTACTTGTTATTTTTTTTAAGCCAACAGTAAGGTAATTGATGTCAGATTATTTAGGAGTTTGATATGTACATGTAAAAATGTATACTATTGGATAGAATAGTACAGATGTCTAAAAGCTCTTTTGGACACTCTCTTACAAAGGCAATTTAATCAGTCAATAATTCATCTACAATGCCACATTCCCACTTCATTTGTATGTTTGTGAACAAGCCAGTTTGTGCTACACAATAGTAGTCTTTGTGAAAATTTGTCATAACACATTTCTAATACTAATAAGCCATTCATAAAATATTATTATCATATAAGTCATTAATCTAAATTACTAATCATCTAGGTATTGCTTTTCTTTCTAGCTCAGTATTTTAGAATGAGATATACACACATAAACTATTAGATGTTCTATCTGTGTCTCAATTAGAGTTGATAAATGGGCCATCAATTACATATTTTAATTTCATCCATTAAACACTCTTCACATCAAGCTTTGCATGGCACATTCTTAAAAAGGAGATAGGAATGCACTTCAGACTACTTTAAGTTTAAAATGAGAGAAAGTGTAGTAATCCTGAAGCTCTTTCTAAATGTAGGAATGTTCCACCTGTTAAACACAGTAGCTGGACTCAGAAATGTTCCTTGTGTGTTAAACACAGTGGTGAGCAGATACTGCCAGTTTGTGCTGATGTCACACAGAATACACACACACTGAGACACAATGCATAGTCTGGACTTCACGTTCTGAGACTGAATATGCAAAAAGTGCAGGAAGGAGAAGCCACATCATCAGTCAAGCTTTACACCTTTAAGATTTAATGATCTAAACATTGTTGTGAATTCCATTGCATAAATCAAATATTTATCAGATAACGCTGGTGAATCGCAGGAAAAAACGTAATCATATTTTGGACTTTCCTGCAATCAAAATATGCATTCACAAATTCCCTATACTTTACCTGCTGAGCTTTTATGCTCCTACATATTTACATTTGTGTTTGAATTAAACAAGTGAAAATTGTCAGTTGTCCAAACTCATTCAAGAAATAAACAATAGTAAAAAACACATTGTATTTTCCATGTTTTATTCTGAGTGTATATGTAAATACAGACATATATATGTATTCCTCTTGGTAGAGGTATCTGAAAGTCCAGTCCTTGGGCTATCTGGAATAGTATTTCAGGTATTTGTTAAATTGAATGGATTTCCCTTGACACACAAATGCAGGATAGTGTTTTGATTGGAAGGGGTTGTATAAATGAGTTTTTCATCCATTCTACCATTTCGTGACACTTTTCTTACATTTGGATACCATCTGCCTCCAGCCTCCTATTCATTAGCAACAGCTTTGTGCCCACTCAGTCCCAGTCCCACTGACAGTGTGACAGGCTCTTTGGAAACTAAATATCACTCTATATTTGTTCCGAACATTGGAAGCAGTGGCAACAACCTCTTCCTCTGCATCTAATAGCAGTAGGGGAGTTCAGCCTACTGAAGTTTAAGACAAGCAATGCAGGAGTACATTTCCAGTTTGCCCTTAAAACTGAGAACAGTCTTTTCTGTTTGTCTTCTGTTCCTTCTCCTCTGGAAGGTCACTTACCTACCCTGTATCCCTGTCCTCTGTCATGAAATGAGGACCTACCCAGTGAAGTATCTGAACTACAAGTGATGAGCCAATGTGGTATCTGGTTGAAGGTTTCCTCTAATTTCCTCTGGCAGTTTTTAGCTCAGCAGTATCATCTAGGTAGTTGGCAAAGATATCAGTTTGGGTTCATCTATTCATGGGGGGTTTCACTTCTGAAGATCAGCTGCGTCCTCTTATATTTATTGTTTAAATATAAACAATATACTTATGTTGCAGAAACTAACTTTTCTGGGAATGAGTGGGGAGATAGTTTCCTATTTGAAAATACTGAATCAAAAATATGTGTATATTCTAATGAGGGAGGTCAGAAGCATTCCAAAGTAGAATTCCATTTTAGACTAAGGAGTTTTTTAATACTTTGACAATGGAAGTGTTATAATGCTGTTGGGCCTTTCACAGTTCTGGCCATGAGTCGCTGTTCCTTCTGCATGCAACATGCTCATTAAAGAAAGAAAATAAAAAGAAAAAAAAAAAGAAAAAAAAAAAGGAAAAGCTTATCTTCCCTTGAAGCTATGAATATCATCCCCAGAAAACAGTCAAAAATTTTCTTCTTTTTTTTTTCCCCTACTTCACCTGTTTTCATTTTCTTTTTCAAGGTAAATTCTTCAACAAATATTTACTATTTGGAGTTTTCTCCTCACTGCTCTATAACTTGGAATAGATAGGACTTCCATTGAGGTAAATGGTTAAAAAGACATAAATGGAAGCAAGTCTTGGCCCAGGATACAGAGAAAATATGGTAGTTGTCTGAAACATAACAAAGTTCAGTATTTTTTTGAGATTTTCAAGGAGAATTGGGAAAATCCTGTGTTAAACCTTCTATCTTGAGCTGTAAGAGATTTTTCAGCACATTGAACTACTCGATCCTAACAGAATGGATAAACTCAGTGCCATGTGCATATATTTTTATCATAACTTAAAATAAAAACAGTCCTCATTTACTGGGGGGCGGGGGGGGGGGGGGGAGCATATTAACATAAAAGTATGGTACACAGAAAAAAACTGCAGTATTTTTAAGTGACTGAGTGAACTTGAGAAAAAAGAACCCAAACAGGAAAAACTTCCATCTTTTACAGTCATGAGAATAGACATGTGCAGCTCTGTTAGAATCTGGATACTCACCAGGGATCTTACTGGCTCAATGCATCAAGAAGAAATGTCTGTCAAGCTCCTACAAACTTTGGTTTCCCAAACAACTGCCATATGCCAGAACTAACTGCATAAAGGCACTATGAATCAAGCATCAACATTGTGAGATTTAAGGATGTTCGTAGATCTTCTTTAAACAAGGTTCCATTAAATCTTTTCATTTCATCAATTTCCTAGGCAGGTCACAACAGCAGCAGAGTGCTCAGTAATGCACATTTAATTCTTTATTCTTTTGGATTGGTGCTATTTTGCTGTTAGAGGAACTTTGGATCTGATTCTGATGAATCATGACACATTATCCTATCCAGGAAGGCATTAACCAGACTGTGAGTGAGCTCTGCACTGTTCCAGTACATCCTTTCTGCTACTGTTTCTTCCAATATGAAATACAGTTCTGTGCCTGCTGCAAAGCAAGTATTAACATTAAATGATACCTAAACAAGCTCTCTCTGCACTAAATGCCTTAATGCTATCAGCCTAACACTTCTTTGGGATTGCTGTAAGCTCTAGGGTGGAAGAGTGCTTTATTTCTGCCTTAGACTGCCAGACTTCAATTCCCACAGACAATCAGCTGCACCCTCTTTGTGAGCCTGCGTATCAGGCAGCCCATACAGAAGCACTGTGTCATTATTTATTTAAATAAATAAATAATGTGCCTTGGGCCTGGAGCCAAAAATTCTCTCCCCTTGCACCAGTGTGAAAGGTAACAGGAAAAGACGCTTCTGTTCTTCTACTGATGAAAAAGGTGAAGGCTGTAAGCTCGGCGTGTCTTTTCTCTAATACTACATCAGAGCAGGTCACAATATAGTGTTAAACATGTCTGAAATATCCTTATTTTTCCAAGCCTGTTTAGTGATGCATCCCAACACAGATGGAACCTTTCTTCCTGCACATATTAATTCATTTGTTATTTATGCACTTCTGATCTTTGTGACATTTTGTCCTTTGGCCTGCTACCAAGTCATTTTTTATAGATGTTCTGAGAAAAGGTGGCCCTTGCCCTGCAGTGAGCCTCACAAATCCCTGACACACACATATGCATTTTTTATTGTTCTCACATGTTGCTTAACAGTCTGCATTCTTCCTGCTTTGCAGCAGAGCAGATGGGTTCCTGCATAGCATGAAAGAGATGAGATGTTCAAATCGATTGTTTTATCAACAATCAGTTGTAGATAAAAATCATTTTAATGAGTGAAATTAATGATGTTTGCAAACATGGTGTTAATTAAAGAACATAGCTTGGTCTCTTTTCCCTCCTTTTTTCCCCCTGCACACAATTTTTGTTACCCATGACATCTTTCATTATTGACTCATGCCCCAAAGAAAAGACGATTAAAATCTGCTTTTGTTTGATGTAGCTCTTATTGAAGAAAGAAATAGATCTTTCTGAAGCTTCCTGGTGAGATGAAAGTCTAATTATCTCCACAAATGAAAGGAAAAGCTTTAATTAGGCCTGTGCTGAATCTGCGCACTGTGAATTTGTGCATTGTGATGGATGGAGCTCACATCTCCTCAGTGACTGCAGCTGAAATAATGGAGAAGAGGTAGCCTGGTCCCATGATTCAGCTGGCAGAGCAGACTTGGAGGTACACCTGTGTTGTGAGAGCGTGCCCAGAGCAGCTGCCACAGGCCATGTTTCTGTGCAGTGCATTCGGCTGTTTTACAGCCTCCTCCTGAGCTTTGATCTCTTTTCAGACAGCAGGGGTCCTAACAAATCAAGCTTTTCATGTTTCCCTCAGTTTCACTCTCTTTTGCTTCACCATTCATACTTGAACTCCAAAGAGGAAGGATAAAATATTGTCTTTTTCTGAATCAATTTGATCAGCAGCGGACATGAGTGAAGAGGGCATTTTGTCTTTTGTGAGGTGTTTTAGGGCTGACTGTGGGGGCTGCTAAAGAATTGGAAATTGCATTTATTTATTTTGCCATTTGATTCACTACTTATGCTCTTGAGAACCTTTATGCATAACACTTGATTTGCTACACCCTTCTTTTTTACAATGCCATAGTGTCTACCCTGTTAGAAAAGGTGACTTTCTGGCATAGGATTAGACTGCTAATGGTCCCCAAAGAGAAATCTGAATTATGACAAATAATGCACTATTCCACATTTTATAACATTTCTGTTCTATTTTTACCATGTTGCATGCAGTTTACTCTGTCTTCATGTAGTTCACCTGATATCAGGAAGGTCAAACCACTACTTACTCACTTTACTTGCAGCCAGCATATTCTTCTTTTTGAGTCACAAAGCACCTTTGACATCAAGGGTAGTGAAGGAGTTTACTACCGCACCTTTTTGGGCAAGATAGCAATAAAAACAAGATACAATTGAAGTCAAAGTCAAATCAGCATCAACAATCTAATATTCTACACTTTCTGTCAGTATATTCTGGGTTGTTTAGAATGTATTGGTTCAATTGTGTAGCCTTTGGAACTGAGAAGCACAGCAGACAATTGGAAGCATGCAGAAATAGAAGGATATGGGATAAATGACAATGCATCCCCTGTCGATTTATTTATTTAAGGAAAGGAGACATCTGAAAAAAACCGCAACGCTGTCTTTCAAAGCAAACGTTTTGGAAAGTCTTTTTGTAGGTAGCTATATACCGGTAGATAAAGCCTAAAATTGTTGAAAGCAAAAGATGCTGATTCTGAGTAATGCAGCAAAGCAGTAATATAGATTTTAATTTATACTGTGTGAAACAAATCTCTGGCTTTATCTACTGGTATTCTAAAATTTTAGACATTAAATAAAGTTACAAGCTGAAATCTTACTTTGTAAATTTTCTCATTTGTTTAGAGATCTTTAAGTCAGCTGGCACTTGTCTTAGTCTAAAATACCTTGGTTTGCTCTTTCTGCCCTCCTCCTGCCAGATCCTTTCCTCAGTTTCTTTGTGTAGATTTGTCTCTTTTGTTTATGCCTTTGTAAGGATCTCCCCAGTGTTAGCGCTCTAGTTCACAGAGCTGAAGTCAGAAACCTGCCTTATACAATATTTTAATCCTTAGGCCATCAGTGCCGACATCCAAGTCTGGTGCCCTAGAATTACAGGGATGATGGTGAATGTGTAAAGGTCCCAAAGCTCAATATAGGAGAAAAAAGCTGGGGGGAATACTGTAACACTGAGCACAGGTCTGAAATAGGGGCGCAGCCAGGGGGGAAATGAGGAGGCAGTGGAACTCTTGTTAGACTGCTGTGCCGAGATGAGGAGCAGATAGTAAATTAAGAACGAGCACTGCAAGAACACATCTGAATCAGACCCTCCAATTAACTGTTCTCTTTCCTTCTTTCAAGTTTCATTTCCTTTTAACCTTTTATTTTATTCTTTTGATCTCAGCATCTTTTTCTTTTTGTTCAAATGAAAAGCAGTGGTGCAATAATTTTGGTCGAGAAAGTGCTTTCATTGTCAGCTTCTGTTTCCAAGCACAGCAAATTATGAACAAGAGCTGGAAATACTCATGCACACTATCAGAATATGAGTTTGAACAAAATTTGAGACCTGGGACAATTTAAAATGAAAACTGTTCTTCCTCAGTTTGTGACGGTGTTGCCCCTATTGCTTCTTAGTTGTTGAGAATCTCAGCAGATTTTATGTGGGATTTTGTATGTGCATGTGTGCACAAATAAATGTTTAGACCAATGAAAGTTTATGAAAGAAAAATTGTACAAAGTTGGAACAGTAGTGTTTAGCTATTACATGCTGGAAAACAGAAAATCTGGTCATTGCCTTGTAAAGAACCTTGCAACATTCTCCTACCACCCTCTGTTTGGGAAAAATAGAAACTGCTCCATGAAGATCTTTGATTAGGGACAGCAGAGTGCCCATGGAGCACTGTCATGCATCATTTGGTAAGAACTCTGTAATACACTTCCATGTTAGTAATGTTATTATAGTTTCTGCATATTGCCTACCAGAACTTGCAGTAGTTTAGTCCTTCTTCAAGGTGAGAGTCATTCCAGCCTTGTGAAGTACCTTGAGGACCTAAATCACTGCCTATCTTGTCACCAGGAAGACAGCTATTGTCTGTTTTGAATCATCCCATATACTTCCAGGGGCTGTAGAAAGAAAATTACCTTATAGAGGTATTCTTCTATTAACCTGTCATCAACAAAGTGTTGAAAGAGTTGTAAATTCCTGTGATAAGGCCTGCAGAGCACATGAGGTTGCTGGGTTTTTTTCTGAGCACATTACTGGCTGGCTGGTGCATGCTGAGACACACACATGGTGCTCTCAATTGATTCTGTATTTATGGTTTTGAAGTTTCCCGAGTCAGATAAACACAGACATCCTCACTTCATTGTGAACTTCTGCTGATTTTTAGTTCTGGAATATCTAAATGGGCATGTATTTCACAGAATCATAGAATGGTTAAGGTCGAGAGGGACCTCTGGAAAACATCTTCTCTGAACCTCTGTTCAAGCAGGACCACCTTGAGCAAGTTGCCCAGGACTATGTCCAGCTGACTTTGGAATATCTCTAAGGATGGAGAGTCCACAGCCTTTCTGGGTACCCTGTTCTAGCATTCAGCAGCTCTCACAGCAAAAGAAGTGTTTCCTTATGTTTAGACAGAGCATCCTATGTTTGTCTGTGCCCACTGTCCCTCGTCCTGTCACTATACATCACTGGAAAGAGCCTGACTCCATCTTTGTATCTTCCCCTCAGACATTTATATGCTTTGATGACATCCCCACCTGAGCCTTAATGTAACTCTCTCAGCTCTTCCTCATATGAGAGTTGTTATAGTCCCTTGATATTTGCAGCCTTTCATTCCATTCTGTCCACTGTATCCATGTCTCTCTCATACTGAGGAGCCCAGAACTGGACACAGTGGTGGCCTCAACAATGCCAGTAGGTGGCCTCAACAATGCCACTTCACTGTGGACTCATGGCCACAATTCAACAATCTTTCCAAGAGGATCTTATAGGAGAAAGTGTTGAAAGCCTTACTGAAGTCTAGGAAGACAATGTCCACTGCTTTCCCCTCACCTACCAGGCAAGTCATTTTGTCATAGAAGGTTATCAAGTTGGTCAAGCATGACTTCCCCTTTGAGGAAACCATGTTGAGTAATCCTGAAGATGTTCTTGTTTTTCTTGTGCCTGGAAGTGCTTTCCATTGTTACATGCTCCATCACTTCCTCAGGGAATGAGGTGAGGCTGACTGACCTGTAGATCCTTGGGTTCTCCTCCTTGCACTCCTCAAAGACAAGAGTGATATTTACCTCTCCTAATCTCTGTGATTATTCAAAGATTATTAAGAATGGTCTCATAATGATATCTGCCAGCTCTCTCAGCACTCATGTGCATACCACCAGGGCTCCCTGTCCATTTTCCCTAAGTACTGCCTGAAGTGATCCTCTTTCACCAAGGCTATACCTACCATGCTCCATATTTACCCCCTGGGTTTCCTGAAGGACAGACTCCCTTGTAAAGACAGAGGCAGAGAAGGAATGCCATACCTCAGCATCTTCCATGTGTTGTTGAACCTTAAGCAGCAGGCATTCGTTTTCCTTTTTTCATCTCATCTACAGCAGCCCTTCCTCCTGTCTTTAACATCTCTGGCCAGATTCAATTCTGTTTGAAACTCCTATATGCTACTGAGCCCATACATGCCAGGAAATCTTAGAGAATAACTTATGTGGAGTAATTTTATGTACTGAAGAGGGAAAAATGAAACACAAAAAAATGTTGTAAAACACATGTTTGTCATTTTAAAAGAGGAGGGGAAGACAACTATCCTCCTAGGGACTTAACATCAACCTGAAGTATTTATGATGGTTACAACTTCCTTGAAAACAAGTGGATATTTCAGAAACTGTGGAGTTTTTAAGTGTCCCTGGTCTGATAATTATAAATTTAAAAGACCTGCAAAGGGATAGAGCAGATTTTCTTTACTTCTCCAGCAAATTATTAGTTTACTTTCCCATTCTCTGAATGTTACTATATTACAGACAAGTCAATATTATTCCAGAGTTTATAAGTATATTAAGATAGTCTATAAATAATTTAAAAACCTATTAAGTTATAAGAATTTCAGTAAAAGATGGAATGCTACAAAGCCGTTCCTTTCATACAGAAAGAAAGAAGAATTAAATCAAAACTGCAGAGAAAAAGCTAAATTTTCTGTATATTATTCTATCAGGTTATGCACTGGTATTCTTGAGATTACCATACAGGTAGGCATATAAAATATGCTTCCAGAACCACTAAGATTTAAAGATGTTGTTGAGCTAAATCTAAGCAGCAGGAAACACAACATATTGAATTTCCTAGAGATTTTATATTTCTGATAGTCGCACTTCAAATCACTCCTAGTTCAGGGTTTTCTAAAGAAGCAGAAGGTACCCAATCTGGAATGAAAATGACATTTACTGAATTTCAAATAAATTCTGTGGATCTTCACCTCACATTACCCTGGTATTTTGGTTCTATTGTCAACAGTGTAACATGCTGTTGTACTTGATCTCCTACTTGGTGTGAAATTAGGGAAAAAAATTCTTTTTCTTGCTCACATTGTCATTACACAAGTAAGTTTGGAGCTCAATAAAAACTGAGATAGCTCTATTTTGGAGAGCCATAAAATTTTGTAACTAAACTATGATCTTTATTAAGAAGACAAGGAAGGAAGCAGTTCTTTTTCACTCATGCAATTCAATTCTTTTTCACTTATACAATTCACACAATTAAAGATTTTAATTAGATATTGTTCTCACAAGACAAACAGGTTTCACAGACCTTGAAACTTGGTATTCCGAAACTCCCTTAAATCCCAAGATATGAATGATTCAAAACTAAATTTTGAATTCAGTGGAAAATTTCATTCTCTTGGGAACCATCATTGGCTCTCAAATCCAAAAAAAAATGCCTCAAGATCTTCCCTTTGTTATTAATACTTTTTCATTCAACTATGCATTTTACCAAAATTATAAGAACATATATGTATTTTAATTTTTTTTTAATTAGAAGGAATACCAAGCAACATGCTCCTGTCAGTTTCTGCAGTCTTTAGGATGGAACCAATACAGCCCACATGATTCCTTATGGCACTGTGATATTACAGGGAACCGTTTGCTTTCTCACAACCACCAGCTGCTGTATGAGAGCTGAAGGGTTGCTCAGAATCCCTTAGCCTTATGTTTCCTTATCTGCAGTTCTTTTTCATGCCTGATTTCCCAGAATTTACTTAACATTTTCAGAAGGACGTCATTCACCCACTAGTTGTAGCTGGATTTGGATTCATAACTCTTTTGAAAAGAGATAGTGATGTGATTCTCCATACCACCAACACATGATATTGTCAGAAGATAAATATTCTTCTCATCAAAATACGATGGAAGAACTGACTTGTCCCATCCACCACAAAACTCTGAACCAAATTAAGGCTGAACATACTGAATGCTCTTTTACAAAGATAGGAAAAGGGACTAGCCATCTGGCACCTCTTGAGGCTCTTTAAACACAGAGATTTTTTGCTGGAGAAAGCATTGCTGTCTTCTGAATTCTTCTAGGGGTTTTGCTGTTGGAAGGGGGACTAGGGGTGCATGTTTTAGTCAGGGGATTTTTTACTGGATTTATTCCATATCTTTGTACTTTAGATGAGCAGCCTTATTCTGACTCAATGCCAGCAGAAACTTGCTGGAGTTTTCTGCTGTAGTAGATCCTTGATGACTTGTCAAGGAACCTGCTCCATACTGCAGAGAGGCATTCAGCAAGGTCTGGGTTGCACTCATTACAGCCTCCCCAGCTGTAGCTGTCCAGACTAGGAGCATGCTGGGTTTCCTTAGCATTGGCCCTGTTCTGGAAATGGTTGTTGTGTCTTTATCTGAGGTGCCAGCTTTTACCTCTTGTATCTAGCAAGAAATGATTAGTGGGTTCATGTTCTGTTGTTAGTAAAGAATTCAGTGGGACCCAGTGCTTCATTCAAGGAAATGTCTTATGAAGCTGAAATCCTCTAATGTCTTCACGATTTGAAACCATGCCCCCATCACTGCAAAGATAACAGTCATAATTGCAAAATAAGCCAAGCTGACTATCACAATTTTTTTAAAAATGTAGCTGAAGAACAGACCCTTTTTTATTTCATGTTTCCTTGCAAATAAAAAACTGTATTACTCTTTCTAAGGTTGTTCCTACAGTGGTTGGACTATACTGTAGTTATGGACAGTACTAAGTAGAATAAACTACTTAGTAATAAATGTAAGCCTACGACTAAGTATGTTCTGTATAAATACAAAAATTAAACTTGCCATAGCAGGAGTCTCATGCTAATCAGGAGCTGCTGGAGGTCATATTTGAGATATTATGTAAATTCAAAACTCAAAAAATACAGACTATGAAATAATAATTAATTACATTTGCACTTTGATTAAAGATTAAATCTCAGTATAATAAAAAAAATGTGTCTTTGTATTGCCTGATATAATTAGGCACTCTCCTAAATGACCAAACTTAGAACTGCCTATTATGTCCTAGCAAACCTGTGGGAGAGCCTGACGTGTTTAGCAATCATGGGTTTTTTTGTGTTCATCAGAAAAAAAAAAAATTAAAACAATGTGGGAGGGGTAGTCCTTATCTTTAAGGCAACTGTTGGATAATTGACCTCCTTTAGCATTTAATTTCTCAAGCCTCTAGGAAGCTTAATTTTGAACATCAAAGGGGTACCTGTGGAAGAAACTGTTCCAGACTGGTGAGTAAACAAATTAGAGTTAATAGGGTCATTAGCTTCTGTGGTAAAATTTCAACTGGGTATTCCTCACTAAGGAATGTAAATGTCAATGTTTTTAAGTCTTCTAAAATATAATTAGACATGGAACTTGAATACAAATGCTATTTGTATTCAAGTATTTTGCTACATATCCTATTAACAAACAATGTTTGCCATACTCTGGGCATTTTTTTATTAAACATTAGGGAATCTGTTGTTCTGCTCCTATGCATTGCTTGCCAGAAAATTAGAATAGAAAGAAAAAATGTACAATGCTGCTAAGTCAATACTATGCTGTAAATATCAAGGATACTGTGTGTCATGTTTGATATAAAACACGCTAGCCAGTTACCTTTACAGTAACAACTGTAGATCTATTTAACCCTTAGATCTGCATGTAGCAGTATAAGAACTTAAAAAAAAAACCAAAACAAAACAACAAAACTAACCCTCCCCCCAAAAAAAAAACCCAAAAACACAAACCCAGAACCACAAAAACAGCTTACATTTCCTCACTTGGATGATGGATGATCTTATCTGTACTTTCTCTTGGTTCTTTGGCTACATAAAGGGATAATTGCTGGTCGAATTTGAAACACAGAATGCAACAAATTCAATTCCTACATCCTCTCATTTCACTTCTTGCACATTACTAAAGTCTTTTTTTTTAATTATCCTTACATATGGTAGTAGAAATATTGCTCCCTTCCTTCCACCAATGTGACAAGTTTCTAGTGCAACCACATTTCCTCACCTTTGCCCACATACCTAGTTGCAGGCTATGGACCCTGGCATACCCATTCCCCTGATATTCTTGCTGCTGACTGTTCCTAGCAGCAGCAAGCTCCTGGAAGTAAGGGTTTTCAGAACAACTTCCTTTTTTCACTTTGCAACCCTATGAAATGTAAAGCTGTGGGGTTTATTCTAAATCCCTAGGAGGTCAGTACTCAAGAATGACTTCTTTTTAATCCAGAAAATCACCTGCTGCTTAGAAGTGTCATCATTTAAACAGGTAGAAAGGAAAATTTCCTCATAAGGAACAATAACATCAAGTCAATCTAAGAGTTTGTGGAATAAGGACTAAATGTCAACCTCACAAATGTATTTAGCGTAGAAGGAAATAAAATATTTGCTAGAAGTGCCAAAGGAGAATTGCACAAAATATTTAGGCTGGAAAACTGCAGATGGCCAAGCACATCCAGTGGTAAATCACCTTCTCTCTGTGAAAACTGATTTGTGCCAGCAGGGTCTGAGTGAGTGCTACAGTGAATTCTACCAAAAAAAACCCCAGAGGTTGGGGGGGAAGAGAAAGGCATTTTAAATAATTGATCATAGCTATATCTGTGGTTACAAGGATAGCATTCTTAAGTCATTAGCCTGAAGGAGCAAGGAGTTTAAAAAATACTAACTCTCCTCACTAAATATAATCATGAAGTTTAAGGGGAAAAAAAAATGAGTGGGGTCCCATTTGTCCATCATTAATCATTTTGTTGTGATAATTTTGTGATTTGGGCTGATTTAATCTTTTAATCTTCTATTCTCCCTTAATGGCAACAATTTCTTTTTACGTAACACAAATAAGAGTAAAAAAAATTTCAAATGCTTTTTATGTAATGTGAATCATGTTTAAGTGATGTTTTGAAAAAATCCTTGTCCATTAGAAGCAAGCTTTTTGCACAAGGCAAGATGTTATAACTGAGGTTTTTTGCAAAATGGTTCTAGTGACTGTTTATTATCATTCTCTAACGCTGTGCTTCCAATAGGAATCTTTAGTTTACCTCCATAAGTGCATCTCATAGCATTCATTTTTAAATAACCATTAGTTTTATTTCAACCTCCTACAGTGTTTTTGATAGAATGTTACTATTTTCACACAATAATAATTTATTCCCACTGTACAGCAGACTTTTCGACAAATGTGGCTCCATTTCTCCCACTTACTGATTTTACCCGTGGAGGCAAAACAATATCAAATCAAGATCACACAGCATCTATGGATAATTTGGGATCATGTGCAGATTTCCTGATCTTACATTCTATGTCTATTCAAGGGCAAGACTCATTTAACCTAACTCACTGCAGACAAAAGTGAGGCATGTGGTTTTCCTTCTGTAGTCAAGGCTGAGACATGTGCCTCCCAAGCATAAGTCAGCTGATCTCAAAACATTGACAAGGTTGGCATGAGAAACCATGGTAAAAGTTTATTTGCCCTTCCACTTAAGTGGAAAGTAAATGCCTCTGCACTGTTCCATTAAAATGTTTCATGGTCCAGTATGTCTCACCCATGAATGTAGTGAGTGCTTCTAGTATGATTTTTCATTTTTTGATTGAAATCTTGACTATGAAGTGTTCTGAAAAAAATACCTTTCCACACTTATTTTAGAACTATTGACACTACGTCGCTCATCTGGACACAAAGGCAATGTTAGTTATAGAACTTAAAGTAAAAACAAGTGAAAAACCGATCAAACATTGTGATCTGCATATTGGAATGAAACATTTGTTTGTACCCATTTGTCACTCTTTTAGTTATTTTTGTAAGGAGTTAAATAATAGTCACAAGCAAGTATTAATTTCTTCAAAATGAAGCATAAAACAGCAAACTCAGGATGCACTTCTAAAAAAATACTGAACTATCCAATAGATATTAAAGGCAGATGGAATTTATTCCAATGGCTATTAACATATAACTCCAAAGGATGCCCTTGATTTAACTTGCTACAAACTGTAGACATCCATAGCAAGCCGGAATGCTTGAACCATACATAAATGGATCAAACAAAGTTACAAGGCATGTAACTTTGTATTGCAATTTTTTACCTATTCCCAAACATGTTTCATTGCTTTTCTTTCCCATAACTGTTCTTGATCCCTATCTAAGTGGTTATGTCAGACCACACTGGAAAGATCTGACACCAGAGGGTGCAGAGTTGCTATTCCATGACTTCAGCACATCATCTGTAGGATCGCCTGACACATATAATCAGGAGAGGTGGTCTTGCATTAACCTTTCCCACTCCCAGAGGATGAAATGATAATGAAACAACAAAAAACAGATAATGAGGCAAGGAGAGCACAATTCTTGTGATTATGACTGAAGATGGGGGGGGAGGGGGACAGCTGAACAATTTTGTGCAGACTTTCAATGAAGCATTACCAATTCCAATAATAAATGGAGCAGATATGTATATGTAAATGTAAACCAGACGTCGGCTGAATATGATGCCTAGAACAGGAGTCTGTTAAAGGAAGGAGTTGGATAAGTTTGCTCTTATGACTGGCTAGCACTTGGCAGACAAACAACTTCCCAACAAGAATAATAAAATATGTAATTATTTTGTGACTTGATTCAGTTGACATCCTTAGAGAGAATGATTCAGTGAAGCACCTGAAAACTCAGATCTAACAATTGTAAACAACTAGAACATTTGGTTTGCTGAGCATGGAGGAGATTAAGGGGAGACCTCATAGCAGTCTTCAGCATTCTCGTGAGGGGAGGAGGAGGGACAGGTACCAATCTCTTCCTTCTCATGACCAGTGGCAGAACCCGAGGGAACAGCATGAAGCTGAGTCAAGGGAGGTTTAGGTTGGATATCAGGAATTTTTTTTTTGCCCAGAGTGGTTGGGTACTGGAACAGGCTCCCAGGGAAGTGGTCAGAGCACCAGCCTGACAGAGTTCAGGAAGTGTTTGGACAATGGTCTGAGGCACATGGTGTGACTCTTGGAGTGTCCTGTGCAGGGCAAGGATTTGGATTTTGATAGTCATGATTGGGTCCCTTCCAACTCAGATATTCTGTAATTCCACAATTCTATGACTTGCTTAATGCTGTCTCTGCTGAGACAGGATGTGTGTAACTGCATCCTACAAAGACTGATATTATGTGGTAGTAACAAAATGGGGAAAATGCTTGTTCACTTTCATCTGTGACTTTACGATCTGGCTTTTTTGGCATGTCTCTACCAGTAAGAAACTACTTCTCCACAACAGTTCCTAGAAGAAGGTCAAATATTCAGTGGAAGGACAGAGCAGATAACTAAAAAGGTATGGATTAAAAAGCAGCCACAACTAAATTTGTACATGCTGAGTTAAAAGTAGATGAGAATCTGACTACAGTGGAATTTACCCCTGGAAAGTGATGGTATCAGTTAACTCAAGAAAGCAAAGATAAGAGTAAAGTAAAATTGCATAGGCTAAAGCTTATTTCTCAAAAGCTGGATATTGTGGAAAGGATGAAATGGTAATACATTTCCTCTGTTTTGTCCCACTGACAATTTGCACACACCAAAGACTCCATTTATACTGAACTTATGGCAGTGCATTTTGTACATGCCATAAGTTCATTACATGAACATGAAAGCCCTGGGCATCTCAGGAAGTTTTAAAGCTTTCCTCTTAAAATGTGAATTAAAGTCACACTTTAAATTGTACTGCATGTGTTACCATGTTTACTCCTGTCTCTCTGGAGTTTTTAACAGCTCAAAAATTAGGTTTCTTCAATGGGAAGCATATGCCACTAGTTCCTTTTATCTGAATGCTTCAGAATCAATCAAAAGGCATTATTTGAGTAGCCATGGGCCAAGGCAGAATTCATCTGTTTGAGTCTCTGACCCTGGTAATATACTGCTCGAGTGACTCTACAGCACTCAAGCCATGTCCTGTAGGACTTACTGTGAATTACATTTTGTGTGTCTGTTGTAACTCACCAGCTTTTCTTATGCCAAGTGGGGTTTATTTTGTTTTCTTCCTACTCTTTTGTATGACAATCATAACACTTACTATTTTAAACAACAGTATCTCTTACAGGGATCATAGCTTTAGTATTTACTTGTTACCCATTACACAAACCACTTATGTATTACTTGATTTTACATAAAAATAGTTCAAAATTGTTTTCTTATAAAAGTAGTTTGAAATTGTTTTCATATAATATTTTGAAATTCTGTAACAAAAGGAAAGAAACCTGACACAATGAAAGAAATTGGAGACTGCATGACATGTTTTTTCTTCAGGAAAAAAACAAGCCCATAAACAATGTGTACAAAAATTTTTGATATTCATAAAATGTACTGTGCTTTAAATGCAAATGGTGAAAACTGAAGTAGGCACACTACTCTGCTCAACCATAATTATATTTATTCTTGTAGATTACTGATATGGAAAGATCTGCTAGTATGCCCACTCAGAAATGCACACAGGCTGAATAGCCAATATAAAAGGGTAATGTGGTCAACATTCACACAAATGCTTTGTTCAGATTTCATCATGTCACACCTGTGTGTTTTATGGTCCCTGAAACTGTGCAGACTCTTGTCACTGTTTCTGCATCTCTGTCACAATGGCTGCCATGCATGTATTCTGTCTGCTGAGATCCTAGATGCTGAAAAACTGGGTTTATTCCTGGCATCTGGCACTTTCCAGGTAACTTAATAGAGATAACTTAATAGAGATTTCCAGAGCTAGCAAACTTTGTGACCATTCTGGTTTTATATCTCTCTTCTTCAGAGATAGTAGTGGAAAGAGGGAAAGATTTGAGGTTTGGAAGTGTTCCAGAAAACTTACCAAAGTATGTTTCACTTTTGTTCCTTTAACCAAGATATATTACAAGAATAATAAACACCTAATACTAAGCATACTCCATCTTTAGAATTCTGCGTTTAAAGTCATATTCATTTAAGAACATGTTCCTTTCTTCCCCTTGGCTTCACCAAGCATAAGCCCTCCCCAGACTTCTAATTTCTCATTTCTTTTGTCTAGTGATTCCCTTATCAGATTAATTAGATAATCAATTATTTTGCTTTTCCCATTCACATTTAAAATTCACTGATAGGTCAACCAAACAGAAGCAGTTTTATTGCTTTGCCCACAATCTGTATGGTATCTATTTTATCATTGGTACAAAAACACCTAAACATTATATTACCAGAGAGGTTAATTTCCATTTCTAAAAAGACTCAAAAAGAAAAAAAACCCTAATGCCATAGATGATTTTTCAACTTTAAATAGGCAAAATCAGTTGCAAATGTTACTCAATAAAAGTAAGTAAGAAGTGAGTTCAGCTTCTTCATGTAGCATAGTTCTATGCCTTCCCAACAGGATGCTTTTCACTCCCTAATTTATCAAAAAAGTGCAGAGGAAGAAGGGTGACTGCTTTTTAACTTAATCATTGATTGTGATTTTACATCAGTGTGTGTCCTGTGAAATCTGCAGTGCTAAAGAATATATTGCTATCCTGGAAACACAAGTTTATGGGATCACCACATGCATTCACCCTCTTACATTCAGTTGATTCAGTGCATGGTCACAGGACCACAAACATCTGTGGTACTGTGCAGGACAGAGTAAATCTTTTGCAGTATCTGGGAGGGGGCATAGTTGGGAAGGGTGTGTCAGCTAGGACACAGACATTATTCCCAGAGAAGGGGCAAAGCAACTCTTTTGCTTCCCAAGAGAAGGGGGTCCTTCCAGTGGAGCAAGCAAGGGTAACTCTCCTCCTGTGCCATCGGGAGCAGTTTGGGCGCCGTGGCTGTGGCCAGGTCAAGCTCTGCACTCTCTGTTTTGTGCACTTGTTATTAATGTATTTGTTGTTATTGTCCATTCCCTCATCTCATTGCTGTTGCTGTAAATTGTTCTTATAGAAACCTGTAATCTTTGCCTTTTGTTGCTCCAGTCCTCTCCAATCCCATGCAGGAGGGAGGGGAAAGGGAAAAAGGTGGCAGGAAGGGCAGAGTGAGCAGTGTCTGGTTTTGGAGTCATGCTTTGGGCACTAAACTGAGGAATACCATTTCTAAACCATGAAAGGTACCTCTCTTAAAAAATAGATGAGACCTGTGGTATGACTCTGTTAATCACAAATTATTTCAAACTGTGTGAGCATTAATTCCCTAACATACCTTGACAGATCTAGACTCTTAGGGACCTTTGGCTTCAAAGACCAGCAAGTTTTATAAGTAACACTGCCCCAAAATTTCATCTGTTTATGAGGTTCCAAAAGGTTGAATTCAAGTACTATTCTTAGAGCCTTTTCTAATATTTAATTTAGGGGGAAAAAAGGCATTAGTCTGCCCCAAAATATTTTGCGTTATTATCATAATTGTAAATCCATGGCTTTACTGAAATTGCCAGTTTTACTAATACATCTGTTGATAGCTGGAGAAAAAACTAAAACCAAGTGAAACTTTGAAGAAGTTCATCTTAATAATATACCACTTTGATTTTGAATTGTGAATAACTGCACCTGTGGCTGTCCAGCCCTAAGTCTTCCTGAAAAGATGAAGAACAAAACACAATTAAAAGGGGTGGAGTGGAAAAAAATAGAAAATTTTAAAATACAATTTGGGCATTAATAACTAGAAATATTCAGGAGTATGCTTTTTAAATGAAACGCAGTAAATTGTCCTAGTGGCATTAGTAATGACTAAATTATTCGAGCATGAACCATCATTGTAAATCTATTTTGATGTTTATTTTTATTCTTATTCTTAAACTGTTATAAGGATTAATCATCAATCTTTGTGATTCATACTGGATTTCATCCAATAAGCCTATAAGGTATGCATTTTCACAGCCTCGTATCACTTTTGGTAATAGCAATACAAATTCTTTATGTAGAGAAATTGTAACTCAAAGCTAAACTAGACCAAATTTCAATTATATTTATAGCCATGTGAGATCACGTTCAGTAGTAAAAGTGTTTTCACCTCTTGAGGACAGTAGGTCAGAATTTTGATCTCACCAGCTTCAAGGTGTCAAAGGCCCTCTCATTTACAGTAGTTGAAATGTATTGGTGATGTCTATATTCCCAGAATACCCAGTTTTCTAATGCCAATACCACAAAACCACTACCAGGCTGCTCCCATGCTAGTAATCAAGAAATATATCAGGACTTGGACTCACTGGACTATGGAGACAGACGTACATCTTCAGCTTATAAGAGTGATCCCTGCAGGGGCGAACACACTGCTTTAATACTGTATAATTTGCACCATTCCTATTCATCTTTTGAAAGATTATTCCAATCCCAAAGCTGTCAATTTTGCATTTTCATAAGAACTAAATCAGTTTTTAAAAAGTCAGAAAGTTGCTTTCTCTGTTTCTGTCCTTTTGATTGATTATCTATGGTTCCACAGCATATTACGTGATCACAGCAATGTTCTTTGGAGATATAATCATCAAAGAGCATTACTCAGCTGGGAAAGTACATGTGAAGGGTGTAAATAATGAAACCAAACAGGGGGCCATTAAATACATTTTTTTGTTTTCTCTGCTTAGAGGCTTGTTTACAGGGTAGGGGGCATACTGTTAAATAGGAATGTTAAAAAAAAAAAAAAAGCAGAACTCCTAAACTGTACCAACCAATCCATCTGTTCAGATAAAGAGCCCTGCAGACCTGGCAAACCTTGAAGGTTTATCAGTGTTCATTTAGGCTTTGAAAGGTGTGTTTAGTCCCTATGGCTCTGAAAGTTCTAGTTTATGCGTTAGGAAGTATATTCCCAAAGCAGATGAATAATTCTTTAATTATATGGTCCTGGTAATACTAGACATATAGTGCATATAAAGCCTATTTCTGTGTAGCACATCAAATACAAATTATTGGAACTGTTAATTAAAAATTGCTTTAAAGGACAAAACAGGGCAGGAAGGAAAGTGTTGAAACGTGCAGCCCCTTGACTTGTAGCAGAGCTGAAAAGTAACGGATTGTGTTTGGATAAAAACCATGACTTAGTTTGGCAGACCCCCATTGTTATCAGTGCTGCAAGGCTGCCTCTTAAACTGTTCCAACATGGATCTCCAACATTCATGTCCAGAAAGGCCAACTGCTCTCTTAAAATTCATTGCTTGTTTGTTAAAAAAAAAAAATGTATTTTCTTTCTGTGTCATTAATCCTGTGGGGTTTGGTTTGTAGGGTGTTTTTTTTGCAAAAATGGTTCTATAATTCCTTTTCTGATGCAAACTTCTCTAACTGGTGTGACGTGTCTCGTACTGAGTCACCTGATACTGGCCTGTTGTTACTTTTATATCTGCAATAAGCATCATTAGGAGTAATCCATACAGAAGTCTATGAGCCTTATTTGCACTATAGCTCTCCCTTTCTTTTTGTATAGAGTAACTTTGTGTACTACATATGTACAAACAAACTTAACTTGTCCTAAGTAAAAGAAGATTTTAAAAGTGAAAATTAGATGCATTAGAATTGGACATTAAAAATATTGCAAGATCAGAATAAACATTACTGTACAGACTGCTGCTCTTTATATTGAAACTGTTTAGAAAATCAGAAAGGTATGAAGCTTTTGAGGACACCTGAAAGTAAAATATATAAATCCAATTCTTTGTCATCATTAATGAAAATAAGGGACTGGAGAAGTAGGATGTGTTTGTCTGAAACTAGCTATGTGGAAATTTGAGCACATTACTGTTACTATCATACTCAAGTATGTTCTCCAGCCTTTTCTGGGTGAAGTTAAATAAGCTAAAATATTCATCTTAAGGATTTTTTTTTGGGACCTACAATCTCAACTTTTGACATTTCTTTTTTTTTCTTTTTTCTTTTTTCTTTTTTTTTTTTAGTCAGCCAAACATTGTCACTTATTTTAGGATTTTATCTGGTGTTTGAATTGCATGTGTGTAAAGAGGGCTTCAAATTCTCCAATTGAATTTAAAATAATTTCACATCATTTTTTTGCTTACTTATCAAAACAATAATGGCTGAATCCTAGATATCAAGCACCCTGACATTAATATAGATTATGTCGTCATTGTTTTGACACATGGAAAACTTGTACCTTGAACAGAGTAAGTTTAGTTGATCTTTTCAGATGAGTATGGCCACAGAACTTTTACACATGTACCATTTTTCTTACTAAAATGACATTAAATTGAATTTTTATTTTTGAAAACTGTAGATTTCACATACAGTAGAGAGGTGATTCTAAATAATAAATCAAAATATACATCCTACCAATCAAGAGGCAGGAATGCAAGGCATGAGAAACCTTCTAATTTAGCATAGAGTAGTCTCTTGTGCATAACTGCTGTCCTCTGATCAAACCATGCTTTTTAACCTCAAACAAGGAGGGAAAAAAAAGAGTCTTGGTAAAAAGTACAGCTAGAACATCCTTTAATAGAGATGGAAATTACTTGATATAGAACCGGGAAAAAAAAACCTAAACCAAAAAGCAGTAGACATTTTTTGAAGGGGTGGAGTGACAACCAGAAACATCCTTGACTCTGTGTGAGCTCTGCTCAGCAGTAACTAAAACATGCCTGTATTATCAACACTATTTCCAGCACAAATCCAAAACAGCCCATACTAGCTATTGTGAAGCTGCTGTCTATCCCAGACAAAACTGGCAGATAGCTTTATAGGGCTTGTTAAAGAGAAATATCCTCTGAAGAATATGCTTTTTCCACTACTCTAATCTTAGCAGATGTGGATGTGAAATTTATCCATACTGATATACTGAAAAAATTTCCAGCTTTCTTTTTTGGATCAAATGGAAATTATAATTCATACTGCTGATGGTATCAAATTGTATAATGATTTAAGACTAACAGATATACCAACAGTACAGGACATTTTAGTCAAAGTTTTTAATCTTATTGCAGACTGGTGGGAAAAATAATGTATCTGTATCATTCTTGCTGCAGCTTCAAATCTTAGAGTCCAAACTAATATTTGACTGGTTAGAGGCCCTTTTAAAAAAGTTACAGGTGCAGGCTGAGAACCTATGGTACTAGACATGGTAGAGTGACAGTCAAATTTCATTAAAAATTGTATTTTCCTACTATTTCTTTGCAATACTAGTTTATTATGACAAGAATATGGATGAGAAAAGTGGGTTTGTACAACGTTATTCTTCTCCCTGGGGAGAAGATTTTGGTGGGGCAAAATGACATTCCTCTTACCTTGAAATTAAAACAACAAAGTTAGTAAATTTTGTCCTGCAATACTTTTGTATGTACCTTGACATTTCTCATTTCCTGATGGCAAGCTAATCCAGTGGGAGATCCAAAAGCTATAAAAAATTGGCAAATAGCACACAGGGTTGAAGAGCAAACTTTTAGGAGTTTACAGTACTGAAACAGAAAGAACTGCATTCACCTAGTCTTCCTAGGACAAGAACCATTGATCTCTTTAATAGTTCACAAACCACAGCAAGTTATATAGAGTGTTATACACAGATGTTTCCCTAATTTGACCAGTAGATAGAAAATAAATAATGATTAGGGTTTTTTAATGCTTCATCCTAAATATGAAGGAAAAGTGTGTTAAAATATTCTTTTTAAGGAAGGACAGCAAGAAGACTAAATGACAGGTTAGGTAATAAATAAGATGGTTAAAAAATCTCTTGCTACGTGGGCATCAACAGATTAATTTTTACTAGTGAATTTCTTTCCAGTAATGATCTTTGGAAGTGATCTCTCAGTAATAAGCTGTCACAGTGAAGGAGAAGATTTTAGACTCTTGCTTAAATTTGTGCTAACTGTGCTGTGCTTATTTGTGTTCTGTATCATTCTCTTCTTCAGTTGCAGAGAAAGCCAAACAAGCAATACTTATGAGCTCTTAAAAGCCCCTTTGAAACACTGGCAATTGGATAATTCAAAAAATAACCAATGCATTCTGAGATGGCACCAAAGTTTTTAAGTTGTTTTTTATGCTTTTTTAAAAGCACTTCAGTGTAAGTGTAGCTTTTCATAACATAAAAGGGAAATTGATCTTAGTGTCTATTAACACAAACAGGAAAAGTTTATCTTGAAATGCAATATTCTTTGTAAGAATTCAGCTATAAAGCCTTCCTAGAGAACTGGAACTCTAAATGAAAAAGCCAGTAAATCACTGGAAAATATTTTATTCTTAAGCATGGATATAACTCATTACCCTGGTTACTTTATCTGGATCTAGTATTCTGATTGTTCTTATATCACTGTTTCTATAGATGTTTTTGCTTATTAAAAACCTGTGGCTTGAAAGCCATTATCTCTTCCAGATGTGTAGATATGTCTAGGGAAAAGACTTAGCCTACTCAACTCTGGATTAGCATCCTCCTTTCAGGTTTTTTCAAATCCTTTTTTTTCTTTTTTTTGTTTTTGTATGAAGCCAAAAATATAAAATCGTACATTAAATAGCATAAAACCCTAAAAGTACAATTGGAGTATTTGAACTTTGCATAATATAGCTCACAGCATAAAGACTGTAATTGCAAATACTAATTGTTAGGTTAAAAAAGCCCTAGAGAAATAATTGCTGCTAGTCTACATGTTAGAAATTTCAAGGTAAAAGACATAACATGTTAACTAAAACACAGCTAATGAGAGCAGAAGTCGACCCCTTTCAAAGTCTGAGATGGTGATACACAATACAGCTGTTAACTTCAGAAAACTGAGTGCTGATGTAATCAAATAAGGAAGCTGATTTCTTTTTTGTACCTGTATTTCAAGAGAGATTCAGATCAATATGTTGTTTTATATGATTCTCACATTTTTAGGGTACACAACTCTACAAGAAAAAACCACTCTCAATCTAAATCTAAAAGTTCAACCTTGTCCAATATTTTCTGTGTTAATTTTTAAAATTAGTCTTTTAATTTTCATTCACAAAATTTTCTATTTTTGAGCAAATTGTTCTGAATTCTCATTTGCCCCAGTTTACATCAAGAGTTAAAAAGCAATATATTTCCTCTCTTAGGCTGTCTTTGCAAAAGATTTTAATATTGTTGTTTAAGTGTCACATAAATCCTTTTGAGAGAAACTCAACCTCTCTTGTACCTGCTCATTAGCTGTTTGATAATTTCATTCTCCATTTCTTACTAAGAAGATACAATATGTCCTGTTCTGTGAAACTTGTTGAAGGTATTTTTAACCTACTGGACTAGTAATTTCCAAAGATATCTTTATAGCTTTTTTTCTTTTACAGTTTGTTGCAATTTAGTCTTTACCAAGAAGACTGAAATTTCCCCTTAATTTTCCTCACAACTAAAATTTTTGAGTGTGCTCTCATCTTTGTTATGCCCAAGACCAGCAAAATTCTGAGAGCATTATCATCAGGTTCTTTCTGATAATTGCTGACTTCCCCTAGCCTAGCATGGCAAAGGAGAAGGCCTTTTGTACACTGTGGATTGTTTTGAGAATCTTAAGCATGTCTGCATCCAGGAAAGAGTGCAGTGACTAGTAACCACAGATTAATTGTTACTTTTTCCTGTCCAGATCTCTGCATTTGGTGTCTTCTTTTTAAGTTGTAAGCTGTGCATCTCTATCCACACCTGCAAGAATTGAATTTCTCTTTTATATTATTTGCATTACAAATTGACTTAGGGGTTTGTTTTTTTTCTGTAATGAGACTTGAGGAAGAATAAAAAGGTGTTAGAAAAGTAGTGGCAAAGGATAAACAACTAATGAAAAGGGGTTTCTCTGTACTGAAGCTATTAAGTAACTATATAAAAACAATAATTTTCTGAAATGGAAATCTGTATGAATCAAAAGATATGCTAAATCAGCAGACTCCCGACCACAAAAATATTGATTATGCTATCTTCACTATTCTATGAAAACATTTATGCTTAAAATATGTTTGGAGTACAGAAGGTTAATGTCAAAAGTCTCTTTAATAGAAAAAAAAATCATTTGTCCTTGGATTTATTCAGGAACTATAATGAATATACTATTCTCTATTGCAAAAGAAAAATTAAAATAATTTACAGATATCTCTACAATAATACATGTACATATTCCAAATTACTGTTCTTAACTATACTTAATTATTCTTTGTATAGTTATCATCAATACACATAGAGTAACATTAATAGAAATAATCAAAAAAGTGACAGATAAGAGTTAAATAGACTTAGCTGTTCCAGATTTGATTTTAAATAGATTTTGAAAGAAAAGATCTGAAATTATCAACAACTACTAACTGAAAGAAAAAAGGCAAGCCTTTATTACCACTATGTGTGGGTCCTTTTTTCAACCACCCAAGCTCACTTTAAATTATTCTTCCATTAACTCACTGTGCTGCCTACTTCTAGCTCTTGCTGAGCAAACATCAAGAGCTGCACCCAGCATGTGTCCTGTAGCTCAGAACAGGAAGCACTTTGGTACTCTGTATTCATGGGGAGAAATGGGAGGAGGGAAATGTCCATGGGGAAAAAAGGAAATAAAATGAGAGAGAAAAAGAAAGAAAGAAAGAAAGAAAGAAAGAAAGAAAGAAAGAAAGAAAGAAAGAAAGAAAGAAAGAAAGAAAGAAAGAAAGAAAGAAAGAAAGAAAGAAAGAAAGAAAGAAAGAAAGAAAGAAAGAAAGAAAGAAAGAAAGAAAGAAAGAAAGAAAGAAAAAGAAAGAAAGAAAGAAAGAAAGAAAGAAAGAAAGAAAGAAAGAAAGAAAGAAAGAAAGAAAGAAAGAAGAGGGAGGGAGGGAGGGAGGGAGGGAGGGAGGGAGGGAGGGGAGAAATTTGATACATAGGTTACTAATACCTGTTATTGAGTGTAGAAATGAAGTATTATACTTACTATTAACTGAAGAGGATCTATTTCCTGAAAATTAGTTACTTATTTTAGTATTTTTGGCACTGTTATGGATGCATTAACTAGGTAATGGTTAATACAATGTCAGATTCCAAGTACAAATGAGCTTTTCCTTTGTATGGATTTGATTAAACCAGTTCAATTTTTATCAAATAGTTGTTCATTGTAATAGTATGGAACCCTTCCTTGGAGTGCAGGAGCAGCTTTTACTTGACACATTCAACTTTATTTCCACTTTATTTCCCCTACCTGGCAAATTGTATTTCTATGTTTTCAACAAACCCAATTTTCCAGTCTTCCTTGTACTCAACTATGCAATATCTTGAACAGATATTTGGCCATTCTCTAGTTCTTTAATCACACACAGAATCACACAGAATCACACAGAAATTCTAGGTTGGAAGAGACCTTTAAGATCATCGAGTCCAACCCATGTTCTAATACCTCAACTAGATCATGGCACCAAGTGCCACATCCAGTCTTTTTTTAAACTCTTCGAGGGATGGTGACTCCACGACCTCCCTGGGTAGATGATTCCAGTATTTGACTACTCTTTCTGTAAAATACTTCCTCCTTATTTCTAGCTTGCATCTCCCTTGGCGCAGCTTGAGACTGTGTCCTCTTGTTCTGTCGGTTGTTGCCCGGAGAAAGAGACCGACCCCCAGCTCACCACAGCTACCCTTCAGGAAGTTGAAGAGGGTGATAAGGTCACCCCTGAGTCTCCTTTTCTCCAGGCTGAACAACCCCAGCTCCCTCAGTCGCTCTTCATATGGCTTGTGTTCTAAGCCCCTCACCAGCCTCGTTGCTCTCCTTTGGACACGCTCAAGCATCTCAACGTCCCTCCTAAAGTGAGGGGCCCAGAATTGGACGCAATATTCAAGGTGTGGCCTCACCAGTGCTGAGTACAGGGGAAGAATGACCTCCCTGCTCCTGCTGGCCACACCGTTCATGATACTGGCCAGGATGCCATTGGCCTTCTTGGCCACCTGGGCACACTGCTGGCTCATGTTCAGCCGACTGTCAACCAGCACCCCCAGGTCCCTTTCCTCCTGAGCACTGTCCAGCCACACTGTCCCCAGCTTATATCGTTGCAGGGGGTTATTGTGGCCAAAGTGCAGGACTCGGCACTTGGACTTATTGAACTTCATCCCATTGGATTCTGCCCATCCCTCCAACCGTTCCAAGTCCCTCTGCAAAGCCCTACGTCCTTCTAACAGATCCACACACGCTCCCAGCTTAGTGTCGTCTGCAAATTTGCTAATAAAGGACTCTAAACCCTCATCCATGTCATCAATAAAAACATTAAACAGAACTGGCCCCAGCACAGAACCCTGAGGAACACCACTGGTGACTGGCTGCCAGCTGGATGCAGCACCATTCACCAACACTCTCTGGGCCCGGCCATGCAGCCAGTTCCTGACCCAGCACAGAGCGCTCCTGTCCAAGCCACGGGCTGCCAGCTTGTCTAGGAGTATGCTGTGGGAGACAGTGTCAAAGGCCTTGCTGAAATCCAAGTAAACAACATCTACAGCCTTACCTGCATCGACTAGGCGGGTTACCAGGTCATAAAAGGTGACCAGGTTGGTTAAACATGACCTACCCCTCCTAAACCCATGCTGGCTGGGTCTGATACCCTGGCCATCCTGTAAATTTTGCGTGATGGCACTTAATATAAACTGTTCCATTATTTTACCAGGTACTGAGGTCAGACTGACTGGTCTATAATTACCAGAATGACTATATAGACAATGTAACTTTCTTGAAAGACAGTAATGCTGCACAACTCATACATTCACATGAAAATATACCATCTTTTTATGCATTTTATTAATTTACAAGAAAGCATAAGCTTTTTGGGGAAAAAAAAGATAGTCAGCTGGAGGGAAACAGAACTTACAAATGTTTTTAGTCTTTTTCCCTCCTTAGTAAAAATATGAACATTTAAATGTATGCAGCAGAAACAGATGAAATTACATCTTCTGACACTTGTTAACTCTGAAACAGATATGTGATTGATTGCAAGGTGGCGTAGCTGCGGGCATTTTTTGTCGGCACATTTTGATGATACAGTTACTTAGGTGAACTTCAAGTACATCAGTGACACATACAATGTTTCAGACACTTTGACTGATTTCAAGGCTAATAATTTATGAAAGCTTTTGGAGCCAGTTATTAGGTTTGTCTCAGAAGAGATTGATTTTTTGTTTTAATCCTCAGTTCCTCACTATATATCCTATTTACCTCATCTTATTTAGTTAGAAAACAAATTTATAGAACTTTAATTTAGAAATGTCTGTTTTAACTACTCTTGTCAACACCTTAACAAGGTGTACTATATGAAATGTTTGGACTTGAAAATATCTATGCAGCAGATGAGTCTAGAAAAAGGTGAAGAATATATGGACAGAAGTACCACTGAAAAGCATAATTTTAGAATAGACTAAGACATAAGGGGAGGAAGAAAAATATCTAGCAAGAAGTTTAACGCCTTCTTTGTAAGACTTTGTACGTTAATACTGTGGGACGGCAAATCTCGTATCCTCACCAATGTAAAGGAAAACACACCTGATGCTGAAATTGACCCCATTTATGTAGCATGTCCACAGGTTCCTTCAGGACTTCAGAAGTCCAACTCAAGTCAAACACGGTGATTGGGACACTCCAGAGAAGTATTAGCTAATAAAAAAAAAATTAATTAAGATCTTTCTCTTCCAACATCCAGTCTATATACAGTATTTGATCACTTAACTGGAGTATTCTGAAACATAACTGGAAGAATAGTAATGGAAGGAAGAAAATAAAATTAATTTCTCACTACTGTAAATTGTGGTTAGATTGCAATGGGATATATTAATTTCAAGTTGTTTTATAAATATGGATGAACATATCCAACAATTCTAGAATGCAAAAAAAACCAAACTTAATCCATGAAATTTCTGTTTGTAAGATTTTGCTGCTGAAATTATCGCAAAACTATTATATGTCATTATATTTCTAGACAATTCAATGGAAATTCTAGTTTTTTTCAAAACAGTCAGTTGAATGATTTGCTATCATGCCATAAACTTTTAATTCTTTTTAAGCAGACATTTCTTTATAACAACTCTAACGTGTAGATCTACATCCAATGCTAACATGTAGCTCTTGTATTCATTTCCTGAAAAACTCAGCTGTATGCATGGAGCAGCATCTTTTTGATTACCCAAGTAAAGTAAGATTTCATTATGAGACATGGACTTCTTTAAGGTATTTAAGGCAGGTCTAACAATTACCCTTCATGGCTTCCAGTGAATGGAAAAGATTTTACTACAAGCATAAAAGGTATAAATAAAGGATGACTAGCAGGTTATATTGCTATTTCAAACAATAACTTGGGACTTGTAAGAACATTGCTTGTATTATTTTTAAAGCTGGAGAGTCAAATTAATTTTTGTCCTAACAGCAGTGATGCCAGTAAAGCGGGTCAAGGGATGAGTTTGGCCCACTGCATTTTGATTCCAGATGTTCTAGAGAATTTCACACATAATTGCTACAACTAGAATTCAGTTCTCTAAACAATATGTAGGAAAGTTAATCCCACAAGAAATCAAGCTTGATAATGAGGAAAAATGGATTATCAGACCTTGTATGACTGCTAGAAGAAGGATTACTCTGTGGCAATGAGCCTCAGTGGAAAACTAGGTGACAGATGAATTGCCCAGGAGCTGTAATGCAATACACCCATTTGTCATCTCCATAGTCCCAAAATACAAATCTCATGGCACATTGTTTTAAATTAAAAAAGGAGGAAAAAAACCATTTTCTTCTCATTATTTTTCCTATAAAACAATTAGAATGCTTTCAAAATATTAGTAAATTTCCAAATGTTCACTAGAATTGTTGGAACTTTTAGGAAGTTGCACCTTTTTTCGTTATCCAGAAATAATGTACAGTTATTCTTCCAATAGATTTTAAATATTCCTTCAAAATAACTAAACTGAGCAGTCCTAGAAATCACAACAAAATCCTTTGCAGTTGACCCACTGAGTTGCAGAAAATGTCTTGCCTTTTTTAGCACAAAATCTGTAAATTCATGCATCTGGTTCTGTTAGAGTGTAAATTTAATATGTGAACCTTACGTATTACACATTACTGTAGAAAATATGTAATTTAAAAAAAAAATCAACAAGGCAAAACCAGCAAAAATTCTGAGGAGAGTGTTATGAAAAACAGACTCCACTTTGAAATTTCTGATTTTGTAAAATATAGATGAGAAATATGCATGTGGTGCTTAACATGGGCTAGCGCTCAGCTTCTCCTCGTAACATTCTTTTTGATCACACTAATAATACGCTATGAAGCATCACTCTGTGGGATGCAGTTAAAGCCTATTTAAGCCAAAGGAACTGCTCACACTTTCCCAGGGGAAAATATCAGAACATTTTTATTTTTACCTCAGTCACTCCAGAAAACTTCATAAGGGATAGTCTTAAACAGTGTTACAGGGAAATAGCTACCACCGGTATGCCTGGAAAAAATGGGAGAGAATTGAAGACTAAATGTGGTGCTGAAAAATACTGAATAAGATGATTCAGAATGAAATGCTTAAGGCTTACTTGAGCTTAAGTTGTGGAAGGTTTATGCAAATTAGGCAGTTAATAGATATTCTTGTCAGGCATCTTTGTAGAAAATGCAGTTTAAAAAATCCCAGTCTACCTCCTCTCCCCATTCTCTTCCTCAACTCCCAAGAGCTAATTTTCTGCCATAGAGGCCACAAATTTAGGTCTCACTTTTTTCACTTTTTCAGTATTTCTGTTCTCATAAAAAATTTATTTAATAGCATTTCATGCTTAAAGCTGCCTACTTTTGTTTTATCTTTTATAGTTGTGACTTTTAACCATCTTTTTTTTCATACTTTTTTTTTTAAGAGAACAATAAAATTATTAGCTGGCATAATAAGGGATGGTAGATTTATTCTCTAAGTAATATGTATAGAGTACTTTGGATTTTCCCAAACTGGGTAAATAAATCAGCTTGAAAAATCTTCCCTTTTGCAATATCTTTACATCTAGAGGGAGAAAATATGTGTTACTAATACTGTTAGTAAAACAGATTCTTTTTTAGGCACTGAGAGACATATCAACAAGAGAACTGAACCACTAATATAATGAGCCTTGCTATACTGAACTTTTAGTCCTGAGCAGAGCAATTAGATGCTACAGAAAAATAGAATAGAAAATACATCTCTTTGTTCACTGGAGCCTATTTCTGTTACTCAATATAATTGTATACCTTTTATAAACAGATCAGACTCCATCTTAATAGGAACTTGCTTCTGAGTACTTTATTTTTCTTCACCCCTACTATTGCTATTGGGAGGCTGTTGCAAGTCATCACTGCTGTCTGATCATTAAGAATACTTTTGATCTCCAGCCTAATTTTATTCATGGACAATTTATAATATTTTTCTTCTACCAGCAGCGTCCTTTAGTTTAAGTAGGCCTTCTCCTTTCATGGCATATAATTATTTTCCAAACATAATTATTTATAGGGAGTGATTATATGTCTTCGTAACTGCAATATGTCTTCTATGCCATTATTTTGCTAACTTAAGGAGGATAAGCACTTTTACTCATCCTTTGTGTGATAGGCACTTTATTACTCTGATCTTCTTTTCAGTGCCTGCTCAAGCTTGGTTTCCTCTCTGCTATGCTTGACTAGATTGTATAGTCCCCATGCAGATCCATGCAGAGGTAAAAGTTCCCAAAGAATTTGCAGGTACTGAATGGAGAACCAAGAGAAGTCATCATGCAAAAATCCACCTTTTGACAAATTCTAATGTGGATCTCATATGAAAACGTGTCATAATACTTATGCTAAATCTGACATTGAGCAGGACTCTAGATGTTGCATTTAGGAATAAGAGACTCTTCAGAATTTGAAGCTCTGAGTTTGTCTTCTCAGGTTAGTATCTGTAACCATTCTTTCCAAAAATAAACAGCCCTAACTTATCTTAAAAAATTATTAAGTAGGCAATAGATTTGAATTTGTTAAGAGACTGAGAATGTAATATTTCTCATTAGATGATGTATGAAGCTTTATCACCATGTTTAGAAGCCTGTAAAGAGAAGGAAGCCAGCCTTAGGTAGGATAAATTAAACAGTTTGGTAGAAATGTTAATTATGCAGCTTCAAGGAAGAATAGAAGAATAATGTCTTAATCTCCCACAGTAACGTCTGGTATCTCAGTGGTGCAATGAACATAGAAGCAGAGGAGGAAGTAAACAACGTCCCATCATTTTTTCTGGCTAGAAAAAGTGGAGGTAGTTTAAGGTGACTGTTTTGGGGAGTCTGGTTTCTATCTTTAACAGGAGGAGCACAAAAATTTTACTTTAAGAATACTTCAAGGTTCATAGATTTGGAGGACTTTTCAGAGACTAATTATGTGTTCAAAAAATCTAATATCCAGCTGAGATGTATGAGCAGCCAAGGTATATCCTTATTCCTGAGGTTACTGTTTATAATGCATGCTGTTATTTTAAGTCAATAATTATTTGAAGGTAAGCATATTCTCATATTCTTAAATCTTTTATACTGGTGAAATTGAATCTGAGTAATTTGGTTCATGTCAAACACTCTATTCCTTTGGGTTACTATTTAAGGTTTCCAGTCTCCCTTGAAGTATGAGGGGCCTCATCATATATAGATTTAAAAATGGTCAAAATTTATAGAATTTATTTTCTGAACTGTATTCTGAGCTTCCAATAAGGAAGAGGGAGAGCTGGAATTGAAAATTACATTTCTGCTAATGCCTCACATAATCTTCTGTATGCAAATGCAGTGATTAGAAAACTTCTGAGGAGATGATAGACGGACATGAGCCTTCCACTCTCTGAGCAGTGGTCTAAGAGCCAGCCTCTGAAATATCATAAGACAGAAATGCTTCCATTTTCTTGCTTCAGATGGTCTACTTTGCATGAAACAATTGCATATTAATTAGGTCAGACAGAATGCAGGAGTGTGAGGATAAAATCCATCTTAATGGCTGAAGTTTCTGTACAGGGAGGGAAGCTGCTAGTTGCAATTTTTAGCACAAAACTTGTTTATGCATTTTACCAATATTTAAGTGCCACGTGGAACTTTTTTAATGAGCCCCATAGTGGAAAGATTTTGAGGAGCTGAGACATTAAGCTAGAAATGTATTCTCATTCTTACTTCTATCACTGTGATTTTCGATTTATCCATATACGGTAGAATTGCTAGAATAGGAAGGATTAAGAGTCCTTTTATAAAAAAAGCATAGTAGATTGATGGTGATATCTTAGGAGATGTGGGTTTGATAGCTCCTTGGCAGAAGACAAAATAGAATCCTTGTCCTGTATCTTCTTGCAGTGTGAGCTATTAAATAAAAAGCAAAGTGAAGAGATCATCCATTTAGATTTAGAAGAAGTCTATAAACTCAATATATTCAGTGAAGTGCTTGATCCTTCAGGCATAGTCAGGATCTATGCTTAGCACAATTTTTTTTTCCCTTTCGGATGCTATTTAATAATGAAACTGATGACAGTTTGAGAATATGTGTTTTGAATGTAAATTTAAAAAGTAAGGTGAGATGCCAATGTCCTTTAATGCCCTTCAATGTCAAAAAAATATATTCTGTTAGTATTGATTTTTCCCTTTAAAATTATGTTTTAAATTTTACAAAAGGAAATTGTGATTACTTTATAAATTTTAACTTCTGTTTAAAATAAATACAACTAACAATTTTGCAATTTTGGAAAATGTTCACTATTGCAAATATTTTCATAAAACTGTATTGAGAAAATTAGATCTCAATTTCTCATTTTGGTTAAGGATGAAGTTTACTAAACTATGCAAAAATCTAAACTATTCTTATGGAAGAGAAAAGCAATTATAAAAACTATTATTTGGTTTTAATAAGTCCCAGAGAGTTTAATAAATCAATAATGATACTTTCTTGACAACTTACAAAAAAAAAAGCGCTTCAAATACTGCATTTTCTAATCACTTTGCCTGGCACCCTGCAACCCTGCTGTGTGCCAGCGGCACCAGCCCCAGGCTCCTGAGAGCAGAGCAGCATTGCAAGGGGCAGCAGTACAGCCTTCACAGGCCCTCGGTGCTGGAAAAGGAGACACAGTTATCTTAAAGGAACACATGAACACAATGAGGGACTGCAGAGTGATTCAGGAGCACAGACCCTTTAGATGGAGGTTACCAATGTTAGAAAGCTCCAGAGCCTAAGACTTCTCACTGGCCCTGTTCAAATAAAGGTAGAAGCAGTTTTTGATATTTCAAAGATTTCGTTCTCTACAGCCTTAGAACTTATCCCAAAGTGGCAATGGCTTCTAAGCATGTCCTGCTAGTGAAAAATCGGAGTCTTTGCTAAGACTTTTCAAGTTAATTTGGATGTTCTGTACATGTTTGGGATGGTTCAGCTTTTGAATTAACATCTGGGGAAAATATGTATGAAAGATCAGTTCCATGACTGCTTCTTCATAGGAGCAACAGACAAATATGGAAATCTTTCTCTTGACACCGAATATGACTGTAGAGCCAAAAATATGTCAAGATATTCTATCTTGAAAACAGAGCAGAAGTGGAATACAGATTTGAGCTTGCAAAGGATGAAATGAGCAGATGTTCTGTCAACAAACTGATCACTGTACAACAAATTTTAAAACAAGTGGAACCAAGACATTTATCACATTTTTACACAAATCAGTTTTTCTTCAAGCTGTAGCTGACTGCTCTCATGAGCATTACTTTTTTAAACACAATAAATTTCAAGAAAAAAAGACATTTTAAAAGCCTGATTTATTTTAATTCTAACGTTCAGTTTAGAAGCAATAAGATTTTCTTCTGTAGTCAATATCGTCTTCTGTTGCTGAGTTAGGTAAATGAGTGATTTTTCTACCAAGTAGCAATAGAATCATCATGTAAAGACCTCATCTAAAATTTTCAAGTCTACACATGTGGAGAATTGTAGTTTGGACACTTTCCACTAGCTTCCAAAGTGTTCATTCTGTGGCCCTGTGGTAAATCTACCACAGCCGTTCAACACCTTGGAAGTAATCATTATAGTCTCCCTCTATGTCTGTATCTGCTGCCATAGGTTTTCAATAAGAATATGCACAGAATTTTCTGCAGGATTTTAAGGATGCTTAGAAACAGGTGAATCATCTAGCCTGTCTCCAAAAGAAAATTAGCCCAAGCTTTTGACCAATATCCAAACAGATCACTTTAGGTCCTGAACTAGGAGAATACAACAATTAAACTTGGCACCAACTAAATGCAGTATCTCATCTGCATTTAGTGAATAGAAACTGGTAGACATTTGTATTGCACAGCTAGATAGCTAATGTGCCAAGCAATATACCTAGAGATATCTGACAGAAAATACCCCATGACATTCAAGGACATCTTATATTCTTGTGTCTGTGAGAAATTTCACACCTTGATCACCTCTGTAACCAAAAATAAAAAATTTACAGGATACTGTATGCATCATTGAGGTACAAGCCAGATGGGGTGCTAAATTTACCTTACCAAAAGGCAGTTGAGCTATTTATTGAAAATAGAAGCTGCATACACAGGTAAATGTGCCAGTTCTACTTACAAGTACTGTAAATGACATAAGATTACATTTTTACAATGATGGACAAGAAAAATCAGCAGGACATGTTTTTTCCTTAGAAAGTACTCCCTTTTTTTTTAATCCAAACTAACACAAAATTAAGACCCATTAACCATTAGTAAGAATTAGCTTTTTTATTGCAGACAGTTATTAGTCATTCATAGCTCTAATAAAGAAGGTATTATTATACAGATGTCTAGCAATCTTATGGTCACATTTAAACAATAATTTGAAAGAAATATACATTCAACTGATTAATTTTATAATCTGGCATTCCAATTATTACTTATTCACTGACAATTATGCACTTTACTCTCAGCATGTATTGTGAATTTACTCTGTAGTCTTGTCTCTTGACCAGGATTTTTTAAAACTTCTTTGTAGTGATATTTTGAGAGCACATCACAGAACCACAGAATGAGTCAGGCTGGAAGGAACCATAGTGGGTATATGGTCCAACCTACCTAAAGCAGAAAAATCCCAGAGCACAATTGCACAAAATGCAGAATTAGGCAGTTCTTGAATATCCTCAGTGTAGGAGACTCCACAACCTGACTGGACAATCTGTTCCAGTGCTTGGTCACTCACACAGTTAAGAAATTCTTCCTCATGTTCAAGTGGAACTTTTAGGGCATCATTTTCTGCTCATTGCCTCTTGTTCTATTGGTTGGCACCACCCAGAAGAGCCTGGCTCTATCCTCTTGACACCCCCCTTTAGAATTATATGTGTTAATGAGATCCCCTCTCAGTCATCTATTTTTGAGCCTAAACTGGCCCAGCTCCCTCAGGACTTTCCCTTTTAAAACTTGGATTGTCAGAAATTATTATAATACCTACGCAAAGACCGACTAATTTCATAATATTTTGATTGTAATCTAACAGTTATATTTTCTTCATATACTGGTGGTTCTTATTTGCTGTTTGGGTCAAGCTTGTGTCAGTGTGAACAATCAGTATACTGGCAGCCATAAAAGCTTATAAAAATGAACAGCACTGCACTACAAAATCAGAAATCTTGTTGAAAATATTCTCTTTGAAACAGTCAGAGATCTGACCTTTTATATAAAACTCTCAGTGCATGAAAGATGGAGCTCTTCCAGTGCTGCTTGCTATACTTTTGTTTTAGAATTAAGAGACATTAGAAAGAAGCACAAACTAAAACTTTCTGTGTACTGACTTTTTGAATATAGTTAAAGAGAATGCTTTTCTTGACCTATCCATATAATTTTAAGAGACATTTTAGGGAATGTTGCCAAGAGGGCTGTCCTTCAGATTTGAGTTGTCATTCCATTATTTTAAAGTTAATCCACTCTCCTGTCCCTTTCATATAAAGTAACAGTACCTTTCATATAAACCATTAATACAGTCAGCCCTGAGAAAGCCTGGTATCTAATTCTGTGTAGGGAGGATGTCAGCTAGAAAAAGGAGCTGATGATTGCTGAAGCTCTAAGTGGAAGCTTCTAAAGAGCAGATTTTCTTGAAGTGTTCTGGATGTGTAAACAAGTTTGAGGAGAGCTGGAGGAAGTTTGGTTACACATTAAGTGTTGTACATTGATGAATTGGTGCTGTAATATTTTTTTGTTATGCTCATACTTAATTACCTATCACATGCTTGCTATAGCAACATGAGGATAAAAAGCAGTGGGAAGATGGAAGCTGATGATTTTTATCTGTCTTTCATGATGTAAACACATGCCTTGTATTACTAGTATCCAAATGCAAAGACAATGAGTGTTACTCTGCCCTTCAGCAGCCTTAGAAACAATGGTCAAAGACAGACATTCCGCAGTGCCTCCATAAACAAGAGATGTTAAAATTTTAAAAGTATTGCAAAACACATATATGCCAAGTTGAAACCATGAATCATGACAGCTTTGAAATGGAGTAATCCCAATGCCCACCCACTTTTTTTTACAGTGGGCACAAAAAAAGGGATTCCAGGAAGCTTCTGTTCTCTCAGGATGTGTTTTATTAAAGCAAGCAGATTCCAGAGGAGTACGGAAGCAGAGTCTCTGCAGGACGGGCCCTTCCCTGCCCGGAGGGCAGACATGCACTGCTGCTGCCCCAGGGGTAGCCAGGCCCTGCCTTCCCACCCTGCCATCCTCAGGACACTGCAGGGAGGTAAGGACAGCGTTTTCCCTTTGGGCTCCTGGGCTGCACCTGTGGCAGACAGCCATGGATGGATGCCCACACAGGGAACTGATGCCAGCTGTGTTTGGTCAGCCCTGGCCTGGCAATCCTGGCCTTCAGGCAGGGGGCTGCTCTGTGGGGCAGCTCGGGAGGAGCAGGCCCTGCTCCTGCCGCCCTGGGCATGGAAGATGTTAATGGCAGTGCAAAAAGTGTTCTGTGACATCTTTCACCTCTGAACAAGTAGGAAATGGGCACATGTGTCTGAGAAAAAGTCTACAAAATATTACTAGCTGATTTCTGGTAGAAAGTTTGATGGCTGTAGTTAAATGAATTCAGTAAATATTTACCAAAATCATAGCATGTTTCGGTTCAACTTCCACTGAGCTTTATATCTCTGGCACCCCCACACAGAATGCACAGACTTAGTTTTATTATTCTACCGATTCATCAGTCATTTGTGATCCTGCAAAGTTATTTTTCCTTTTTTTTTATGGTTTGAATGCAGAATGCAAATTAATCACCCTGTTAGGTTAGCACTGGAAATGCTGTACAATTACAGGATTAGTACAAGATTAGTTAGTTAGAGCCCATTGTGGTAGAATTAGAACTCTTTGGAAAAGACATAAGTTAGAACTACTACATCTGCCTTGGCTTTAAGTGACCATTTTTATTTCATTTATCAACACAGTCTAAGAGTTTGTAGCTACTAGGTTATTCAACAGGAAAGGATGAGCTAATTAAATGCTCACACCTTTATTTCCCCTCCTTTTTTCTGTGGAGATGGAAAACTTAAAAAAGGAAAGTGGAGAAAAAGTTGTTTTGAAAGTGAGAATCATAATGATGAGCTATTGTGTGGTAGTCTACAGGTAGGTAATAGAGGAGCATAGGGGAAATGGAGTGCTCTGGATCAAACCAATAATTCCTGAAAGTTTGGGGGTTTGGTTTAATTTTTGTTGGTTGCTGTTTGGTTTGGTTTGGGGTTTTTTTGGGGTTTTTTGGGGGTTTGTTTTTTTTTTAATTTGGGCTTTTATTATTACTGATTGTTTTAAATATTAGTTAATTTTGTTTCAGATGTTTGTCCAGCTATATGTTTTCTTAATATTCAACAGCTAGTATCATACTTGAAAAAAGCATCATAGAAAATTGAATAAATTGGAAAATTGATTAATTTTCAATAGAGACATCTTTTTATAACAGCCTCCTGAGATATCAATAAATGTATTTGTGCTCTTTCACCCCTAGCTTCACGGTCACCATTGTCATTCATTTGACAAAAAGAACCCCTACCTGCTAGCAGTGGTGCACCCAGCTTCTGCAAGGAGCTAGAAAAGCAGGTAGCTAGCTTTTATGTTTCTGAAATATGCCATTTTATTCTTGGATGATGTCTGGCTGTGGCCTCAGAATTCAAATTTGATGCTATTGCACTGTAGTTCGAGCAACAACTCACAAGGGAAGGTAACACAAACTACTGTATTCCAAGGCTTATTTTCACCCATTTTAACTTCCAAGGGGAGGAAATGCATGTTCAATTTATTTTTCATTGTTAATCTTAGATCAACAGTGGGTTACTTTGAAAAAGTTGAAAAAATAGGGAATCAATTCTGAGTGACAGTGTTGTGAAAAATTTACATATTTCAGTTTTACGGAAGTGTTGTGACCTTTTTTTGCTCTCCTGTATCTCAGAAGTATTTGGTGTTAAAAGTTCAAGCTTGTCATGCACTTAATCCTTGATGAGAACAAGTGCATGTGGCATGTCTGAACAGATTTGATTTAGAAACAGAAAATACCCTTTTATTCCTATCCAAAATGGAAGATAATTAAGCAGTTCCAGATGCCTGCATGTGGCATCTTTAGCAGACATGAGCATATTCCTTCATCCTCACCAGTAATTCTATTCTGGTTTGCCCTAAGTTTAAAATGAAGAGGGGGAAAGAAAGTTACCTTTCCTTTGTGTTTTGTCACTTACCAAAAAATTTATTCATATCTTACACATTTTTTTATTACTGAAATATATTCTAATTATAATATACACTTACCAGACACTTACCAGAATATTTTTATGGGTTTTTTTGGGGGCAGCAGTAGGACTACACCAAATCCAGGTATTTTTTAATGCCTCCTGAAAGCATACCTTGAGATATGTATTACTCCCAAAACTCTAACTTGATACAGCACTGTGTGTGAAAATTATTAATCTTTAAATCTGGAGGAGGACTGAGGATCGACTGGAACCAAATCTGTTAAAACAGATTTCAGAAGCACTTCTTGTTTCATATGACTCTGATTTAGTATAGGTCTGCATTTAAAATAGAAAAAAAAGGAAGAAAATGTCAACAATTGAATTCTATATTATGTACAATATTGAATGTTAGAGAAGAGGTGATGGAATCATTTATACAGAATTAATCAAACATTTTGAAATTTCTAGCATGAAGTTTTCTTGCCATGAAGGATTAATCTCAGGGATTAAACTCTTGCATACTTTTTTCAAAGAATTGAGGTTTCTTTGGGGATCACTGATTTGGGACTTGCTGAAGGCCCTGAGAATAACTAGCAGGCATGACATTTTCTGATTTCCAGCTGCAGAACTGGTTTTTTTCCTGTCTGTTGTGAGTAGGCAATTTTGGTTCTTGGGATACTGGGCTCCACACCTTTCTCAAAATCCCATAATGACTTGACATGAAGAAATAGATGAAGTTTCTTCTTGTATCTGTTTACAGATTAAAGAGTAGAGCCAGAGATTCTGTATGACCTGTTACTGGGTCCTAAATTAAGTTATTCAAGTTCTTACTTTTGCTAGCAGACTTCTAAGCATGCAAAATGACACGTATCTTTTAGTGTATTTATTTTTCTTTTAGATGACAGCTGCTTCTCTGGTTATATTTCATTCACTTTGCAGTCAGTGATAAAAGTCTCTGCCAGCTGTCAACATAGTATGTTCCCATAGAACCAAACTGGTGGGAGAGTAACTGTTTCGTCCACACTTCACTTTTTCACGTCCTTTCCTTCCAAACCTGTTGCCCCCACTACAATGTCATAGAACAGCTATTTTTTTTGTTTTCCTCACTGCTCTCCTTGGGAGGAAAAAAATGTGCAGGTTCCATGGCAGACCTACAGTGATCTTCCAAAAGATGATATAAAAGAATCCAAAGCATGAGGAATGCTTGGACTCCTACTGCAAGGATGTCCTATCAGTATTGTAAGGAAGTAAATTAATTTCATTCTTCACTGAAATGCAGCCGTTCAAAATTTTATTTGCAATATGTGACAGAAAATACCTTATAATACATTTTCATTTAGCAAACACAAGTGTGCTGAGTGCAAGGATGTTTTCTCAAGTTAGATGGAACACAGGGATGATTATATGTGCCAAAGTAATGATTTCATAGAATAGTCTCATCTAATAGTTTCTTCATCAGGACAATTGGAGTATATGTTTGGAATGAATGCTGTGTAGTACACTGGCTATGCTGTTTATTTACAGGCTGCAATGAAATGTGTTAGAAAAGCAAAAAAATGGCCATTGTTTCTTCTGCTGATTAGCACTGCTCCTACTTATTTCTACGGATTACTTTTATATGAATAAAAAAAGAAGTGCTGCAATATCAGTAGGTATTCCTAAATACTCAAGTGTGCTATAAATGTAACCATCCCTTTTATATTTAAATTAGGTATTTGATATAAATCAACACAGCTCAGTGGTGAAAACTGACAAATCCATGCATAATGCTGTAAAGAGAATGATTTCTCAAATATTTACTGCATCTATAATTTTTTTACATGCTGGCAGAAAAAATACCAACTGAGTAGCCCATGCATGTGTATTTTATCTATTTTATAATTTGTGTCATTTTAATCCTCATAGTACCTCATTTTTTTCTTCCAGTAGACTAAATAAGAAATCTATGATTACTTACAGAGTCCTTAACAATGGGAGACTCTATTAAGCATGCAGAGAAAACAAATGCAGCCCATGAATTTAATTCTAGTTTTCATTATCTTTTATTTGTGTATCACACCCTAAAGCTGTCGATTTTATTCTCATATTCATCTTTCTAGTAAAATGTTGGGAGGCAGAGGGGAATGTGCTGAACAACTGAATTATTGATTCACTTTATGTGAGAAGAAGTCCCTGTATTTTAAAAATTCTAATGTCTTAAGTTACTAATTTATTTTTTCCAATATTTGTAACTCTGGAAGTGTCCTAATTCTTCACAGTACATTATTGTCAAAGTACAGTAAATATTTTATGCAAGGTACAGTATCATAAATTGAGAAATCTCAATAGCATATGTACCAACTTTAACATGACATCTCAAATTCTGTTAGGAAATGTTTCATGTCAGCATTGTGGTGTATTTGGCCTCTGTTCAACCTCTTGCAAACTATTAAGTACACTTTTCCCCCCTTCTTTATGTAGTGTGTTTCTTACACCTTTTTCCCCTATTTGCCTGAGAGATAGCTTGGCATAGTTGCAGAATCTGGCTTCATGGAGGACCTGCTTTTTGTGGTTTTAAGCCGGATTGACTGAAGCAAAGGAAAGTTGGATGGCTTGCCTGAGGTTGGCTCACCGGGGACTAGAACTAAGAATCCTCTTGCTCACAGCCATTCTTCTCTAAGCTGGAAACCTCACTGCCTTCATATTATCCCAGCAAAATGAGGGGCATAGCTGACATTTAGTTTATTTCTAATGATTTACATTCCCTTTTTCTTTGTTCAGATTTTCAGATATTCTTTTTCCCAGTTCATCGTATTTTTGGGTATAGAACACAAATCCTTCTTTGGGTTCATATTTCATTTATCTTTTCAGGGTATGTGGTACATAATAACATTTATAAATCAGTTTTCTTTTTAGTATATTTTCCTGTTTAGCAATGGATAAGTTCTTTAGTGCTCAGTTCTTATAAGGAATTGTCAAAAAAAAACCTATCATAAAAGAACACCCCCAAAATATGATTTTTCATAACCTGTGATACTTAGTAGTAAGTATGACCGTCTGCATGTATACACACACCCAAATGCATGTATTCATACATGCATATTTGCACACCTGTATTCATGCACAATACTGTATTTTAAAACTCAAGTTTTATGTAATGGTCAATTATTATACCACATTTTAGGAAGAAAGGCTCCAATAAAACATTTTGTTTCCCCAGTACCAAGCTTCTGGCCAATGACAGAATCCCTAGAAGTTCTGTGCCTTCTAGCAATGAGTCTATTGGGTTTCCAAGCTATAGGGCTTACAATAATTCCCTATAGCTGTCTTCCCTCTTACTAACAAAATCTCCAGTGCTGGAAGTGTGCTTGTAAAAGAGTATACGCTGAAGCTGTTAGAATTTAGAGCCCAAACTGTGGCAGAGCAAATTTTTCTCATAGCTTTTTTATGCCATAATTTTACTGGTGATGTTATTGTCACAGTTGTTTTTTCCAATTCTGAATGCATAATTAAAGTGCAGTTTTCAGATCTGGTGGTACAACACACACTGGCCTTGAGGGATTGGTAATTATGAAGAGATTCCTAATCTATTATACATGACAGTAGGAAGAGGCAAAAATAAGGAGTAAAAGGTAAAGGACAACAACCTAGAGTCATCTGGGAACAGACAGGGAAGTACCCAAGGTCAGCGCGTGGCATGCAATATTTCCTTGCCATCTTAAACAAAAATATCTTAATGGAATTCAAAATAAAGTAAAAAGATTTCTTCTACTTTTCTTCTTTCCTCCCCCTGCACAAACACAGAAGGGCTTATATGTTGAGATGACTTGTTCTCCTGGGCAGAGAAAGAAAAACATGAATCACATGCCATATTGTAGTCATATTTCTGTACCTATCAAGTGGTAAACATGCTACAAAACCTAAACTGAGGGAAAAAATGATGTTGTCTTGATTGAAAGAAAAAAAAAGCTATAAGTTTACTAGCTTTGAAGATAGACAACTCTGTAATCCTGAAAAATTTCTTTAATGGATGTCTCCACATTACTAAGTCTAAAAGTACCTTCAATTTCTTTGGGCCTCTCATGTTGCCCAGCCATTTCTTATTTCTATATTGAAGGAGACTAATGAGTTGACCTTTTGCTTCATGAGCTTGTTCTACATAAAAACTACAGGTAGATTCACAGATTAGGCAGAAGCTGAAATGCATTTTTCCCATTTTCCTCCATCACAATCATAAGGAACATGCTCTTGAAGAGTATCACATTGCAGTGAGTCAGGTGATCTCTATCCTGTCTTGGAAGAATTCTTTTAAATGTTTAAAAATATTCCCAAGGATTCTTTAGGTCACTAGGAAATTTCTTAACAAATCAAAGAAAGGAAACAGCATAGAAACATGCCTAATTTGTTAATAATTTAGAAAATTACCATCATTCAGACCAATTCAAGTCTACTCCAGCTTGTGAGGCTTAAGGGAGACCAGATGGTGGTAGTACATTGGAAGGTATCCAAAATTGCTTTTGAGTTAATTGATATAGTGGAGAAGAGATCTCTGAAGAAGTATATATCCCCAGGTAGTTGATTGCTTTGGAATTCCAACAGAGAAGAAATGTGTCAAAAACAAGAAAGGAAACATAAGTTATTGAGTGGTTTTATCTTAGATTTAGCCCACTAAATTACTAGCCAAACATTCATAAAAACCAAAAATTAAATAATTTGATAAATAAGGAAAAAGTGGACATTGCAGAACTAGATGGAATTGAGAAAATTGCCTTTAGTTTTTACCTTTTGTATTTACACTTCATTTCCATTGTTTTACTGTATAGAAGTAGAAGGCTTATATTTAATTTGAAACAGTAAATTTCAATCAGTATGGCAACATTGGACCTTCTAACAGTATATTGTTACATACTGCTAAATGAAAGTGTCCATGTGCTAAATTAGAACTGCCACCACAGGTTGTTTAAATTCTCTATAAAAACAGATCAAATGAAACTGGAAAAGTAACTCATAGCTACAGTAAAATGGAAAATTAATATTGAAGTTTAAATCACAGAGAAATCAGGATCTATATAGTGAATATTCACTCTTCTTTTAGGCTTCCTATTTGAACACCTGCATTTTGTGTACAGAGTCTTAGAATTATTTCGATTGGAAAAGAACTGTAAGATCATTGAGTCCAATCTTTAATACGTAGCAGACATTGAATATAATCTTTGGTAGCTTAGCTCAGTTTTATAGTTGTTTTTTTTTCTCTTTTTTTTTTCTTTCTGTCTTCTTCATTTTCTTTCTTTCATTTTTCTTTTCCTTTTTCCTCTTCCCTTTCCTCTTTCTCCTTTTTTTTTCCTTCAAATGTATGTAATTAAGTGTATTTAGTTCTTAATAATGAGATAAATACTTCAATATTTTTATTAATTTCATGTTGGAAATGTTTCATCAGGAGACTTAGAATTTTCTGTGCTTTTCTTTCACGTGATGTCTTTCAATCTTTTTAGTGTGCATTCCATTAGAAGAGCAGTCAATGTGACCTTCTTCTACGGGGTTAATAAAGAATGCATAGTTTCATAAGCTTGATTCAATTTCCTTAATGTGAGCACACTGAATAAGTGACCATTATAGTATTTATCTGGTTTTCTGTGCTGCAGTGTGCAGTTACCAACCTTTTATATGAATGACCACATCTGGTGTGCGTTTGGCCACGTAAGGTGAGACAAAAACAAAATAGATTTTCCTTAGCATTAAATCAAATTTCCACACATTGTACTCTCTAATGTGGATCTAAAATGTATCAGGTCATATATTATTTAGCTGTATTGCATTTTGTGCTTTTTTTTTAATTCCATCCCACATTCCCAGTTTTAATAAATGCATGAATAGATGCAATATTTGAGCATTATATCTTAGAAATTCAACACTTTCAACAGATTCTTCGAACTTCAAAGAATTTAATATTAGTATCATAGAAGGTCTTTTGAAGAATAATACTGGAAAATAAGAAAAATGACTGCCTGAGTGTGCCCTATCATTTTGAAAGTGTTTTATTGCTTTAATTTCCTGTCTTACTAAAGTAACAAGTGGCATAATAGAAGATATACTGTAACAGAGTTAGCAATTTATTAGAAGGCCTGAGCTGGTTGAGGACTTTATGTGATGTGAAAAAGAAAACCTCTATTTAGGTGAAAAATGGAGACAAGCTGCAACATTAATGTTGCAGCAGCTTTAAATGGAGTGCTATCTTTGACTGATAAGTTGCTTCTAGAAGCCCAGTATGTTTGAATAGGATAAATCTGTAAATATAGGTCTCACTCAGTCCCTGTTGTGAGTGGATAGCCTCCTGGAAATCTAATGCTATTTCAACCATGAGTTGTATATGAGACGATGTTGCTATTTGGATTCCATATAACAAAGGCAGTGAGTGTTGCAGCTATATCCATAGAATCATAGAATAGCTTGGGTTCAAAGGGATCTGAAGGATCATCTAGTTCCCACCCCCTGCTGTGGGCGGGAACACCCTCCTCTAGACTGGGTTGCTCAAAGCCCCATCCAGCCTGGTCTTGAACACTTCCCAGGATGAGGCATCCACCACTTCACTGGGCATAATATGTATTTTCATTTATCTATTATACTTCCACATAAGTGACATAACTAATTCTGGGCTTTGGCGATCTGGTATAGTCAAAGTTTAGGCTATGCCAAGTTTTTAAAGTTTTTTACCAATTTGCTCTTTATAACATGCATGTTGGAATTCATTTCACACAAAGCTGAAAAAATCCATTTGAAAATTATAGAAATGGAAGATGTGACAGTAGCTAACCTGTAAAATTATGATGCAAGATGAAATCAAAAAGCATTTATTTCCCTAGAAGGAGCAATGTACTATTGGGTTGCTGTTTACAGTGTGCATAGCAAGATATGCCAGCATCTGTATGCTTGTGATAGAGTTGCATGTTTATCACTGCAGAGCAAGAAGTACAAGAATCACAAGAGCTTCTTAATCCCACTACAGTTCTGCCACTGAAGGATTACAAAACAGCTGATTGCAACAGATTGCTTGGTATTGCCCAAAAACAAAACAAAACAAAAATATATAATAATGTGTGGGCAATGCCTTTGAAACGACATAAATACCATTTAGATGGAGATTTCATTGATAACACTGTTTTTAGTGGATTGCATACTGTGTGAATTGCTTAGAGAAATTTTATTTTTATTTCTTATATTTGATGGATTATTGAACAATGCTACTTCTGTTTTGTCTTGGTTTTTTTCTGTAGAGACACTCCTAGTTATGTTTTAAGAAGGGCAAATAACATAAATCATATAATAGAAATCTAACGTTAAAGGTTTGTGTACTGAATTAGTACCTTGGACATCCAGAGGCTCAAGAAGAAGACCAAATATTAGTGGTATCCCCTATGTTAGCCTTTGAAAGAACAATGATTTGCAAGGCTTATTGCTTACTGAAGCACAAAAGATTTCCTCTGGGCTTGCCACAGACAATCCTCAGGCACGTTAGAGGAGTCAACTAGAGTTAGTTCAAAGTGAATTACTCTGTTTTAATCATGGTGACTTTACCATTTCAGTCATGGCATGTAATATAGTCAGTATTTTTTTCCTTTTAAATGACAAGTTTGGTCACTTTTTTAAGGCATATTTTAGAGTGTTTGTGAGATTTATAGATTCAACAGCTCTTCGAAGACTTTCTGCCTTGCTTTACAACCCTGAAATTTTCTATCATGTCTATTTCATCACCTTGAGGCAGTTCTAAGTTAAAATTTGTGGAGATCTTTTACAACTGAATGAGTTCTTAGTATGATATATAACCAATTATATAGCTATAATGAGTCCAAATTTGAAAAAGCAAATAAAAAATGTTGCACTAAGGATTACTAAGGACTAACATTACCCGCTCTTCATTTATTTGCAAATAGGAAACAGGTATATAACCACAGTATTCACAAATATTACTATCAATAAATTTAAAAATTCAGCACTTTGATTACTTTAATATTTAGCTAATTAACTTTGAAACCTTGGAGGATTTTATGCATTTTCCAAAGTCAGTGCCAATTTCATAATTACTTTGATCACTTCCTAAACTGCTAAGTTTATCAGGACACCAAATAGTAATCAATGAACAAAAAATGTGAATCTGGTCCTTTATCAATTTTTTTTTTCCTCAGCACACTTGAGACAGATTTCTGCTGAGATACTTTTCTTTTTTATAGTGTAGCAAATTAATTACTGAATCTTCCAGGAAAGATTCAACTTTTTTGCAATCCTTTTCAAGAGGTTAAAGAACCATCTGGACTTGACTCTGAATTTTGTATAGAGTAAATCAATAGACTCTATGGTTATACAATCACTGTGTATTTTTTTGTTAATAAAGGTTATAAAACTACTGATGATGATGGTCTTTACCCTTAGACCTTCCTGTATTTATGTCTCTGGTCCAATAACCAGAGGGATCGTGGAGGTATGGTTTATCTTCATTTTAGCCCTCTTGGTATCATTTTAGTCCAAAAGGGAAATCAAATGAGATACAGAAGATGCTAAACTTGCAGAACTCTCAGGTCATTAGAAACTAATTAGAAACAGCTTATGGATTTCAATGATCCTTTAGGTAAGATGTGAGGGAGGGATCAAAAAACATTTAACATCTTCACTTCCTCATTCTTTCCAGACAATGTGGTAGTGTGTGACAGTTTCTGACTTATTTTCTGTTGTTGCTTTTTTTTACAATATAAACCTGTATTTTGCAGAGTAGGTGAAGTTCAAGAAAATACTGAGATGTTAAGGTAGACAATAGGTCTTTTCACTACAACTTCATGAATTATTATTCAAAAGTTATGATTTTCTAAATCAATAAAACCCAAATATCTACCTAAATTACAGCCCTTGTCATGTATAATCTATATGAAAAGAAAGATGTGCTAAGAAAAACTTGAAGGATACCAGTTAGTAATAGACACACTGTTAACATTAGCAGTTTTATACAAGCTGTTATTTATACCCAGGTTTAGAATGTGAAAGTCTAGGAAGTTTGTAAATCTTAGAATAATTTCTACTGTTACATCTCAATGTTTTCATCTGAAATAGCTTTCTTTTCCTGCAGCATGAATCATTTTGTGACAATATACCTATCACAGATGTCCAGCAGAATTACAGAGACTAAGTTGGACTTTCTCATAAAGTCTTTCTACCTGTGATTTGCAAGAAGTACTTGACTTCTCCCAAAAACACACAACCTCTTTAGCTTGAGAATATCTGTGAGGAAGACTGCTGACTATAGATATCACTCACTGACAACCAAACCTAGTATTTTGATCTGTCCATCTGAACAAAGCTGACAGTAAAACTGAAAATAAACAGTTGTAGCTTGAACAAAGTTGACTCTTTTTAGCACAACAGAACTTCTAGATGATTGTGCGCACGTCTAAGTCTAGCTGGAACCCATGCAGTAGAATTAATTCTCTGTGGACAAGGCTGAAATTTTGATGTTCCAGCTGGCCAGTCCTGCGTGTTGGGAGCTACACAATAGTTTATATTCCAAGTTTTGTCAATCAGTAGACCTTAGAATTTGTTTATTAACTGTTAATAATACTGGGATAGAAAGCATAAAAGACTTGGGGAAAAAAATCATTTTCTGAGGTATTCTTCTATGTTTATGTAAATTTTAGCTACATTTTCATGCCTCTTTTTCCTGTTACTTCTGTTGACTTACAGAAATTTCTGGAGCATGTCTAGTCTTTCTTTTATAAACAGCTCAGTCATTATTTGTCTTGCACTTCCATGATCTGACCTTTGACTAAAGAAGATATCTTTTTAAAATGAGGGACTTTTACCTTATTCTTCTCTCTAAAAGCCCTATCCTTGTTTATGTAGCACCCTTTCTCTAAAATGAAAATGTTCTGTATCTCCAGCCAATCCCTTCTTTCCAATCAATCTTGACACAAATGGCTTCATTCCCAGGATTTTTTTTAGTATGGTTATCCTTTGGTTGTTGGAGACCAGTTGCTAAGGTTAGCAGTTCCCTTATGTGTGTAGACTGAAGAATATGTGTTACAACCTGTCAGCAAACGCTTGATCCACGTCAAAAGAGAACTTCAGACTTACATGTTTTTATAGACTGATTTATTATTTTATAGACTGAATTAGATATAGATTGCCTAAATCATTCTGGTTGTAAGGGCTTTTTCAGTGAGAATTCATGAAGTCTCATCTTGTAGTGCATGTAATCCAGTATTCTCTCTCCATCAATGAAAAGCCCCAGATGTCTTACAGAATGAAAAACATGCAATAATTTAGCTATTATAAAAAAAATATACTGGTTGTTTTCATTGTGTTTCATAATCATCAGTGTATTTGGAGGATCTTCTTATTCATCTTTATTAAGACTTCTGCAAATATACAAAACATTTGATAGGCCCAACTCCATTTAAGTTGTCTATAAAAGGACACTACAGAAAGATTATTTAAATATTTAGACAAATACTTTCAAAATAACAATAGCTCCCAATACTTTCATGTAGTATTAATGATGCCAAGTTAGAGGTGACAGCAAACAAATGTTTGTTATGTATCATTTGGGAAATTGAGAAAAGCCCTCATGCACAATGGTGAATGAATAAGAACAATATGGAAAAATAGCAGCTCCGCTACAAGGGATTTTAATTAATCTGTTGAACTGTATGACATACAATATGATTTGAGAACAGTAAATATTTTAGTCATGGTTTTCATTGTCTGAATTAGTGCTGGGCTGGAATGCCCCAGATAATGAAAGAACATATTTCTGGTCACCTGCTTGGAAGTTTCTGGCAGTACATCCTATGCATAGTACCCTTCTTATGAAAGTTTATTATTTTAGGAATGGCAGTAAGTCTCTTTATATAAGTGTAGTGCGAAATTAATGCAGGGTTAAATGCAGTATTGTAGTGTTCTGGTTTCCTCAGTGAATTAGGTGTGGAAAAATAAGGAGAGGCCCTAGAAATCTTTGGAATAAAACACAGATGAATGTGAAGGGACTCTGCACATAACTGGCACCACCTAGCAGAGTTCATCAGTTTGTTCCTAGGACCATAACCTAGTACCTAGCACTTTTACCTACACAACAGCTCACTGCACAAAGTATTGCTATATATCCATAGAGGAGCTTACTTGTCACTGGCTTGCATATCACTGGCTCCATAAACTGGCTGGTCTGAAACCTTAAAGAGACAAGTAGCAGATAAGTGGGAGAGTTGTTTACACCTAAATTTAAAAACACCAAGGAAAAGGAGAAATTTCTTAACCTGGAAACATTTAAAAAATATTAAAGAGTAGTTCAGGTATGCATGAGCATCAACCTGAGGATCACATAAAATGTAGTGTGGCTTTAATTTAAAGACACACTTTATGGGTTTGGATTTTTAATAAGGCAATATGATAGATATGATCTGTAAGGACTTTGAGACAACATTTGATGTATTGCCTCAATGGAAACCATCAGTAAAAATGGGATCAGTAAAAAAACAATAAAATGGTGAAGAGCTGGCTAAAGAAAGCTATCATTTGTGCTGTAAAGCAGAAGTATGAGTTTGAAGTGAGATAATTAATGTATTTTTTTAGGATTAATGGCATTCATGGATACTATTCTTCAGCCTAATCTGTCCTTCCTGTATAGTTCAATACTAGGTATTACATTGCTCTGTTACTAATCTTTGTTGTTCCTTCATGTTTCCAAAATGCCTCTTCTGTGTAGTTTCCCTTTTTTCTGAGTGTCTTAGGTCACTTCTATGCTATTATTTTTTTTCAGAATAAGTATAATATTTTATCTTCTATGGAAAGCTTATTTTTATGTATTTTGGTGTGGTTTTTTCCTTTGGTACTTTTTTTTTAGTATTATATGTCCTATATGTGTTCACTGGTCATCCAAGAGTTGTTCTGGACTCAGGTCAAGAAAAAAATTCTTCTAGTTTCTTCTGGTCCTCTACTTCAACTTAGCAGCGACTAAAATCTTGGCACTACAAATAGGCCAGGATAAAGTAGAGGGAGTATGTAGGGAGTAGGGAATATAGAGTTGTAAGAGCTCAGTAAGTAATGGTAAGTTACAATAGCCACTGCAGGCCTAACTCATGCTGACATGATTGGATTCACCAAAAGCCACAACCATATCGAATGAAAAGAACACTAAAATGTAAGAGTTAAAATGGGTGCTTCCTCTCTCTCTTCAGCCTGGCAGAATAGTAATTAATCAATCCTTTCTTCAGATGGGAGGACCACCAGGTTCTGAGTTCTTACAGTGGCAGTTTGATGGATTTACTGATATAACTCTTTCTGCTGTGTCACACTGCAGAAAATAATAAATTATTGTGTGTCAGAGAGAGGAAGCATGAGTTAGTTCTGTAAGAATGTAATCAGGAGATGAAAGAGGAGTAGTCATGGGTTTCCAATCCTTTTATACCCTCCAGTGATTGTTTAATGTAAAATGAATAAATAGTCCTGGAAGCACAGAGGAGGAAATAGGGAATTGTTCAAATCAATGAGTTCAACAATAATACTCATCTTTTTCTTCCTCTTTCATATTGTCATTTTCTAGATATAGAGAAAAAAGATACCCAAATAATAATTTGGTTACTCTCCTTCAAAGACAAAATATGATTTTTAGTTTGGGCTAAAATATAGTCTCACTGTATTTTGGCGGATGGTTTGCTTGTTGGTCAGTTGAGTTAGGATGAAGGTGAATAGGAGAAGGAGAGAATACTAATACTATCATTTGCTTCTGTTCTGGAAATATTTTAAATGAAAGACATGATTCTTGTTCTCCTGAGAGGAGGTAATTTATGCTTCTAATTTGAGAAGATTTAGTGCTTTTAACACCAGTCAGAAATAAACTCCAAATAAGCCACTCCCCTTTCCTCCCACCCCTTCTGGTAAAAGAGGGACAAAGGAAGAGAGTTTGGGTTGAGATAACAATTTACTGCAATCAAAAAGCAATGGACTAGGAAGGCATAGTAACAGCAGCCATGTCAGTAACAGAAGAATGCACCAAAAACAAGCACTTTACGCACAAAAGGTGTTCACCTCAACTTAGCTCGCTGTGGCTGCGGGGACAAAGACATGATGGCAGATGCTGCCCATAGGTTGTGTCCAGGTGGCTCCCAGGACAAAGATGGCAGCTGTTCCCACAGCCAGCTCTCCTGTCTCTGAGCACAAAGCAAAAAAAAAATGAGGGACAAACCCCTGAAAGCTCAACTGTCCCTGTCCTGCTGTGCTGCTGCCCAGATGCACTCCATTCCCCATGACTGCTTCTGGCACCACTCAGCTCCCTCCAGCTCAGGCTGGACTCAGCTGGACCTGGGCTCATCTCCTCGCTCAGTTCCCCACGGTGCTTCTCACGCCACTGCTGCTTTCCATCACCGTGCCTTGGAACTGTGTCTCAGAGGAACCGGTAGGGGATGGGCTGCCATAGCAGGGGACTTGGTCTGCAGGGCAGATCCTGGCAGCATTCCTGCTGGGGAGAGGGAGGCAAAGCTGCACTTCTGGGGGTGCACTCACCTTTTCTTCGCCCTGAAACCACATCCCTGGTGATGATGCGCATGGTATGGAATAGCAGCTCAATCGTGCCCCACTCTGGAATCGGAGATGCATCCTGAATTGCAAATCTTGTTCTGCTGTATGCTCAAACACTTAAAGCTCCCAGTGAGGTTTTATAGTCATGTGTTGGCCATCTGAGGTGTTTCTCTTCAAATTTTTTTAAGAGATCTTACAAACCTCATTTAGACTTCTGAATTTTACAAACTGGATACTGAAACTTAACAGCGGCACATAGGATCTTTACCTCTTTTTTGTCACGTGGAAGTTTTTATTGTGGCATTCATTTTTTTTTTCTAGTGCCTTGAAATAGCTGTCTCAAATCACTAGTTGGTCTTCACACATAAGATAAAGTATTTATATCTATTGAATTAATGTTCTTTTTTTCTACTGTTTGTCATATCTAATGTAAAATAATTTACCTTGTAGAGACATATCTTTATTACAATCAGCTACACCCTGTCCAAAATCATGACCTCTGATGGTTGTGATGCAAAGTTCTAAGACTAAGGCATTTTGCTTTGGATACAAACAAACCTTTTTTCAAGGAATGACAAAAAGTAGGCCTTCACTTGATACCTTCAGGGTCAAGCTAAGTTGATTCACTGTTGAAAGACACTAATGCATTTAAAATTAGTGTAAACAGAAAAACTAAAATATCTTTTGACAAGAAAAATGACAGGTTGATCTCCAGGCTGGCAAGATACTGTCACATCACAATTTCTTGAAATTTAGGTTTCCTGAAATGCATAGCTTTTGAAATAGCTTTTGTAAAAGGTAAGATCAATAGATTAGACTGAAGGTAGAAAAGAACTTTTGTAAAAATGAGGAGGGGTTGGGTTTTTGTTTATCTTTTCTGAAAAGTATAATATGCAGTATTTGTCAGAGACATTAGGGAGTCATACTTCACAGATTTATAACTGTTACAGTAACTTTGTACATTGACAATTGAATTTTCTCCTGCTCTCTTTTTGTGTCATAGCATGTTTGTAGCTTTTGGTCTTTCCTACAGGTCTTGCATTTAGTAGAGGATGTTGAGAAAGGTCTATGGACTCTAAAAAAGTGTCAGAAAATATGTCTATTCAGAACTAGAAAAAATATTTTTTCATTGCCTGCAACTTAGAGAACTAGATTTTCCAACCTGAGTGATCTGTACTGGCATTGTGTCTCTAGTATGTATTACAAACTGAACTGAAATCATTATACTTCAGGAGATTTGAAGGCTGTCATATACAGTATCCACTCTTTCCAAGTATCTAGAATATGTATTTCCGAGGTAAAAATTATCTTCTTTACTAATCTATAATTTTGACAGCCTCCTTGTGATGTACTTATGCTCTAGGTGTCTGAATTCAATTGAAAGCTGAGAGCAATTAGCTGCATAACTTAGTGAAATACAGCTTTTGATGAAGCCTCCAGAAATTATTCTTTTTGGAAGTAACTCAACAGATCATAATTTTTTTTCTATATGAACATCATAGTTTTTGCACAGGTTTTCTGTAAAACTTAAAATTGCAGTGTATAGGAGTTAAACAATATACCCCACAGAAGAAAATAATCTGTAATCAGTCTGAAAATTTACATTATACTTTTTGTAGTCTTAAATCTGAAGAAATACAGATTATAATTTTCTTTCATAGGAAACCATGTAACAATCTTCGTTCAGTCTAGGTTAATGTGCAGAGAAGCTGTTTGACTGTAGTAGAAGAATACAACTTCCATTAATACTACAGTCATGTTTTAATTTGGGTGCTTATCTACTAAATTTTATTAGTATACTATCACTTAGTTATCGTAGAAAACAGCAGTTATGGTTGTTCCAGTATTTTACTTAGTATAACTAGGTTTTTTTTACTTTTCACATATCCATCATCTTAGCTTAACTGATGAAGCCATTTAAAAGGAAGCATTTATTATTAATTATTGATCATACTTGGCCTTGTCTCTGTGGGCAGAAAACCAGAACATTATGAGCAAAACTGAAAGTAAGAGGAATGTAGAACAGTCTTATTTTTCAAAGCGTCACAGAAATGCCTTCAATGTTACAGGCATATAAAACAACTGATATCTTTTATCTCATCTTGTGTGTAAGTGGTGTATCAGAACATTTTAAGGAGTTAAAAATGCTCAAGAGCAGAGGACAAGACAGAGATCCACAGATGCTGGAAGCTATTTTTTCCCCTTGCAGGTTTCTACTGTTAAATTGAAGCTTCATAACTATGTAAGAGTTAGCACTGCAATTTAAGGGGTTTATTTGCCATTGATTCACATAGGATTTTCCACAGGTCAGCCACAGGAACATTGCTGGGTCATGATGCTTCTGCTTAAAGGTCCTGACACATCAAGAGCAAGATAGATGACTCTTGTCAGAGGGAAACATGCTGGACAACTGCTCCCTAAGGCTCTAGTGTTCATAGTAATTGCTAAATCATTCACATCATAAATTAGCAGGAGCAATATAGCTACAGTAAATGACTCATATATCTGCTGCTCTGTATTTACTTTAGAGAGATGGTAACTGTCAAGTTTCATAGGTGCTGATAAAAGCAATACACTACTTTATTTAATCTTGTGTTACTTCTCAATGTTCATATCTAGAAGAGATTCTCAGAAAAATACTGTGAAATACACTTCAAAAATTAACTCTATTTTAATATAATTGTCATGAAAATACAACCTTTTAAATGGATTCTCTAACATTTACATCTCCTTAAATTCTATTTTCATTGGTTTAGATTTATCTTGTAGTCTATTCATTCTTTACAAACTCAATAGGGATATTATTCATGTTTCATAAAATGTACAAGGTTACAATTTCTGATCAGTGTATTAAGAGCTTTTGCTAAGAAGAAGTAATAGATTTGTAAAAAAACCAGAGAAATTACCTACCTTTATAATAGTGCCAGCTGTAAAATTACATATTAGCAATTGCCTTTATTAATTTTCGTTGATGCAAGATGCTTCTGATGGAAATATGATACTCCAGTACAATCATGAAGTGTTGCTCTGTGGTGCTATTCTGCCTCTCCAGCATTTTTTCTAAATGTTTCAGTTTTGCTTATCTACACTGAACAATGTAAAAGGTCTGGAGAAAATCTCCAGTTTTTATCCTCACTCCCTTACTGACAATAGGCCCAAAGGATGTAGGAGCAGTGGAAAAGTGCAATAGCCTGTTCCTTACGGAAAAAGTCTCATGTTATGTTAGGCAGGAAAAAAGATCTGAACAAGACGAGGCTGATGCTTACTGCCTAGATGGAAGATAGCTGCAGTCTGAGGTTTAGGGTTAGATATGACAAATAAGCCACATATTAGGGGATTCCAATGGATGATAAATCATTGTGCTGTCCCATGTTAATGTAAAGTGAATGAAATGGCTTTACATTAACATGTAAATGAAAGTTGTTTGCACATTGTAAATTCACAGGAACTAAAGGCTTTTGCTGTGATCTTGAAGCTATTAATCCAATTTTAAATCAGAGAAGTGATGTAATGGAAATTATCCATTTCCAACACCTCCTTGATATCTGCAGTAGATTTTTTTTTTAATAACAAAATATATACTTTGTGTCCTCTGGTTTCTAAGACTTACAATGATCAAACTGCAAAGTTCCACCTCGTCCTCTTGTATATATTCACGGGAGAGGTTATAATTGAATGATAATTCACAATTTACAGGATAAGTCCTTAATGAGTTTTTTATGTCTAAATAATAATACACCTTTGTTTAAATGTGTTGAGTTGCAATTGTCTGTTCAGGTGCAGACTCCCAGTACTGTAAGAAACATGAATACAGGCATCTGCTTTCACGGAGTAATTTCCAGGATCACATCCAGGAACTGTTGAATCATGACTTAAGAAGCATTAGTGGCTGCTGTATTTGTAACAAATGCTGTGTTTTCGACATGTTGCAAAGCATAAACTGAGACTCCCTTTTCCACCACTGTCCTTCACTTAGTGCTGTGTGTTTCTCTTCAGGTAACTTCTCTTTGCTTCTCTTTCTCTTTGCATCTAGATACTCTTCTTATTCAGAGCTACCATCTCTCAGAACAGATGTCAATAATAAGTGGATAGAAAAAGTGTTACTTATATGCAATTTCCAAGGAGTCTGAAAGGGTTTATATGCCAAATATATAAATAACTAGAGATACTACTATTCAAAGTCTGAAAAGCTGAACACAGCTGATTTCAAGTTTCTGAAGGAACATTTTGATGCCTTTCTAGGATAATTTAAAATTATTATTGACTTTTGCAAGCCTAAGGAAACCCCTGCCATCCAGACCTAGAGATCTGAAACAGTAGCGTGACTTATGTCTGAATCTGAATTAAAAATATAAAATAAACAAACGCACAATATTTTTTCATGGTAAGAGAAATAATTTTGTTCTTAGGAAAAGGTCACTCTTAGAGGTTTTGATTTTTCAGTATAAAAATGCATCACTTTGGTGATGTTAAATTTAAAAGTATAATTTTCAAAGTAATCTGTTACGAAGGTAAGGAAGAATAGCAGGTTTCTTTTACATCTCTTTCAGTATTTCTGTAATATTTGCAACATTTAATAGTCTTGAGAATGATCTCTAGACTACAAATTTTTTGTAGTCTAGGGCTACAAAAATTTGTAGTCTAGGGCTAGATTTCTGGAAGTTTTAAGGAACATTTCCTGTTCATTTTCTGCTACTATCACTTAGAAAGAACTAAACTGTTTAATTACTTGTTTCACTTAGCTTCTATCACAACAAAACCATTTTCCAATCAGAATATGTATGCCAGTTCATATTACTGAAAGGCATGCCTGACTGAAAAGGGTCAAACAATTTATAAATTACTGTTTAAAAGTGAAATGTGAGAAAAAGCTGTCAAAAACAGAAGGTGAAGTGAAGTTGATTCTTCACCTGCCAAGGCTGGATGCATTGAATTTTAAACAGACTTTTAATATTGTGATATTCCCTTTTCTTGGTTTATTACAAGTAGCAAGCTGATATACTTCAATTCTTGTTAAAGATTTTAGTCATAAGGTAAGAGAGTACATGCTGGTTAGCACAAGCTAAAGAGACAGATGTATAAGCTGGGAAGTTTTCCAGATTAAAGGCACTTAACACTGAATGCATTTGATGTTCAAACGCATTTTGGGATCATGTAAATCTGTCATAAAAATGCACCAAGGCTGAGCACGAATTCTGACTCCATGCATGCTAGTCTGCATCTTGGACTACTTAACACATTGATTTGTTTCTGATCTGTTCAAAGATTTTTTTTCTTTTACAGAAAGACTGTATTTAGAATTAGTGTTTCATAAAAGTAGTGATATTGGGTTTAAGTTTTATTACCAAAATGATGCAAATATTTTGTTAAAAATTCCTGTGGTTGAGGGGACTTTCTTTAGGATTATTACATCCTATTGAATCCAGATAATACTGCCAGAAGTGATGCTCTCTCTCTCTTCCTATCTAATGCTATAGTCTTTTAATGAGATTTGGAAAATAATTTGAGAAAGTGGTACATGAATGGCACAATAGTATTCTTCCACTGTTCTTCAAAAGAAAGGGGAATTCAAATTAATCTAGGTCTGGATGACTGATTGAAAGTTTTTTGCTGAAAGTGGTTCAGCAACCAAAATGAGAAAACCAGGAAGAAGTTGAGAAGTATATATGACCACTGATTTTACAAACAGAATGTACGATTTTTTGAGTATTGGTACTCATCTTCACTTCATGCTATTTTCCAAATTCTTCAGACAATTTAAAGAAATTTTTTATGTTATTTTAAAATAGTATTTTGCTCTCAGCAGCAGTTCTTTAATGGATGTGAACACAAAAACAAGCAATATACAAAGCCCTGCAGAGAACAACTCTAAGCCCTGCACAGGACCATCTCCAAGAGTCATGCCAGCTGCCTGAAACCATTGTCCAAACCCTTCTTGAGCTCTGTCAGGCTTGGTGCTGCAACCACTTCCCTGGGTAGCCTATTCCAGTGCCCAACCACACTCTGGATAAAAAACCTTTTCCTAATATGCAGGTTAAACCTCCTCTGACACAGCTTCATGCTTTTGACTTGGGTCCTGTCACTGATCACCAGTGAGGAGAGACCAGTGCCTGCCCCTCTCCACTTGCCCTCATGATGAATTTCCTTCTGGGATGACAATAAACATCTGTTTTTAAAGGTGCTATGGGGATAGGCTAAGGAAGTTGTTACTTTTAAGCCTGGAGGAAGAGGTGGCTTTGAGGCAACCTAATAGCAGCCTGTCCACACCTACAGGCTGTTAGTGAGAAACTGAGGCAGGCTCCTTGCAGTGAATGAGACAACAGTCATAAACTGAAGCAGAGCAGGCTTTGACTAGATAAAGAAAAGTTTCCTCTAAAAGAAGAATCAAGTACTGGACCTAGTAGGCCTGCAAGAGCTCTGGCACAACTAGACAAAGCTCTGAACAATGTGGTCTGAAATTGATGTAGGCTCTGCTTTCAGCAGTAGACTGAACTGGATACCTACTGAGGTACTTTCCCACTGGAAGGATTCCAGTATCCTGTGATATACAGAAGTGTGGGGAGAGGATAAAAGCAAGAAGAAGTGTAATGATCTGGACATTTAGTGATATTTTTATGGGTAGATATCACTGTTTCATAAGCACAGGAATCTGAAAGTTGAAATTCTTTTTAATAAAGCCACAGCAAATCCAGTTCTACTGCTTAGTCCAGGAGAATGGAAAAAAATAGGAGTAAGTACTGAATTTTTAACTGTTGAGCATGACACAAATATTATCCTATTCTGTTTTGCATGATATAATCTAGATACTTATTTAAATGTGACTCATCTTTGTTGTCTCATTCGATGTGATAATTGACCTAAGACATGATGAGAGATTGTTAGATTTGGTGCTCATAAACAATCAAAATCCACATTTAAAACCTCTGAAATTGACTTAAATTGAAGTGTAAAAAGCAAATGACTCAATGAAATGGTTTAATCCCCTTTTTTTTTTCTTCTCCTTTTTAAGGATTAGGACTTTCTGGAAGAATGGCGCCTGCAATTACATTAATAGGATAAAATGGGTTACCTTAGAGTGACTTAATCCTTAAGTTTCAGGATAATGGCAGATTTTTCTGATAAGGTTTTTATTGATGGCATATTTATAGATATTTAGGGAAATAACGGGTTTTGTGGGTTGGTTTGGGTTTTTTTTTAATCTATTTAATAAATACTAGAGGGAAATCAGAAGCAGAAATCCCAATAAAAAAATACCTCAAAGTCAGTATTTCACACATTTCTTGGTCTCTAGCGTGCTACAAGAAGATCACAAATTACCTCAATTTCCTAATTCTGTAACTGGCTATCCAAGATTGCAGTGGGAGTTAGAGATCCATAAAAGTCTAAATTATTATTGCAATTTGAGTTCTTATCTTTCATTTACATGGCTCTGAGCACTTTCAAGACCTTTTTCTACTGTAGGTTGTATTATATCCTTCAGTTGTGTCATGAAGAGGAAAAGAATGAGAAGACTTTCTACAGCTTCCCAAGCTTTCCCCATCACCACATCTGTGTGAACATCCACCAAAGACCTTCAGCTTCCAGTTTCATATGACATTAATATTTTTAATTTTTATTTCTGTATGGGAAAGGCCTAATTTTTCTTTTATATTTGCAAAGCACCTTGCACACAGAAAAAAGCAAGTAGGCAACATAAGAAAACAACATCTGGAGATGTATTCCTTCCATTCTGAAGTGTTTTCATACTGACATATGCCTTTAATTTTTCATTTATTGAATAATTTCAAGTCTAGTTTTGTTAAGGATAAAGGTTTACCCTTCAGACTTAAAATTTGTGATGCAAAAGTGCTTTGTGTTTTACTAAAGTACAACTATAGGTTTTACTACCACACCATTTGTCTGTTCAGAAAAATGTGAAAAAAAATATGCTAGAATCTAGCAAATTATTCGTGATTAAAATTGGTTATTGGAATTTATAATGTAGTTCAGTACGTTTTTCCAGTTGTAATTTCTGTATCCATTCTTTTAATTTAAACTTATCTCTCACTTATTTTGATTAACATAAATACAGTCTCTTATGGCAACAGATTTTGAGACTGGGACATGGTGAGACTCTTGGGAATGGTGCTATTTGGGGCCTGAGGTGGACTCGATAATATTTAAGGATCCCTTCCAACTCATCTTATTCTGTGATTCTGTGGTATATTCCTTCAGAACTCTTCAAGTCTCCTTAAAGCTGCCTCTAACTCTGCTAGTACTCGTCTATTTTGTTTCTTCATAATAGATTCTGCAAGTTGGGAGACAAATTTTGTTCTTATTTTTTAATCATTTAAATCATAATAATTAGACTCACTCAAAATAATTTTTATTCATTTTCAATCAATAAAATGAAATCTGTCTAGCTTCCTTGAGTGAGGAAGGCCACAACATGAAGTATTGTGTCAAATCCAAAGCGCTTCAAATTTTATTTCTGTCATCACTCATATAACCTATATGCATGACTGAGCTATGGGATGCATGGGATACAATTATGGGGTTTAGTTCTTTACATGGAAGTTTGTGCCCTCTTCTGTTTTCCATAGGTTTATGAGTACTTCAGTCCTGAGTCTGATTCAGAGAATCCCATTCTCTAATGTTCCAGCAAATAGAAGCTATTTTCAAATTATTTATGAGGGTGATAGACAAATGTATTCTATCCTTTAAAAATCCCAAAGGTTAAAATGGACTGCTTGATGTCTTTCTTAGTAGGGGTAGAGTTGTAATCAAGGAGGATGGTAATAGAACTCTACTGCCTACTACAATATAGTAGACACTGTATTAAAGTGTACTGTAATATAAGTCATGCAATAGGAGACAATCCTATACAATATCCTGGTTATTGACAGTCTGATTTATGCTATATAGGCACATATAAATTAATTTTAACTTTTCATAGATTTTATATCTTTGTAAATCTTGATTTTCCCAATTTTCATTGCTTAAGTTGTGTTAGCAATCTGTTCAAGTTCAGCAGTGAAAACAGTAGGTTTAACTAATAATCAGGATTCAAAAACTTTGTGTGTGGCTGCATGATTTTTGAAGATGCTTGTCATTAGATCACAGTGCTTATTATAGGCACTGTCCTAAGAAGAAGGCACAAATTGCATCAGAAATTCATGAGGGCCAAAGAAAAGTTGCAGATTTTATGAGTGACACATTCAGAGAATATGTCACAGGAGACTGTAAAGCCATGGAAACAGGGAAAGCTTGAGGGTTTAGTTCATTTGCAATTAAAGTTTGTGTTCAAAGTGATATTAGCTTTTCTTGAGGAAGTGACTGAATGGCACCCACATAGCCTGAGATTTTAAGGTTTACCTAAACATAAAAATATTGGTAATTATGATTTAAGGCCACAAATTACTTTATTCCAGTAGTATTGACTTTTCTCATTTATAAATACTTCATGTATTTATAAATATGTCTTGGAAAATGTCTCAAGCATAGGTAAAAATAAAGATTTAATCTTTTTTTAACCTCAAAAAGAAAGCACTCCTATGAAATGCTTCTTGACGAAGGTACATGTTTATCTTTTCCAGTTTGGGTTGTTCAGGGTTCAGGATTTTTGGCAGTGGAGGTTGACTAAAATAATTATCAATTGGATCTAGGGAGGACATTTGTACTTCCAAAACATGGAGCTCAAAGACTGACCGTATTTCACAGGTGTTGAATATTCAGTAAAGGCTTCGTCTGGAAGTGGCATCCAAGGTCAGCTCTTTTTATAAGAACACAACATAGCTCATAGTTTCTGTTCAGCTGTGGGCATAAAGGATGTACAGAGATAAGCTAATGGAATTGTACCACCACTTCCATGGTAAGTTTAATGTCATGGAATTGTGAAACACATGCAAATTTTTCAGAGTGAAGAGTGCCTCCTACTTCTCTCTAGACCCAACCATAGTGGAATGTCATGAAGTTTTCTAATTACCACTCAGAGGCAATTGAAGCAACACTCTCTAACTTGGATCAGCTTGTAATTGTCCTATGCCAAGCAGAAGAACAGTTAGAATAATAAGACATGCAGAAAACAAGCTTTTGCGTGTGTGTGTGTGTGTGTGTGTGTGTGTATATATATATCTATGTGTGTATGTATGTATGTTTTACAAGATGAATTTTAAATACTTTAAGTTGGAGGCTGTATGGCACCTGAATTTTTAATATGGGAGTTTATAGAGATTGCTTAGTTCTCAAGCCAGTGTGTGCGAACTGGATAACACAAATGGCTTTTGCTCTTGGAGGAGACAGCTCTTGAGAGGACACACTTCTGTGCTCTGCCAGACTGTAATTTTCATGTGTTTGATAGGATTAGAGGTATTTTTAAAGATTTATCTGATCAAATAGCTTTTGGAGGCAGAACTTCTTAATTTTGCTATAATTAAAGGAATAATACCAAAATTATTGCTAGCTATTAGAGGCTGTGGAAGAAACATCTTGACATGTGTCTCTCTAAACTTTTCTTTTGTTTAACTTTTTCAGGTAAGTCAGTAATGCATTACATTGCAAGTTATAAAATCACAAGGGGAAAAAATGTTAGCTTTTACACCACTACCAGTGACCTGAGACAGACTTACACTGTATTTTCATTAGTATGCTGCCTAGTGACTTGGGTAAGCTTTAAGCACAATGCCAGTTGGTGGTCACTTTCAAGCAGCAATGCCAAATATGCAAGGGAAACAAAACTATTGTGAGATTATTTTTAAAAATTAAGCTAATGTTCTAGAAACATGCTTCTAACTTCTTGTTCTAATTGGAAACATTCTAATCCAATGCTGCCGAGTGAAGCTGATTGCAGACTTAACTGCTCTTATGTAACTAATATCTGGCAGTAACATACACTGTAGAACACTGGCCGGTTTTGAAATCAGTTTGTTCCCTTTGCCCCTTCTTTCTTTGTTGTTCTGTTTACTGTGCCCATTTAATGTGCTCTTGTGCCATAATAATCTCTAGCTAAATGGTAATTGCTCTATTGACAGCACTACTGTACATTTTTGACACATCATTATTCATACTTAACCACTTGACCTGGAATAAATGTTAAAGCAATTACTACTGAGAGCTTTTCTATGAGAAAATTGAGGCAAAGTTTAAAGATAATCAAAATGCAAAGCTGATCATGATAGCAACTGGAAAAATGGCAAATCCTATTAAACAGATTTTTATTAGCCAAGTTGATGCCAGTAGATATTATCTGGTAATTTAGTCTTATTAAAAAGAAAATAAAGCAGCTAATTGTTTACTATTCTGGAACTTATTCCAGCTTGCAATTTGCAACTGAAATTAAGCTTTATGTGGCTCATCTATTTTGTCATATTGAAATATGAAAATCATTTGGTACAAAGCACATCTGCTCAGTCCTTTCCATCTTCCTGCAAACCCTTGTTCAGTATGTTTCATACATGTTGAGGTATTCCATTCATGCATACAGCACCACTTTTTAGATATTTCTCTCTTACAAACCTAATATCTTCAGATCTGAAAGCTCACCATTTTAGTACTTTTCTACCGTTATACATACTTTTTGCAACTATAATAAATGTGTGAGTGTAAGCTGTTTTAGTTTAGAGATTTTAGAAGGAATTTGGAAATTGAGAGGGACAGAGTTATTGTTAATGCAACTGTGTGAAAATTGTCCAAATCTCCCAGACCAGCATTTTATTTTGATAGTTAATTGCATATTTGCTCTAGCTGTGATTGTATTCTTAAAGGAAAGTAAATGTTCTCCAGTTTAGTTGTTTAAAAAGTGGCATTTACAGTGATCTCAAATAATTTCAAAAGACTCAATTGCAGAACAATGCCTTCAGTACAGTGCTTACAGTAAAAGCTGTAATTATAAGAGAATGCCAAAAGACATCAAGAAAGCCTTAAAGGGATAGCATAAGCTTTTACTGCCCCCATCTGAACTATGAGACTTGCTTGAAAACCACCATTAGGATGCAGAATACTGATTGTTGATATGTCACTATTGCTGTCATGGGAGAACTGTTGTAAAGGCCAGAAGCTTACAGTGGTTTCTGTATTAATGAAAGTTTTCCACACTTAATGAAAGCAAAGAAAGATTGGGGTTTTTTAATTAATAAAATATTAAAAACTAGGGAGGAAATCTCTTTTCATGTCGATCCACATTTAGAAGAGCAATAAGGTTCTGCAGCTGTGCTTTATCAGGCAGAAAAATCTTTTGTTTTTAAACATGCTCAACTCCCTGTTAAGTGCTTCAGTATCCTGCATGCCTATCAAACTGATAATAGATTGTTCAGAGGGCATTTAAGAACTCAATTCTTCAACTATTCATTCACATTATCACTTCTGATTAGTTTTAGAGGACCTTTTACAGTAAGTATAAAGGACCACAAATTGTCTAATAAATTTTCTAAAGCTGTTACACCAACTAAATGTATCTAGGTGTCTCTAATTGCTTCTGTTACTTTTATTCATAGCTGAGAAATATCTTAATAATAATAGTTATATATAATATATAGATTATATATATATATAATATATATAGAATAAACTGTGTATATATTTATTTTTAGAATAAATAAGTTTTGTCAACAGTTAGCCTTCTAGTGTTGAGGAATTTATGAATTTGTTTCAGGTTTGACTTCTCAGTTTTTTTTATTGAGATATGTACCTCACAGTTTAAGCACTGCAAAGCATTTTTGCTAGATAAAACTTTCTGTTTATCTGATGTCTAGTGTGGTAATGGGTGATTATATCATAACTGCAAACCACATTTTGTTAATTCAGATAATCTTTCATAAATGCCACTTTGTGCCAATAACTGAAAGACCACACAGCCTATGGAACAATTGACAGCTTTATTTCAGTAAAGAAGATTTTACGCAGTAATTCCAATCAGGCCAGGCCGTTTCAAATTCTGGTTTTTCAAATAGACTTCTTTTCCCTCTTCTTACCAAACTGAATGAAGTGTAGTATTTAGTACTCACATACAGCAAAAGAAAGACAACTAACACAACCAATATACTGCTGTTCCCTGTCAGTCCACATTTTGTAGCAGAGAGGACTGTACATGTAAAGAGAAAAATTACTGTTGATAGGCTTCACTGGTCTGGGGAAGAAATAACAAGATTGCTTATTAACATCATGAGATTTTTGTACCACAGTGCATATTGAGAGTCGTTGATTTTTTCCAGCTTTTGAGTCTTTATTGTTATATTGTGTCAGGAAAAAAAAAATTGGAATTTCCATCAACAGTTTTCTGAGGAGAAAGGGTGTAGGAGAAAAGGATCTAAAGGCTAAAACTGTCACATGAATTCTGACTTTTAGGGATTTAAGGAAGTTGCTAAGATTCACCAAAGTAATCATACATTAGTAACAAATAATGACCTTGAAAATATCCTGAGTTCCAAACTATTTACTCTTGTTGAAATCCTGTACCCATGCCAAAAAAAAAGTCTTGGATTGTTGATAGATATGTGTAGCCATTACTGAACCTGGTTTGGCAGATTCCTGAGAGATTTATTCCTTGCACTTCTGGGGAAAATTTGTACTGTCTGAGACTTTGCTGCAATATTAGAATAGCAAATAAAGAGAAGAGGTAATTTCTCAGTCTAACAGAAGATTCTACAGAAACACATTCGCACTACTGTGTTAACAGGGTTCCTGCTGCTTTTAAAAATAATTGTTGGAAGACAGTAATAGAGAGTCATGAAAACCGGGAAATCAGGTTCCTCTCAGAAGAGGATGCAAGCACAATGTGGTGTAGCTAATACTGCTTAATGGTGCTACACTTAAATTGAGTCTTTTCTTTCAAAAGGTGTAGCAAAGGTCCAAATATCATCTTTAATATTCACATCAGGTTCAATAAAATTTTCTAATATGTGTACAGGCTTGTAAATCACATGTGAACAAGAAAGGAAATGTAGGGATATTATCTTATGTAAGCTATGGATTAAACTAGGAACAATGAAACAAAGGAAAGTGTTTCCTTTTTCAGCTTCACTTCATGTGAGGCCAGCAGTATGATGATTCCCGGGTATGTCTTCCTTCAGCTCAAATATTTGGCTAAATTTATACTCAGGTGAATTATATACCTCTGTATATAAGGGTATTCCTGGATCAAATCTGCTGCAGGTTTCAGGAAATATTCTAGGCATCAGTGAACACAGCCTTACTGGTTCAATAAAGAAATAAAACTAGAAGAGGGGAAATAGATCACAGATGTGGTTCTCTGCTACTTATACAGCAGAGCTGATATAAGTAGATGCTTGATGCTTTGGTTGTTGTGAGTTAATCAAAGCCCTCAGTTGCACTCTTTCAAGGCTTTTCAGCATAGCAGACAAAAAGAATTTTTCCAGGCTGAAAGAAAAAAGCTGTGTTGGTAGTGGGACAGTTATAAATCAGAAGCTGGATGAGGATGGGAGTGTAGCAGAATGTGGAAAGGAAAATAACAGAGCTGTCTGCTTCCTGGCTAAAGGAAACCCCTGGTTAAGGAGGAATGGATATTGAGTTAACAGAACTGAAGACATCAAGAGACTGAGACAGAAATACAGCCCCTGGTGTTACAGAGAGATCATAGCAATACATGCACATGTTAGACAGGGGGCCTTGCCTTGGCTGTAATGGGGTTAGTGAATAAAAACTTTGGACCTCACTAGGAGGTGGATAGTAAGGTCTTCCTTGAGATGGATAGACTAGTGCCTCTTTTGAGGCTAGCTAAATATGTGTTCTGATTTAACCTGACAGGTGGCTAAACAGCTGCTCAATTCATTCCCTCCCACACTAGGATAGGGGAAAGAATTGAAAAAAAAAAAACAAAGTAAAATTCTTAGCTTGAGATAAGGACAGTTTAATAGGGAAAATGTTGATGATTATGATAATAATAATAATATTCAAATAATTAGAATATACAAAACAAGTGGTGCACAATGCCATTGCTTACCACCTGCTGACTGATGCCCAGTCAGTTCATGAGCAGAGGCTCCAAGGCAGTTTTCCCCCTAGTTTATATATTAAGCATAATGCCACATGGTATGGAATTTGGCCAGTTTGGGTCAACTGTCCCAGCTGTGTCCCCTCCCAGCTTCTGGTGCCCCCAGCCTCTTTGCTGGTGGGGTGTGGTGAGAAGCTGAAAATTCCATGGCTTGATGTAATCACTGTTCAGTAACAACTAAAACATCAGTGTGTTACCAACATTATTCTCATCCTAAACCAAAACACAGCACTGTACTAGCTACTAGGAAGAAAAATGACTTTGGTATCCCAGCTTAAACCAGGAAAATATGGTTGTGAGACAACCTAGAAGATAGAAGACAAATACAAGCAAAGATCTTCTCTTATATCCAGCACACACTGCTGCCTTGTTTAACTGTATGCTAACACAAGTGCAGAAAGCTTTGCTTTAAAAGTAAGTCTCTGAAAGAGAGTGTAACTAATTGATTTGATTGTGTTATCTGCAATGTGATTTGGTCTTGGTCTACAGCTTATATGAAAGCTGTACTAGAAATGAAAAAACCCTGAAGCATAACCACTGTTCTCCAAGATGGAAGGATTAGATTTTTTTTTTTCCCCAACAGAAATTTAAAACCCATGTTCTCCTATCATAAAGATAGCTGGGCTGGTGTTACTCAGATGAATGCCATATGGATCTGGACAAATCTTTGAATTATTTTAATCCCATGAAACATTTTCTGTGAAAGCAGATAAAATTCTTCCACATGCCTAATGCTTTTTTTAAGTTTAAAATGTGATTTTTTTTCATACTATTTACATAAAATTTCAGATGAGAAGCTTGATTTTCCAGCAACAGTAACTTCAATATTACATACATAACCATTTTATTCTTTACTCTCTCTTACAAGAATAGAGATTATTCCAGGATAAGAAAAATGGATTCTTAGTTTATTAATTTTTGAAACTGTTTTTAGAGCAGGTGTCACATGGGTATTCATGTTACTGGATCCATTTACCTCCTAGATTGTCATTGCAAGGTTCAGTTGAAGTGATATTAAAATGTTGAGTTGTGTTCAATGACCAGAAAGTAAAAGTATAGCAAAAACATCATTTCACCAATTTGAGTGAGGCAAAATGTTGTCTTCTCTACACTTCTCAGAGGACACTGCTAAAAAATTTGATCTTACCATCTTTGGAGAACTAACTAATGCATTACATTCTCTGAGATTATTTTTTAGGATGTCATATGACAGTATAATTATAAACGTGCTTCCAAAATACTGTTCTCGATTATTGAAAATTGAGCTAGAAAACTGCCAAATATCTTATTGTGCAGTTGAAATCCAGTATAAGGCACCTTGAGCCAATGGCACATTTTTAAATTTAGATACCAGGTAAGTGATTGGGTGAACACTGAAGGTGGCAGATTTGGAAAGCTCCAGATGTGCACATCAGGTTCTGCATGGCATGATTTTTATCGTTTTGCTCACTTGCAGAGATGTGCCAAAAACTTGGAGAGGTGCCTGCCGATTGCTGTAACAAACCTTGAGACCTTTAATGTTTAAGTATATTAGAAACAAGAGATGTAGCATGTTAATAATAATAGTAAAAAACCTATGTGGTTTTTTTTAGCTATAAAATATGTAGAAAGCCAAAAGCTTTCTTATAAGAGCTGGTATCTGTGTTCTAATTCCCAGTAAATTGACTGAATTCATAGATTGATACTCTTTGTGAATTAAGCATTGTACTCTTCTAACTAATGAGCAAGCATCTTTAGTAAGCATGCATAAATGTTCCTAAGTTGTATCTTTCAGTTTCTGCATGATGGCAGCAGCTGAAGGAAACAACCAATTTGCTGCTATGTTTGCTTTCCTGATAGGTCAACCTTATTAGTGCCCCAAACTACAGAGTGATACTGATACAGTAATCCCTCTGAAGAGGAAAGAGATCTATAATGTAATTTAAGGAGCATGTCCCATTTTGAATTGATTGATCCTGGTTTTCTTATCACAAACAATGACAAGTGTTGAAAGTATAAAGAATTTGTGAAATTAGAGATAAATTAATCAAGATACATTTTCTTTCTGTGAAATACCAGGAATGTTAGAGAAACTGCCTTGCTTTGTTAAAGTGCCAGTATTGTTTTCTGCAGAAATACAGGGCAAAAATATTGATTGAAATTCATTTTAGAGCATTGAATACTGAATGTGCTACTTCAAGTTTCAGCACAGATTTAGAACTAGAAACAACAGAGAGGCCAGTACAGAAAAGATACATCTCATTTGTCTGTATCTCGAGTGGTGTAGATCAGGAGTCGTTTCTACAACATTCATGAAGTTCTTGTGTTTTAAAAGGTACCATAAATTAGATCAGGACTTGCTCTATTGTATATAATATAAGAGCGAAGAGCTTAAATGAAAGAACCACAGCTGGCTTAGAGTGAATAAAAAATAGTAATGTGATCATTGCATTTATTTTATTAATGTATGTATATTTTATACTATTTTAATAAAAGTATCCAAATAGTTCTAGAAAAAGAAAAAAAAGAGCCAATAGCCAATACTGCAAACATTTAGCATGAACAAGTTATTTTTGCAAGAAGATTCATGACAGACTGTATAATTTCTTTTAGTATTTCACCTGTGACACTATAAATAATACATGTTTATTTAAGTAGAGCTATTATAGACTACTATTTATCTTGTACATAATTTATAGACAGTAGTCTCCTAACATGCGTAGATAATGCTCTCTCCAAAAAAAAAGTTCAGAATAAAATAATTTTAAAGACATGAAGCAGTTACTTAAACTGAATTGAATCAAAATCTGCATTTTGAAGGCAGATATTGATAACTGCTTTTTTAAAGCACAGTATTAACTTCCCTTTTCCAGCCTGTGAACTATTTAGTGTTTTAATATACTGTTTTAAAAAATTGGTGTGAAACATTAGATAACAACAGAAAATATAAGTACTTGAGCAGTCTGATTACTGCTGAAACTTCAGAGATCCTGCTTGTATTTCAGATGCTGTTCAGGTCTCTAGTTAGAAATACATTTGTAGAATTTGTGTACATTTTTATGTAGGTTGAATGGAAACCTGACCCAAATTACACTGAACTTGTAAGATCATCTTTGCGTCTGTGACTAAACTCCAACAGGAAATTGTTTGGGAATTATGTGTTCATGTTTCCTTGGGGAAGAACCCTGTCAAGAATATCCTAGCCACTGTGCAGCCTGTAATAGCTGTATTTATTGACATCTAGAAGGACAGTGATTTCCTCCTGAGACAGCAGAAAAGCCTTCATATTGTAAATCTGTTCTAACTTTCTCATTTCATGTGTGAACACATTCCTCCATGTCTCATCTTTTCCAGGACAGTTTAGAAAATTACTTATATCAGTAATAAAATTCCCCATTCCCTATGCATATGTTTTTATAGATGGTTGTCTACTCCAGGGTCTGGGGTTTTTCTATTACTGACTGATGTTTATTTTACTTTTTTCTGGTTTTAGAAACATACTAGAGGTTGCATTGGGCAAAGTGTGTTGTGCACATGGCATCAGATAGAAACAGTAACATTTTTAAGTTCCTTCAGTATATATTCTCTCTCCCACAGTTACACTGCTTTTTTAAACTCCCAAGTGCTGCATATTTTTATCTATGTTGGCTCAAGTCGGGATAAAGGTATACAGAAGCTTTCTTTTTAATGCAGCAGCTCTGTTTTGCCAGGTTAAGCAACAGAATAGCATTGAAATCTTTTTAGCGAGCATGAGCTATATCTTACTTATTAAGGGACCGATCCAAAGTATTCTTGAGTTAAAGTTTCCCGTTGACTTTGTAAGTTTTGGCTCAGGCTCCAATGGCTGTGCTATATACTTTTCTAAGGAGGATTAAAATGTACTCTTTCATTAGTTAAGTGCAAAGTGAATTTCAAATGAGTCAGAATATATTTAAAGTATAACTGTCAAATCATTGGTATTGATTTAGACACTGTTAAACAGGGGCAGTGCTAACACACAAGGGTTTATCCTTTGTTACAACTTGCTCATAACCCCCATTGATGATAATGGGAATTACAGGCATGTCCTGAAGGGAATGTGCCCTTTGTAAATTCCCTATAAGCCTTAGATTAAGGAGCCACAGTTCTGTGAGAGTTCAAATACTTTTTGTGTGTAGATGAAACTTTGTGAGCTCTCCTGTGTCTTTTCTTAGTAGTTCTTGGAAGGTAGATATTTCAGAAAGAAATATATCCCAGAGCTGTTGTCTTGTCTTTCCTTATCTGACAGGGAAGATGCCAAGAAACTGTGCTGGGAAATAGGCACACTTTTTGTCCAAAGGGTGCAGCAAGAAAAGTTAATAGTTTGTACAGGGCCCTGACTGGTGTTACAAATTTCTAGCGTAACAAAGAAAGATTTGTGCAAAACTGGTAGGAAAATCAAACATGTAATTTTCTTTTCATACTAATATTGTATAAGTCAGAAACAAAAAGGATAATCAGATGATATTATGCTAATTCTGTAATTATTAATATTTTCACTGGAGTTAGTGAGGATGCACACTTAAGTCTTTCTGAAGTAACCCACTGCCTTTGCCTGGTGTGCTGTTTTGTGAGCCATTTCATTCCTCAGGTACTATGTTTGCTATCCAGATCAGATGCTTATATGTTTATTATATTTAAAGGCATTTTCAGTTCACATAGCACTGTAAAAAGCAGTGTGAGATGGCATGAATTTGCCATCCAGATGCCCCTTTGCTTTCTTCCAGAGCATTACTGCTCTAATGGGACTTGAAGGGCACACCCGTTGTGGGGAATATGTGGCATAGGAACCTGCTGGTCACTCCACTTTTTCCTACACTTCTTGCTTCTGAAATTCTTCTCATGCTAATTTTTATATCATTTTTTCTCATTTCCATTCTTCTCTACTTGTAGGTTTGGTGCTTGATTCAGTGTTTGCTTCTGTCTTAACCCTATTACTTATCCTAAACTTAACAAGTTTCTACGTCCACCTTTTGCCTATATCTGGTAACACCAGAAATTTTTAGGCACCTCATTCTGGTTTCAAAACTCTCTGACTATTAAAAAAACAGCAAAAAAATCCCCACCAAAAAAACCCCAACCAAACAACAACAATAAGCAAACAAAAATAAACAAACAATGAAAGAAAAACAAACAAACAAAACCCCCAAACCAGAAAACACCAAAAACCCTTGCAGGGGGGACATACAGAACTGGAAAATTGTTGATTCTTTCTTTTTGGCACTGATGCCTTAGAAGCACACCCATAGCCCTTACTTTGCCAGGAGAAGAAGCTATTGATTTTGTTCTTGTTCTGCTAATCTTGGGAGAAGAAAGTGCTGAATTAAGAAACGCAGTCTCTTGGGTCACTGCTATAATGAGTAGGTGGTATCAAATAGCACTCTAACCTCTTTTTGTACTTTTGAAATGAACTTTCTGTCAGAGCCCTGTTGGCACTAACCAGCTTCACTGTTCCTACCCTGCCAGCACCACCCACTCACCAGCTCAGGATGCATTCTGCCCCAGCCAGGGCCCTTGTTCCCACCCCAGTGCTGCAATGGACCTGCCTGCCCCTCATCCTGTCGCCAGGCACTTTCATTTTTCACACCAGTTATGGACGTGGCTTGATGCTCTGCCCTGGCCAATGCTCTCTGGCCCTGAAGCCAACACCTGAGTGTCTTGGCCACCTGTCGCAGCTGTGACTGTGCTGTTGGATGAATTGGGTGACCTGCCTTGGGGATGCAGCTCTGTTCCTGCTGTCTCCCCATGCTTTCCCTCCTCTTGCATTCTCTGGCAGATTTTCTGCTGAAAAATTGAATCTCGGTCTGTATGATGAACATGCCCCTCAGGCATTGAAGCCTATCTTGATTTCCAGCACACCCAGGTGGCTCTAAGATTTCTCCTTACCTCCTCCTTGCTTTGCACAGGAGGGTGGCTTCTGAATTTTCTAGTACATCCTTAGTACTCAGCTTTTTGAATCTGACTTGGAAGCTAAGCAATAGAAGCTGTGTACCTTGTGAATCTAGAGATTTGTTCCAGGTCCTATTTGAACAGTTTTGTCTTGAAGAAAGCAGAACCAGTAGATGAGCTAGTCCAATGCAGTGTGTCCTGTAATGGTGTTACTTCTCAGGCTTGGTTTTCCCTGAATCTCTCCAATCTCTCACCCTCTACAAGTAAAGACACTACCAAGAGCTACTCCTGAAAGCTTTCAGACTACTGAAAAAAAAAAACTTATAGATGTATTTATTAAAACAAAAACCTTTTCAAATTCTTATCTCTCATAGGCATGATTCCAATAATGAGCATCCCACCAGACCAGATGCAAACAGCAACAAGAACAAAAAACAAAACAGTGCAGAAAAAACCAAACCCCCCCCCCCAAAAAAAACAACAAAAAAAAAAACAAACAGAAAAACACAAGCAAAAACCCCCCGTATTTGGAGAATCATTTACTATGTCAAAAATATACAAAAACACCTGCTCGCTTTTAAACTCTATGAAAAGGATTAATAGTACATAATTAAACACATCCATTAAAAAAAATACAAGCAAACCAAAAAAAAGTGAATGAAACAAAAATTATGAGAGTTGACCATCCAGTATCAGTATACTGGAAGAGAGATAAAATGTGTCTATGAGGATGCAGTTTTCACCATTTTGTAAGCATACCACCTGCATTTATTTAAACCCACTATTTTTTCATAAATTCAGTCCTTCTCTACAGAATGTTTACTTTTTCTTTTTTTCCCCTTTTTTTAGTTTGTAAAGCAGAATCCAAAACCTGTAAATATTTCCCCATCTGTTAGTGAACCTTTCTCAGATGAGTTTTTAACTTAAAATATAGTTTCAAGGGACTTGTTACCATTTGTCTGACTTGTTATGACATTTTAGTGATTAAGAGTTTTTGTTTTGGAGACAAATGAAAATCAACCAAGCAGAATCACTTTGCATATTCTGAGTCACTCTGCCCTTTGCTGTGTGAGGACAAACTAGTTTTACTGTTCTGTGCAGTCTCAGTACAATAAAGTCTACTGTTAGAACAGTCTTTTGAATTTAGTTGATGCCAAGTGGTGAAATAACTCAAATACCGATAAGCTTATGCAGAAATGTTGGCAGGCCAGCTCCAAATGACCAGCATTGTTCTGCAAGAAGTGTTCCCATGAAGCTAGTGAACTTGCCAGTGCCACACTGGATGCATTTTTACTGAAGTAAGTGTGTATACAAGGAATTCTTTTTCCCCTCTTTCCCACTTACATGTAATTGAAGCAGCTATGGACTTCTTACAATGTGGAAGATTCTTTAGCGTTCTACATACTGCGTCATCTAATTCATCATGGAATTTGTTTGGCAATTCCTCCCACATGACATCTTGCTTGACCTAAAAGAAAAAAGAAGCATGCTGCCAACATAATTATCCTTTATTTCCTGGTGCAATAATTTTAAAAAGAGAGTTGACACATTCTGTAGGCTTTCTGAAGGGAAAATAATTATATCACACACTCAAAATTAAATCCTCTTTTGAGCTTCTTATTAATTAACATCTCTATTTTGTAAGGAAATATACTCTAGTAGAGCAAGTGGAACTAGTATTGAGTAATATCCTTGCAAAAAAAGTTATAAATTATATTTTCTGTGAGTTTTGAGTTATTAAAGAGGATTAGGTTTGTCCTTTTTTTCTTTACTGCATGGATTTTCATGAACATGATAAGGATTTACATTCATGTCTTTTGGAAATACACTCCTATGTTCACCATTCAGTCACTCATAAAAATGAGGTTTATTTCCCTGAATACTCCCTGATTAGTGGACTTAAAGCCAGAAATTATTTTAATACTGATGAGAAAATGTGAAATGCTCAGATAATGATTACTTGTGTAGATTTTGATATTTTCAAAGAAAAATTGTGACTTAAGAAAATCAAATAAGATATTCAAAACATTATCAAAAGCCATAGAGTATTAGAAAATAAGCCACTCACAATTCTGCTTCTATATCAGCAAAAAATAAACCAAATATATGAGAATTCAAAAAGTAACATATAGTAAGTAAAAAGGAAGCTACTAATATAAAAGTAAAATTCATAAGGCTTTTCTATTTATTAGTATAACCTATAGGTTAAAAATTGTAATTTTTAGTAAACCTATGAACATCTAAGTGTTCCAAGTGTCCAGGGTCTGTAGAAAACCAGTGAGAAAATTAAATTACTCATTTCCTACAGGACCTCTGAAAACTGATGTGTAGCTTCCTCAGTCAGGCTCACAAAACCCTTTGATCCCAAAATTGGTTTGAGGGAGACTAGTCCTAATGGAGATTAGTTAAACACAAGTTATGTTCATGATAGGAAGAAGATAGAAGAATTTGCCATGTTGGTTTTTAGTCATAATAAAGTTAATTAAGTCCACCTGCAAATAACTTATTTGATATGATTATAAATTAATGTTTCTTCAATTCACCACTCTTTCAATAAAAACCCAATCAAAACAATATATCAAAGGTGAAAGTAGAGACCTTTTCTCCCGCACTACCAAGATTTTAATCTTTTGGTTCCTTATTTTCTTTCTCCAAAATTTCCATAGGGAGCTATTTGTCCTGTTTTTTTGATCCCTTGATTTCATAAAAACTGTATTAGATAAGGACCAAGGCTTTTACCAAGAGTGTTGCCAGTAGTCTGCCTGTCATACAAACCTGAAGTGATTAGATAAATTCATCCTGTGGAAAGGACCAAGCAGCAAAACACAGACTTAACAAGCAAGTGGCAGAGAACTCACAAGCTGGATCTCCAAGTGTCCGACTCTTCCATGCAGTTTGTCCCAACAGTGAAAACAATGCAAGTAAAATTTCAGAACTTTTTTTTCAAAAGAATGATAGAAATCCAAAACCTTCTTTCCTCTTTTCAAGTTACTGAAGTCCCTGAAAGTTATTCTCTCCTCAGAAACCAACTGTTATGCTGTATCCAGTAGCTAAAACTAAAAAAAAGGGAAAAAATGCTTGTTCAGAACAGTGCTTAGGGGTTTGCTTATAGGTGTCATTGTGTCTCACATCCCTGCTGTGAAAATCAGCTTGCATTTGAATGTGTATCTTGACCCATAAATGTCACCCTGGTCCACTGAGCATCTTGACTTCAACATTTCCTGTTGTAAAATGGACAATGGGATAACACTTTTTTTTCTGAAGGAGGGACCTGTGACAATGTGTGCATGTGTGCAGTCAGGAGAAACTGCAGCACTCGGGATTTAAAAGCATGTCATCAGCCACTGAGCGGGAGATCACAGGAGGACGAAGTTGCTGGACAGTTTTTGAAAAACACAAGGATTATCATTTCTGTTTCCAAGCCACTTCTCCTTTTCACAGCCCTGAATCCTTCTTGGCTTCTCTCCATCAATGGCTCCACGATGTGCCCCATACTAGAGCAAGTCCAGCTGTGTGCTACAGCAACTACCTTCGAACAATAAAGTAAGAAAATGCTGCCATTCCTGCACACACATTGTTTGTGTTGCTGGCCTTTTCTTAATTACATGCATTTTCTAGCATAAAACATCTTAACATTATGCTCAGAAATGGAGAACACACTGAGAGGTTTGTGTAGAATAAAAGTATTTCCAGCTTTACAATGTCTTGATGATTGCATAACAGTTTACATTTTTTTAAAGAAGAAAATGCTTTGATTTTTTCAAGAAAAAGCATGGTTTTACTCCAGAGGATTTTTACAAGTAAGTTACATTTTTTATGCATTCCTTCACAACCAGAAGGAAGACCTTGATTAGATTGCAGTTTCAGTGCTTCGGTTTAAAGACCAAGTGCATAATTATATTATTGTAGGAGACAGAACTTCTGGCATACCTACTTGAAATTTAGGACTTCAGATATTTTTTAATGTTAAATCTTTATAGTAATATTTGTACACATTCCTGAACACGTGGGAACAGTACAGTGGTTCTGAAAATGTCCATGAGTAACTACATTTTTCTCTGATTTTAATTAAAGTATACAAAGAATTATACTGTCTTTTCAAAATAATATAGAATTATTTAACAATCATTTAACTATATCCATTGCTTAAATACCAGTTTTCACCCTAAATTAAAGAAATATAGATTACATTTTTTCATCACAGCAAATGATCATGAAGATCAAAACATAAGGTTTTTTTCCTTCAAAACATAGCACATATGGTTTGATTTTAAAAGTACCAAAAGGTGTCTCCATTTTTTGCATACATCTGCTTATGTAAAGATAACAACCTGAATTTTTTCATACCTTTTCTTGCACTAGAAACTTGTTCTGTATTATTTTGAGTGACCTTTTCTCCATGATGAGTATTATAAATGAAAGAGGATTTGAATATGCACACAGGAAAAAACCTTTATTTGAATATGCATAATAAGTAAAATATCTGGTGTTTTCCCAAATGTCTTTATTGGGACAGAAAGACTAGAACTTGATAGGAAACCTCATATAAATGTTATCTCTTATCAGAATCTAAAATGTGATGATTAACACCAATACCTTATGCACTGGGACATTTTCACAGATATTCTCTAAAGCATTATTGAAGTGTTTGATAGATCTCATTACAGCACTTTGATGTTTCCATTCTTCATATTCAGAAGTAAAAAACCCAGGTTAGGATACAGTTTCTCAGATGGAGATAGAAGAAGATATTAGGGGTATATTGTTAATAACAGGTTAGAAGAATCCACATTTGGTGAGGGAAACAGAAAGATATGATTATTAAATGTATGCAAAGTTTTGAACTACTAATTGTTTTTTCATAACATGTATGCTTATATTTGGCTATATCCATACCCATTTAAAGAATATTGCTCATTCAGATTCAGAGACATTAATCAGAAAAAGAAAGAAAAAATACCTATAAAGAGAAAGGAAATAATTTACCAAGAATCACCAATAAGTTACTGGATCTTGTGAGTCATGTGTTGTATAAAAACCAGCCTTTTGTGGCTTGAGAGTTATAGGAATAGGTGATAAAATATGCAGCATGGCATAGTGTCTTTTTATCGTTAGCTGTTTTGCATCTGAGCTTAATCAAAGAAGCAACAGAGGACTGCAGACCTTTTAACTGTAACAAAATTTGCTGGTTTTAAATCCTTTCAAAATAAATTATATCACCTGCTCATTCTTTTTAATTCTGCTTATTCCCTAAAAGCTATACACTACTACAGACACATTTCTTTCCTTTGATTTATTTAATTTTTAGTTTTGCCTACTGAATAAACATCCTAAATGTAATCATTGCAACACAGAATCTGAAAAACAGATGCCAAATTATTGAAAAAAATACTTGGGTTTGTCACAACTATTTCCAAAAATAAAACTAAAGCTCTTTTTTAGTACTGAACATGAATGTCTCCAGAACTTGCACAATTTCTAGTAAGTTTTAAAGTGCCTACAGTGGTAAAAAAAAAAAAAAAGTTATAACTTTTGTTGCAGGTAATTCTTGTATAAACAATGGATTCTAGACTATTGAGTCTTTAAAAAGACAATGTGTTTCCTAAATGCTACTGTTAATATATTTTTTAAATGTTGCACTTTTTTGTTTTTCCATTTTGATATGATATGATGATTAGGTTCCTTAAATATATTATTACAGGTGATAACTTGTAAGCAAAATGTTGTCTATCAGAATAAAAACCTGATCTATTATAGTTCTGGAATAATAAATAGAAATAGTCTACTTTTAAAAATACATCTACATGCACATTTTATGTGCAATTTAACATATTTAGTACTCCACACTCAATTCATTCTCTTGAAAGTTTTACTTCAAAACAACTTCATTGTTTTAAGTGACTAAATTAAAGCTTTTTAGTGTTTCCTGCAATCTCCCAAAACAGAAATAAAATCAGTTTTAATTTATTTTATTTGCATACACTGTGGATATAATTATTGCTGCAGAGTCTTTTTAATTGTTTTCAACTAGGTGCTTGTCTTTAAGTTGAAATAGACTTCTAATTCTACACTGTTGATATTCCCTTGTTAATTTTGACAAAGCATCATAAATCCAGGTATTTAGGCTTATTGAATTTTGAAATGAGGTGATTAGTTGGAACATGGATGAATGAACTGATGCAAAGCAAAATGAATTTTATGATTTACTGTCGTTTACAAGTTCCTTTGGAACTGTTGTGCACAAATTGTAAAATGTATTAAGAGGTAAGATATCTCAGTTACAATCAACAATGTAAAATTTTCTCAAATAGAAGTATTCAGGCAACCGCCCAAAAAGAGTAATTGTTGAATAAGTGTTTGTTATACGCAGTTAGTTTTTATTGTAGATTGTGCTTTTCCACTCCAACATTTCAGGAAGCAGAAAGGTACCTAAATAGACTTCCAGCACCAGTCAGTAATGTTAAACTTCCAAAGCCATTCTCATTATAATATGTTTTAAAATATTAATGTATATTAGAAGAGGCATATTTAGGATTAAATATCACATTTATTATTTTTTGCTTAAGTTTTATAATCGTTATTAGATAAAGGTAACAGCAAACTACAATTATGTACTCCCTTAGTCTCTGGTCATCCATGTTTCTATTATTGTGGGGTTTTGGGGGTGTTTTAGTCGGTTTTAAATGAAAATAATAGAGATTCAATAATTTTGCCAGTGTGGTACAAATGCTGACATGTAAATATGAAGTAAACTGTGGATGCATTGTGTTCTTCTTTCCCATTAAGTACAGATTTGAGTTAGTAGAAAAGAAAGAAATAACCTAGATGTACATTCAGAATCTAAAGTTCAAAAGCCACAGACCTTGAACTCTACAGCTTTGTAATATTAATTTTAGGCACAGTCTGAACATAAAGGACTTAAAACATAGGAGCCCCAAGAACAGTTTTTCTTTTGAATTAAAATTTGAAAACCAAAACTTTCCCTGAAACTTGAATGAACTGCTGCAGGACTCTAGAAAGGCAAATTATGAGAACCCTGTGTAATGGTTCTCCTGTGCTGGTACAGGAAAACTTACAATCAGGTTCTGTCTATTCTTCTAAGACCTGGGTTCCTCTCTGCTCTAAAGTGGAAAGTGCAAGAGCTTCGTGCTTTCTTACTTCTCTGAACCCTGCACCAACATCAATATTTGGGAAAATCATTCCAAATTTGTAGCTTCCTTTTTTTCCTGCAAGCCAAATAACTCTAGATGAAATTTTATGGAGTAGATCTGCTTCTAATCTAGATAAATATTAAACATCTCAGAATCTTGATGTGCAACCTTTGCTAATGAATTTCTCCAGACATTTTACAGCCATTTGCAATAAGTCTTCTATTTTATATTTTAAGACTTTTGTTGAATAGAACTCCCACATAACCATTTTTCATAGGTTAATTTTAAGAGATTTTACACTAAATTTTATGCTTATGAAAAGATGTTAAGATTTTCATGCAAAAGTAAAAGTAAAATCTTGTTATTTAATATCCTAGTTTTGAGGCCTTATGGAAAAAATATATTCTTTTGCCATGTATAATGTTTCTAATTCTACATTTGCTCTCTTGCTTTTTTTTTTAGCTTGGTGTAATATTGTCTTGATACATCAGTCATAAAACACAAAATTCTGCATGGATGCAGAGCGATCTCTGATTGTAGCATGTTCAAAGTTTTACATTGTTTTCTGGTATGAAAGATAATTCCAAGGTGTTCTTCCTACTCACAAATCATATCTGCTTTCAGTTCTTTTCTCTGCTACTGAAAACAGAGAGAAGCCAAACCTTACAGCAAAAAATTTTTCTTCTGAATTTTCCATCTCTTATCCTTGAATAATAAAATCATAGAATCATTAAAGTTGTAAAACATCATCAAGTCCAACCTTTGGCTTTATACCACTATGCCCACTTAATATTGTGAAGTGCCATATCCACTGGTTTTCCGAACATTTCCAGGGATGGAACTGGAAATGGCTGTGGTTCCACTACTTCCCTCAGCATCCTGTTTCAATGCTTAACCCTTCTTTCAGCAAACAAATTATTCCTAATATTTGACCTGAACCACCCCTGGCCATTTCCTCTTGTCCTGTCTCTAGTTTCTTGGAGAAAAGACCACCCCCTGCCTAGCCACATCCATCTTTCAGGTAGTTGTAGAGTTTAACAGAAACAAATTCCTTACCTCTGTCTAGGATGGGACCAGTGATATAGCCTCAGGTCTGTGACTTGCATATGCTCATTAATTAATACTACTGTAAATACTATTAGCTTGAAATCTCTGCCACCCTTACTCTCATCCTGGTAATTTATGGAGACATTGCAGATTATGGCAGGGCTGTTTCTGTTTGCCAATTAGAGAGGAATCATGACAGACTAGTACAAATAAAGTATGTGGTATATTGCAGAGAGTTTTATTGGATGTACTGTTAGCACTCAATTTTGTCCTGCTTTTTTGTGCACCATGTGATGAACTTCACTGAACCTGCAGCCTACTGCATATATTTATATGGATTGTGGTTGAAGAAACCATATGTTTTTATGCACCTTTACAGCAAATAGTGTTCTGTTGGAAATGTCTGTTCACATACTTTGCATTCTTCCATTTCTGGTGTTATGTCTTCACAGTTTTATGTTTAATTAAAATTCATGACAGGAGACTTACTTTGTCAGTATAAGAAAGGTGATGGTGTCTCTGCCTGATTAAATGATCAAATATATTTCCCACAGAGAACAAAGATTCATTTATGGGTGTGAAAGCAATTATTCATAATCTTGAAACTTTGTTTTCAATTTTATTTTTCCTCATGTCAGGGTTGATGTGTTTTCAGTCAAATGTTACTTCAAGATCTGATTTCAAGCTTCCATTCTCAATTTCACTTCGTCACATTTACCTACACTAATGGGTAGCTGATATGAGTCAATACAATAACAGAAACGTTTAATCCCACTAGTGGTTTAATTTTATAGCTATTTACCATGAGGCTTATCTCACATTTACACAACTTTACTACAGGTGGTCTGATGCTTGTTCAGTTAGTTCAATTGAAAACTTTAGTGCTTATAACAATACACGTTTACAGCAAAGTACAGGATATTGAGCCCCTCTGCTGTTTAGGGATGAAAATTATATGCAAACATTGCAGTTACTGAGTAATTATCCAGTGGTCAGTTGGGTACAAAGTTCCTTAAAAGCTGGACTCTTTGCTTTATTCAAATTTAGATTCTTAGTAACCTATGTGTGAAGAAAACATGCTCTGAGTTCCAAGGTTGTTTTTTAAACACCTTGACAGAAAACCTTTTTGGGGGGGAAGGGAGGGGAGGGGTCTTCTCAACCTTTGTTTCAAAGGTGAAAACTGTATCATTATATTTAACTGTCTACCTGCAGTTCATTAGTGGAGGCATCATTAAGTAGTACCGGAACATTTGTAGTGGCTAATCTTTCAAGCATTTAGCATTCACGATGACCTCGTTAAAAGTAACAAAGGTCAGGCTTCAGTTCAGCAGAGTCACCCATTCACCAGGGCGACTGGCAAAGCAAAGTAATCTCTGTGTGTCACTTTTCATTAATCATGCTACTTTCCTCTTCACGAAATTCCAGCAGATAATTGTTACTAAATGCGATTTGCAACACCCTGTGCTGTGGTTGAAGGACCAGAAATAGGCAAACAGATAAAAACATTGTTTAGCTTGCAGGCAGCAAGTGTTTGCTATTCAAAGGTATCAATGCATAAACATTGATTTAGCCATGAGCTGACACTTATAAAACATTTGCTGTTTCCAGAAAGCCCCGCGGTCAGGCTAAGTAATATCCAAGGGCAAGTCCTTTTACCTGTATAGCAAGGTTAGCTTCTATATAATTTGTCTCATCAGTTTTAATAATGTTAAGCAGCTTCAGCACTGCCATAGGTCACAACAAAGTACACTAGATTAAACATTTGCAGATGTGGTAGGAAATGTGTTCCCATGTAAGTTTGCTTATGACTAAATTGAATAAATATTTGGTTAAGTTAACAGTTTTATACTTTTAGTTAATTGTTATTTAGTATTTTAATTGATACATTTTCCAAGTCTCAGAAATTATTTCATGTGTCTTCTCTATGCTCTGAAATTCCTAGGATAAATTTATCTTCATTCCCGTCTGAACTTTGTAAACTTCAGTGAAAACTGAGCAGTTTTAGAAACACACCAATGGAATTCCAGAGAAAGAGATTCTTAAATGTTTGTTTCATGGCCCCATTTTGTATAACACCTGGACAGATTCTGTTCTGTCACAAAAGTTAAGCTGATAGAGTTGCTGTGGTGTTCCTTAGCATAAGGCAGAGTTTGATTGCTACTAAGGGAATATGATTGCATTTCTGTATTTGTGCAAAATTTTAATCTTACTGACCTGCAAGTTAAGAGAGCAAGAACAGTGAAGTAAACTATAGTTTTAGTGTGAATGTTTCATATCCATCACCTACATCACAGAACAACTGGTAATGGAAGTGTTTTATTTGCCAGTTTTTCAAATAGGTTCAACTTGCAACTTACAGAAAATAAATTAATGCAAAGTCAAACAAAATTCAGGACTCAACCTACTCATGTCACGTCTCAAATAGGTAGCAAATAAGAATTTAGAGCAGTACAATTTCTTCAAAATGTGGTTTTCAAAGGTGACTGGCAATGCCTTTATTTCCTTTGAAATCCCACAGGAGAATACCATTACTAGTTGCAGGCATCTTATGTTTAGATATAAGTTGTTGGGTTTAGTCAATTCATGATTATTCAGGGTAATGGTACAGAACAATTCAGACAAAGCAAAACTGTTGACAATGCAAAAATGTACAAACTAAATTCAAAGAACTTATAATGTGAGAATGGAAAAAATATTTAACATTGCTGAAGAATCAGTGTGATAAATTATTATGAAGAGTCTTCCTTTAAATGATAATTGGGTCTGTATGTATAGAGTGATCATTTGCCTTGAAAATGGTGAATGATGGTACCAGATCATACACAGATCAGGTGCATACCACTTCTGATTTGAGCCTAATTTAATCTGAACAATCAGAATTGGCAGTAGAATTAAACATATCTAAAGTAATAGAGCTATGACACAAAAATACTGGTTGTTAGTAATTCAAAGATGAAATAAGTTTCTTGAATTTCATAGAAAGCAGTTTTCTCAATATGGCATTTCTAAGAATTTTTACAATATATTCACTTGAGGAGATGTTGTTTGTGTTCTCCTAAGTGCCTCATTTTCTGAAAAATCTATCCTTTTTCTAGTATTGGGCCATGAAAAAATTTACATCTTTTTAGTTGCAGATGTGCCTTTTTTGCATTTAGTAACCCTCACCTACAAGCTAATTTTGGTTTTTTGTTATAAAATACATTGGATAATTAATTTCTATTCATGCCTATGAACTTCTATCACATTCTTATTCAGCCATCCCTTTTCCAGCCTGAGAAGTCCTGGTTTACTAAGTAATTTCTTGCATGGAAGCATTCATTCTTGAATAGGGTCCAAATGGGATACTGTTGCAGTATTTAATTCCAACTTAAGTGCCATCTGCTAGTAGAATATTCTCTGCCAACATTTCTCTCCACCACTTAATAAGAAAGGTAGTACTGTCTAAAAACCAAGAATGAGGTACTTTCTAGTATATGTCTCTTGGCTTCTTTAGCAACTGCTAAATTCAGTTTTACTCAAAGGGTTTGCTCTTTGCTTTTATTTGGAGGAATGGGGTGTTAAAGGTTTATATTTTGCAGCATAGAACATTATCTCTGCGGTGCGTGAACTGTTTTTAGCATTCAACCTATGGTCAAGCAGCATGAGCAACATTCAATAGAATGTTGTGTTTCTAGGAGGAATTAAATCAACAAAAATCTTACATAGTGTAAAAGAGAGAGACAAGAAGAGTTCAGAGAGTATGGATTTTTTTTTTTTGCTTTTTATATATTTCATAATGAAAATATCTGGCAATTCTCACCTGCTAATTCTTCAGAAGTTGTCAAAGTTAAAAAAAAATCCAGCAGGCACCAAGGCAATATCTGACTGAATAGTTATGCCATTCATTTATTGCTTTTGGCTTTATGGTATGTGGAAGAATGAAGGTTGGAGGTGAACTAGAAAGGGTTTTCTTTCATAATGGTTTCCATCATAGATTTCCTAAGGTTAATTTAAGGCATCTTAATATAAACTGAAGCATTTGTATAACTGCCTACATCAGCCCAGTCCACTGTGCTATTTGCAGTTTATAAATATCTGTACACATGCATACAGTTCTGCAGATCTGAACTTTTTCCCAGACAAAAACACAAATTACAAAAGTATAGTACCTTTAACTAGTATTATATAGCAGATTGAGTCTATATTACATGGAACATCTTGCCATGGATTGCTTTAGATACTCAAATTTTGTTGGCTCAAAAAATCTCCTCTAACTTGCATCTTGCATCTTATAGGATAGTGTTCCAATGTTCTCACCCATAACTCTTCCACTCTTGGAAGCAGGATTCATGATCAGCCTTTCTTAGAAGACTTTTACAAGAGATGTAATACAGTAATGAATGATGTGAATTCATTTTTGCAGTGCTGATTTTTCTCCTCCATAGGTACAGCAGTCACTATCGAAATTGCATTTCATGCTTCCCCTTCTTGAACAAGCAGAGAATGCTACTTGTTAGTAAGTAATCTTGCATACTGACATCCCTGTTATAGGATGAAATTTGAGGATATATAATAGGTTACCTTTGGAGACAAGCTTTTAAAGCTTCTGATGGTACAGATGAAATTTTAGGTCAGAATGCAAAAAAGGGTAGTATGTGAGAACATTGCCAAGCCTGTGGAACTCAACTGATGCTTTAGGGAAAGTTTTATCTAGATTGTTTGCTGACCACAGAAGCAATTTTTATCTGAGAGGAGTTACAAAGAAATATTTTTTAAATGGAAGTAGTGCTAGGATTTTGGGACGGTGTAAAATGGACATGTGAATAGATTATATATAACAAGACCTGTAGGGTGCCAAGTGTCAAATATGTGCTCAGCCAGAAAATGCATGGCATAGATTTAGTGCTTAATAAAAGGGTTGGGATGCATGAAACAAGTTTTCATGCCATTGTTATCATTGATGACAATGTTATCATTGCCATTTTCAGAATGGCAATGATATTGCATCCAGGTGGGTATTTAAATTAGATTGGGATAATTGAAAATTTTATTGTTTCTTCAGAATTTATTAAATAGTTTTATAAAGTTGCTCATATTTGGAGAACCATGTGTTTCAGTAGGAACTACGTTCGTGCAGTATTTTACTGTATTTTTGTTGTCCATCTAAATCTTTTTCAGAAAACCACAGCAAAAGAGAAAAAAGAATTTAAAAAGAGAGTTTGGTATTTTCTCAGGCTGAAAGAAAGTGGCTGCATGTACCTAGTGCTATACTAGTGTCAGAGATGCCATTCAGAAACTTCTGTAATGCACAACAGAAATCCTAGCTTTGAATTTACTGATTGTACTGCTGTGACTATATCTAGACTGATGGCCATGAAAAAGAAAGATAGGCCATAAATAAAAAAACATAATCTTGTTTACTGGACATCTACTAATTAGTAAATGCAGGGAAAAATCATAAAATTAATTATTTATAATTATATTAAAATTAAGACTTATTAGTAACTAGATCAAACTAAAACTCATTTTTTGACACTTAAGACTCCTTGGCACTCTTCAAAAAAAAAAAAACAAGATAAAAATATATGCTGTGAATTGTCAAGGACCTGCAAAATGAATCCTTGAACTACAGCCTTTTCTGGTTATGTTAAAAGAACTGCAGAAGACCATGCAATTTCTCTCAAGACTTCTGGTTTTGAACACATTTGGGTAGAAAATCAGTTTACTTTACTCCAAATAGGAAATTTTATGGGTATGGTCCACAGAAGGAAATGATGACCACAGTGTTGATGGAAATGGTAGATGGAAAAAGATATTTCAATGTTAACATGTTCTTGTGGTTTTGATTCAGAAATTCAGAAGCATAAATGCCTTTTTTAATTGTTCAATATCACCTGTTCAAAATAAAAGTAGTATGCTCATTATCTAGAATTTCTAAAAAACACATAAACATTTTGTCTATTAAATTTTAATAACTACATTTGTTTTAAAGGGGAACCATATGGGAAACATTCTATTTCTATTCTCACTAGATGCTACAATCAAAGATTTTAATAAGTATTTGGAGAAGCATTACATTTTAGTATATAAAATAATTGCTACAGGAAAAGTGAAAAAAGACTCATGATTCTTTTTTCATCCACTTTTTTTCCCCTTCTATGCAACCAAAAGAACAGCTGGCATTTTCATGTCCAGAAAAATTCAGTTGAATAGTAAAAAAGATCCTCTATAAAACATCTCACTTTTTTTATTTACCAGGTGGAATGTTAAGCTTTTTAGAGTAAAATGGCCTACCAGTGCTATATCAATGATTTTGTTTATTAGATCCCCAGGACTAGGGAAATACTGCAGCTCTTTCTTTATTCTAGTTTGATAACTCTTAGAATCATGAACTGTCAGTGGCAAGTGCTCTGTAAGTTATTGGCAGACAGTGAAGAACTTTGTGCCTTGGTTTGTCTCTAAAAATATGAGTTATTTCACTGCAGTCATATAGGGTTTTGTTTCATGCTAAGGACATGTTGACTCAACTGAAAAAGTCAAGTTTCTGTGACGTGCAGAGATAAAGTAATATCAGAGAAAACAAAGTGAAGGTGTTAAAAATTATTATTCTGACGCAAGTACATACGAAATTACTTTTTGTTGTTAAAAACACATACAAAGAAGTTCGTTGAGGGAGAAATTACCTAGTCTATTGAAAAATAAAAAACAGATATAAATTGTTGTAACAATGGTATTTTAAAAATTAAGTGGTTTGCATATGCATTTGTAAACATGCATTAATAGTATTATATTAGAGAAATACCCGCTGAACCTGTACCTGGACCTAATATTTATTTAGAGTCTTCATTGATGTCCTTTGCAAGTGAGTTTGTAGTTTTGCTTCTTTTGTGAATTATAAGGTAATCAATAGCTTGTAAAAGTAAATAATGTCTCCAGTAAGTGCACTAGATAGCTATTATTTATCCCAGATCTCACTTGAGCTATGAAATTATAAAAGGTGTACTTCTGTAAAAACTACAATAATTACTTTAATTATACTGTAAATAAAACAGAACGTGCATAACTACTTTTTCTATCAGATTTCTTTCAGGGCTATAATGATGTAAGGAACTTTTATTGTACTGTAGTGGCAAAGACTATTTTATTCATTTACAGCCTATACAAAAGACAACCATAGAAGTAAAAAACAACTGTATAAATATCATCATTATAGAATAAGTAGGTTTCCATCAGCAAATGATATAACATGATGTAAATTTTCTTTTCCCCCAAAACCAATTTTTTTTTCAGTGTTTCTTTCAGTTTTGGATTATTAACATATATCTTTCCTGAGTTTGGTGGATAAACAGCCTTGGCTTGTATAGCCATTTCTGATACTGTGACTTAGAGCTTTAATTTGATTTTGATCCCTCGACACACATCATGTGTTCAGGGATGCGTAAATTTAAATTTGGAGGTTGCCTGCTGACTTCTAAGTAAATAGGAATTTATGCAGGCACCAGCATTCTTATAATTATTCTTTTGGTTATCTTGCTGGATCACATCTAAGAAGCACAAGAATAATCTGAGAAGTAAGTATATGTGCAAATACATTACTGTAAAAAACTGTATGGCTTTTATCTCTGTAAACTATAGATTATAAAATTGTTTTCATTATTTCAGAGTTTGTGGTAACATCTTTGGCTAGGACATCAAGAGCTTATCAAAGTTTTCTTTGTAAAAGTGTCTAAAAGATCAAAAGACTCCGGAACATTCACCCTGTGTGTGGCATTGCTTTCAGATTCTCCCCTTAGGTAATGAAGATTTTATGTCAATAAAAGATCCTATCTCTGAAATCTGCAGGAGTTACAACTTCTTGTTTTCTGGTTCTTCCATAGTTTTTCACAGTTCTTTTAGTTCACTTTTGTTCATATCTCTGTTTTCTTCCATAGTAGAATCTGTTTTTCAGGAGTTTGTTTCCCATTGAAGCTGTGTGTGGCCCAAAAAGGATAGTGGCATTTGGATCCTCCCTTCCCCTGGCATAATCCAATTCTCCCTGCCAACACTGCTTTCTTTTCTGCATCTTAGTCTCTGAGGTTTAAAGAAGTATGCTCATCTTTTTCATGTTATCCTTGTCTCTTCTGTGCATCCTGGCTGTCTCTTTAAAGAAACATACCTGTTGCATGTTGTACATATGAGCTACTTAAGCAGAATAAAAAATCTTTACAACCAACTTCAGGAATCTTTCTGACACATCCTCTAATGTTCACACATTGCTTTTACTGCCTATTTCCAAAGATTCCAAGCTCATCTGCATAAATTTATTACTTGGAAATATAAACCATCTTAGGTAACTATCAAACTGCAGTAACAGTAAATTTCTTTACCATTTTCCCACTTCTAGTTACTTTTTGAACCACTTCTTTTTTTCTTTCCAGCAGAAATCCCCCTTTTTCCATCACAGCTCCTGCACACAGAGAAGCACAAACACCAGGTGCTATCGTAACTTATTCTACATTACTGTGGTGTTTCCTCTCCTAAAGGGATTTCTCAGCTTTCTTTTAGGTAGTTTTAGTTCACTTACACATCACAGACTTTGTTCAAAATTGCTTTAAGATATGCTTTCTGCCTAAAAATTGAAAATTCATTAGTGAAATTTCATTTTTTTAAAGAAGCTCAGGGGTCATAATGACTTTGGTATATAAATAGTCCACAAAACTGACATAAGTAGCTTCTGTCATCTTGTCTATGAGAATTAAAGACCTGCCACAGCTAATTATACCACATACCAATGATGTACATCTTCTTTAGTTTCCATTCTTCTTTACCTTGACAGAATTCTTTTAACAGAAACTTAATGTCTTATTATATTCTAGTTATATTCTTTTTTTTGAACATGCTACTAGAACATGTATTTTCAGGTAACTTAAAACTACTATATGTAGAACAAAGTCTTGTTTTATTTTATACAGATTTAGCACTTTGTGAGGGTGAGAAAGTCTAGCATTAATGTGAATCTCTTCAAAGTTCAACATTATCGTTGTCATCCTTTTCCACCTTAAAATGATTTTTTTTTTTAGAAAGCACTTAAAGAAAGTAATATGCTTTCTATGCCATAAGATCCTAGCAACATCCTCTCTCATACTTTAACTATACATATATTTCCCCTATATAAGGCGAAATTTTAGTGCACAACAGTTTTATCACAAGAGACATCAACAAACTTTTTCATTTTAGGACATGAACCAATTAGCCCTGTGCATTCCGTATGGATTTGTACCCTGTCACAGAATATAAATAAAAAATAGAAATACCATGATGTATACTGAAATCTTATCAGGCTCAAACAAGTATCCTAATTGTGCAAGTAGAAAGAACAGCTGTAACAAGGGGCATTGGTGCCTGCAGGCAAGTCTTTGATTCTGTACCTTTCCATCTTGTAACATTCTGTACTGAATATCCTTGTAGTCTTTCTCAGTACAAGCTGAATAACCTCAAATAGTTACAAAAGGCAAGAAGAGTATCACCTTAGCTGCCATTGTACAAGAGATTCTCCTGTGGTGGATATCACTTAGCAATTAGGTGGGCAATACAAAAGTATCATTCTTGCAAAAGTGACTGAACATGCTTGAAGAAAAGAATTTATAACGGCTTCCAAAAAGGTGTTTTGGTAAATAAATCTGATCATTGATAAATTTATTACATTTATTTGCAGATTAAATATTTTTAGAGACAGAATCCTTAATGAGGTGTGAGTAAGTGACCTCCTGTTTTCATGACAGCCAATACAGCCAGAACATGCAGTACAAAAACACCTCTGCTGAGTGAGCTTTGAATATAAGCAGCACTGCCCGATGTGTTCTGAACTCTTCGTAAGGGCAATATTATACTCATTGTGCTTCGATATCCTCATGGTATGCAGAGCAAGAAGAGAAACCTGACAGAACTCTGACTTCTTATTAATTTTTAGCCAATTTAACAAGTTGATTCATAAGCCCTGAAGTGTTGTGTCCATTTTAAAAATAATATATCCGATTTTTGACCATCAAATAACTCTCAAATCTGCATGATATCCAGTTTTATTCAGTGATGCCAACCAGATGCTGAATGACATAGTAAGTGTATCAGCTCAAGTGGGACCTGACATATGAGTTTGTACTACATTGACTAGTGATTAAAAACTTGTAGGTGTTTGACTGATAAAGCACCACTGCCAGTTCTCAAAGATATAAAAAAATATTTATCAAAATCTCAGGTTTTTGTGGGGGGGTGGGTTATGGGTTTGGTTTTTTTTTTGTTCTTGTGCAGTTTCTCAGAACATAGGAACAGTAGATTTCTACTTTCTTCTTTCTTATTGCATAGGTTTAATGGGAGCCAAAACATATAGAACTATATACAGAGTTGCCAGCAGAGTGAAAACAGCAAAATTCCAAAATCAAGTAATCAGGAGTTACAAATAGTAGAATTAAATTTGACCATGTAAATTTCAACTAGGTGATTTTTATATATCAATACAATCAATCTTCAGCTACATGATTCCTCCTTTTTTTCCAAGTCATCCCTGGTTCAGACCAAAGGAGCAGGCTGGGATGACCAAATAGCTTTTTCAATCACCCTGGCACAAAGAGTGTTCCAAGGCATTTTTGGACTATATAGTTGTTACCCTCTGAGCTTTTACATGATACTCATCACTATTGTAGGAGTTCCACTCATGGCTATCAATTTGATTTCAAACCCCACCTGTGAGGCAGGAGATTATTATGTATAATGTCACAGGAGCCAGGGCAGATGGATGGGGCTGGGTCAAAGACTCAGAAGAAAAATGAATGATTTACAAGGAATCCTAAAATAAATTATTCTCACTTATTCCAGAAAGTGCAGTGCTTAGAAGTTCCCAAGTCGACTATGGTTTTACGAATGTGCTCTTGTCACCTCTACTGTGATTCTGATGGCATGGCACAGGAAACTGGCCTCATAAGAGTTTGACACTTCAGTAGCTACATCATGCTCTTGTGCTCTTTTGTTGGCAGCACATACAATCCATCTTGATCTACAGATCAGTCTTGAGTCTGTCTATCCATACACAAGCTAGTGAAAAGTTAATGCTTCCCTTTTAGCTACTTCACAGATAGAAATATTTGCGAATTTTGAGTGCCTAGCTTGAAGCTAAAATCTTCAGAAGTCCAGGAAGCTACACTATTTTAAGGCTATGCCTAAAATTCTCTGTCAAGTAGTCATAGGGACTAAAGTAAGAGAATCCAATGATCTGCATACACAATTTATGATGCTGAGCCCTATTTGTGCAGAAAATCAGAATCATATAGGTCTAAGTTCATGACACAGCTTAATATTACAACCATGGAAATGTTTGAAGTTGTGAATCTTCATTATTCTTTAAATGGGCAACAAAATTTCAAGCCAGCTCCACAGACCCAGAAACAGGGAATACACCACTTGATATCAACTTTGAGAATACATTTTAGGGGATGTGCAGTACCCTGTAAAAGTCTATGGTAGGATCTAGAATCCACTTCTACATAGCAAAAGTTTAATAAATGGACAAGTCCTTCTGATAGCATCTGCTTTCTTTATTTCACATTTTGCAACTTCTGCCAGAAATCTGAGAGAGGTCTAATGACTAACAGCACCCTTCGAGAAGTGATCCCTATTCATGCCCAGAGCATATCCTTGCTCAGTGACAGGGAAGTGTTTTGGGAAAAACAGTATAGGATCATGCAAATATGGAATATAATAAAATGCAGATACCCAAGAAAGAAAAATCTCATTTCTCAGAGTTGGCTTTTACAACTGCAGTAATACTTCTTGCAATTATTTTTAGTTTGATTTGAGCTTTTCCTGTTCCTACAAAAGAAAAAAGAGACTGAAAGTGGTTAGGTGGTGTTGGGAAAAATACTAGGTTTATTTTTTTCCCTACCCTCATCCTTATTCTGGTGGAAAGGGGCAGCACATAAGGAAAGGCTTGGTTTCACTTCTTAGAGTTTCATTAACACTATTACATAATGTCATAATCATGTTTTATTTCAGTCTAGCTGTCAGAAAACAAGCTCTCTGAACTGTTTTGAGATTTGTGCCCTTTTTCACACACTAGTGGGTTTTGGTTATATTACAAACAGTGACCACTAAATTATCATTGCTGTTTTAACCCAACCAAAGACTACAGAAAACAAGCATTTAACCAATACTAGTTAATAAAAATTACATAAAATTGATTTTAGTAATGAATTTCATTTCTGCTGACTTGCTAGATAACCATATGGTTAACTTCAGAATCAATCAAGAATTTCCTTGGACTTTATTTAACAGGGTGACATACAATTTAAGTACATGAAGTGTGATAAATACAGGCTGTCTTGATGAAGATCTCTCTGTTGACTTAGATAATGATTGAATAAGAGAAGTGTAATAACAAATATGTGCATAGATATTTTAAAGTAGAAATCAAGCCAGCCTGTTGGAATTAGCAACAGAAAGTTGAGTATGGTTAACACTTTTACTTTGTTACATACAGTAAGCAGAAGCAGAGTCATACATACAGAAGAACATTAGCACACTTCCTAGAGGGCATAGGCAATCAGAGATATAGTTTCATTATTTTTCTACTGCCTTACACCTTTAACTGATGTAAATAGAAAGCTGAATATTGTATAACTCTTGTGGCACACGAGGATGCTGCTTTAGTCCAACTGAACACCCTATGAGGCTATTTTTATATCAACTTTCTTATAAGACAGTTTACAAATTTGTCTCCAATGATGAGAAGGAGATATTTTGCAGAGCATTACTTGGCTAAAAGGACAGTTTCACCATCATTGTTCAGATTCCTTTACTTTAAATCTGAAGAGTAAACTAGATGTTTTACTGCATTATCTAAACACAGGGGTCTACACAGAAACAGCATGCAGGAAAGAAACACTGACATTCTATGTAGGGGGATAGAATATAAGTAAATAAAGGTAGTATAGAAAGTAATCTTACCCCCTAAAGAGTTGCAGCTGGGTTAATTATTAAAGATTAGGAGCAGGCCTGACTTTAACAGGCCACAGCTGTAGCCAATATGAAGAGTGTTAAAAAGAGGGGATTGTTTGGTTGAGGGGAACTGGAGTCATTTGGCTACTGCAAGAGGAAGGAAGAGTCAGCACCTAGAGGAGCTGCCTACAAGAAACATCAAGGAGGTATAAGACTCTAGCAATATGGAACCTTTGCAATATAATGGCAGTATAAAAAAGTAGGATTCTTGTAATGTAATGACAGCAATTTGAGTGAATATATTCTATTACATGATTGCTTTGCAACAGAAATTGTAGTGATGTGGTCCTTAATCATGGTTCATAAAGCTGGGGTAGCCTCTGAATCAGAAGTGTAGTACTTGACTGTCAACAGCTGGGTTAGCCACTATAAAAATTACTGCCAGGTTCAACTTGAACACTTTTGCAAACTTAGGTTGATGACCTTTTTTTCTGCTTTTCTAAGAGTTCAGAAAACTCTTCCTCACTAAGTGCTGATGCTACAAAGACAGAAAGTTAACATTGTACTAATTTGACTTTGGACTGTGACCACATTTATCAACATTAGGAAGTAAACAAACAATATTTATGATTAGAATCATTTGAAAACAAATTTTTAAAGGATGAAGATTGCTACTAGTTTTCCAATGAAACATTACTCCCAAACTCTGTGGCATTAATGTGCATGAATAGAGGATAGTAGCAACAACTTAACTCAAATGTTTCCGCTTTCCCCCTAAAGGACTGAGCTGTGTTTTGCTACAGGCTATTCCTGCAGCCAGCGGAGAGCACAGCACTGTGGGAAGGCTATATGCCAATGTCTTCAAGTTCCTTCATTGCTCAGCTCAAGCAGAAGATGGGAGAAAAAATTCAACCTAAACTTAATTGTCGTAAATTATTTCAATTACGGTATTTTTTCAAAAATCAAAGGGGATTTAATCAGCATTACCTAGACTAATTATGAAGGCAGTTAGTAAAAGTGGCATGTACAACTGTACGCACTACGAAAATTAATTTTTTTTCTCAGTTTCAATACTCAAGTGAAAATGAAAAAAAAAATAGATAAAAAGGGGAGAATTTTCAGAGATTCCAGAAAGAGGATGTATGAGAGAGAGATGTGGCTCAGAAAGGGAGATGGGTATATGCCCCTCATAGATGCAAAGCAACTTTAAACTCTGCATTGCAGCTTGCAACTTAGAAAAAAAGTCTCCTAAGTGCCAGTTCATTTTTCATCAAGTTAAATCAGTTGGTGGTCATCAGAAAAAGATGCTCACATCTTCCCCAACATCCCAGTGATCCAGAGAGATCATTACATTGGCCCTATTGCAAAGTGTGGTGGATGTTGGGTATTTGTTGTTTTTTTTTTCTTTTTGCTGTCTGTAAACACTCTAACGGCATTACCCTACCCTGGCTTGCTTTTCTTCACCAAGAAAAGCAACTTTAATGTGGCCTTTACTTTCCTCCCCTTAAAGTATCAGCCAGCCTGCCCAAGAGGGGAAGTGCTAATTTGCTACTCTTCTCTGGTGTACCGTTGTTTAGGCAAAGCTCCAACAGCTGGTGACTTGATTCAGAGGTGCTAAATAGTTGCATAGAAAAGCTGTGTTAGCCCTGCTTGATCTTTCTGATTGTAAAGCCAGGGAACCTTTCAGGTTTAATATCTTTGCTAAGTTAAGCTGTGTTAAACTGCGTGCTTAAATTTAAGGGGGTGAGATGTGTTTCTTGAAGACATTATATTTGTTTTGCTTATCTGTTGCAAAATGATCTCTGACAAGGTGGCCTTGTCTATAAGGGTCATTGAAGGTAGGCAGCCGTCACTTTTATTCTGTGTAGAACAGGAGAGACTAGGCTAAAAATTGCAGTCTGATGCTATGTTATTAAACCCCATATGTTGCAGCCCACAAAAAGATGGTGTTGCAGAGAAGCATGCCAAGTTTATTGGGAAAAGAACTGATAGCTATAGAAAGAAAGAGCTACTCTTTTAACTTTATAGTTGAGGCTGCAGCAACCTTATGATTGTAGACAGAAATGCTGATAGAGGGGCTTTTTGCAGTGAAGTGGACTTAATGTGGAGAACAGAAAACAGGCATATTTTTCTCAGCGTACCAAATGTGCTGTGGTCCCTCCTATATATGTGAAGTTGAGGGGATTTTGAGTCTGTCAGAAGAGAGGTCATAAGGGAGAAAACAAAGGAACTGGAATTAATTTCAGTTTCACTTGCACACACTGTAGCCTATCAGCATGGTACATAGGTATAATTTCTTTCCTGAGAAGCAGACAGGTAGATTGAGAAATACTATCATTTATTTTCCTGTTATGATGTTTAGGGAGAATGACAAGCATGCACTATGTTACAGAGATAGCAGTAGAAAAATAAACATAATGATCATTCAGATTTCTGAAAAAAATACATCCTTTAACACAGCTTTTGCATTCTATAGCAGAAAGAGGGAGGGTAGGTCAAGGCTACAGCTCAATCCAGATCCTGTTCTTTTATCTGTAATTAATTTTGTCCTGTAGGTAATCCCATGATTAACTGGATTTCCATATATACCTGAATTGCAAAGCTTGAGTGTATACCTTACTAGCAAGAAAAGGATAGGTTTGGTTTTGGGTTTTGTGAATTTGTTACTTGCAGGATAGATAATTTTTCTTACAATCTGAGTTGTTGATATATGATGACGAAACCAACCTCTGTTTTAAATAACTTTTTAGAAAAGGAATAAATACCCAGACACTGATGTCTGGATCACTGCTTTCAGTTCTAGGCTGCTGAAGAATATAGCATTTTGAACAGTCATCTGTTTTTCTTTTTTAAACTTATGTATCATCACTTATAAATCATTATTACCAAAATGCTCTTAGAATTCTTCCCGCAATTTTTGCCTGCGCTTTTACAGTGATACTGCCTTTAATTACAGGACGCAGACTATTCCTTGCAAATCAGTGCTATTTTAAGCACTCTTTCTAACCTTAAATAAATGTGTAACATCTATTCAGTACAGTATAAAGGACTTCTCCAGATGGTTTGATCATGACAGATAACCTTATTTATTGTTATGACAGTACAGGGGCAAGCTGCACCTGTGGTCTCTTCCCCAGTCTGTCTTGCAGGCTTCTATTTCAAGCAACAAACCTTACCAACACATATTCAACAGGATCGAATATGGCAGTTGACCTAACTTCAGACTGAGCCATGCTCTCAAATTCTTGCTCCAGTTTCATGTCAATTGATTCATCCTTTATACAACATTTACTAGTGTTTTCTTCAGACAGACTATGCTGCCATTTCTTCTTTTACTTTACTTTACTTGATACTAGGACACTGCTCCCTTTTCTGCTAGGGTGAACCTGTTGAGTCCAACTGTAAGTTTTGATTTTGTCTCAGTGACACATTTCTGTAAGGTTCCGTGACAAAGATCAAAGTTACAAAGAGTATCTCCCTAAAAAGACATGTGTTATCCATTCCTGTCAGAAACACATCACAAGTACAGGAAAGGTTGATCACAATAGGTTCACTTGCCCAGGTCAGTGGAACATGCAGGTGGCTGAGCTGCAGGAGGTGGTGATAAGGCTATATAACATCAGGGAGGCTGAGAAGGAGTTAAATAGCTGTTTCCAAGTACAGTCTGCAGGGAACCCAAAGCCTGCAGCCAAACAGCTGAAAACTTCCCCCACAGCACACACGCTGCAGGAAGGGGGGCCAGTAATACATGAGAAGGAAAGCTTGCAATGGCAAGGACCAGCAGGAGAAAGAGACTTCCTTGAAGCCTGAGGTGCCCTTACAGAACCCGTTCACGGCTCTGCAAACTGAAGAGGAAAGACCCATCACCTCAGGAGAGCTGCTGGGGCTGAATAATGCAGTCCAACATGCCCCCTGTGCCACAACCAGTGCAGCTAAGAGGCCACAGGTAGTAAACAGTAGGTGACTCTTCTGAGAATTATGGAGGCACTCATTTTGCAGGCTAAAGTTGTCGCTTTGACAAGATGATGAAGACTTTAATGGGAGCTTTCCAGGGAAGGGGAATTTTAATCTGTTCTGCTCCTGCAAGTTTGATGCTAGTGCCAGCAGTAGATGCCCAGAAGCCTGCAGAGGTATCACAGGCCAACAGGAGAGCACCTGAAGAGCAGCACAAAGGAATTCCAGGCACTTCAGCAATAAGTTGGCTTCATTGGGGGTGCAATTTAGATGCCTCTATGGAAGACCAAGTAGCATGAGTAATAGATGAGGATTTAGATGTGCGTGCCTGGAGAGATATGATCTTACTGACATCACAGAAATGTGGTGGGGTGGATTCTGTCACTGGAATGTTGGAATGGAAGAGTATGGGTTCTTTAGGAAGAACAGATATGGGAGGCCAGGAGGTGGTGGTGTTGCCCTCTCTGTCAATGACCAGCTGGAATGCATGGAGTTCTGCCTGGGGACGGATGAGGAGTCAGCCAAAAGCTTCTAGCTCAGGATAAAGCCAGTGCAGGGACAGGTAACATTATAGTGAGGGTCTGCTACAGGCCACCTGACCACATGTATGAGGCCCTTTACAGACAGATAGGAGCAGCCCTATGTTCAGGAGGCTTGGTTCTCATGGGGCACTTCAACTACCCCAGTATCCATTAAAGGGACAGCATAAAAGAGCATTAGCAATCAAGAAGGTTTCTGAAAATGCCTTCCAGATCCTAACTTCTGTCTCTAAATGGAAGGGATGCCAACAAGGTGTCCCTGCCCATGGTTGGAGCTAGGTAGTTTTTCATGTCCCTTCCCACCTAAACCCTTCTATGAGCATGGCAGCACGACTCAGTACAAGCATAATGTTGCTTAAAACATACTATTCTCTCAAATTTAGGCAAGCTCAGGTTCTTCATTTTTAACCTTAATTGTTTCTGCACAACCATGTTTCATTCTCAGTATCACTCTTGCATAATTTTGCCCGTGCTGCCTTCATCCCTTTCTTTCTGTGAGATTTTTGTTAACATTTTAGTACCTTTTTTGATCATAGAATTCCAATGAATGAAAGAAACCCATTAGTCAAGCTGAAATCAGACAGCCAGAAACTTTGTAATTAGTAGTTCTTTTATTCTTGTCTTATATCTTGGAATTCCTATATTATATCTGTGATGATATTTTTTTCTCAAAGTTTTAACCAACAAGCTGTAATGATATCAGCAAGCTCAATTAAAGAACAGAAAATATTTTTAAAATGTTGCCTCTCATGTTCCCCAAAATTAATAAACATTTTTGTATTATAATGAAGACCATGATGTTCTGAACTTCTCCAGTTTTTAAAAATGTAAGAACACAATTAAAAGCAATCAAAAATTTCCCAATCAATAATGAAGAAAAGGAAAATTTTGTGGTCCTGTGAACTAACACAGAAATTGAGATAAGGAAAAGTTAACAAGTAAAAAAGTTAATTGTGTACCATAATGGGGCAGCAAAATGCTGAAACCCAAGTTATCACATACAGGTGTATCTTAATTTAAAACCAACTCCTCTCTTATTCATTAGTCAGCAGTGGTTTTTGTCTTGACAGTAGAAAACATTGTGGTACTGCTGTCTGATTTATAACTTCCATTTGCAATTTGGGTGTTGCTGACTACAATGGAGTAGTTTTCAAAGTGACTCCAAAGCTGTATGATAAATGGATGGATTTCAGGAAGAGGCCTGGATCTGTAGACAGTGCTGGCCATGGAGCAATCTCTCTCTGCTTGTCTTGCTACTTCTAATAAATTTTGCTACTTCTTTTCAGTCAAATTTTAATTCATTTTTCTTTATATGTCTATATTTTCCAGTGCCTTATTGCACACGTCTGTATAGTTCTTGCATAAATATTTTTCTGTTGTCACTACAGTTTCAGCCAGAAACTACTGAAGACATGTTCCATGGGCTTAAAAGCTATATATTATGTTTATTGGCTTGTCTCCACCCCTTCTGTGAGCACATTGATATTCAGCTTGAATTTCAGTTTCTTATTAAACTGTGGTCCTCCAGTTCCAACCCCATAGTCTATTTCTAGATTGAAAGCTAAGTATGTGTGCTGTAGGCTTTGAGGTTTATTTTTTATAGGAGTCTCAGAAATTTTCTTAAAATGTTAGTTTAACTGGAGGAAAGAACACCTCTATTGTGATAAATTAATCAAAATATTTTCATTGTTCTGGTCTCTTTTTGAGGAAAGAAAAATAAAACTGTTAAAGCAGGATAAAATTATTTTTTCCCAAAGACTGAAGTATTAACCATATGAGAGACAATAACTATAATTCAGTATAAATAGGAAAAGTTATTACTTTTTTGTTATTAATTTTGTGGTAGGGAGTAGGAAAGGCACTGATCAATAGGAATAAGGACCTCTGCAATGTACTGCCCATCAGCATTTGGCTAGTGTTACAGAAACTGAAATCCCTGCCCATATCTCTGGTAGCATCTAAATATGTAGGTAAATGTTCAATGCTGCCCTGAAATTTATTTTCTAGACACTGCTGAAAATCAAACTGTAGTATGTAGATTAAGTAAATACAACTACTTACCAACATGTCCAAGTCTGTGCTCAGCACTCCCACTACAAGTGTAAAGGTCAAAGCTCTTTTAAGTCCAGCTTGATATCTGGAAGTGCCTTTCACTTTCTTTGTTGACCACAGGGGAAATTTTGGACAAGGTATCAAACTTTCAAACTTCAGTGAAGGGTTCAAAGTTGGCCAGGAGGGTACCTGAAGTAATTTTAGTATTTTTCCTCTTTTTGATATTCTGTTCAATATAATTTAATTGCTATATAACATTCTCCACTGTAAGAAACATTTTCTGATTGCTACTTTTTGTTATTCTTTTCCTGTGAATTAATCCAGCTTTAAATTACTTTCATGACAATACATGATATCATGTGGTTCTCAGCAAGTTTTGTGTCGAATATTTAGTACAACTGTGTTGACATGCTGCCAGGCTCTTGGTGAGAGCTGCTTGTAAGAAGTCTTGTAGTTGAATCTGATTCAGTTTAAGGCAGGTCACAAATCTCAGTCACAGTTCAGTAGATCACTCAGATTTTATTGTCTGAGTTAGCCTCTTTTATGGCTGGCTTCCAAAATAGCGTATTGGAGTAGGAGTTGAGAAGAGGCAAACTTGGAAACATGAAGGACTGAGAAGGCACCATGCTGCTAACACGCAGTCTGTACTTTGCTAGTCCTTTGCTTCAGCTCTTGGCATTGTCCCTTATGAATAACAACAAATTAAACCATTATAAAAATTGATATAATTGTACAGAAGAAAAAAGGTTCTCTGTCTCTTCCTCTGAGTCTAGTGTATCTATTATGTCTTCTGTCTTCTAAATCAAGAGAAGCAGCTGACAGGAAATGTCACTAGTAGGAAACCCCAGATAGCAGGACTCAGGACTTTTCTTTACTTCAGAGCATACAAGTGGCAAGCCCTGGATAAATTCCTTTTTCTTTTCATTTAAAATAACCTACCCATGGTGCCAGTCAATATTAAACATGGCCTTTCCTGCAATCTGTTATCATGTGAAAAATGACTTATACCTACAGAGAAGTAAATACCAGATTTTGTAGCACACATATATCCATAGCAGTAGCATACACTCCGTTTCACAGAATGAAAGTTGAACTTTTAAGTAGCAAGTTTCAGATGCAACACTCTCAAGAGTGTATTGGTGTGTACTGCCAGCATATCTGATAACCTGAAGAAGCCCACTGAAATCTACCAGAAAATACAGTAATATTCTAAGTCAGTACATTCTGGAGAATGTTTCTGTGCCTGTTCTCTAGAAAACTATTTTTGGCTGAAAAAAATTGCCAGAAATATTGCTTTAAAAATATTATAAAATTTCATTTGGGCAAAAAATATTAAAAATATTTATTAATGGAATTAGCATAGTTTTTTCTGAATTATATCAGCGTAAATTGTCCACATTTTTCTGAATGTCTTTAAAAGAATGATTGCTCCCTTACTATAATCTTAATTTTATCATTCACTGTTATTTAGGATAAAATAATTAAAACTACCTAGCAGCAATAGCTACTTCTTTTTTTGCTGTTAAATTCAGTGCTGTTTTTCATTGTTACTCAGGTATACTGATTAGATTGGAAATTTATAGTATGTGTTTCTCAAACAAATGTTTCAGAAAAGTATGTGTCTCTTAAATGTATTTACAGATAGTTTAGTAAAAGACCATGAAACATAAAAGCAATGAAGAAGGTCATAACACTTGTTCTACTATTCCTGGATGCATAGTAAATCTTATTCTCCTTTTGACATGCTTTTCCATTCCACTCTTTTTCTATGTGATAACCTTTATAATTTTTATTCTTATTACTTCTATCATTTTAAGTATATGTTAAATTGTGTCCTTTAAGAAACTACAATATTTGTAGCACGGAATTTTTATGACCATTTTTATGACTGTTTTACCTTCTTTATTTTCATACTGGAGCTTGATTTTTTTGACTTGTCTCATCCTTCCTAGACAAATCTGAGTGCTGTTTTGATTTTTTTTTTATTGATACATTATATTTCTTATTTCAGCCATAGCCAAACAAGGTTTTTTTCTTGTTCTCTGGAATGTAAACTTATTTTTTCCTCTAATTTTTACCCCTTTTCATGCCTGAATTATAAGCTGACATATTTATTTTCCAGACCAGCTCTTAATATTTGTTTTCCTACCATTAATTTATAAATTATATAATCAATTATTTACACCTTATTTCCCTAGAGAATCCTAGGCAGAATATTTGATTGTCCTCAGATAAGTCATGCCAGGAGGCAAGATCTCTCGGGCAGCTGACACCAGTTAGCGCAGCTTGTTTGTAGCCTGTCTTGAGCCCTGCCGTGTCTCAGGCCACCCAAAGCTGCCTGCGTGCTGTATCAGTGGTGAATGGCCCTGGTGCTCTGTGCACACCCCCTTTCCCCCCTCTGCTGAGTTTGCCTTGGTTTGCCTCTTGCACGTGCAGTCAGAGATGGTCTGGGCTAGGAGAGGGGAATACAATCCAGCTTCAGCTGTGTTACAGCCTTCACTCAACATCAGCCTAGCAGCAGTAATTTCACAAGGGTCTAATAATCATGTTGGCATTCGTACAACCTGACTGAAATCTGAGTGGTGTGCACAGTATTACAGAACTTGTCCAGTTTTTCCAGGCAGGCCTACAAAAACAAGAATATTTCTGCTTTCTGAAGGGCATGCAGCAGATTTATGCCCTTTGCATTGTTACTAACCAAGTCCCATAGCTGTTCATTTTTAACTAAAGAACTAATTTTATAAGTAGATGGCACACTGTCTTCTAGACTCTAATTAAAACTTATTTTTGGTCCTTAGGTGTAATGACTACTCTTCTGAGATGAGTTCTTAATTAATGCACAGAGATCCTGAAAGTCCCACCTCTCGACAGTCATGATTGACATTCAAGGATACAAAAATTGCACTAATTGAGCTTTCCATTTATACACTTTTCTGCAGCCAGCTCGTCAGAAAAGGTAGGAGAAGAGATGAACATAAGAACAGTTATTTTTTAGCCATCCATATTCTCCTGAGGGTGGGGAAATCTTGCAGAACTATGGAAAAATGTTAACTATCGGAGTCAACTCTTGAGATTTTAGATGTAAGATTTGTTTTACTATGAAAATTAGAGCATTTTTGTTAATATATATACAGTTGAATAATGGTAGACTACTCAATATTAAAAACCAAGGATACCTTATAACTCAGTGGGGAATGCTTTGCATCACAAATAGTGTTGCACAGCAATATATACTCTCTGAACAGAGGTTGTGTGGTATTAAACTAAGATATTTCAATGGGTGAGTAGCAGCTTATCTTGAAATGTTCTCTTAATTTTGACCCAGAGTTGGTATCAGAGATTTTATAATATTTCTAAAGCAATTATTTCTTTCTGGATTCAATTTAGTACTTCAATAATAAACTTCTCTTTGTGATTAATTTAACTGCATATTTTTCTGGAGTCAGTTAAGATGAATTAATTGAATAAAGTCCAGTATACTCATGTGAGCTGAAGCCCACAAAAAGGTACTGAGAAAAACATGTTAGATGAAAAGGAATAAAGAGTACTGGAAGGTATCAGAGGTACTTGGCAGAACAATTGCATTGTAAATAGTATATAGGAAGTACAAGAAGCAGCCAAGGGGGGAAAACTGGAAAGGAGGCCAAACATATGCCTACTTAAACATTTATCTATGTTTTTAAAAGTTATCTAGGGTACAATAAGAAGATATTCAGTCTCAAAAAACTTTTCTGGCAATGTTGGTTTTTTTTTGGACTGGATAACTTAGAACACTTTAGTTTATTTATTCCTTATTTACAGCTTTAATTTCTGGTGGCTTATAACAAATGTAAGTGAAATGAAGCTCATGAAATAGACATCAGATTTTCATGAAAGAAATCTGTTCCATTTCAATGTTTATATTTTCAATTTAGTTGGTATCTTTGCTTGTTTCTATATATGGGAAGCATTCAAGATGTGGGGAAAAAATAATTGGACATATTTCAGAATCTTTTAGGATTCTAAAAAGGAGCCAGCATTTAATCTGCTGGGTTAAGCTTGAGGGCTAGAGGAATTAGACTTTCTTGGGGAATGTCCATACTGAAGAAGATTAAAGTATAAATGCTTACTGACATATGCTTAAAACTGGAATTGAAACAGATTTAGCTGTTTGTATCTAGATTAAGGGATCCATGGGAAAAAAGGTAAACATGCATATTGTGGGTCCAGGCTCTCTTTAACTTTTGAGATGTTTTACCCCTCAGCTGCAGCATAAAGGCTTTAGAGAAAGGGATTGAAAAGAAAACTAAAGCAAGGATTACATAAGGAAGGTCCTGGAGAAAAAGCCATCCCATCAAAGCAGTACAATAATTTTGCAACATCCTCTTTGTGCCCAAAAAGGTTCTGAAAATGTGTATTTTCTGTGCAAGATTACAGAAGGAGGCAAACTGCGAGTATGGGTGCAGAATGACTTGAGAGATCAGGCTTTTTTATTTCTTCTAATAAAAAATATAAGGACAAAGAAAATTTTAAATTTAGAGTTAAAAATATATGGATGTAAAAGGAGGCTAGGGGAAAAAAGTAGGAATTAAAAAATAAATCATTAGAAAAGTGTCTATTTTATATGCTCTTCATATCTAGAATAACTTCATACTATTAGGATTAGTGCAAAACTATTACTAGATCTTCAATGAGAATGGACAGAGCTATTTCATAAAGATGAAATTAACCAAGTAACCCTTTGCAAATTTTTAAATGTACCCATAATTTATGATGTTACTGTGAATTTCCATATTGTATGCATGAGGAAAAATACCTAGGTTTTAAGTAAATTTTTCTTTTAATTGCTGGACATACAATTTAACTTCCTCAAATAGCCAAATTAAAGTGTGAATATCTTCTCTCTAATTTGGCTGCTTTGATAAAGATGAATTGTTTAAAAATTTTGGTAGAAACAAAAGATGTTTTAGCTTGTTAAGGAGAACAAAGATGCTTTTGTACAACATAATACAGCTACTAACATGTCAAGGTCTAACTTCATTATCACACCTTCAGAATTTGTGTATTTTTATAGTTAAGAAATGGTAAAAACTCACTGTAAGTTTCACTAGACTGTATCTATAGAAATAGATACAGTAGAAATAGCTATTAACAGGAAATGTATGCATACATTCAGAGTGCTGGCAGTGGTTTTAAACTGTAGTTAAAATGTATTTTGTGTTAATTCAAAATAATAGTTCTAGATATAACAGCAGCTTTAAAGATCATAGCAAATGTCAGATCAACTGAGGCCAATGTATGCCTCTTGCTTTTGGTAATCAATTAGACATTAATGATAGGTATTTCATTTTGAATAGCTGCAACAATAAATTATTCTCAGGGCAACATGGTGGGGACTAGTCTCCTTTGGCTTTTGGAACCAGTAAAATAACAGAACATCAGTCAAGTTAATAAAGTGTGGCCCTATTACACATTCTGCATCTGTACATAAACTGCCAGCATATGATCAAAGACTGCAGCTGTTTCAGTTATATCACAGTCACATCATAGACACTTTATAGTTATAGCAGAGAGCGTTCCAGGGACAACCCAGTCACCTTGAAGACCTGGAGAGTTCAGTGGAACCTCATTAAATTGCACCTTGATATTATATGAAACTGGTTGGACATCTATTAGGTATGGTATATATAATTGCCATGCTAAAATTGTTTTGTATGCATGTTTTATGCATTGCCTGTATGTCTTCTCAAAAAATCCAGGGTTTTGTTCACACAAATCTTCAGAGTTCCATGTTTACATATTTTAATTTTGACTTGTGGTTGCCAAAACCAAAGGATTATTCATAGCCAAATGGCTGTGTTGCATTGCACATGTGAAGGCATTAATAAAATATGAATTAGTAATTAAAATATTTTGAATGCCAGCTGGAATATTAAAGTGTGTTTTCACAGCTGTTGACACATTTTTCCATTTCATCTCATGGAACAGTGTTTTGCTTAAGTCAATGGGCTTTGTAATGGACTTTTTGCAAAAGAATTTCACCTAGTCAATTTTTAGTTATAATCAGATGTGTTTTAATAACAGCAGATTAGCTTTTCTATATTATACCAAGTTTCAGTCTGAGAAACATGAAGAGGGAGGGACCTTAGTAAGACAGTGATTCAAAGAGTTATTTCTGAAAAATATGTTTTACAATTACATAATGTTCCACAAAGAGTAGCTAACTGCTGTATTGCAACAAAATTAAACTGGCAACTTCCTTGTCTGGAATTTGAAAGACACCATAACATCAGCCACATTATTGCTTCAGTACCACATTAGAATTCACCAAAATAATATAACTTTATAATTTAGATAGCTAAGCTCAGCAATAAAATATAGGCAGCAACCTAATCTGAGAACTTGAATCTGAGTTTTACAAAGTGTTGCTGGATTTAATTCCCAAAGCAAAATGAAAAAAGATAAAGAGGTGCCCAAGTTTACTCAAGTAATGGTTCCAATAAAAAATACAACCTCGTTATTAGCTTTTCTTTCTAAACCTAGTCACACTTTACAGGTAAAGACACATCTATGTAATTGTTCTGATAATTATCAATGCATGTACAAAGGAAAAAAAAATGGTTTGTAAAACTAAGGTAAGTTATGTGGGATAATCTATTATGGTAACAGTCAAATTGCTTGTCATGTCATGAAGGGTTATGCTTTAATTAAGCAATAAGGCGTGACAGGGTGTGAATTACAATGTAATAATTCTTGTCTAGTGTATTGTTAGGCAAGGGGCCAAAGGCCTAGTGCCACTGAATGCTGTAGGAATGAATTATTATGCTGTAGTTTAAACAATTCAATCTCATATTCTAATAACTGTAAAATATGACATTCTAAATTTAAAAATGCATATTATGATTTTCTTATACCTAATTGCTCCTTGAGTAAACTACTTAGTTGCAAAGGCTATCATAGAAAAGAGGCATTTTCTATTTATTATATTATATTTAGATTTCTATTGCAAATCAACTTTGAACACAGTTCTTCCTGGGAGATTTGAAAGATGTCATTTTGATACTATTCTTTCCTAAAATAAACAGAAAACATACAGTTCTGAGGAAAAAATGCTTCCTAAATTCTTACTTTGAATAGTAGTCTAGTTCTGTCCAATGAAAAGAAAGGGCTTTGTGAAATTACCCTTAACTGGGAGACTTGCATTTAGTGTAGGCATTGTTATTTCCTTAACTTTTTGAAAACACATTTTTTTCTTCTTCCCATTCTTTCTTATTGACACCTTTTCAGAAGACACATCATTTATAGACCCTTCAAATTCATCTTTTGGACTAATGCTTTTTAAAAAGTTGTATTTTGTTTTATTTTTTCGTCCATTTTCAAAAGCAAAGTAAATAGGAAGAAAAAAATACAGGATTGTGAAAGATCTCCCATTATACTCCTCTGCTCCAAAGCACAAAGTCAAAGATACTGTAAATAGTTGGAAATGTTTAAAAAGTGATGAATATTGATACTTTTCTGCTTTTTCATCATTCATGTAATATAAGTAGAAAACCCCCATGTAGTTAAAATTTACAATGCATAATATTTCCCACCGAAATATTATGCTAAGAAATCATACCTGATGGGCCATGTTGTAAAGTTATTTCACAGTTTACATGCCTGACTGGAAAAAGTTCAGCGGGTTCTGTCACGTAACTGGGAGAAGTCAGAAGCCTCATCCATTGATACATTTATTTGTTTGTAGCTGAGTGACATCAGTCATGTTGGTGGTATCAAAAAAATCCCAAAACTATTTCTTCACACTTGTTAGATTCAATAGAACTGAACTAAAATACAGGGGCTTTTCTCATTCTTTTACATTGCTTTTGCAGCAGTAATGCAAATCAATACATCTTCCAGATGTCACAGGTCTGGTGTGCAGCATCACTCCAATCTAAATCTCTGTGTGTTCTTCTTTTCTTTTTTTTTTCAATTGCATTTTCCTGTTCAATCTCAGGCTGCCCGTTGCCTGATGCACTACTGAAAGCCAGATACAGGAGAAATTTGCAAATTGCAAGATTGACTCCTTAGCTGATTGAAGTTTGTTGTCCTAAAGTAAAACCAGAATTTGCCAGTTGACCTAGTCACATTACAGCTAATATACTTCCTTTCAGTGTTGGAATAGTTGCTATGATAATACTTGCAAACCATGTTTAATGCTCCTTTTTTTGTCATCACTTCTGTACTGTAGTGTAGATGTAGCAGTAATAATAAACTTCATGTAAGAAAAGGGTGGGTGTTTCTGTTAGTAACATGAACAAAGAGACAATTTTTTTCCATAACACTTGAATTACAAGCAAATTTGCCTTCAAAGGATTCTTTGTACACTGAGAAAATCTGTCACTATGACACAGTTCACAGGAGGAAACAATTGGTTTAATTTTCTCAACAGTGGAGTAGCTTCCTATTCTTCCTGAGAACAATTCATCAAAAAATAAAGTATGTTTCACTTCAGATATGCTTTACCCCAGACAGTCAAGGCATTTGCTTTTGTTTTCATAGTTATTAGGCCATTTCTACTTGTTAGCTTTCAGCAAACAGTTTGCTTTAATATTAGACTGCAGTCTAGATAAGGATTCACAGCAACTGTTCATCACTAAAATAATTTTAAAGCTTGTAAGTCCTATCAACTGATGTTTTGACTTAATTTCTTCAATTTTTAGTACACAAATCTGTATAAATACTGCATAATTTTAGAAGAAAAATCAAGCAGCAACAAAAATGTTCAGGGCAAAGAATAATCAACTACCACTTCAAGCTTCTATTTTTAAAATAGTAATGCTTCTGAGATGTGATTAGCAATGACATATTATATGACAAAAGAAGAAAAAGGATTTACAAATGGAAACTAAAAATAGTTGTGTAGAAATTTAATAACCTGGCAGATTTTATTCCATCTGTTAGGAAGAGTTTGAAAGCCATTTCCTGCTGCCATTCACTCTGCAGAGGCTTCAGAGTTCAGAGATGGAATCAAATACCTGATGTGAAAATCTGCTATTATGATTCATATCCAAAGATTCATATCAATATCTTTGCATAGAATTTTTTTGTTTATTTATAAAAAGAAAACTTGAATCTAAATGTTTAGGATTATTTTTTTTCTCATTGTCAATGCCACACCTTGAGGCAGAACAATTACCAAAAGCATTTATTCCTTTCAAATTATGAAAATTGTTGAAACTATTCTATGCGAGCGGACAATTCAATAAACCAGCTTTGTCAGATAGGTGGCCTAGGATTCAAATTTCATGAACTTGCTTTCAGGGTGAAAATACTGTACAGAAAGAAAGTACAGCGTGGTGTTGACTTGTCCTTTATTGTCATTCAGAACTGGTAAGCAAACTGGGGGAAGAGAACATCAGTCAAATTAGCAGACAGAAGGTATAAAGGAGAGCACGTGTAGTGTAAACCAGTAGCTGATTAACTGGCATTGCAACAAACCATAAAGAAGTATGGGCATGCTGGTTTAGCTGAACAACCTAGATCTATCTGTATGAAACAGGATAGATGCTATCATTGGTTATTTCTAGGTGCTACCTCACAGTTGTTTGACAGCTATAAGGAAACATAAATTGCTCTCTGTATTTAATAATAGAAAATCTGTAAGACACATGGCAGTATGAGTCTAATTGACATTATCCAACTAGAGGAGTGAGGACATGGGTTAGAAGTGTACCTGGGTGAGTGGCACAAGCTGCTGTCAGCACTATAAACTCATCTTACACAGAAAAGGGTTATTTGCATTTAGACATTCAGGAAAAGAATTGAAGGAATACTGAAACGTCATTGGCAGCTGGTTTTGGGGTTTTTTTCCCTAAGCTGGCCAGAAGAAACATAGATAAGTGTGTTTATATTTGAAAAAAACAATCCACCTTCCTGTTAGAAAGCATTTTCATGAAAAATTGAAACCCTTATGTAATGCACTTTCCACCCATTTACACATTCTCATGCTCTTTGCAAGTTTTAAAATGCTCTGGCCCAAGATTGTTTTATTTCACCTGAAATACTAGTTAGAAATGAAAATTCAGCTTTAATTTAAATAAAAAGGAGTACTGACAGCTCTACCTGACAGTGAGGGGTTGTTTTATGTTTGTCTTTTAGAAAATTTCATTCCTAATTTGTAGGTGCCTTTGCAGGTATATGATGAAAATAAAATGAATATTTATTCGGATTCTGCAGGATGTGCACTTGCTCATCTGTTTTCAGAACTGGGCTAAAGCAGGGATGTAAGGGTTATCCCTGTTCTATGTAAATCCTGGTGCTAATTATTGACCCACCGAGTTATCTGCTCTGTCAAATAATTCATTTCCTGCCCAGTCTCTGCAAAACAAATGTGATCATTACAAATACATGTTCATTGAAATAACACCTATGTTAATGGTGATCTCAAGCATAAGAATCTCCCATTGTAAAGACTCCACTAGCATAATTTATCAGGCCTAAGATTAACCTGATGGAGTAATTAGAAGCTCATAATATTAATTACCTCACTAAAGCCATACTTACAATGGGCAAGGTTTGTTTTTTTTTTACAATGGGTAATACGTTTTCTTATTGCAATAATTTTCTTTTGTCCCAGTAAATAGACTTTAGATATAATAAGACCAGCTCAAGCAAACAGATTTGTTGTCGTGCAAAGATGTGCTTGGTGTATGTTACCTGGGCTTCTGGATAACCAGCTGTAAGCAAAAGGACCCCAAGAGTTATTAGCACCATGCTCTAACCAGCTGAGCTAGTCTCAGTTGCTGATCCATGTGTCCTTCAGGCTTTAAGTATAAATAGTGTGGACTGCAGTCTTATAAAGGAAATTCTTAAAAATAGCTCGAAGATACAGTTTTCCATGTAAAACTGCAACAAAGTTGCTTCCTTAGATAGATCAGGCATATATGAAGTTTTAATTAATTAATGCTAATTTGTATGAGGAAATTTAAGTTCAACTTTTCCTTTGTACAAAGCTTATTCTAAGTGTTCCTCTTCTTGCCCTTTGACTCAGCATTAACATTTGGACAGGTATGCCTTGTGATACAATCTTTACTTTTGTCACTTAATTTTTGCATAAAAAAATCAATCCCCAATGTGACACTCTTGCGTATATGTCCACATTCTAGCAATGATTCCTAGAAAGATAACATTCCTAGATAAATAACATTCAGAATTTGAATACCTGGAGTCCATTAAAAAATAATAAAGTAAAAAAAATAATTATTATTCCTAATGATGTGAAAATCAAAAAAAAAATTATCTTGGGCACTAATTGCATTAATATTATTTATCTAATCCTTCTACTTCCCTTCAATGGTGTGGTAGAAGATTGATGGACTCAGACCAGATTTTAGCCTTTCCATTTATAAAGCAAGGATTTTTGAGATCTATAACTGTGTGCTGCACACCCCAAGGTGGCTTGAACAGCCAATAGGAGTAATAGGGGTGATTAAACCTTGTCACAGGGGGTTAGATGCGGTGCTTTCTTCCTACATGACAGGCTGTGACAGTCAAACAGCACTGAAGCAGAACAAACGACAGTGGCAGTTTGCTGCGAGCAGTGCTACTGTCACAACTCCCACTAGAAAGCTAAGAGCTAGGTATTCAGCTCAGGGAAGTTTCAAATAGCCCATGCAAATTCTGGTTTCAAAAATTTCCCTGCAAATGAGTAGTGACATGCATTAACTGCAGAGTGATTGTGTTATTGCGTGAGTGATTGTCCACTGTCGGACGCTGCCCATAATCATCGTTTATGAGTGACACCGCTGATCCATTTACATCTGTGCTTAGCTGTTCCTGTTATGGGAAATCTCCCTTCATTTGAGAGAGCTGCTGTGCTAATGCAATTAGAATGAAGGTTATCATCACTCTTTAATGATTGCACGTGTTTGTCACTCTGAGTAACTGTGTACAGGAAACAACAAACACTGTGCACCTGACTGAGCCCAGGATAAAATTATATGTTCAGATATAAAAGCTTTCATTCCTGACTAAAAGGGCCTGACTTAAAGACAACTACAGAAGAATAACTTTGAATTTTTAATATTCCTTATATGGCAAAAGTTAACCAAGAAAATGCACTCCAAAGTTCAGTCTTTTCAAGCGTAGCATTGCAGGCTTTTGTAACAAAACAGGAGAGGGAAATTTTGCAAGAGAACTAAATATCTTAGTAGCTGCATAAGAGAGAGGAATACTATGAGTATTTTGTTTCTTGTTTTAAGCTGAATTAAGATTGTATTCCAAGCCCAGAAGAGTAGTACTGTATGTATTTAATTATCTAAAGCAGGGTAGAAAGAGGTTGGGAAAGTTCAAGAGAACCTCTGCAAAATCCTTAGCAAGATAATATAGGTAAGAATATTTTCATTATTTCAAGATACATGTTTTCTGCATCTAGAAATGTCATGCTTAGATTTCTAACTGCTCTCACAAAAAATAAGTAATTTTGAACAAATTCTGGTTTAAAATCTCCAAGGTAATGGTTTGTTGCTTTTAGCAATAAGATTACATGAAATTGTCTCACTTTAATTGAAGGGTGAAGCGGTGTAGTTGATGTTGGACTGAAAATGTCCCTTCTAAAAGGACTAAACCCCTCCTTTTGTATTTATTTATTTAAAATTAATCCCAAAATTTGCCATTTCTTTTTAGAACATGTTTTTGTCTATAAATATTTTTTAATTTTTACTAATCTTTTCTAAAAGTTGGTTATCAATTAGTTTTTCAACATTTATTTTTCTGCATACTATTTCTTTTATTTCACGTAGCTGTAGGTATTAAACAAGTAAAGCTTTTCATGTGTTTTCTCACATTCTCATAAATTCATGTCCTGACTGCCAAACCCAGCATTTTTTTCAATTCTAAAATCAGTTAAGGAAAATCCTATCTTATTAAGGCAAGAATGCCAAAGCTTATCTTTGATCTGGTCATGTGCACCCATCTTCAGTGAGCCACCCTTGCAACTCCTGAGCTCTGCTTCTCTGCTATACCCAAAGTAGTAACAGCTGAGATAACATTTCCTGGTTGAGATACTGAGATGGTGCTGCACTCCTTCATTCCAGACAATTTCTTTCATTCTGTTCTTTCTTTGGAAAAGTATATAGGAGTTTTCACGGAAGAGATCCATTCTGAAACACAAGTTCAGTTCCTTCTGTCAGCATACCTGTCCTCTCCTTAGCCCTTTTATGCCCTTGTCCCTGATAGGATTTGAGACGTGCTGGGAGGGAAGGATTTGTAGGCAAAAATGCCTGAAAAACTATATAGGGAGCATTGTTTCCATCTGGTGAACATTGTGTGGTTCGCCAGAGAAAAACTCATACCCATCTGTCTTTTCTGGGTATGTAAGAAGAGATTGCTCTCTAATAAATATTATCAGTGTTGTGGACAGCAGCAGGAGTGGTTATGAGATGAAGCAGGACTTTGACCGTGCAGTAGTAAATAAGTAGTTTCCTTTTGGAGCACCTTTTCAGCTGCTGGTATCTTTTTTTCTCACTTCTCTTCCCAGATTTTTTGCAGATCCTCAGAGGGTTGGCAGGGGGGGTGTCATAATCCAGTTAAAATGTGTCGCTGAGCTAGGACTTCAGCCTTGTAAATCAGGACAGGAACTTACAAGAGAGAAGGATGATAATGGCTGCCTGAAAATCTGCACTTAAAAAAAAAAAATTATTGCCAACCTCAACAGCATTAATTTGTTTGCTTTATAATTTCAGCCCATGAAATTATTAACAAAAATTTATTATTAGGATTTGAGAGTCATCCTGAAAAAACAGACATAAACATTCAGTTAAGAAGCCTTGTTTATTCAAATACCAATCCAGAGTATTTTCATAGAGAAGTGTAATTTCTTTAAAATTATGCAATTTTTAAGCAAAAAAAGCTAGAGGAAGTGATGCCAATATCAATATGTAATGGTTTTTAATTGGTGAAATTACATTAATAAAAATGACAGCAGCTCAGAGTAATCATTTTCAGAAAGCTACTCAGCGGTTTGTTAAAAATAAGTCGTTAAAGTCATGATTTAGGTGTTCTGTCTTGCTTACCCACCACATAAGCAGTTAATACAAAACATTCCATTTTACTGTTATGAAAGAAAAAATGTGGTTTTTTTTAAAGGAGCTGTAAATTAGGTTGTGCTGGAAGCATCCATTTTCATGCCTCCATCACTGCCAACTCCCACTGTTTTCTTTGATAAATGATTTGCAGACTACTATTATTATTTATGTGTTTTACAATTACTACGAATGACACCTCCCCTTCCTCAGCCCTAAGCCACAAATCTGAAATGAATAAATGCTGTTTATTGTGACAGTCTGCCTTTTGTCTGTGGAACAATGACAAACTACACCACTGACAGCCAGTTGCCGTTTTTAACTACTGCTCTCGAGCTCAGTCTTTGAGTGTTCTTCAGAACATGACAACAGTCAGTGTGGAATAAAATGAGTGAGATTGCATTGTGTTTGTTTAGCATGCCGTGACACCATTGTCCAATACATTGAGTAAACAGGAAGAATAAATTGCATAACCACAATAGCTTTTAGTTCTCTGTATTTCATTGAGATTTATACAACTGTGGTCATATAAAAATTAATATATTATTGCTTTTTAGCATCAATCATTTTGATATTCGTATAGAGAATTGCCTTTTCACTGGAATTAAGTGAAGGAGGAGAAATAAAGGGAGTGCTTTTAATTATTTGTGAAATCTAAGAACATTTCTACTTTGTCTAAGCTCTTCAACAGATCTAAAGGCAGCATGAAACGACTTTATCTGTATGAATTTTATAAATGTCTTCTGACCTGCAGCTAGTCAGTATTTAAGTGTTAGAATGACCTGTTTAATATCTAATTCTGCCTGGCACAGCAGAGTTAGTAGGTAAATCAGTTCTTATATTTTGACTAGAACTTGGCTTTCATCTAAAGGCAAACTTGCAAATATGTCAGAGTATTTATTTAATGTAATTTTCTCTCAGAGTTTGAACATTAATCTAGCATTTCTTCTTGAAACCAGATGTTATCCTTCTGTTAATGCTCCTTTCCCTTTACACACACCTGGTGCACTTGTGTGCATGTGTATGCACACGCAAGTATACACCAATACTAGTTTATAATGATTTTTCTCTGTGTGCATAGATGAGTACTGCATTGATGTTTTACTGACCTTTCTAAACACCACAACATCACAAAGGATCTTCTGGCATTTGTATTACTTTATTAGAATCTTGTGCTATTAGTAGTGGAAAGAGATGTCTAGTGATTAACTTAAATTTTTGTTAAGTGTAAAATGCTGTGTCCAGTATCTGAACAAGAAGGACTCTTTTCCTGAATTGCATACAGTATTCTGACCAATATAGGTTTTTTTAAAAATTCCTCAGTTTACATGTGATGTTCAATCATTTAATTTTTTTTTCTCCAAACCTAGATAATGGAGAGAATGTGAGCAAATTCCAAGCCTGCATTGGTGCTGCCAGTTTGTAGAAAATATATTTCTAATTGAAAAGACATAATCTGCAGTCTTGCTTAGAATTTACCATCATTTCATCCATTAAAAACTGCAGTTAATTTCTTATTGCATTTCTGAGAAAAAAATTTGCCTTCTTCTCTTCAACTATCTGTACTCCTTTCTTATTGTCTTTTTTAAATTCTTTGATTTCCCTTTGATGTCTCCTTTTATTTTTTAGACTTCCTATCTCCCTCCTTGCAGAAGCTCCTAGATTTAGTCTCACTGTAGTTTTCTGCCTGCTATATAGTGGGATGTATTATTTTCATTTTTAAATACAATTAGAAGTCATTAAGTAGGGAGCAGGGTAGCTTCAGAGTGCACAGGTTCTTGTCCTTGCAACAGTCATTCCTCCAGGACTGCAATTGCTGTACTTAGACCCAGGAAAACCCTTCAATAAAATCTATGAAGTAACGTAGGGTATTGTATGTCTTTGTATGCTGCCTAATAGATAACATAAATTCAAACTCTGTTCATCTATAAGACCAGTAAAGACAAATAATATTCTTGGCTATTTGAAAGAACTATTTTTTTACAAAGCTTTTTGAGGGTTAAATATGATAAAGTACATTAAAAATAGCATGGCAATATAAGCATCAAAATGCTCATCTAACTAGGTAGGAAGAGAGCATGTGTTTTCTGTGGGCAGGAAGTCAGAGCTGCAATTAGTTTCTCTTACCAAAGCTTTAATCCACAATGAACCCAAAAGAAAAATTTTTCTAATTGCAGCCTTTTTAGCTTAGCAGTTTTTTATGGTATTAGATACCAGGAAATTAATGAGTGAATCACAGCATAGCAATATATAAAATCAAGAACAGACATATATATTGAGGAAAGAAAGCAATTTGGACATTCTCATCTAGGTATTCCAATCCAATAGAGAACACTTCATCCTCTTGCATTGCTTCCTGACTGCTGAACATATTCCCATTTGAATAAACAATGTTGGCTCATTCATGGAGCTGAAGTATCCTTCCTAAAGACATAAAGTGTGGTTTAACTATTTCAGATAATATCTAGGTTACAGCCATTATCTAGCTATAATAAGCTACTTGCCATCCATCAGTAGAGCTATACAAACATTAATGAGTTCCTTTTGAATCTGGAGAGTACTTAAGCTTTCATGATAGTTATTCACAGCTGTATATTGATTTGAGTTTTTTCACTTTCACTATGTATTTTACTGAGATGATTTAAGAAAGTCACCTTATTAGTAATTTCCTGTTTATTATAAGTTATTGATAGTTTAAAATAACATTTTTACATAAGGACAATGGATTATCTCTCATAACCTTAATACAAAGCATGTAGAACTGCTTCTGATATTTAAGATGAAAATCTAACAAACACATGTTCAAATTAAATTGGTGCTTATTGTCATTTGAATGTATGCACTTAGGGAGATAGGGGATAAGTACTAATAAAATGTCGCTGAAATATATGAAAAAGGTGCCTTACTAGTTTAACATAGAGAGGAGGCTTCATAATTCCTGGAAACTTCTGTTATCAATTACAAAAACTCCAGAACAGAAATCATTTGACATGCACTATGAAGTGCCCAAAGTTAAACTTGCAACAGGAGTGTAACAGTGAATTTTAATTTTCCTGGTTTAGTTTCCTAATGTGATTTTAAATGTTATAATCTATGTATATATGAAGACTTACATAAACATAAAAATTTACTTGTGTTATAGTGATCTGATTTACTTTGCTATTTTTCAAACCTGTAGAGAAATTTCCTTTTTACCTAAATGGAACAGCTTTAAAGGAGCTTGAAACAAGCTGCAATAGTGATGCTACTATTGAACAGAAATTTTTCTCATAATTGTGAAACTTTATTCAGGGTTGATGTAGTCACTAGCAGCATAACAATCAATGGGATCTTTCTTCAAAAGCAGAAAAGTCAAGGTCCCTTCATTTAGAGTGCTCTGTCTCTTCACCGCTACTCTTGCCCAATCATTGTAGCTGCAAAAGCCAGAGCTGTATGTATTCAGCTTCTCTTTTCCCCTCTCTGGTTTCATTCATTGCAGACCTGGACACCATGGGATCAGTAAATGGCTTCTATTTCAAGTGACAATAAATAAATTTAAAAATAGGAATATACAGCCATTTTGACAATCTAGATTTGGTATTCTAATCTAATAGAAAAGCTTTCATGCACTAACATTGCCTCTTGGCAGCCTCAACAAATCTTCATCTGTGAGAACAGTGCCATGCCAATCATATGACTGTGCTATTCACACTCCAATTTGGATATACTAAACAGGTTTTCAGTTATAAAGGTATTTCTCTTCCTTGGGCCATGTGGCCACTAGCGATATAAACCAGGAGCAGTAACAAGGAAACAGTAAAATGACCAAAAAAGGGGCCGTTAATTCAGACCCATGGTGGTAATGGATCAGTAACCATAAGATCCTTTTCCTAAACTGCTCCTTTGAAGCACCCAGAGAGGTAGCCTATATATATATACATATATTTTTTCTACTACCATGAGCATTCTCTGAGTGCTGCTCTATGTCTCACATTCATAGATTTTACTGGAACTTCAGTATGCAGATCAACAAAGAACATAGCAGAAAAATGCAGACATAGAATTTGACTTATGACTACCAGACAGTCTAATTTTCTTGCAAAGTTGCCTTAGTTGTAACTTAATGAACTTCCAAAAAATATGGAAACACTTTCAGAACTGAATGGGACTTTAATTAATACAGTCACCAAAGTTACATAAATAGAACGATCTCTGAGACTGTTGCCAGTGTCAGTTTAATTCTTGATCTTAATCTCTAAAAAAGTTACTGAATCAAGTATGAGCTAACAGAGCAAAGCAAACCTCAGACAAGCAGCTGTGTGACTGAAAAAAAGAAGAAACAAAAATCTTGGATTTTTAAAAAAATATATAAAGCTTTATAAAGTTTGCCAGAGATTTCTTTTTACCAGTTAATTTTCTATAGGGAACATCAGAACACATTGTGAAAAGTATCCATAGTTCTGATTAAATTGTTGTCTGTATTGATAACATATTGAGCATAAGCAATTTGCATTTACTTCAACAGTAATAGGGTGCTAAAGTCAGTTGGTTTTCAAAAGGATATCTTACAGCTAAATACCTGCATTCTACTGATGTCAGCAGAAATTGCTCAATATTCAAATACTTGCAAATTATTCTTCTGTTGTCAAGTCAATGTTTCCTTCACTACTAAGGAAAATTGCAAAACCTATATCCATATGTGGTTATTAGAAGACCAGAAAATTCAATTTAAAGAAATGTAATAAAAATTTGAAGAGTTTTAATAAAAATGCTCTTTCTTTGATTAGTTTTCCATCAGCATGAGAGTTGACAAAATTTTTAAAACTTGTTTTTAAATTCCAGTATGGTCTTCAGAACACTAGGGTGTTCCCCAAGCACCAGAGCAGTGTAGAATTCCCAATGCAAAGAGATTTACTGATAAAAAATAAGGGATAACAAGATTAGAACTAAAATAGATGCCATTTTTTTGTAGCCTGTATAATGAAATTCCTATTAACATGTAGTCGACTATGAAGTTTCAGCATGGATCCCTCAGACTTTGCAAAGGATTTTAAAAATCTTTTTGGAGTAATTACATAAATACACAAAGGAAATCTCTTTGTTTTCTCATGTTATCTGGCAGAAGCTCACTGCAAATAACAAAAGAAAGGAATGTCTGGAAGGATGCTAACAATTGTTTTTCTCCAGAATATGCACTGCACCTGGTGCTGCTAAAAACCTAGAAGTGGGGAGCAGTTTACCAAGGAGGTGAAAGTGTTACCACTGATTAGTCAGTGGTGAAAGTGTTTATGGATTATTGAAGACTAAGGAGAATTATGAAGAGCACCATAACAACCTGACACATCAAATGAAAATAAATTCAACAGTGACTGATGAAATTCATCCTCCCTAAGAGGGAAACAGCCCACAGTGCAGTGAGTGAATTACACTATCTTTTATGTACTGAGGGACTCTGAATTAGACATAGCCTCTCAGGACAAAGATCTAGACATCACTGTGGACAGCTCAGTGAAGAAATCTGCTTAAAATGTATCAGAGGTCAAAAAACTGAATAATATTTGGGCTGTGTAGGGAATATTATGAAAAATATTACAATGTTACATAAATTGATGTACATCCTTACCTTGACTGTTAAAGTCCATTTTGGTCAACTCTTCTGTGAAAAATGTATGAAGAGGAAAAAGGAAGGTTACTCAAGGGCACCTGGAGTTTCCTTCTGCTTAGACGGAAGAAAAGTAAAAAGAAATATGAAATTCTGAGTAGTAGTCAAGTCTGAACTAGATGTTTCCCTTTTTCAGTCTTAATAAAGAGATTAGCTAGAGGCATGTTCTTGTATGAAATGTACGATTGTCTTTAGCACTTAGCACCATGTATTCCTTTCAATTTGCAGTTTGTGGAAGTATTTATTTAAATGCTATGAATAGGTTTTTTCTATTTGTGACAAATGGTTTTTTAAGAACAGGAAAGTAGAGGACATAACTGTTGAGGCTACTTCCCTGGACTTGTATCTGTATGTTTTGCAGGAATACTTTTCAGATTGTGATGGCAGAGTGGCAATTCAGAATGCACTAAGAACAACCCAGTAGCCAAATGCTCCTGTAGAGCACTTGTATAAATATATTTTCAAATATATTTAAATACCCTTAGCTGACTACAGTGATCAGACTGGTTTTAGACAGTGTGCACACTTCTCACTTGTATTTGTTGCAGACTTTAAATGGCTAGAAATATAGGTCAGTTATGGTAATGGCTGTTGGAAAAGAGTAAAATTATCAAATGGTTTATTATTATTTGATAGAAGGACATTATAGTGGAAGATCCTGTCGCAATTTTCTGCTCAATTAAACATCAGAACAAAAAGAAGTAAAATGAGGAAAAGGCTCAGGGGCCTTCTTTCTACCTTCCTTGCTTTCCTTTATTTTCCTATTTTTCCTGGTTTTCCCCCTTAGTGTTTCTCTTACCTATTTTCTTGAGTGAGAAATGTTATTTTACAAAGGTGAGGACTTCTTAATACATTCTGATTTTTTACACTGTCAATTTATTACTTCTACAATATGTAGAATAATATGTTCTCAATTTTCCTTGTCCTTTGTTCCTGGAAAAATTAATAGAGCTCCTTCTAGTCGTCATCTTCATCCTGGGAAAAATACTACAACCCAACAATACAGCAATGTTTAAAAAGAATAAAATCTAAGTAAAACATGCCTTATGTTTCCATTTAAAATTTCTAACAAGCATACTCTTTAATCACATGCAAATGCAAATAGGAAGGATCATCAAGGGTGGATAGACTTGAGGTCTATCTTTAAATTATAAAATGAAAACATTTGTCCAACCTACTTCCTTCTAAAAATCATCATGAGCTGAGTTAGCTAAATTTTGCTGAACTTCAAAAAAGTGTTGAAGGGGAAGAAATGAGGTGCATGCAGAAATCTAGGTAGAAAACAGTCATAGGTTTCTGGGCATAAGAAGTATGAGAAAAATGTTGAACTGAAGTTTGCTTTCAGTTGCCTGGCAAGATTTCGTCTGATATATAATGAATTAAGTTGGTGTCATGGATTGATCATTAGACAGTTTTTTATTGCTATACTTGCAGTGGTTCTTAAATATCACGAAGTACAAGTAGTACAACAAATCCATTGAGAGCCAAAGACTAAATAATTGCAATCTCATTTCTGATGTCTTTTATGGCAATTGTATAAAAATTGGTCGAGAAATATTAGATTAGTTACATAACTGATGTTTGAATTCATCTCTTTTTCCATTGTATATTGCCACAAAGTAATAAATTAAGAGGGAAAGTAAAAATTTAGACACTATCTGCATGATAATGACTCCCTTTTTTCTCATTCTAAAATATATTATTTAGCCAATGCTTTCTCTATTAATTATGTGTAAAAGTGGTAGAAGAAGTCCTTTATCAAGTCATATATATCACTGAAGTCAAAATGTCCTATGTCCACAGTAAAATTCTTATCAATCAAATATGTAAATATATGAAAAATTTATAGTTTTCTTTTGATGAAACCTATTCTTTAAAAACCCATCTTGACTAACATCAGCTGCATTATATATCTTCTTTTCTTTTATAATACCTTTAAATCTTCAGTGTGTTGCCTGGCATTTTTGATAGGCCACTGGTCCATACTTACAAGGACTTCCCAACAGATTATTTCACAGATATGTTGCTGCTTTGACTGTGCACTCTTAAAATTTCAGCCCAATTAATGCCCACAAATACTGGGAAAAAAATTTTCTAACTCATCAGTTAATTCTTTCAAAACTCTTCTTCCTTATCTGACATTCTGATTTTAAAATTATACGTTTAAGAATGGTGCTAAACATTATTTCTAGTTACTGTCAACAAGTAACTAGAAATAACTGATTTCATTGCCACAATCATGTATAGACAAGAAGCTTTCTGCCTAAGTCCAGAATGAAACTATTTTTTGATAACTCTGAGAGTTTTATTTGTGCTGGCCATAGTATTTTCCTTTGTACATATTCCTCTTAACATTTTTTGTATTACATGTTTCTTCTAATTGTCAGTTTTTCCTAATTATCATGGACAGTTTCAGTTTCATTTCAACTGCCTAACATGTTGTACTTGTGACTGGGTTTGATTTCATTAGTGTTTCTTAAGTGTTTATTCTTAGGGAACCATGATATATATATATTTCTCTTTCAGACTTCACATTTAGTACCTGAAAACTAAATCATTTACCAATCTTTAGTCATGCGGTGTGTGCTTTATGATTTTTATGGCATGGTGAATGATCATCAACCTACCTATGCGATCATTTTTTGAAGACTAATTTATATTTAGAGCTTTTATTGTTTTAGAAAGAATTTCAAAGTTCAGGCGAGCAGAGAAATATCTTCAAAGTAATAAGATTTTTCTCAAAGGAGTAGAGTAGACTTTAATGAAGATCAAAAAAATTCAAATCTATTAAAAGTGACTCTATGTGTTAGAAATCTACTACAGAATTACATGAAAGTGGTAGGAGCAACTTCTGAAACATGTAAGATAACGCTGAAAAATAAGCTGAACCTCAAGCTGCCATTTATTTTCCAGCTCAGTGATGTCACTGTGGCTGTCACAAGCTGTGTTGCCTTGCACATGGGGCTGGAAGCCTCATACAGTAAATCCTTGTTCTCCCTTTGATTCCTCTGTGCCTTATCAGAAGAGAAATGCACACATACAACTATGCATAATACAAGGCAGTATTATTTAACAGAGTGCTCCTGTGACCTATGCAGACCACTCATTTCTTGTTAATATGGCAACAGCAGAAAGTCTCCAGAGGTTTGTCCAGCCTTATAATGAGAGCCCTGTGTTATGTGCAGTTCTGTAGACTCAGAGTGGCCATGGATTCATCCCCTGCTGTGAAATTTGGCTGCTGCCTGAGGCCCTGTGGAAATCATGTTTCTTGCTATGCTCAACCACGTGCAAGCCTCCCTGCTGAGAAAAGCAAGGAAATTTGCTGAACTGAGTTCATCTATTTCTCTCCCTCACCATCTGAGACAGAGAGACAAGGATCTGCATGGCAATATTTCCATCCTGTTTTTTATTTCTAAGAGGGAAGTAGATGGTCACCAACACATTCCTTAGGATGTGTTGACTGTTGAAGTCATTAAGGGACTTGATTTTTGGAGGTCAGTCAGACAGACTAGGCAGATGGAGCAGAAAATCTCAGCAACTATCACCAAAAAAAGACAATGGAAGAAGCCTTGAATATTCCTTTCTCCTCAAGAAGTTCCAAGAACATGGTGTAGGAGAAAAATGAAAGGTGCAATTTGAATCATCCCTGCTTTTGTTGCAAGTGCCAAATCAATGAAATAGTAAGACTCACATGTCTGTTTTTATAGTTTATGTATCTAACCTCATGTAGTTAATGTCTACCCCCTCATTTTTCTTCTGCGAGATGAGTTCCAAGGGCCAGTAAAATGTAAGGGACCAAATGCTGAAGAAAACTCTGTCAAACTAGGTATTTAAAAACAAAATATTACAGACAAAAAATATGTACAGAAAAGGGTATTTTATATGCTACGGTGCTGAAGTGTTTAGAAAACAACAAATCAGAAAACTTAGTATATTCTCCCCAGAATGTACAAGGATTTGATCTCAAATAGAAGGTATGTTTAGTATTTGTTGGGAGCAGTCTGAAGAGCTGTAAACCTGGAATGAAAGAAATAGGATGTTAGATGAGTATAAATGGAAACTACCTTTGAGAATGCAACTGATGTGGTGGGGGGGAGTAAAGAAAATTTTTATTTGCTTTGTGTTCTTCTTTTTCGGTCTAATGATTCCTATTAAAAACCTGCAAAGAGCTTGTCTGGCATAAATAGCAAGTGTATTGAAGTTAATAGAGCTGTCATAGTATATAATGACTTCAACTGGTCAAAGGAGAGATACAATGTTGCTGATAATGCTATTAGCAAAGTTTTAATTATCAGGGAAAAGATTTTTTTTTTGGTTGTTTATTAAGTTGTGCCACAAAATTAGGGAATAGTAGGCACCAAGACTAGGGAAAGCATTACAGGGGTCTATAGCTGCAGAGAGATCCTTCACTCTTGAGAAAATAAAACTTGTTATGGTGAGAGAAAAGAAGGCACTATATAAATATATGTTGAAGAGTTGTGTGCTGAGAATGATTTCAGATGGACTGGAGGGAGAAGATCTCAAGAAGCCAGTGCAGAAGTCAATGGTTCCCTTCTCAGTGATTCAGAAAGGTGTGTCTGTTACAAAATAACATATTCAAACAAGAACAAAAGAAAATTGAGTTGTAGTTCCTACCAAAAACTAGAAGGTAGAAGAGTAATGCAATAAGCAAAATCAAGTAAAGGAAATATTTCAGTTTTTAAATATCTTTTTTATATCTATATATTCAACCACATTTTTAATGTAAAGAAATAGCTCCTAGTGTTTGTATGTGTGTATATATATGCATGCAGGTGCTGTTAAGTGTAAATCCTTTGTTTCTTTTGAGAAATAATAATGAAGCATAATAAATCTTGTAACCCATAAAGTACTGCATTTGCAGGTTTTTCTGTCACAGCATGTATATATACACACGTACGCTAATATGGATCTTTTAAGTAGAATACTATGTTTTAACTATATTTTTGAAATATAGCTTATGACCTAGTTTCAGACTGATGAGTGGTAACATTTTTAGAAGTCCTATAGGATTCTGTCATTATGGGGTTTTTTTTGCAATAAGGAACTACTAGAAATTCTTTTTCCAGACTGCTGAGTGCACCAAAAAATACAAAACCCAAACCACATCCCCCCCGCCAAAAAAAAACCCCGGTAATTAGTTTCATCTTTTATCCTCATACTAGTTCAGAGATAGAATATATAGAATTATGTGGATATAAAATCAAACTACTTTTGAAAACCATTCTATTTCCTAGTTCATGTGACAAGCAAAAATATTTGGTTTCATATTTTTCCCTTTTTAATTTTTTTTTAATCAGTTGATGATGTGAAATCATTCCTTAAAGTCAAGAAATTTTCAGTAAAAAGATTCATTCTTGTTCTGAGGCAGGAAAATAAATCTATTGTATTTAAATTAAAAGATTTATATGGTGATTTGGAATTTGTTAGTCAAATAGCAGGTATAGATAGTGCAACTAATGTAGAATAGTAAAGTAACTTTAGTGCAACTAATGTAGAATAGTAAAGTGACTTAAAATTGAACTATGTATATAAAGAGGGGAAAAAAGCCTACTCTTTTAGGCAGTTACATGAAAATGAGGAAAAAACCCTTCAAATATTGCTATAATCCAGTAATTCTACAGTACAATAATACAGCTGATATACAGTATTCTTTTTACCTCCCTAGAGTCTACTTTCTTTAGACCGCATGTGAATGAAAAACCCAAAATCTTCCTCATTAGGACTTAAAAGAACATTTTTCATCACACCAATTGTCATCTTGGCTACATTTTCTGAATTATATTTTGCTTTATTTTTTAATTGTTATAAATGATTATTCAAACACTACTTTAGCATTTCCAAATTGAGTAAGCTTTTTTTTTTCTTGTGTTTTAATCTCTATTAATATAATGTTTGTAATTCTTTGTCCAGTTTTAAATTACTCTTTAAAATAATTTGCTGCAGTCTTCCTCGGAGAATTTTTGCTATCTCAGGTGAATAATCTCTAGGACAGTTCAGTTCAACTGCATAAAACAAGTAAAGAGTGCCATGTCATTCTGTTCTGAGCCCCAATTTTTTGTAGTATTTGAGTTTAAATTTTAGAAAGAACTAAAGTACTTTTTAGGTAACTGTAAATTCTGTATTACGGCTTTTATTTGTGACTTTAGGAATAAATTGCAGTGTGGGAAAAGCAGCTGAAAACATGGATAAAGTCGAATGCAGGATTATTGTAGACCCTGTCAAAATAAATGGTAGAATATTTTTTAGTATGTAATTAAATGTCAAGATTTGTGAGTTAATGGAATTTCTGTAGTCACATCAAGGTCAGACGAGTAATTACTGTTTATGAATTATCTGAAATCTTGTATAGCCTTTTCTAGCTAGTCTTATAGCATCTATTTATATTAGACATCTTTGCCATTTCTGATGTTTCTCCCCCATAGTTTCTGTTTACAGCAATGTGGTGCATTTTGTCAATTCTGTAGTTGTTTGCAAAACCTTCCTTTATTTCACTGAAGTGCTTGCAATTAGCCCACTTCTCCCCATTGAGAAGCATCTTTGTAATAACAGCTTTCCTGGCAGAGCTTTTGTTAGGGAGATTTTAAAATCAAGAGTCTGCAAAGGTTGGGAAAAATCCAATCATACAAAAGTTCAGCAAATCCCTTTCAAGGTCATATCAGTTAAGATTACATAGATTTTCCACTTCAGCAAACAGTAGAGGTTTTTCATTTTTCAGGATGAATTCAGAATGATAGAATTAATAAAAAAAACCAATTCTAAAAGAAATTGTTTGCTAAACTCAAAGAAAAGCCTGGATGCATCCCCCTACCCCCACCCCCACGGTCTTTAGTGGGGTTACCTTTCTCCCCCATGTAGCCTCTTGTATCACTTCCTTTGAAGTCGTTCACAGCATTTGCTTTGACAGCCACTGGGTGTGGGAAGTATAAGGCTATAGCAAGTATCTCCATAGCATAATCCGCCCAGTCACTGTTGGTCACTGATCCAGCTGCATGCAGCAGCTTAGTAGTCAAAGGGCATGGTAATTCCCTCCTTCTCTCTTTTCTTTCTTCCAAGGCAAAATCTTCACCTGGTGTTTTTGATTCATGCATTCTAATTATGATGGCTGCCATCATCAGCCCTGTGGGTGACACTAGAAATTCTCTGAGCCAGCAGCTAATACCACAGCTTGTTAAGCGACCATGTCAGCCTGATTTTAGGGCCCATTTTGCAGTTCACCGCAGGCCTATCTAAAAGCATCAGGAGTCTCCGTCTAGCAGGACAGGCTCATTGTCTTTCTAAATGTCTCCTTCTGATAAGCAGATCCAAATATGGTTCATTCACTGTGGATTTGAAGGCACAGTGGGGAACTTGGCTCACATAGTGGGTGCAACAAAATGCTTAATATTTTCACTTGGTATAGAGCTAAAGAACCCAATTTTCAATTTCAGGATACAAACATTTGCTCCCTGACTATGATCAAGAGTTTGAAATTTAAATCAGAAGTCTTCGAAAGCTATTCTAATTCTCAAAGGAGCAGGCTTTCCCATACTTAGTACAAAGAAGAAAATCCTTGGTTTGTATCAGAGTTTGAGCACACAGAATTCACACGATGACCAGAAGTATCCTTTGTTGCCTAAAGATATTGTAGGAATTTTTTCTCTGAATAATTTTGCGTGAAGTATACGATTCTGGTAACTGTGAGGTTACTAACAGCGCTGTGAATGCTACAGTCTGATCTGCCTTGCAAACTTTATTTGTTTTTAAATAATTGCTTCAAATACATATTTGTCTACGCTGCTCCATGTATTTCTTTTTAATGTTTCATATAACCCAAGCTCTGGCAGTAGAAGGCAATGAATGTCTTTCAGTTCCAGGAAATTAGAATTTTTTCAAAAAGTATACTATTATGACTCTGTATATTTAACTGAGTCTCTGATCTGCAAACTACTGGTTTTTATAGCTAGAAACAGGGCTAAGTTCTCTCTGACTCTGACTACATAGGCATATTTTTAACCAGAAAACAAATAGGTGGCCTTTCCTGCTGCATAAATCCACAATTATAATATTAATGCAACAGTTTTTGTTCTCTAAGAAGAAAATCAGTTACTTACCAATGAGGTATGCAAAAGTGCTTATCTTGCAGAACTATCAGTGTGAACCAGTATGCATATGGGTAGAGCTAATTTAAGATCTCCACAGGAAATTAGAGTGGCTCTTTTATTATCAGCATCCATTTCCTAAATACTGTGTTGCTTTTGGCTTATATTCCATTGACCTATAATAATGATGCTGTGGACTTATTTCATCTCTTTGAAAGTTGTCAAACTGCCAGCCATGCCAATCTGTGAGCTTCCTTACAGAGATAACTAAAAAGTCCATTTTTTACTGTAAAATCTAGAATTTTGTAGCCCATGTTCTCTTTAGTGATTGTGGTTTTGTGTAAAATCACTAAATCACTTCAGTGATTGTGGGTATTGGAAAACTTCTTCCCCCTTGTCCTTCTCAAAGGATTTCTAGGAAGAGGGCATTTCCAATGTACACTGTAATTGTGCTTTGGCTGACTTGTACGTATATTCCCTGTGTAACCAAGTATCTGAGGCAAATCTTTGTGGCTCCACAAGACAATAAAAAAAGATAAAGATTTGATTGTGATAAATAGGGGTTAAATCTCACAAAATTTATGTATCTCTCTAAATATTGAATTTAACTAAAGAGGCAGAATTTACACTCTCTTTATTTTCTATCCACTTTTCCTCTAGTGTGCCTAGAAGGCTTTTTAACATGGTATAAAATTGTGACAGAAACCTGAGTACAAAGTGGAGCAAAAACCATTCTTGTAGAACTACACCAGCCTATATGGGCTTAAAATATTAGAGGTAGGGATAGATGTCTAAAATTAGACAAAAAGAATTGGATCATTCAGAAGGAATAAAATGAGTTTCATTATGTGGAACATAGAGAAAAAACAGGTGATCAGGGTCAGCCAACATGGATTTATGAAAGGCATAAAGCCTGATCTCCTTCTATGACAAGGTGATCCACATACTGGATGAGACACAAGCTGCGGATGTTGTCTACCTGAGCTTCAGTAAAGCCTTTCTCATTAATTACCACAACATTCTTCTGGAGAAACTTGGCTATTCATGGCTTAGTTGTTTGTTGGGTTAAGAGCTGGCTGGATGGCTGGACCCAGAGCGTGGTGGTGAATGGAGTTAAATCCAGCTGGCTGCTGGTCACAAGTGGTGTTTCCCAGGGTGCAGTACTGGAGCCAGTCCTCTTTAATATCTTTATCCATGATCTGGACAAGGGAGTCGAATGCACTCTCAGTTAAGTTCTCAGAGCACACCAAGTTAGGTGTGAGTGTTGGTCTGTTGGAGGGTAAGAATGCTCTACAAAGTGATCTGGACAGGCCAGATCGATGGGCTGAGGCCAGTTGTATGAGGTCCAACAAAGCCAAGTGCCAGGTCCTGTACCTGGCTCTCAACAAGCCCATGCAGCACTACAGGCTGGGAACAGAGTGGCTGGAAAGCTATGTGGTGTAAAAGAACCTGGAGTGCTGATCAACAGCTGGCTGAACATGGGGGGGGCGGGGGGGCGGCCTTAGAAGGCCAGTGGCATCCTGGTTTGGATCAGAAATAGCATGGCCAGCAGGACCAGGGCAGTGATAGGCACTGGTGAAGCTGCACCTTAATTCTGTGTTTGGTTTTGGGTCCCTCCTGAATGACATTGAGGTGCTGGAGCATATCCAGTGAAGGGCAACAAAGCTGAAGAAGTCTTATGAGGAGTGGCTGAGGAAGATGGGGTTGTTTAGCGTGGAAAAAAGGAGGCTCAGGGGAGACCCTTTTGATCTCTATTCTACCTGTAAGGACACTGTAGAGAGGTGGAGGTCAGTCTGTTCTCCTAAATAAGCCGCATAATCAAATGAAACAACCTCAAATTGTACCCAAGGAGGTTTAGATTTTTGATATTAAGAAAAATTTCTTCACCAAAAGGGTTGTCAAGCATTGAACAGTCTGACCAGGGAAGATACTGAGTCACCACCCTGGAAGTATTTAAAAGATACATAGATGTAGCTCTTAGGAATATGGTATTGTGTCGGACTTGGCAGTGCTTGGTTAATGGTTGTTGGACTGAATGATCTAAAATATCTTTTCCAACCTATATGATTTTTTAATGTGAGATATTTTGTGGAAGTAAAAAGACAGCAGTAGGCTGAGGATTCATTCATGCTGCTGTGGTATAGAGTTACTTATGGAGAATTGCATTACATTGGATTTACTAATGTGGTTTGTTAGCCTTAAGCTTATTTGAATTTTATTGAGTCTAGTCATAACAGAGCTTAAACTTGAGTCCAGCACCATTTTCTCTTCTTCATTATCCTAAAATATAAAACATTTCTTCCACTTATCTTTCATCACTGTAAATATTTTTAGACAGCAGTAAGGAGTTAACACAGTCAATTACAAAGTGAACCAGCAAAAAAATTCCAGCATTGTTATTAAGGGATGAGCAAATGGATTTCACAAAATAGTCTTTCAACTCCAGTCAGGATGCCATTAAGAAGATGAAAATGCCACAATTATTATAAATCACATTTGCTTTTAATTTGTTCTCATATGCAAACTCTTAAAACTTGAATTAACAAGTCTTGTATTTTTCCATATGACTTTGGATGAGAGAAATACTGGTTATGATTTTGGTACTTGTGGACCAGTCTGCATGCTGTCAATCAAAGTATCCTGTCTGGACTTTATCTCCCTCCATTCTTTGCAGCAGGCTGCAGGCTGCTCTCAGGTCTCAGAAGATATAAGCCTTTCCTTTAAAAATAACCAAGAGCTTAGCAATGAATAGTACTGCTGCCTCAATTCCTTCCATTATAACATCCTGCCTAATGCTTTTCACTTTACTTTTCATTTCCTTTGTAGTGCTGAGATCTGGGAAAATTAAGATCTGTGGTACTCCGTATTCAAGCATAGATTTGAGACTTGCAGCTTGCAGCATTCTCATATGGTCTCTGTTGTTAGTGAATGTAAAAATAGTTTCTACCCATCTCCCTCTTCCTATTTCCTGAAATTTTCCATGCATAATGTGAAGAAAGAGCAGCTTAGCTCAAAGATTTTTTTTGTTTACCATTAATCGGAGGAGATGAGGAGAATCCAAAAATTCTTTTTTTTTTTTAATCACTTTCTGCCTGGACTTACATCTCTAAGAAAAACATTATCCTGATTCTGGTGATAGTGCTGACAAAGAGATGTTAATTTCTTCTAAAAACTTATTTTAATGAGTTAGCAAAATGCCTGGATGATTGTTGAAGAGTAATATAAGCATTGTATAGGAAAACTTGGCAGGGGGAAAAACAACCATCAAGCATTCATTTGGGTACTGGTCAGCAACAGAGAGCTCATTATTACATTGGACTGCTACCATTAAGTCTAATGAGCAGGTATCAAAGTTGAAACTAGAGATCACCACAATACATGCAACTACTATTCTTTGTAGAACTTCAGGATCAGAGGGCATGATGGATCTTTGCAGTGTATCCTGCTTTCTTGTAAAATACATAGCTAGCACTGAAGAATCAATTTTAGTAAAATGACTTCTTTTTTAATATGTGCATGACCTCAGTCTTCATCTGATTCTGTTTGGGACTCCTAAATTGTATCATTCCTGCCACTCAAAAAATGCTTTTCTTCTGGTTGCAGAGCAATCTCACGGCACATAAACTATGTATCTCTTGGTTAAAACAAAATTTGGAGATATTCTGGCTATGCATTATCAGCTCCAATTCCTAAGTATTTAGTCTGTGGGGTCAAGACAAAAGACACAGATAGTCCATAACAGAGCCTGAAATATGTATAATGTGTGATGGGGTCTCAGTATCCACTGCTGAACTGTACAAATCTACTCTTATGGAATCACACTAGTATGAAGATGTAGCCATAGTTTCTTCTGTTTTGTGTAGGTTTATTTACCCGTATCAGTAATTTGGTAACTGTCTTATAAATTGCAGGAAATCTGGGAGAAATTGGAACTTCCCTTGATGGGCGTTTCAGCACCCAACAGTACTGGGAAGAAAAGTCTAAGGAAATAAATCTTAGCTATTTTCTATTATTTTGTATTAATAAAGATTCTTCCCTTCTGAGAAGAAATTATTTTAACTCTGATGTCTATGTCAGAGATGCTGTAGGAACTTCCCTGAACAATTTAATCTTTGAATGTTTTGTTCTTAATTCCTAAATCTGATATTTCATTTTTACACTTAGTATGTATTTAACAAATAAAATTTCAAAAGGATTTAGAATACTGTAAGATATATTATATGCAGTGAGAAAGGACAAAAAATATCTATTCTTTCCAAATATAATGAGGTATGTAAAAAAACAGCTCATCAAAAATGTAAATGTAACTGAATTACTAAGTTCTCATTTTCTGAGTAGCAGCAATTAAATAAACTTGAAACTGGTGGCTATAACCCTCAAGGTTGGATTTGATTAATAAAGTAAATGATAGCCTGCTGATTTTAAAGTAAAAAGCTGAATAAATACATGTTGCCATTTTCAGCAATAAAGTAATATGCTATTTAGAGTAATTGTAATTGTCATAAAATAATATTAGAAAAAATGTTGAATACACTCAAAAAAAGGATGGATTTCCATCAAATATGTGCAGAGGTTTGAGATGACAGATATAGTAACAAATTAATCATGGCATAAATTAGGCCCTAACTAGTGCTGCAATAGTAGTATTTTTTAATCAGAACATAATTGTTGTTTGACAATTACTTTTTAAAACTTCCCCAAAATCAAATAGATAATATTATTACAATTGTAATAGCTCAGCTGTGCAAGAAATTGGAAGACTTATACAGCTGTCCAAGGGAGTAAGGACCTAAAAGAATTTGGCATATCAAATCATTGCAATACAGTAACTAACAAAATAAAACAATTCCTGTTAATGGAATTACTTGCGTATTAAAGAAAACAGAGATTGCTATTTGATGTCTCAGACCTGAGAATTAGCCTGCAAGAAACAGAGAAGCTGGTAGCCATGTAAATTGCATGGGATAATACAGGTTGTTTCCTTTCCAATATGGCACATTTCTGGAAGTGCTTTAACTCTTCAGAATATAGCAAGAGCCACAGCAGATCAGCCAGAAGTTCTGTCTAACCTCTGAGTCTGTCACTAGGAGTGGCCAGGGATAGATACACAAGGGAGGAGAGCTGTGCAAGGCCTGTCATTCATTCCCGAATACTCTTCCAATTACCAATTCTTTCATGCTTAAAACTGTACAGAGTTATTTGTGGGTATTTCTTTTGTCTCTTTTTTCCAGTCTCCCCTCAAGTTCATGAAGACTTTGTATATGTATAGCCTTTCTTAGCAGTGCCTTTTATAAGTATTCTTTTCTTTTCCTTCAAGTGTATCTTCTAGTTTCATTACTGGTCCCTAGCTTTTGTAAGAAATGACCAGTCCCTATCCACTATCTCAATAAGACTTCTGAAAGCCACATAAATGCATCTTTTAACAGATAAGTGGACATTAATCTATGTTGTTCTTCTTCAAAAAAATATGCTCCCACTATTTTGATAGCTACTGAACTCCCATCTGAACATTTCCGAAATTTCTGAGATGGGGAGACACAAGGTGTTCAAGGCATGGGAGAACAGTTATTTTGGGTGCTATGAAATTAGTAAGGTGATGTTCGTTGTGTTTCATCCTGATTGGTTCCTAATACCTGGGGCACTTTCTAATTAAGAAAACCTTAACTTGCACTTTGTGTTAGAAGTCATTTGGAGATTAATATTATCTCAACTGAACCACTCTGTTCCTCAAGTGGATCACACACATGCTCCATGACTCTTCAAAAGAGCTTCAGGGATTGCCAAAGTTATGCTTTCCAAGTAGAAAACTTCTATTCATGTGACCATTAATCAGAATATTCATTTACCTGGCACAGACATCAGGATTACACATAGGTATGCAGTTCATCAGATTTCTCCTCCCTTCCCTCATTTTCTTTGTAATCAAGGAAGATTTAAGGAAGTGATTTTATTGGTACATACAATTCACCTCTGAGTTCTTTTAGGAAATCTGAGTGAATACCATCTGGCCTGAGGTGTTTACTGCCTTTCATTTTTTGTCACTGTATTCTCTAATAAACTCTACAATCTATGTAATGTCAGATCCTCTGATGATTCTCTGTCAGACAGTTGCTAGCAAGGTATTGTTCCCAGTTTCTTCCACAATGAATGCAGGGAATTAACTTAGTTTTCCTGGAATGACCTTAGGTTGTCTGACAATTCTTTTGTACCATCCTCATTATCTGGTGCTACAGAATCTCCGGAATGTGTCTTTCTCCTGATGCATTTTAAGAAAGGTTTATTATTATTGAATATCTTTTCTACTAGTTACTCCTCAAACTCAATATTTAGACTGTTTGATTTTGCTTTTAGATTTAATCTGCCAGAGTTCATTGTTCTTTTTATTTTATTCATTCTAATAAGATCTCAAGTATTTGAAGTGTAATTCCTTCTTTGTCATAACCTCTTTAACCCTTTTTTTGATTGGCAATATGCACCTGGGATGTTTTTTCCAATGTGGTATCTTTAAATAATTTCCATGCTGTAATTCCCACAGTGTCTGTAGAGATTTACTTCTCTTAGTTGCCCTCTGTATCTTCTTTTCAATAAGTGTCCTTAAATTTATTCTTGAAAAGCCTGAAAAACATGATTCCTGAAATCTTCATGAGGAAGAAGGATACTATTTCACAGTGAGAAGCTTATGCGAGACATATTTCAGCATAATTTTCCATAATTTATGCTGACTGGGGTTATAATGACAATGTTGCTTTTATTTTTCAATTCTCTAACAGAAGAATTATATCAGCATGTACAAGAAGGATATTATTAAACACTTCCTACAAAAAAACTCTGCCTGTTTTCTGACCTTCATTAGAAAGTTTTAAAATTTGATCTGGTACTTCCATAAAAGATCCCTGATAACAGGAAAATATCAGAGTTGTTAGTGCAGCCTGATGTCTAACAAAGAAAGCAATTCAGTTTTCCAGGTGAGATGTCTTAGTTTTAATAGTGTATACATGCTGTCTTGACACCAGGGCAGCCATTCCTTCCTTGGCTTTTAAATTATGGCACAAACATTTCTTATCGATTGCAATTTTAGAGCCATTTGAAAGCCCAGATTTGGCCCCATGGTTTCACTGTGCCTGTACAATTGAGGAGAATAACCTCTGTGATGGGTACTATTATGGTCATTGTGCTCCTGTGAGGTGGACCCACGTCTCTGCTGAAGCTGAGACAAGTGTCTGCAGTCCTGAGTATTGCTGAGGGATTTCTGTGTATTCTCAAGATGTAAAGTGTGCTGTTTTCTCTGTTCCATGCAGGCTATGAAAATATACCAATTTTTCGAAGATTGCCTATTTGTACCACTACTCTATAGTTAATACTTAATTTCAAGAACTAGGCTCTGTAAAGAGGGGCTTTGCATCAGGCTTTCTGAGTTTATGGAAGTAAATAATCATCCTCTGATGATTTGAAATCAAGAGCTTAAGTGCCTTTTTCCATAATTATACTTTTTTAAGTGTGATTCTTCAATTGGGTGCTTTTTGCCTGCAAAATTGAAATTCATGGAGTGCACTTTTATGTTTACAGGGTATTTATTTTGTGTGATTTATCATCTTTTATATTTAACATATTGTCCATACTTTGACTGTATGGACAGTCAAAGTATGTTCTGTATATGCAGAATTTTGGGTAACTGAAAGTTTCAGAAATCCATTTCACAGCAACTTGTACTTCTCCACATAATATTAGCATAGCAATATTAAAATCATATTTATTAATATCTTTTTCAGGATTTTATAAACTACTTTTTATTCACCTAACCTTTTCAATTTTGTTGTTAATTGTTATGTTTGTCTGTTTGGAGGTATTTGACTTAGACATTGGTATTAACAGAACCCAAGATGTTACCCAAGAAAAATGGAGTGGCTTACCATGAAAATTGCAGCCCTTACTAGTGATTCACCATATCATGAAACCATTGTTTCCTAGTAAATCTGATCTTATACATTTACAATCTGCATATACCTTTGGCCACAGTAAAAGACAAAATCATTGGCTGGAAGAACTTGTAGTGTGGTCTTGCTCATGAAACTTTAAATTTGGTAAAATTTCCAAATACCAAATGGCAGTAGCTGAATACTCAAGTCTGTTGACTAAACTTATGACCTATGTTTTTATTTTTCCAAGTACTTCAAGCACAAATTACTTCTTCGCAAGAAGAATATCTTTGTTAAACAAGCTTGAAATTTTCTGGAAAGAAGCTTTTATTGGCCTCCCTGTATGTTTCACCTTTAATTCCCCAGTCCTATGTAGTAAAATAGAAGCACATGTAGTCATAAGCACTCTCAATTACTTCTGCCAGAGTAGATTATATATTGTGCCTGTTTTAGCTTTGCTTATCCTTTTTGGAAAGTGTAGAATTGAATTCTGGTCAAAATGCGAAATTAACCTAGAAACATAGAATGATTTAAAAAACAATTAGAAAGACTTTAAAAATCCTCTAGTTGCAGACCCCCCCAAACACCACCATGGGCAGGCCCAGACACCACCCACTATATTGGGGCTCCATCTGACTTGGTCTTGAATACAGATGGGGTGTTCAAAACTTCTCTGGGCAGCCTGTTCCTGTGCCTCACTAGCCTCTGAGTAAAGAATTGCTTCCTAACATCTAATATTAATCTCTCTTCTTTCACTCTAAAATCATTCCCCCTTGGCCTATAGCCATCTCGCCTTGTAAAACCTCTAGCAGACATACTCCTGTTGGAGAAAAAGCTAGTTGTTACTATTTGTGTGTATTCAGTGTACTGAATGGAGCCCAAATCCTGCTTGAAGTTTCAGTTTTTGAGCTTGTTTGGATCTACAGTTTGCTTTCCTAAATCTGGCAAGGGATCTTCAACCTTCTTTCTAGGCAATTTAATAAAGCTCTTTATCTTCTAATTCTCCTTTATTCGTTAAGTAAAACTCATCTGTACTTGTAAAAGCAGATGGGGAAATTCATATTCTGAACTGTAATTATTCTTCAGAAATTCTCAGAGGTTTTGCTGTTGATAACCTCTTCTATTAGGTAGAAACAGTAAGATGTCTGTAGTGTTCACTTTTTCACATATATACTTTGTTCAAAGGAGTCTCTTATATTGTTGCCTTCTTGGTCTCTATTGCATGGATTAAAAAATCTCCCTTTTACCCATTCCTTCAAGATCTAAATGTAGTGATCTCATTCTCTATCAAGGAAATATTTAAGCTATTCTTTTATTTAGCCTATTCATGCATAATGACTAATTTAATGAAATGGTGTGTTTATTTCCAGTTTACTTTAAGTATTTTTCTCTCAAATATTAATTTGCTAAACATATTACTGCACTAAAAATATTTATGTCAGCCAAAAAAGTCAAGGAAACTAATAACTCATAAATAACTTCTCAAAGGTGGACATTAAATTGCTCTATTTCCACACTTAATTCAGATCTTTTTTCCAACTGTTAGGCAATTCACTATTTACATAAACAAACTTACTTGATCTAGATGACTAGTTCTAGAAAAAAAAATATTAGTCTTAATCCAGAAAAACAAATAGAAAAAAAATATGCAGTTTCTCATTTGGGGATGCTGAACAGTTTTCTGTTCAAACTGTATTAATAGAAAAATATATGTGGCTAAAAAGAACTTGTGCAACTTTTAAAAATGAATCTCAGTTGGTCTTATGATCTGAGAGCTTTGCACTGCATTACTACACAGTTTCTTGGAGTTTTCTCACATGCAGTCACCTGGATCTTTAGGTCACATTTACCCAAGGCCTGTCTGCAGGCATTCGTGCAGATATGCCCTCAGCTTGTCTCGTTCCTCCATCTTCTACTTGCCTTCTTTCCCTCTCTTTGAAGATCAGGCTATACACTCTTTTTTTATTGAAGCATGAAGCTCTCTCTTAGTCACTCAGAAAAGAGTACTGGGAATTCACAAATATAAAAACTATTGTGAGACAGTTTCTCCATTTGCTTTCCTAATTCCTATCAATGCAATGTTAATTGAAAGAGTGAGTATTTCATTCTTTCACAGAGACAAATACACCCGTATTATCATTCTGTGAAAGTGGTTGTTTGCTGCTCTCTGAAGAGACCTCACTATTTCAAGCTGCTTTCCACACACTGCATTTTCTAGGTCACTGAGAACTCATTAGGTATTTCAGAGCTGTGTTTGCAGATTCCTAATACTTGTAAGCCTGAAGTAAGTATTCTGTCCAAATGCTGAGAAACAGTCTTTAAGCTTCATTCAAATGACATGTAGTTTGCTGTTATTTTTCATTAGACATTATTATATCTGTAAATCTGGAATTAGAAAGTCTAGCCAGAATGTTTATGGCTTTAATAAAAAAATGAAATCCCCAGATTATGACCTTTTAGAAATATTCAAACCAGAATAATGCAATTCAAAATGAATATACTCTTACATTGCAAATTACGATTCATCTTGGTTTTTTTAAAATAATTTATAATACCTCTTCTAAACTTAATTTCAGAAAATTGCATTAATGCTGAGGGCACATTTTGAAGTCAGCTTTCAGTCAAAGACATTAGATTACAAATCCAAGTTATAAACACTTTTCTGAATACATAACAAATTTCTGGTTCTTTGGTCACCAAAAATACACTGAATATGCTGTAGTTTATGGGGGAATTTCCTCCATGATTGCAATTGCTGAACATTAAATTTAGAATTCAGATTATCTTCTGAATTTATATAGTCCATATAGAATTGAAACTGAACTGTGTAAAAACTTTCTGTATTCAGACTTTAATCAAAGATGAAAAGGATGAAGCAACCAATCAGCATAGCCATTCAACAGAACTGGGTATTGTACACTCAAGAATGGCACCAGGAACCCCCATGGGGAGGTGACAGGATGAGACTAGGAAATGGTTGAGACTAACAGGATACAAAAAGTTCTTTCACTTTCTAATGTAAACAGGTTCAAATTAGCCACAGTATAGCATTTCCCCAGGGGGTCACCTGAATATTTTAACAAGAGAGTTCTACAGAGGACTGAAAATCTAGCATGTCTTCTAGTGTCCAACCACAGGTAAAATGAATTGATTACACGTCTCTTGGTTTCAGAGGTTTGTAGATAACAATTTATATTTCTGAATTTCAGCATGACATTGAAAATGTAAGCTGTTGCAATAGTGACTTAGATTTTAGAGGCTGTTCAAAATAAACTTAAGGTATCTCTTCATAGCACTGACTTTCAAACCCTAAAGTATAGAAAAGATTATTTGTACTACCTGCTATCATCAAAGAACAGAACTTAAACATAATGTCATTGTCAATTGCTCTCTATCCATTTTAAAGCATAATTGGTTTTTTTATCATATTATATCTTGTTTTTTTGGAAATCATTCAGTGCTAATTCACAGCAGTATTTAAAGTACAATGCAGTATCATCAACTTTAATTGAACTTATCAGACTGCTAACTTAATTCAAAATTTCACATACAAGTATATGAACAGAAATATATATTAAGTTATATCTATAGAAATTTTTTTTAGTGCAATCTTGCATTTGAAAATATATTGACTGTTAAAAGCATGTGTTCACCTGGTGTCAATTTGTAGCAAAGGACTTTGTGAAAAGTAATTGGTATTACTTGAAAATTCATTTATATCATTGGAAGGAATGCTGCATGTTCTGGAGGTGGTAGAAGGTAGCCATAACTATGAATGCACAAGTCTTTGAGCTTAAGAGAAGTTGGAATCAGATGCAAGCTCTCAGTCTATGAGTCTTGTATGAATATAAAAAGCACAGATTCTATACTAAAGAAACAATGCTCTTGTAAACACAAATGGAAATCTCTATGAATCTCATCTTGGTTACACACAAGGGGGGTGTATTCTCCACTGAAGTCTAATGGGATGTGCATCGAGGGGAGAATAATATGCACCATTGCCTTGTTCACTAACAGGTGAAGGGTAATATAGATGAAATTGGAGAACTAATGGGCAAGGCAGTTCCATTAGCATATACACGGTGGTTTCACATTTTGCAGCAAAGTAAAGGCAAAGCAGCGGCATAAACCAAGGAAAGATTAAGTCTAAGACCTGCTGTCGATGTGATGAAAACAACTTGACATTTGAGTGTTTCAAGTGCTGGTTTATCACATGAGTGGCTCAAATGATTACTTTCTCTGTAGAATCTCACAATGAGAGAACCTGAAGGACCTGCACACCATATCAGATCTGGTGCAAAAGAAATGTTCAACTGTATGAATTTGGAGATACAGCATGGAGTTGTCATTATTTTGCACTTTTGTAGTAAATGACTGAAAGGAGTCACCTGCCTAAAGGAGTAGTGTGATTTTTTTTTTTTTTGCTAAAAAATAAACAAGTCAATCAACTGATGAATCAATATTTCAAAACCTGAATCAATTCAAAGCTCATGTCGATGATATTTTAGCATTGTAAAATTCAAAGGTTCAAAGTACATACAGACACACTTTATTTTCTTCCAGTTCAGATATAAAGCATTTTTTTTGTTCCTCCATAGATATCCACGGATTAATTGCTCTTAAATAAGACAATCCAAATACATACCATATGATGTTTTAAATGTGTTTCTGAACATTTAATATATTCTGAACTTTTTAATATTGTGAATGGATCTTTGATATCTTCCATCTGGAGAAACACATATTTTTTCAGTGTTCTCAGTTAAAAAAAAAAAAGCTATTGCAGAACTGCTGATCAAAGATATTTAGATAATTATGCTCCAAAATTAAAACATCCCAAAATAGCAATATTAACAAAAATATTATATATAGCTCTAAATATGAAACTAACATATATAAATCCTGTCATATTACCATTGAAGAGCTTCAGAAGATCTTTAATCTCATTTTAACTGGTTAACAATGCATCTGAGAAATCAGATGTCTTTCCATTGTATTGGAAATAACAGAAAAACACCTGCATAGGAATCTTAGTATTCACTGATATCAATCAAAAGCTGTGTATTCTTTTCTCCTACAAGAGAATTTACATGCAATCATCTTTTTTACTTTTGTCTTCTAATAATCCATTATGTTTTGTAGTAATGTTTTCTGGAGGTAACAAGAGGAAATGAGAAGTCCCTTGGTTGGACCAAAAGTTTATTACATTCAGTATACTGTCACTGCAGCAGTACTCAGTAGTTCTCCTTCACTATGGGCACGAATGACAGCAGTATACAGTAAAATATCTGTCTACTGTCAGGCCCTACATAGTGCATAATCATAATTAACACAATTCCTCCAAGTTGAATAGTCAGCATAATGCAAGGAATATAGACCTTTAAGATTGAGTCTTTTGACTATAAGAGATCTGTTCTATAATTATGTCTCTGATTGCATTGAAAGAATGATGATGAAATAAATTCTTTGACAAAGTGAGTTTTCAAAGAAGAGGTACTGATTTCATATAAGTAGGTCTTACTAGGCTCCCATTAAAATACTTTTCATTTTAATATGAAAGATATTTTAAAATCTCAATCCTGATTAACACAAACAATTTTCATTAAGCTTTTAGCAACGGTTTGAAAAGCCACTGTTTTTTAAGCTGTAGTAAACAAATTCTTGAAACAAAAACACATATAAATTTTTTTTTTTATATTTTTAATTCCTATTTATGTTCTTATTTCTTTGCTAGAGAAACACTGTTTTGCACTTTGCACAAAACTTTATGGGGGTGTTTTAATTATATAGGGTTATTTTTGTGCTCTCTTAAAATTTTTGCCAGTGAAAGATATGTTTTGCTAGATTTATGTTAATGGGAAGTACTGTAATCTATATTCTACCTTCTTATTAGCAACCAGAGTATTACTGGGGTATAATGCTACAGAGGGAAGCTTGAACTACTGCTTTGTTCTATGACACAAAGCTGGAAGAGTTGTGAGGTAAAAAAATCAGTGTTCTGGGGTAAGATTTCAGAGGCTCTAAAACTTTCCAACTGTATTTTATTTTTTGCTAAGCATTGTGGCAGTCAGGTTATTCCTGTGCCTTTGGAGGACAATATGTTCAAAGTTGTGAAAGCCTGTTCTTTTGCTCTCTGCTCATGTAGCCAAACCATTTTCTTCACAGAAACTAAGAAGGGTGCAGGTATGACATATCCTGATTATCATTTCATGCTGAGAAGGAGTAGTAGATCTTTTAGACCTATTTGATTTGGACTTTCCCTGCAGCACCTGTCTACCTTTGCTAGCAGTTTTACAAAATATTAGTAAGCTTTCTGTGCCTAAAGGCAAATTGAACTTGCACACAACAGGAACAGGTTTTAGTCACCATACATCATGAAAGCTGAACTGGGGAGGATCCGCTTAACTCAAGTGAAAGTTTTACAATATTGCCAGGCTGATGCCACTACTAAGCTGACTGCAGTATACAAATTTTCTGCTATTTCCATGCTCTTTTACTGATAGAAAAACCGTGGTTCTTGTCATGGGGGCTATTGATGGTGGGCACTAAGCAGATGCAGCTGGTTGGGGCCATCCAACAGGTCCATTGGTGTCAGGGGACAAGCGGGGAGGTGGCAAGGAATGAGGTTCAGGGTAATGTTCATTCCTGGGGCAGTAGTATTTCTTCTCAGTCATGAGACCAGGTGCTCCATCAGCAGCATAAACTGCCTCTAAATGTAGCTTTCTTTCTAAATTATTTTGTTCCAAACTGGAAGCCCTGGGTTTTTTTCAAAGAAAACACAAAAATGCAAGGAAAAAAAAATAAAGAAAATGTGCATGTATTTGTTAAAAGAAATAGTGTTTTGAACTTGCTTCCTTTCTATATGAAGTGTTCCAGGCTGCAAAATTGTATCAAAAGTATTTGTGCTTCTTGCGCTTCTATTCCAGTGGCACTATGAACAATTTAATCAGATTACCCATATTTTCTGTGATTTTTTTGTTTGTTTGTTTCTTAAAAACTCTGTCACTCTTGATGTCTTCAATATATCCATGGTAGGAAATATAATCCTTTCTGCAGTCAGACAAGTTGTATCCAGTGATAAAGTAGACCACAGGTCTTCACAGTATGTTATTAAAGGAGCACAAATCCTCTCTAAAAAAAGGTGAACACAGTACATTCATTGTAGTGAAAATTGATATTAAGAAACTTTAATTTAAAATAAGTATTTTTTTAATGCTCTGAAGATGGCATTATCAGAATTTTGTGAACTTTGGCCTGTTTTAAAGTGACATTGATAGAAAAGACAGCTTTTTTGAGCAAAATTTCTGAGACCTTGTAGGACACTAGCTATAATCATCTTTAAATCATAATCATACTGTGCATGTACAAAATATTTTCACAGGTTTTCTTTACATATCATGTCTTGCAGCCAAGAGAAAGACAGGCACAGGCCCAATTGAGTGGCTGGATTTTTAGCTTCCTCCCATTAACCACAGTCCCCTGCTATCATGAGCATCCATGTCACATAATCCCTTTCATCAGTACAGAAAGCTAGTCACAGTTCCCTAATTCTGAGGTCAGTTCTGCACCAGCACCATCCTCGATTAGAACAGCTGGGGGTAGAAGTGGTCTAATTTGTACCTTCTTATCCCAGCTCCAGAAAGGTTAGCCAGTGCAGCCCACTGTGGCCACCCCCTGCAGAAGCACTTCTAGCAAATCTACACACTGTACTGTGCGTATTAAAATGTGCTTCATAAAAAGAAAACTTCCTCTTTGCTCTCATTGCTCACCCAGTTTTCCTGAGCCAAACTGTGATTCTAGTGAAGTGAATGGAAGGTACTCTGTGACTTGTGCTTTTTATTACTGGAATATCTCAAGCTAATATGAAACCTGTAGACCTCCTGATAGTTCAGGTGTAACAATCACCTGCATTTCATTTGGAGGAAGACAGTTGGTTTTTGCTGCAGAATTTCCTGTAATATGGCATCGTAATTGTTTTCTTTTATAATTTTAAAAAATGTATTAGATATGCCTATTCTATGAAATTGAACTTGGGGAAATACTTGTCAGAAAGAATTCTAACTGTGGGCATTCTGCCAGTCCTCTCTTCTGAGACCAGGGGGCTTATTCATTCCTGCCCTTGCACTGCTGACAGTCATTCATACATATAGTGTGAAGAGTGCCCTCTGTTTAAAAATTCAACATATGTGGTTTGCTAAAATACACCCTATTTCCGTTTGCTCTGTGCAAAGTTGAATGATTAAGGAATATCAAAGACTTTGGAGACTTGCACTTCATGCTTCCCAACATGTATTTCTGTTGGCAATTTCAGAGCAGGTAGGGTGGAAATTCACTAAAACAAACTAGAGTGTGTACATACATAAATCTGTGGTGATACTAAACTGGAAGGGTTTTCTTGACATCAGCATATAATCCATAAATAAAATTTGGCATATTTATGTCTTTTTTTTTCAAATAGCTGTTTTAAAAATTCTTGCATTTGTTGTTCCTGAGAAGGGGGGTTTATAAAAAAAGTGATTGACAAGAGACACAAAATACTTATTTTGTTGAGATAGTCACGTACAAAATATTATTCTAATTGCAAAGCTATAGAATTAGCTAGGTTGGAAAAAAGTGTGTATTTCAGCTAGCTCCCTCAGTACCCTTTTGTGGTGCCCTCTGGTCCCATAGACTTGTGTGTGTCAAAGTGCTGTAGCAGGTCACTATCATTGCATCTTGAATTACGTGGTCTTCACTCTGCCCATTTTCCCTGTTTTCCAGCTTAGGGGGCTGGGTACCCTAAGATCAGCTGGACTTACTATTAAATACTGAGGCAAAGATATGGAAGTACCTCTGCCTTTTCCTCTTTCTTTGTTACTGTGTTTCATCCCCATCTAATAAAGATGGAGATTCTCCTTAGCTCTTCTTTTGTTGCTAATTGATTTATAGTATTGTTGTTGTTGTCGTTTACGGAAGTAGCCATATTAAGTTCTAGCTAGGCTTTGGCTGTTCCGCTCTTTTCCCTGCATAACTTCATGACATCCTTATAGTCCTCCTGAGTTATCCTGAATTATCTACCCCATTTTCCTGAGGTCACAAACACTTCTTTTTTTCCCAAGTTCTAGCCAAAACCCTCTGTTCAGTGAAAATATTCTTCCCTACTGCCTTGTCTTTTGCTATGTGGAGACAGTCTGCTCCTGCACCTTTAAGTTTTCTTCTTGAAGAATATCCAGCCTTCCACAACCCCCTTGCCCTCAAGGACTGCCTTCCAAGGGACTCTGTCAATCGGTTTCTTAAATAGGCTAAAATCTGCCCGCAGAAGTCCAAAGTAGCAGTTCAGCTGAGCCCCTTCCATCTCCAAGGATCGAAAGCTGTACCATTCCATGGTCTCTGTGCCCAAGATGGCCCTTAACCACCACATCACCCACAATTCATTCTCTGGTCACAAACAAGCCTTCCCTAGTTGGCTCCCTCACCAGCTGTGTCAGGCAGTTTTCTTCCACACACTCCAGGAACCTCCTAGACCACTTTATTTCTGCCATGTTGTATTCCCAGCAGACATCTAGTAAATTGGAAGTCTTGCACAAGAACAAGGGCTAGCAATTGTGAGACTTCTCCCAGCTGCTTATAGAATATTTCATCTGCACCTTCACCCTGGTTGAGTGGTCTGTAACACACCACCACCAAGCCTTATTGGCCCTAGAGCACCATCAAGCTCTAGATAATTGAAACACCCCCAAATGTACATAACTACATGTACATACTCTTCATCACCTCTCCTTCCTTTCCTGCCCCTTCTGAAGTGTGATAAAATGTATATCTCATATATATATATATATATATATATATATATATGTATATGAATATATATAAACACACAGGGATGTGCTGAACAGACATAACAAATGCAGACTGACATAACACAGCTTCAGCTGTGTTAAACTCATGCCACTGTGAATTTTTGTGAGACCCAAGAACAGAAAAAAAAATTTCTTTGCTAGGTTGAAAGCCTGTTCTAATGTTGTATATGTTCTTTCAGATACTTCAGTCTTGTCAAATCCTAGATCTTCATTTTTCCATCATCTTGGCCTTTTCAGTGTAGGAGATGGCATGAGCTTTCACAGTGAAAGGAAAAACCCAAACCTATGAAGAGACATATAATGCAACCAAAGCCGATTTAGAGATCTTTTTATAAAGTATTATATACTATTTTGTTGTTACATATAAAATATGTGTATTTTAATCTTTGTTCTTTTTTAAATCTAAGATTCTGGAATTTCTATATTGAGAACTGGAAAATTAGTAAAATCTTATTTTGATTGGTTTTTAAGACAGTTATTAAGAATGCTTATATGTTAAGGGTATTTGCAGATATATATAAACAGCAATTAACATTCATTTCAAATACCTAAGTCTAGATTAGGTATATTCATTGCAAATACCTAAGTCTAGATTAGGTATATTCATTGCAAATACCTAATCTAGAGTTAGGTATTTGCAATGAATGCTAATTGCTGTTTATTTATTTGCAACACATATAAAGGTCATGTGCTTTTCTTTAAAAAAATGTAAAGACATTGAAATTGCTTATTCTAAATGAAAAGTAATGAGAATTAAAATAGCTATATAATTTTTAAAATTATTTACATTATAAGATCAGAACCAAAGTGGGAAAACTAGCTTTATCAAATCATATTCATATAATGAAGGAAAAATCAGGTAATGATTCCTCTTAAATTCCAATTGTTTAAAATATTTTAAAATAAATGTTTTAGTACATAGCCAGTCTTGAGTGTAATTGCTTTAAAATGTTGATAAACTAGAAAAATTGCATCTCCATCATACAGAATTCTTGCCTTCAAAGCTTATTTGTCAAATAGTAGAAGAGCCTAGATGCCAGCTCTCTCTTATTTTATTAATCTATGGAGGGATAGAATGTAAGAAAATAAAGATAGTGCAGAAGGTAGTCTCACACCTGAGGAGTTGCAGCTGTACCAATCACCAAAGATTAGGAACAGGCCTGCCCTTAATAGGCCACAGCTGTGTCCAATAAGAAGACGAGTGCTACAAAAGATTGGATTAGCTGGGTGAGCAGAGATGGAGTTTGTTGGCTGTGCTGTGAAGGAGTCAGTGCTGTGAGGAGCTGCCCATGAGAAATCACTGAGAAGGTATGGGACTTTTGCAATATGATGACAACATTAATCCTTTGGCATTAATGTAATAGTTTCACGTTTTTGTGTTACTTATAGATCATCACTAAAATAGAATATAATGGAAAGTGGGAAAGGGAAGAAAAAGAATATGCAAATTGTAAAGACCCTTCTTTAAATTATTACTCAACGTGTTGTTATTCAATCAATGTAAATGTTAAATAACGTTGTATAATGTCACTGAAAAAATACAACAGCAATAACAGAATCAGAGATTAATGTCTTGAATGTGTGAAAACTTTAGGAAAGCTGATAGATAGAAAAAGAAAACAGTTATCACAAATTAAAAATACAAGACAGAAACTTAAACAGGATTCAAAGGTCTATTTAAAGCATATTTTTAAGGAGCTCTTTATCATATTCCTCATCCCCCACAAAAATAATTCAGTTACAGATTGTTTTTATAATACTTTACACATAATTCTGATTTCTAGTAGAAATGTCATAATCTGGTTATGCTTTTATAAGCAAGAAAATTGGCCAGGAATGTGTGGGACAATAAAAAGAGTTTTTCAAATATATTAATGGCAACAGGCAGTGTAAAAAGAACTGTTACAGAATGAGGATGGCCACCTCCCAAACAGGGCAGGGACCAGGCAGAAGTGTTTAGTGCATTCTTTGCCTACGTCTCCAACACAGATGAGGAAACAAGGGGGTTTCAGTGTCATGAGGTGACAGGAGTGTCCAAAGGAGACCAACAGAGGTGTTGGGGGCCTTAAGGGGAAGCCATATGAAGAGAGCTGAGGTCACTTGGTCTGTTCAGCCTGGAGAATAGGAGGCTGACAGGAGACCTCAGTGAACTCTACAGTTGCCTTGTGAGGGAAAGAAGAGGGGCAGGCACTGATCCCTTCTCTGTGGTGGCCAGTGACAGGACCCAAGGGCCTGGAGCTGTGTCAGGGGAGGTTGACTATTAGGACAAGGTTCTTCACCCAGGGAGTGATTGGGCACTGGAACAGGCTCCCCAGGCAAGTAGTCACAGCACCAACATGACAAGAGCTCAAGCAGCATTTGGGCAATGCTCTCAGGCATGGTGTGATTCTTGGGGCTGTTCTGTTCAGCATCAGGAGTCTGACTCAATGATACTTGCGGGCCCCTTCCACCTCAATCATTCTGTGAAAAGGATAGCAAGGAGGAAAAAAAATAGAATAGAAAGACATGGTATAAGCAATCAAAGCTCTGATGTAGTACTTACCATGGTCCAGGAGGAGGCAGATAATTCAGATAGAGAAATTATTAACCCTGCTTATATAGAAGTACTTGTATGTGTTTTACTTTCTCACCACTGTCTCACTCTTTTTTTACAATGGAATGCCCATATAGCACTTGCTGTGTTTTCAGCTAATTGTTGGTTGCATGGTAATGTTATATGATTCTGAGAAGTTACTGCTTTCATTAATAATAGCACTGCTCATTATGAAATATTTGAAGGTGGTAGATTTGTCTTGTGCTATTTCTCTTTTTTATAGACATAAATTTCTGAACTTCTGAGACAAATTTTTTACCATCCCTACCCTCACCTACCAAGAACTAAAATTGGGACAAATTTCTTCCTCTGTGATGGTAGCTCAGGAATATGGTTGAAACCATACTAAATAGAATGAAATTGGTGCTTAAGTGTTTGTTGAGTATAACTATCCTTACTCTCCATAATACCTTCGGGTAATTTTTCTACAATTTTCATTTTGTAAGAACTCTCATCAGCACAAGTGTGCTGATATAACCAGCTCAGCAGAAGGAAGAGATCAGCTGCGTCTGAGTGTCTGTTTACATCCTAGCAGGCTAGAGTCCAACCATCTTAAGGTCACACAGCCTTAATCATTAGAAACTTCTTTCTACCCTCAAACTCATTTAAAAAAAAAAATCTATGAAAAATCACATAGAAAAAAAATTGCTTTTTTTTTACATGACTATTCATAGATCTTACTACAGCTTACAGATCATGTCCTAGAACATCATATTAAAGGCAGGTTAAGAGTGGTGCCTGGCAGAAAGGGAATATGACATTTTTAAGCCTACACAGATGAGCTAACTCCACAAACATAGGTCATTGTTCTGACACAGCCGCTATGTGTACAAGGTTGAGATGACATGATTTTAGTCAGCTAAGTAATAAGCCCAGCAAGATGCAGTCTGGGCAATGCTCCTGAATTGTATCCTCATTACTGTCTTTGTCTTGCTCTGAGCTCTGACAGTGGCTTGTTTAAACATAGTGCTAATCCAAGAGCTTTGTAGAGCAGAGAATCACAATGTTGTGCCCCTCTGTCCTTCACTAGCATTATACTCTTTGCAGTGTGCTGCAAAGTTCCCAACAGCATTTGTGCCGCATAAAATACATCTGTGCAGAGGAAAATACATCTTGAGGTTCCAATATTCAATCTGCCTGAAGTACTCTTATAAATAGTGTAGTGGTTTTGAAAGAACAATTTAAATAGTTTGTCTTAAATTTCCTTGATCTTGAATGTCATTCTTCTCTATGCTTTGTGATTTTCATAATGAGCACAATGCATTTTTCAATTTACATCTTATGTCTTAGAACACGACCACTAAGTCTCCTTTTTTTTTTACTTTTCCAGAGGGTCACTGGCTTTCAGGGTGAAGGAAGGAATGTTGTTTTAATTTTAGGTATAGGTTGCATTTCAGGCTTTTCAACTGTACCTCTGTCCTTTTAATAGGAATTATATGCACATATCAGAGAAAATAGGTACTTAAATATCTGTTTTGATTGGCTGGATCTCTTTAAATAATTTATATACAACTGTAATCACAATGTTTCTTGTCTGATGAGCTTATATGGAGCTTATATGCTTGATTCGATGATGGGGAAAAAAACCAATAGGCTAAGTTGTTGATAGTAACTCCCAGGGAAAATATTCTATACTAAGGGATTGCTACTGTAAGTATTGAAAATCTTGAAATGTTTGAAAAATTGAAATTATAAAACCACCCAAGGAAACTATTGTATGTAATCACCATCGTCTTTTTCTCACAGCTTGACTCTATGACAGTTTGATGGGTTTATTGCAGTTGGCATGGATTGCTTTGGCTGAACTAAACGGCAGCTATCTCACATGCCCTTGATTGTGTTCAGACTAATCAGACACTTTTGAAGTGATGGCTTTTGTGTGGTTTTGAGGAATGATGCATTTTAAAAACTGATATATCAAGGCATTTTAATGTAAAGGTATTCCAACAGGACCTGTATTGCCTCAATGAAACCCTACTGGGATCTATCTACCTCTCTCTTCAGTAATGTAGGGGCAAAGATTAGGTTAGTTCTTTGTTAAGACAGTATGAGTCTTTGTTGGTTTTTTTTTTTAAATTATATATTACTTAAAATTACCATCTTATTATAACCAAATTAATTCTAAGTCAGATCTGGAGATCCTCAGCACAAATTCTGTTACAGTGACTAAAATATAATTGGCTTAAATGACAGTTAAATAGAGACTGGGGATGAATTTTTAAAGTCACAAATTATATAGGGAGAATTCTTTTATTAAGGAGGGTTAATGTATTTAATGAAATATTCGTTCTCCACTTTGTTTTAATCAAAGCTTCTGCTTACAGACAGGTAAAGGTAGATAAACAGAATGTAGACAGTACATACTCTTTGATAGCTACAACATAATGCATGTAAGAAAAGAAGGGGTTCCACTCAGCTACTTCCTGGGAGATAAATGTATTGAATGTCCTTTTTTATTTCCTGGAGGGTGACATATGTAGTCCTTCACAAAATAAGGGCAACATCATTAGCCATCACTTAGATGAATTCTTTTCCATCAATCTATCAGCTTGAGCTGCTAATATTTACATGTAATGCCTTTAGTGTCTGAAGTTTGTATTATGCATAGTGAGTCATGATGGAAGTGGTTTGCATTGTCTCTTCTGTAGCAAAATGGTATAATATGCCTTAAATGCTTAGTCCAGTGTGGCCATTAAACGTCTCAAGTGATATAGCATCATCTGTTGGAAAAAACTTCTGCTTCTCAATGTAGTGTGATACCTTCTTTTGTGATCAGCCTTCTTGATACTAATGGAGGTTGGATGAGGTGCTGCTGTCCAACCAACACAGACTGTCATTGGCATCGTTTTCCTTTTCTTTGTCTATAGCATTTAGTCAATTCCATCTCGTTGTGTTTAGATGTATCCCCTCTGAAGTACCTTCTATTTAAACATGTCTGTTTCTCTACAGGAAATTAATGTAAGCAGTAATTAGAAATTGAATCATCATGAAAGGAATCACTTCTTTTCCCCTAAATTCCCTTCTTTCTGGAGTCTCTGATATAGTATGGCCTGTACAATATACAACCCACTTTTATATGTTCCCCTTGCACTAATCCCTTGCTTCTCCTTTGTTCACTAGAAGTGGAAAAGTCACAGTCTTGCTTGCTGCTTCTTCAGCCACTCCTCAGTCCCTGTAGTCCACATGGTCAAGGCTGTAGTGTTTCCTATTATTTTTCTTAGAATCTTCATTGTTGAGGATCCTTGATGAAGATATGTGTCATGGAAGACTGGACTAAGATTTCCCTGGATAGCTGCCTTAGTATAAATTACAAGTTAAAATTAAAATATGTACTTGTCTAGAATATGCTATTAGATTTCAATCTCTCCAGTGCTGGAATATTTCTTTCCCTCTTTGAAATCCCTCTAATTTGCAAAAACCTTAACCTACAGTTGACCTAATCTCTCTGCTCATGTCATTAGAATAATTCCAAATCTCTGCAGATAAGTCAAAATGCAGTGTCTGTTCTAGTACTACCAAACACTGCCCTTACCAGGTTATATGTGAATTCATTTTCCCTGCTTCTGAGGAGAATTGGTTACATTCTCCCTTGCTAGAGGTCAGATCAGAGTGAATTTTGCTAATTGCTTTCAGTATCAGAGCTGACAATGATAAAAATTAAACGGGCAGACAGGAAAAGAGCAAGACACAGTAAGCAGTGAGCAAGTGTCAATGGTAATTATATCTTGGTTCCAGCATTCATTTTATTAAAGGTAATGGAAAAAATGGGGCAAGTGTTTAAGGGTTCAAACA